>NW_019392656.1:1813104-2544215 GCF_000648675.2 Cimex lectularius
CACACCTAAATTGAACTTGTTCTACAGATTGTCTACTTCATTTGCTTAGCACTGCTAGGGATGCAACTGTTGCATAATATTTTTTATATCACTTAGACTTATAAAAATATTTTAAAAATCATTTATATTAATTATATATATATATATATACACATAATACACACGCACGCACATTCTCCTTGTTACTATTTACTATCCACCCACGATAATTCACGATTAACTGAATGACACAATAATTTTTGTGATCCAAAATGTTTAATCTCATTGTTTTTGACATTAAAATTAATTAGTTAATTAAATGAATAGTTTATTTTTGCAAGTGATAAAAATCTTGCTTGAAAATCACTTCAATTTGAGTTGGAGGTTCCACATAGATAATATACCAATTATTAGGCTATTTTTATCGAACTATTGTTACTGGTATAAAACTATAGATAATAATCGTAAACGTAACATTGAAAAAATGAAAACCATCAAAATTAAAATTATTACGAGTTCATTATTTTTACGTATTCCAATACAAGTAGATAACCGGTCACTGGCAACTGAGAAAACATCTACACAACATGGGTATATACAACCATGATCCCATTTGCAGATTATGTAATGAGGAGGAAGAACAGCCACTCATTATATCTTCGAATGCAAAGCAAGGGCTCAACCTGATTTTAGATTTAACCTAATGTACGGAAAAAACTTAGGGAATTGCAGACAATGACCTGATACTTCTAAGGAGAAGGATTGGGTCTATTACTCAGAACTAAGGAACTAGGAAGGTACAATAAGCCAGAAGACTGCAGTGCCTGGGGAGCGCAAACCCCGTTTCCTAGTATCCTTTTTACCATACCATACCAATACAAGTAGATTACTCACGAAATGTATTACTTCAAGGTTATGAGAAATAGCATAACTAATTTTTTTTTACTTTTCTGTTATTTCTCATAGATTACATCTTTCTGCTATGCTCGAAAACTTTCCAATTATTTTTTTTAAAAACTGCTTTATATGACTGTCCTCCTTTACATGGTGTCACGTGACGAGGTGGCCTTTACAACTCAGAAGTAAAACCAGATTATATATTGGAATATGCACGTAATTTTATTAGTGACAGAAGTATTTTGTGTTTTTTAATTAATTTATTTTGTGTGACATTCTTAGCTAAATTAAACTGGTTTTAATGTTTCTTGTAAAACATTAGTTTTATTTAGGATAAATTAATCAGGATTAGTATATAAAATCATAAATTATGAAAATCAAATTTGTCATTATATGTTAAAAACATTGGCTCACCCACGCTACTTAATTTAAACACTTGTGTTTGTCTGTTTGTTTGTCTATGTGTGAAAAGCAGCGCGCGTGCGTGTACAGCTTTACATATGTATGTATAAAGTGCAAAATAATTGCCCCTAGTGCAAATTGCATTGGGTGGAGGGTAAACGTAGTACGTAACCTAGACTAGGGATGTAGGTCAATCAATGCGAGCCTGCGCTGAATGTGGTTGTAGTACTCGTGTATCGAACGAATTGAGGAAAACAACAAATGCATTCTGCTTACAAAGGGCTCGCCGATGTGGAAGGACCGACGGCGTAGGGAAAAAGAGAATAAAAAAGGGAAAACCTCCGTTCCAGTTATACGCCGTCCGTCATACAAAGTTTTATAAAGTGTTATATTACCTATATTGCATATGAAATAAAGTATAAGTTATAAACGAAAAATTTTCACACGATTTTACCATAATCCAATTTTTATACACTAGTCCACAAAAGAATATGGTCTACTTTTACAAGTTATATTTACAATAAGATCTCGGTTGGAGTCAATTAGTAAAAACTTTTGGAAAATTGAAAAAAACCTTTGCACAACAATTTAAATCATTTTATTGTGAATGTTGAAACTTGTTTAATAGATTGTATTAATCTCTTGCTTTAATTACACACTCTAATGTGTTGGTATATCTGGAAATTGCCAGCGAAAAGTAGCCGGCGACTCATTGCACTGATTGAAGATGAATAAAATCAGCGGCAGGAATTTTAGATTTGCCTGAAACCGTGTCAGAGATGATATCCGGGAAAACCGCTACTCCACTGCTTCTTGTGGCACAGAGACTTCAACCCATGGGGTAAAAATGAAATAGCTTTACATTCCAGAAGGCCATCAGTGGGTGCATTGCTTAGCAGAAATTATCATCGTGGCATAAAGTTTGCAAAAGAACACCGGCATTTTCCAGAAATAGAACGAAAGAATGTTTTCCGGCAAGCCTTGTTCTTTCCAGCCCTCAGGCCGACCCCTTCGAATCTATCCAAAAAGTGGTGAGTGGTAAATTGCATGTAATATAGCAGAAGTATTTCTGTGATGTAGGAACATATTTCTTTAGAAGATGAAAAGACTAAAGATTGCATTGATAGAAATTTGGGATGTGATTCCAAAAGACTTAGCAATTTAATCAGTGAAATGCCAAGACGAGTGTGCGAACCCTATTAAACATTTTTGATAACGCATTAAAATATATACAGTTTCGCTAAGAATTGTGAAGAAAAAAGACCTAACACTGATGCCGAAACGCTTCTGGCAGACCAAAATGGTCGTTAACTATCATAATTTTAAACTTTTAGTTTAATTAATAATTAAATAGTGTTTACATTAAAAATGATGTTTTGCTAGAAACAGAACACAAATTTACGTTAAATTTTTTTATGGATAAAACAGAGTTACCTGAAAATGCGCATACAACCGGAGTTAATGAAATTTTTCGTATTCTAATTCGTTAACGGTAAATTCGAATTCGAACAATATCAATTACACTCTCATAATGTGGCTAAGTCGATAAATTTCATGAATTCGTTGTCCAAAAACGTATCATAAAGGAAGAAAAATGCGAGTATGAAGAGTGAGTTTCGTTCGCCCTCGATGTGGAACACGAATTTCTTCTAGGGAGGCACTTGAATAGATTAAAACCCCGCATGACGGAACGGTCGTGATGGTTTAACATAGCGAAACGCCGTATCGGCTGTTATTTCCTTCCTTTTCACTCTCCCTCTTTTTCTCTCTCACTCTCTCTCTCTCTTTATCGCATAGTCATTTCTCTCTATCTCTATACCCTATCTTGTTTGAAAATAAGTGATTATTTTTTCACGATTAAATTAACGGCTTACAATAATTTTCGTGATTCTAAATGTTTAATACATTATTTTTTACAATAAACAGTACTTAATACTAGTGCCCTTTTGCAAGTACTAATTTTTTTTAATATCACGTCAATTTGTATTGGGGGATCTACTTGAATAAAATAATATATCTAATAGTTTAGGATATTTTTATTAAACCAGTGTTAAACCCAACAGGCCTCTTTTAGTCCGTCTTCTTCTGCAATAGTGTACCTAGTGGAAGGTCATTTTGGCGATGCTTACGGATATCACTGTATATATGGCATGTTCTTTTCATCTCCTCTCTAATTCTTACTTTCACGTTGATAAATAACTTGTCCAAACATATTTTTGGTGCATCCTCTTTCATGTAAATTTACTTATTTTCATTTGAATTCACCAATTTCCCTCTAAGTTTGCATTAATTTATAATTTACATTTTTAACTTCGCGTTTTAACCAAGTTCCAGACTCCTCATTGCTTTTTCAGAAACAGGCCGTGTTAAAAAATAAAAATAAAAGAACAGACACTCATAAAAGTAGGAGTGAAGTGAGATTGATCAAAATGAAGATTTCACTACTTTGATAGGTGTTTTAAAAGGGAGTCTAGAACTTTTATCTTTTCTTTTGAGTTCCCTCAGGTTATTTACTAAAAAGAACAGACTTGTCCACAGTGTAGATATTATAAAAATTGATAGGTTGATTTTTTTTAAGGGGGTCTGGAGCTTGGCCCTTTTTGCATGATTAGGTTTTTATTGGGTACCATTTCACAAGGATACCGCCTTCAAAACACCTCGATCAAAGATGTTATCTATCATCAGGAGTTTTTTTTCTTTTTTTTGACTTTTTATTCAATGACTTTTTATTTTAGCAGATTGTCCGTAACAAGGGGAGCATAACCAATATTATTCTCCCATTGTAATGTTTTGTTTCGGAATTTTTGAAAGCATAACACAAAAAGTTTATAACTTTTTTTTTTTTTTTTTTTTTTTTAATATGTTGTTCAAATTGGGGGTTATCGGGAAAAAAGGGCCAGAGGCAACGGTGGGAATCGAACCCACGACCACGGCGTGAGAGTCTCTCATGCTAACCACTCGGCTACCGCGGTCCCCTAAAAAAAAAAAGTTTATAACAAAACAACCAATAAACAATATTGTATCAAAACAAACAATATCAAAAAGTTAAAATTGGACAATTTCATCCTTTTTACCATTTTCCATTATTTCTTATGGTAATTTATGTTTAAGTTAAACAAAACATAAATAAATAGATAGAATAAAAGAAAATATTTACAGAGGAAATTTTTATCTAAATTTGCAGATATTAAAAAGTCAGAAGTGGAGGTTTTGTTCCTTTTTTTATTAACAGTATTTTTTATGTAAATCATAACAGGGATCAAATAAACAGTTTGTAACAAAAGAAATTATTAAACATTTAAATAATACTTTCAACATTCGTAGATATCAAAACAGGAACGCCGGATATACTCCTTTTTTCTATATCCCATTATTGTATATGTAATTTATATTAAATATAGTATTAATAAATAGTTTAAAACAAAATTTATCAACCAATGGAATAAGATTCAAAAATCAAAAAATCCTAAGTTGCCTTACTGGCTCCTGCTTCCAGTATTTATTGGGAAGAATGTAATTAAGAAAAGCGTTTGGGCTGCTACTTGTACATGTTATGATATACCGGCAAGTCCTAATTCTTCACATTCCTTTGATATAATATCCTTGAGAACTTGAGCAGTTCGTTTCAGGGCCCCATGTTCTTTGAGTTTGAGTTTTTTACAATTCAATGAACTTTCTATCTTTTCTTATATTTGCAAGTTCACATCATGATAATGGGTAAGATGGATATATGTCAAATACGGGTTCATAAAGAAAATAACATTTTATAATAAATGACATCTTTTATTTAATAGGTATAAAAAGCAACAATATAATAATAATAATAATGACTACAATAGTTGTTCCTGGTGATTATGAAATAATACAAATATTAATATTTAAACATCACTGTAAAGATGCTGTAAAAAAAGTGTTTTCTTTCTTAAAAACGCATATAATTATGTAAAGCTGGAAAAAAATAAAAAATAAACTGTGAATAAACTCTGAGAGAAATAAAATTAATCAAAAAGTTGTGAGTAACAAATATGAATTACCCTTTCATCACAACATATAATAGTACATTTATGTTAGTTAATTACGACTATTTACAAGTAGATGTGCCAACAATTTTTTAAAGATTTTTTTTTTCTTGATCCTATATAATTTAATATATTTCGTTCAAGATTTGGCTTGAGTCTCCAGTTGTTTAAAATTTCAAAGGTATAAAATACAAAACGAACACTGTAAATAAATATTTGGAAAAATGAATTCAGTGAATATGTACAAAAAAAAACACTAAAACTAAAATAAAAAATTGTCGTTTAAAACACAGGAGGAGTTTGTTAAAACATTTTTCAAAATAGAAAGTAAAACGAGAGACTTTTTACACACACTCCTTTCTAAAATCAACAATTGCCCTGAAGGTATTAATTATTTACAAAAATTTATATAAAAGAAATATTTGAGCAATACAACTGCTGAACGACAAATTCGACAAGCGTCTCTCGTATGTCAAACTGCGTCTCAATTTTGATTGGTTTGTTTTAGAAGATTAATCTGCTAATACAGACGTTCCTTATTTTTTTCGAGCTATAAGTGTATTTACAATGGTTTATTTGCACATATACTGTAACACTTTTTTCACTTTTTTTTTAGAGGATTAATTTGACACAGAATATAAAGATATTCCAGTTTGGAGGTTAGGAGAGGGTAAACTTACATAGGTGTTTTTTATCTTTTCCATAGAAAGCAAGGATTAGGAAAACATTTTATATTGGTTGTTATAATGTAAATGTTGTATCTGTAAGTCTTACGATGGTCAGTGTTAATCTCCACCAGACTGGAAGTGTTCAAAGGAAATTAAACGTACAAAATGTACATAATATTATTATTAAAAATTGTAAAAATGATAAAATCACTACTTGAAAATTTGGAAAACAAAACTGATTTGTAGAAAATCCTAAGCATGCAAGGTATAAAAATCCTATCTACAATTGTCCTGTATAAAGTTTTTTTTAGTACAATACATTTTTTAAGGAATAAAAAATACAAACTTTCTATTTAATAAAAGAAGATACAATTTAAAAAATGACTTTCCTTTTTCATATAAAAAATGTTTTTCTTTTAATGCAAAATTCACACTGTTTTTAATAATACAAAAATAAAGATTAGACAGAATATAAAACAATATCTGTTCTTTTATTGTAAAATTGATCACGATAATCAACAATACTTTAAAAATTATTACATGTTATATTAACTAAATTGAACTTTTAAGCAAAATATATATTCTACCGAACCTTTATTCATGAGGAATGCATAAGAGCAAGGAATCGCAAACCAAATGTGATGAGGGGAAGATTCAGTTGAAGCAGTTTACAAAATAATAATAAAAATAAAATAAAAATAAGGGCACATATGATAAAAAGTACTCTTCAAGTTAACATTTTAATACAAGAAAAATTATGTTAGGGATGGAAAGAAGGCACGGTCATTCAATTTCTATATAAACAGTCCAATATTTAAAAAATAACGCTATTAAATTAATTTGATACTCAACTATGCCCGTTGATTATCCTTATTTGTTATTTGTTTGGGGTGTTTTCCTGTTAGAAAATGTCTTGAAGTTTCTGTATATAAGTGTACATTCATGAATGTTCTCTCTCTCTCTTGAAGAGAAACGGTGGGTGCCCTTATTTTCACTATTCCCTAACTATATGCTTACACCTACATTGTATAAATCTGATATTTATATTTCCTATGTTATTATATATTAATTTATTTAAAAAATAAAATTGCACCTATAAAATTTTTTCAAAACGTTTTACCTGCTGTTTTTTCTTCTTTGTATCGAGAGTAGAAATGCCAGAGGGAATGAACGTTAAAAAATACAGCCTCACAAAATTCTAATGTTATAAGTTGAATTGGCATGACTTCTTTTAAAATGACACAATATTCCACCGAAAAATTTACCTCAAACTTTTTTTTCTTCTTTATTCAATTCATAACAACTCTGAACTGATGTGAATGATTTTAATGATATCAGTTAATCAAGAAGTGAAAGTAATTTTGTTACACTAATCTTTTCAAGAAAAGATTGGCAATGTGTAAATAAATAAAATTGAGCCTTTGTTAATTTAAAAAAAAAAAATGTTTGAAGAAAAATCAAAAAATAATTTTGACCTTTGTGAAAACGAAATTGTATCTTTCCTCATTTTAAACTACAAAAAAAGGATGAACATTCAACTTCTTGCTGCGCCTTAATAAAAAGCCTTAGAGAAATAAAAATATCACATCACACATTGTAAGCGTGTGTCACTCATAACATTTTAAATATTACAAAATGCCCATCAAAATTCAATGAAATTTAAGATATACATAACAATTCACTCGAAGTCTTGGAAGTATAAACACAATGAAATGTCATACACTAACAGCAATTAAACTCTTATAAGCAGGAAACCGGATCCTCCTGTCTCCAAAACAATTTCAACAAATTTAAGACTAACAGTTTTTGTTTTTTTTATTTTCTTTTTTTTTCTTTTTTTCTTTTTGTTTGGCACGTTCAATTAAGAAGAGCAAGAAGTTATGAGGAATAGTCTAAATAAATTGTTTAATATAATAGAAGGAAATAGAAAATAAATACTAAAACATTTTGGATAATGCAGAACAAGCCGTTGTCTTATCCACTGTCCGTCCTGTTCAAGTGTTGATATAATTCCATCAATCTTGCTCTTTATCTGCAATTCTTCTTCACCTGAATAACAAAAAGATCATTTTTTTAAATTACATTTATAGGTTGTTTCTCCACTGTTATTGAAACTGAAGCTATTGAACTACAACTAACTGTATTTACTTCTTGTGAGCTTTGTTTTTTAATTGACTGTGTAAATGCAACGGTCTGCGTCCTCCTGTTTATACTTTTAAAACTCTCCTTCCTATTCACCCGTTACACACTTCCATTCAAAATTTCTATGCCCATTTTGCATAATTACAAAAAATAAATAAATGATCGTAGAAAGAAGAAAAGACAATTAATTCAACTGCACACCTAAATTGAACTTGTTCTACAGATTGTCTACTTCATTTGCTTAGCACTGCTAGGGATGCAACTGTTGCATAATATTTTTTATATCACTTAGACTTATAAAAATATTTTAAAAATCATTTATATTAATTATAAGTACCAGAGAGCTATTTTACGTGATAAATTGGGTCCTGCCATGGGCAACCAAATTGGCCTAGCTAGGACCACAGTCAACGTGTTAAAGAAAAGCAACCTAAAACTTTTTTTTAATCAAAACGAGTAAAATTAACTTACCAGCTTTTCTAAATAGTGATCACCAATTAGCCATTCCTGGTTTGTTCAAAGTCAAAAAATAAATTTGATAAAACGAGCCACTTTTTGCTGATGTAAAGAATACCTAAAAACAAAAACATTACAACTAAAAATTATTAATTACATCACAATCACTCACCTTATCATTTCTTTCGCATAAAAATTTCAGTCTCTGAGATTTCTTGTGCATGAAAACACCGTCGAGGTGTCCTGTTTCTACACTTCGGATCTCAATCGCCTTGTTTCCCCAGCCCATAATTTGACCAGTGCCAATATAAGCCACTGAAGTTGGCATTTCTCCCCATTGGAGGACTATATTTTTACTAACCTATTTTTAAATCAATGTCAAATTTATTTGAATCTTATTTATACTGGTTTAGGGGAAAAAAAAGATTAAAAAAAGGCTTACTTTTCCATAAGTATTTACATAAACGCCCTCATTGTCGTAACAGAGTAATAGTTGCATCCCATTTGAATTGGGGAGAGGTACTATACAATGTGGACTGATGGGCCCTTGAGTCTAAAACATTTAATTTACATAAAATCACAACTTCTCACAAGTCCAGCATGCATTTTAGAGAGTTAAATTAAAAGATGAATCAGTTATGGATGTAAGATTTCTCTTACCCTCCCACCATCACCAAAAGTCAAAAGTACAGTCCAAAATCTGAAGAGGCTTTTTATCTACTTGAAAAAATTATACAAACTGTTCTTACTCTTACATGTTTTGGCAGGTAGATATCATAGACTGACGCTGAGTCTAGATCTACTGCATGAAAACCATCCGCTGAACCGTAAATGACTTTCAGCCTTGTTCCTTCTTCCACTGTCAGATCGACTAGCAATGGCCTGTGTGCCAATTCTCCAAATGACTAAACACAAAAACAAAATGTGTAAAATTCTCTTTTGTAAAATCGTTAAGTATCTGTGTAAGAATTACTTTGAAAGCCATAAACTTATGGTAAGGTTTTGGCGCCCAGGCATATATTTCAATTGAATCTTTAAGAGCAATAACGAGGAACTTAATTCTTTCATATTTGACTATTTTAAAATGAACAGCACCCTGAAGGTCGCCAACATTTATCCATCCATTTCTCCTTTCCACTTGCTAAAACAAAGGAAACATTGAGATGATTCCTATGGAAAAATAAAACCCAGGTACGCACTTCACTAAGACCGTCTGTTCGTAAAATCTTGCCCTTTAGCCAGGAAAGGTAGTATACCCTGACACGGTTCTTCTTCCCTGAGACAGTGACTAAAATGTTCTGCCCTTCAAGTACTTCCATCTGTTGGAAACGTCTCCTTGATATCAGCGGGTACACTTTCCCCTGTCCGCTACGGTCCAGCAACATCAAACCAGACTCAGTACCAATTAGGAGGTTAACACCTGCAAAAAAAAAAAAGTGTGTAAGATTAAATTACAGAAATTAAAGAACTTGTAGCCTCAATTTTATTAAATTTTTAATAAAGTTTTAATTATAAAAATTAACGTTTAATATTATAACTGTTAGTTAATATTATTCTGAATTTTAGAGTATTTTTCCATCAGTTTACTCTGCTTTAACTTTTGCAATAATTCACTACAATAAAAATTATAAATGTATAGTTACCCCATAAAGCAGCACTGAGTATTTCCGAGTTGAACCTCTTCTTGTATTTGCGAATTTCAGGTGTATCACTAGCGAGATCGTGGGAAGTGGGCGTGACGTTGACATTGACATGTGATTCCCTCCTGCTGGCAGCACTACTCCCAGCACCGAATCCAAAAGCCAGGAACGTCCTCTGTTTCTGTTGACCAACAACGCCACCTAACTTAGCTACCGCTTGCCGGTACTGAAAAACATGCCAGATCTACAACTACTGCAGGTACCTCATGCCGGCAGCAAAAAAACAAACTGGTACCTACGTGCCACTAATTGAGAGAGAAAAAGTGGATAGTGTTTCTGAAGGAAGTGTTTTGTTTGGATGTTAAAATTTGACAAATTAAAAAAAATAATTATGATTAATTATGATGTGAACAGAAAATTGTGTTACTTTTAAAGTATGTACAAACGAAGGATAAAAATAACAAGAACGAAACCAATAGCAGCAAACATAGGTAAAAATTATTTAATTCATACTTACTTAAAATAATTAACAAGATGTTTTAGGCCCTGGCTCATGTCACAGAGAGGTTGTTAACGCCCACAGAAACATACAGATGTATTAGTAAGAGCTTATGTACAAGCATTTTAACATAATTGTTTTTCATTCTGACTGTTAATCATTCATAAAAATTGTCAAAATACAATCATTGTGTTATTTTTACAACTGTTATAAAACGTAAATACCGACATTTACCTTACTGTTTAGAAAACTATGATTGGAAAATTGCCGAAAGAACATAAAAACACAAGCCATTTGTTATGTTTTTAATACTGTTACAAAACCAAATTAACAAATTACAATAATATAAAACTCAACCATGATAACAATAAACTTTTTGTTCAAAAGTAAATAAATATAAACATGACTCCACTGCTTGTATGATATACCATGAGAAAATATTTGAACTGACATTGAAATAAACATCAAAATTAAGATAGAAAAGTGTTGTGCATGTTTTCCAATGAAAATCAATTTCCTGGGTCATTTTCAAGTTTAATACATGTAGAAGACTTGAAAGTCGACTAAGAAAGTAGATAAAAGTAAAACTTTGACTAATA
The DNA here is from genome assembly GCF_000648675.2 of Cimex lectularius. Classification (NCBI taxonomy): domain Eukaryota; kingdom Metazoa; phylum Arthropoda; class Insecta; order Hemiptera; family Cimicidae; genus Cimex; species Cimex lectularius. Next base: position 1,824,406 of record NW_019392656.1, read on the forward strand.
TACAAAGGAAATTGTATTAACGAAAACCCTTTTGTTTTCCTAATTATGTTTTGGCCTTCAGCAATATTTATAAGTCAAAAAATATATGACATAAAGCTTTGAAAATATATTATTTTAGCCTTCCTTTGTTTACTGTTTTATTTTAGTAAAAGACAAAATAAGTGAATATATCAAGATAATTTAAAATTAAAATTAATTTATAAAATAGAACTTTAAACTGTTGATCATCGAATAAAATAACAGTATTTCAGGCCCGATGCATGTACATGTGGTTTTTGCCTTCCAGTCTTGCTGAACCCGTATCACCAAAGAGGATGGATGTCTACCATAGAAAACATGGCATTTTTGCTCACCTTTTGAACAAATTTTTACAAAACAAAAGACATAGATGAGACTTGAAGACTGAGAAGAAATGGAGTTGTTTTATAACTTTTGTAGATTTAAAGGAAAATCTGCTATTGCAAGCCGTTACAGTTACAACAAGAACTCCAGAATTGCAATTGAAAGAAGGAAGAACATAAATATGTTATTCAAAATTGTGCCAAATTTTGTTGCGGCACCGCTGTGGCCTAGAGGGAAATGCCAGGAAAGAAGATGGTAAGTCCACAGCTATGTGGGCACTAACTAAACTGATGCTCTAAACTTCAGACGGCAACTGCGGGACCGGATGGCAAAACACCGCATCTGTGCATTGGACTTCAAAATTGTTAACTCAGCTGGCGAACGCATGCAGTTAAGTGTCGTGTTTAATTAAAAATGACACCATCAGAAATAATCGCAATAAATAATTTGCATGCACATTTTTACAAACCTATTTTAATAACAATGAAGTTTTTTCTCTTTTTTCTTGACTCAAAGTTACATACTTTAAATCATACATAAACTTTATTAAACAAAATGAGTAGGGATATCATTTATTCAATTTGATCACTTATCAATTAATTTTATTTGATTTTAAAATAATTTTTAAACGTTTTAAATTGTATTATTTGTTAATACATACTCAAGATCAGATTCCCATGCAATTGCATCTTTTTATTGCTAACTCCGAGTGTTAAATAATGAAGGGGGGAAAGGGTTTCTTTTGCCTTCTTTTGAAACTTTGCATGCTTTGGCATTATTGTATGAAATTGCACATTTTTACAGTTTACAGCATTTTTTCCAATTATTTGATATTTTTTATTTATGAAAACGAGAACATTATTTTTATGGATTGTTAAACGAATTGAAGGTTAAATCTTTTTTTATAATGTGCTTCGTCGAAGTTTTCAACTCTGATGCTTATCATTTTCCAAGAAATAGTTTTATGTTCAAAATCCACCTAATCATTTGCATATTTCAGCCTTTCCTCAGCTTCAGGAGCAAAGGAGAACTGTTTTCCCCCCTTTTTTTAAAAGAATAATAATGTCTGAATAGTACCAAGTTAAAAAGTGGCGGCTGCAGGGCAATCCGGAACCCAAGACAGATGGCAAAATTGTTTTTATACATTAAAAAAAGATAATAATAATAAAAAAATTAAAAAAATATTAAAAAAACTGTCAGAAAGTATAACCTAAAAAAGCTTAACAATGTATGTGCCGTTGAATTGTAATGAAAAAATTAATTTGTTGGATGTTATTGTTATTAATTTTTTAATATTTAAAGTTGGTTGTGCATTAAGTTGTTTATTGCATATTTGTTGTTTGATGCATGGTTTATAAACATAAAATCTTACTTTAATTTAATTTTTTTTCCCCAGAGTTATTTCGACTACGAGGTTATATGAACCCTTGGGGTGCAATGTTTGTTTTTTTAAGCCCATGTTTTTACGTTTAGGTTCAAACACAGGACCGCTGGATTCAAACACGGGACAAAGGACCTTACAGTGATAAGCACTAAGTCTAAACATTGCAGCCACCGACAACCCTACAAAATATGATTGTATATATGTACATATTGAGTTTACGAAATGAGTATATCATCGCAAAAATCGATTTATTATAAAATAATCAATTTCATCATAAGCAATGTTAACATTTTTACTATGTTCAATTGGAGTTTTTATTTTTTACTGCACTTTTTCACTTATTTCAAGGGTTTTATTGCTCATTTTGAAGGTTTTTACTGCACGCAAATCCAGTCTTTAGTAATAACAGTTGGTATTTGTTATTGTTAAAGTCAATCTCATATGGCTCACGTAATTTCATAAGTTTATCACATTGCATAAATATGTAGGTACCTACAAGATTTACTGATCATTCTTCAACGAGGAAGCTATTTGTGAACTATTTTATCACTATTTTAGCATTATTATGCTTGTGCAAAGTATAACTAGCAATATCCCTACTCAGTTGTATGTAATTAATTCGTCGACATGATAAATAATGTATATAGACAACAAAAAACAATACCTCTTCACTTGTAGTCTTGTCCTGCCTTTGGTTTGGAGTGCCAGGGGAGGAAGATGCCTGGAAGGAGACAAATGTTAACATTTTGATTTCAACTGGAACAAAGTAGGCTAACCTGAGGGAGAAGATCTGGCAATACAGAGCTGGTCCGGGAGCTCGGAGTCCCTAATTGACCTTGTGATGAGTCCATCCTGTGAAGATCCCTACCTCTGTCTTCTCGTCCCTGGAAGCAAAGTCATTGATATTTTTCCCCTATACTGAAAACCAAACTCTGGTAAAATGTTTAATATTAGATTTTAGTCATTAGTTTGATTTGATTATTTGATAACTGAATATTCATTCTAAAAGCAATAATTTTGTTTAAAAGAAAAAAAAAATTCAAAATCTATAATGTGCACTGTTAATACAGGGTGTCCCAGTTACTTTGTTTTGCAAGTAAATAATAACACACTATTTATGCAAAATAATAACATAAGGAATACATATAGTATAAATATTTTTTTTAAATATGTAATCATTTACTGATGGTACGACTATGAACAAAAAATATTTTAAATCTGCAAAAATTCACCCAAACCATTCCTAATTTATTTTAGTAGAGTTATAAATTTTGTTTTTTGATGAACGACAATTATGTTTTAATGCTGCAGTTAATAAATGTTTAATAATAATCAATAAGAATCAATATTTAATATTTGATCATTTCAAAATGCAAAATGTATAATAAATTATTTACCTTTGTTAAATTTTAAAAATTATGACGAACTCATCCCTTCAGCATTTTTAGAACTAATATTTTAAACAATTTTGTTTTTGTCTAACAATCAGTTAGGCATTGATGGAACGATGGGACACCCTTTATTAAAAAACAGAACATGCAAAGTACAAAACTAGTATTTAAAAAAAAAAAAAAGCATACAATAAAACAACAAAAAACATTAACTCACTAAAACTCACTGCCATGCTTAGATGCTTAGAAAGCGGTGACTATTCTGACAGAACTCGAGGTCCATGCTTAAATTAGGAGGAAAAAACACAAATTCGACATAGTACATTTGTCTTGGAGACGATTACGAGTGCTGAGCCATGCTATATCTGTAATCAGTACTTTTGCAATGGGAGGGTGGCAAACTTCTTGGAGGCGAGTAGATGAGTCGCTTCGAGGCGGGTTTGGCCGGATGTGCCACTCTGGACAATGAATCGGACACACAGTTCATCTACGATTATCGAGATATCTCGACACAAATTATTTCAGAGGCACGATAGAAATGTTTGTTATGGACGAAAGACAAGTAGGACAAAACATATTTTGTTAGAAGTGCAAATCGGTCTTCTCGCCTTTTGAACATAATGCAGTTAGTCACAAAAAGTTTTAGTTTTATGTTAGGACAAAAACAAGGGTGCAATTTATTTTCGTACAAAGTGCTCATTCGTTGAGACCAACCAACAAATGTGATTTTATTTTTATTACTTTTAAAATAACCCTTTACCTCAAATAACCTTTTCTAAAACTAAAATAATAAAAACAAAATGTTATTCCCAAGACCATTTACATGTATAAAATTGCTTTCTACTCAACAGAATTAACAATCAGTAATATTTATTTGTAATGTGACTGAATAGATTCTAAAATTCAAATTACTCAAAACCTGTAATAGTGGCAAGAAAAAATATTACAAACTAAACAATTCAGAAATGGAAACACTCATTTAATGAAAATAATAATTAATTAATGACCAATATGGTTTAATAACCTGATCTTTATGATGTATAAATGAGAAATGGAATTAAAAGATTTACAGAAAAAAATAAATATACTAATAAATTTCATACACAGCCTACTTGCTAGTTAAAAATGAAATTATTAAATTGATTGTTAATTTTATCCAGTAGTAGCATAAAAATATTTAAAACAAATAAATTTAAATTTGTGGTTGGTGCATCAGCACAAAATGTTAGTAAAAGAACAAAAGGTAAAAAATGTATAAGTAAATATTTAAGAATCACATATTGCGTTTAAAAACTCTTATAAATAATTATAAAACAGCAATACAATTTTAAATTTGATTTAGAGGATAAAAATGTATTATTACTTTGTAATAGATTTTAAATTTACACAGATATTTTTTATGTTTCAATGAGATGTTTAGAAGTAAAATATTGACAGATGAACATGAAGAGAATTTAAAAAAATTATGCTCGTGTGAGACTGACAACATAAAATTAAGCATAACACACAAGATTTTGCTCTATATACACCCTAATACTAATCTTCTATTGACTTGACTTGGAAAAAAAGTATATAAAAAATAAACAATAAAACAGTAATAAGTGATAAAGATTTAATTTAAAAAATTTGCATTACACAAAAATTTTAATAAAGCAAAATATTAAACACAAGCATAGAAGCTAATCAAATGACTTTCCCCGTTTCATTCTGCCAATTTATGAAATTGTAATAATAATTCATAATAAATTGATTCATAACACAATCCCTACATTTTACTGAGATTCGAGTATTTAACTTATCTTGGAACAAGTATCTCACCTTGTCAGATTTGCTTAGTCGAGTAGAACTTTCCCTTTTAAAGAAGCTGCCCTGGTTCGACAACCTGTCTTTCACCTCTTGCCTCCTCGCTTCCAAATTATTTAAATTATTTCTCGACCTTTGGAGAATTATATCTCCATCGGTCCTTTCTCTCCGAGGCCTGACAGGCTGTACTTCAATTTCTTTGCCGGAGATGGAAGTTAAGACAGGCTCTCCGGCCAAATTGCCATTTTGAGATATACCGGCAACATCGGATCCCCGCCTCAAACTCTGTCTAACGCTTTTCGTCTCTAGAAACACAGCCGAATGTCTTGCTGAAGGGACAAAGAAATCAGAGTTCTCTCTTCTGAAAATTCTAGATATTTCAGATCCATTTCTTCTATGTGCCACCCTCTCACAATCTTCCTCTTTCTTCTTCTCCTCCTTTCTTTTTGTCTCTGTACCGCCACTTTTTGATTTTTCGCTTTTACTGTGAAAAAATCTCGAGATATCCCATTCTTTCAATAGGGAAGCCTCGTCTAGTTCAGATTTCCTCTTAGATTTCTCATGGTTTACTTGTTCCTTCTTTATAGTTTCATCACAATAGAAAATTCAACCGAAAAAAAGAACAAAACATAAGTCAAATCATTTAAGTACTCTACATTTATAAACATAGACAGATCCTTACATAATGTATATACCATAAAATAACCGTAATGTGCAACATTTTTTGTTTAAATAACATCTCACACACTTCATCACAAACATGTTATTTACTTTGAGGCCACTAGTTACTCAACGTCAAATAATAAAAATGCATTTGAACAAATTAACATTGATTGCATTCTTAATTTAAAAGCGATGCATTCCATAAAAACACGTTGTGCCCAAATCAGTTGTAATAATTACAAAAAGGTGGGTTTTTCTGTACATATTGATATAGAACAATTTAAAAAAACAAAAACAATATTGAATCAATGAATTTAAAGCTGTGGAATTTTTTACTGTGCAAAGAATAGTCAATGTGCTTTATTTAAAAATGTAAAAATGAAGAAAAAAAAATTCAACGCCCTCCTTGTTATTGGTACAGTGGATAGGATAGTATAGTAAAGGTATATAAGCTTACTCTTCTCATCACTAGAGTGCGATTGCCACTTTCTTCTTCATCCGGCGTTGGAGGCAGTGGTCGATTTGGAGCACCTCCAGATGAAGAAGCTGAAGAAGAAAAAATATCAAATAATAGCACCATTTATTTATTTATTTTTATGAATGTTTATCATGCAAAACTTGAATATGTAGCATTAATAAATATATATTTAATATGTAAATAAACAAAAATTGATATGGGAAAAATTGAACATTCCAAAAATGCCCAATTTTAAAAGTGAAAAATCTCATTTACATATTCCAAAATGATATAATTTTCACACAAAAAAATCAATGAAGCTTTAGCTTGTTGAAATCTTATGATATTGAACAAGAATTTTAACATGACTGTATTTACTTATTTTTTATTGGGCACTATGAAAATACTCATAAATACACATTTATTGGCATTTATTCTTCAGCAGGTGCCATTCTTCTATAATCATAATAATAATAAAGCACTTATTCATAAAAATTTTGGTTTAAAAAATTTACCTTTCACTTCATGAAGTATAGACTGAGTGTCAGCAGGCCTGTAAGGAGAGAATTCAGGCCTATTCAGTAAGCATGGAGAAACAAATATGTGGGTTAGTCCTTTTAGTATTTAAACTTAAATTCCGACTGATGCTAAGACGTATTAAGTTAGTCACATTTATTTATTTACAATTTATTAGTACTATAAATGTTAATTGTAATAATTCACTGCATTACTAATAAACGTGTATATGGGCCTGATACAAACATTGTTGATAAATAAAGCTAATTAGAAACACATTTGTTGGTATCTCCTTCCACTAATTTAAAAGAAATCGATTTTTGTTTTATTACCCTTTGTATCTGTTATTTTCAATAATTGAGGTGATTTATTTAAAAATTATCACATTAATTACATGATAATATGGGTGGCCAATTAAAATAACTTTACAATTTAAATACAAATATTTTAAGAATAAAAACTCAATCTAATTCGTGAATTTTTGTGATTTCAAATACTAGCTGTTTTATAGGTAAACACATTGCATACATCAAATCCACCGATCCAGCCCATCAAAACAAAAAACAAACAAGATATAAAATTAACCTTTCCAAAAGATAGTTCTTAACTCCATAACTCCTTCAACCTGATGAGCAATTTATGCTCGAAAACCAGATCGTTGCAAACAACAAACTGTGAGTAAGAACTATCTTTTGAAAGGTTAATTAGCCATACTCACCCCATCATCATTTCTATTAAGATATAAAATTTTGTTATCTATGCAATATGTAATAATAGTAATATAACTAATTAAAATATCCTTTATTAAATAAACCTATAATGTGTATAATAAAAATTAATGGTCAATAATACAAGACAGTGATAGGTATATTTTCTTTTGATTAAATATTTCTTGTTTAAAGAAATATTCAGTATAATATTAAACATTTAAAGGGGCAACCAATTTTAGTGTTTTTTTTTTAATTAATTACACTAAATTTTTTTCTGCATTTGATGTTAAAGATCTGCAATTTTGAGCTTTTTTTAAATTCAAGTACTACAAACTTAAGGTTTTGTCGAGTGCTTTTTTGGAAATAAAATTCAGGCCATGGGATATTTTTTTCTGAATGATGATAATTGGAGGCAGGGAGATTTACAAAATGATCAGTGACTAAAAAAATCAGTAAAACGAAATTTCCAAAAAAAATGCCTCGACAAGTGCTTCACATTAGAATACTGTTTTAAATAAGTAAATAAGTTAAACCTTTCTTTAAAAAAAAAAAGAAATTAATTCAGGCTATTTTTTGAAATGCATTTTCATACATTTTATTAATGCTGAACAGCTTGTAAAATAACTATTTGCATCAAAACTTATATCAAAATGTTCACAAGAAAGCCATGAATGATACCAATCACATTTGAATCAGATTGTTAGTTCATCAGATATTAAAGGAAGAAAAAGGAAGGATTGGGAAAAAAATCCGAGCATTGGTTGACCCCTTATTTAAAAGAAAATTATACCTCGCCTTTCTTTTTTTAAATTAATTTTGGTCATTTACTGGATATTGATCAATATGAGTTAATATGGATAGAATTTCTTCTTTAATATTCTTACAGAGGTTTTGGAGGGTCGCTTGCAAGAAGAGTACCATCGTTTCCTTGGCGCCCGCTGACTCCGACTACGCCTTCATCGTCGTCATCCTCTGATTCAGATTCCGAGTCAATAACACCTGTGGTCGGCGGTTTTGTTCCACCATTTTGCCGACTGATACCGCTGCCGCTGCTGCTCTTCACGCCGAGCTCATTGAGCTGGGCAGCAAGATTGTCAAGATCCTTGAAAACACGTTTCAATCAGATTGATACAAAACAGACAAGTGGCAGCAGGCGGTTAAAGGAAACTGAGGTGAAGGAAAACAAAAATTAAACACCAACTCACCTCTGGTCTCCTAGAAGGCAGCTATCAGTGTGAACATGAAAAACAAAGAAAAAATAAAAGACAGATAAGAGAAAATGAAATGGACAAAACAAAGTCATAAGATATTGATGGAAAAACAAAAAACTAAATATGACTCAGTGAGAAATCACAATACACTGAATGAAGGCGAGAAGACATAAAAGAAAGAAAAAGTCATGGAGTAGAGTGAAGTGAAAACTAGGTGGTACGTTCTTAAATTAGGAAGGGAAATTGACTGAAAATTAATTAATAAATTTAATCATTACAATTTTTAAAAATGGATTTAAATTTTATAATAAAATAATTTTTCCCAACTTTTCTGAATCTAAATCTGAGATAACTATTTCAAAAGGTAGCTTGTCTTGAGTTTTACTATAAAAAGTTTTTTTAATAAAAATGCCATGTTTTTACTTAATGATAAATAGATCACTATTGTCAGTTAAGTATATATTTATTAATACATTTATTCCTTTTTTTAAGTAAAAAGTATGAACATGCTGCTACTCAAAATAGATTTCAGGAAAACTTACAAGCTTATCACTATCTGTATCTTAATCTAATGTTATGGCAATTGTATTATGCTCTACTTAAGAAGAAAAATCCAATTTTTTCTTAATTTTCAATCAGTATTATTAGTTACTTGACTATTTTAAACATGACTGAGAAATCAAAACTCACCATGGGTTTAAATACATGCGAATTTCTTTGCTGATTTTGAGATTGCTGTATAGAAGGCTGTGGCTGGCTGCTCGGTTTCTGCTGCCTGTCCTCTCTTGGTGGAAGGGGTAACGGTCTTGAAGGTGGATGAGGATCTGTGAAGATTATTTTTTACATTAATTTGAAATGAAAAATGGTAATCGTTACAATTTACCAATAAGTCTTTGGGGAATGGCAGGTCGGGCTGGTGGTCCAGGCTCTGGGATCTCCTCCCTTTCTTTTTCCTTACTGTGTTTGGTCTCTTTTGTTTCATTCTGTGTTAGTGTACGACCCTCCTGGATCTGCTGGAAGTTCCGACGGAGTGTGTTGTCCCCAGGAGCTTGTACGATAGACGAAGGCTCACCGGCTGTAGCGACCTCCTCTTCTTCGTTTTCACTACCACTATACCTGTATTCTTCTCGTTCTAAAAATAATTTTTTTAAGTAGGAACTTTAATTACTTTCTTTGTGATTTAATGTTACAGTACCTTTCTCTTGCTTCCTCTTCTTACACCTATCAATGTGATCTTTTAATTGAATTCTAACCTGTCTCTCGGTCGGCTGATCTCTTATAAATTGTTGTTTTAAAAGTTGTTCAGTGTATGGTCTTTGGTGATAATCTTTTACTAATACAGTCTCTATAAAACCTAGAATGAATAAAAAACAATTATGTAAATTTAACCACTTTTGTTTAGAATTTATTTATTTATATTTTTAAATAGGATGGAAAATGAAATTTAAAAAAAAAATTACCTTGGAATTTTTTAGACCATCTTTTAGACTTCAACCGAGGAGGTGGGTTTCGAGGAATGAGAAAGAGAGCTCTCATAGGATGGAGATCACAAAGAGGTGGCTGGGATTCCGCCATTTCGAGGGCGGTGATGCCTAAACTCCAAAGGTCACTTCGGTTGTCATAAGTGGCATCGGGGTTTTCATCACAGGCTATCACTTCGGGCGCCATCCAATATGGTGTTCCAATGAATGTGTTTCGCCTGCCGATGGTCCGATCGAGCTGAGCGCTTACACCAAAGTCAACAAGTTTGACTTCAGCATTGTCTGTCAGGAGGACATTTTGCCCCTTGATGTCCCTGTGTATGACTTTATTGGAGTGTAAATAGGAGAGACCCCGCAGTATCTCCCGGCAGATGTAAGCGATCCACTCTTCCTTGAGCGACTGGCCTTTTGACGACTTGACAAGATCTGTCACCGACCCGGCACCACAATATTCCATGACCAGCCACAGCTGGTCATCTTTCCCAGGAGCACTTTTCTTTATAAAAGCACCATAATATGTTGCTATATTTCTATGGTTTGAATACTAAAATTGAATAATTAATCGTTTAGTTTTTAAACACAAAATAGGACAAATTTAGCAACATATTTAAATATTTACCTTTTTTAAAACATTTATTTCAAGCTTAATTTCTTCTTCTTCATCCTGAAATAATTTTGAAGATTAAGTTTGCTACAATAACAGAAAGTAAAAGACACTAATTTTTATGTATGACAAACCTCAGTAACATCCATAACTTTAATGGCAGCAAGTTGGCCAGTTTTTGTATGCCGCCCCTAAATAATAAAAAATCATTAATACAATTTATTTATTTTTTTAAATTAAACATTAAACAAAACTAGGAAATACACTTTATATTTTATTATTCAGATATCGTGAGATGCGGTCGGGTGTGATGTAGGTTTCAGAAAAACATTTTCTCTCAACACGACACACAAGGATGGCACAATTACACAGAAGACAAACACTTTGAGTGAGTAGAAATACTTTGTTTGAATATAAAATATATTTTGCATTGTATAAATTCACTTATCCACATCCTAAATGTATTTGTTAAATGTAAACATTGTTTGTAAATCCCAGGCCCTGAAGATGATCTCAATAAAAGATCGAAACGTTGGCACGATAAAGAAAATGTTTTTCTGAAACCTACATCACACCCGACCGCATCTCACGATATCTGAATAACTATCGATTAACGGTCACTAATCTCTACACATTTATATTTTATTGAAGTTTCCATTTGTTCAATAGCAGCAATTTTGTAATAAAAAATACCAGAAACATTTGCCAATGATTCACCATAAGTAATACTGTTTATGATTAATCATTTATCTTAATGTGCTATCAATTTGTTTTCCGATTGCTTAACTAATACGATTTCTATTGTTTAAAATAAATTATTGACAATTATACAATTGACAATTGACAAGTATACAAATACTTTGATTAATAAGACATGAAGAAACCTTAACACATTTATTTCTAGCCCTTGCCAAATACTGCAATCTGTCTGATTGATCAAGACATATTTAAACAGGATATAGCAACTGGACCAGTATTTTATAAAATTGAAGTATCAATCAAGTAGACTTTTTTTTAGTTCTTTTGCAAATTATTTTTTTAATATTGTGAGTAATAGGTCATATAAATTTCAGAAGTTGGGTACTATCTCATGTTAGCACTTAAGATAAGGAAAATAACAATTCACTTAGGTTATTTTTAATTGTGTAAAAGAAGTTATTTGCAGTACTAATTTCACCATCTTTCTCTTACTTCTTATCAGGTGATTCAAACAGACAAATAGATAAATTATTCTGCATTTCCGGTATTTAATATTTTTTTTAAACAACAGTTAAACCAAAAGGTTGATAAAGAAAAGAAAAAGACGACTCAATATTACAAATGACACATCATAAATGACACACAGACCAAAACTATCAAATATGGACAAGTGTTGAAATGTGTCTTAGAGACAAAACAAGCTATGATAAAATAGATAACCAAAGACTAGATTTAGATTATTATCATTTCATGTTGCTTTTTAATTATAAGTTTATAACAAATGGATGATTTATTTATTTCTTATTATCAGTTAGTCTTGTTCATTAATAAGTAATGTTTCTAACTCATAAATGTACAAAAATACTGATGTTGAATATTATTCATTTTGTCTAAAACTTTGTTTGAAAATTCTATATTAAAAAATGGGCTGGATTGGCAGAAAAGCTCCCATGCATCAAGAGCACTGTCGATAAGTGGCCTTCAAAGGATCTGACCCGTAGAAGAAGGGTCATCCTCACCCGACTATGAATAGGCCATGGAAAGTTGACACACAGACACTTTTAGGCCAAAACATAAATAGAAAAGTTGCACGATGTGTCCCATTTAATTGAAGGCCATTCCCTGGCTCCATATAAAGAGTGTGTAGGAATGCCACCCGATATGAAAATTGTGTTTGAGCATGGGGTATCGCACGGGATATCTTGTACATGTACCGATTTTTTAGAGTAAACATAGAGAATAAAATTTTACTGTATATAGTTACAGATATCTCATCTTGTGTTTCTTATCAATCAACCCTCACTTAGATTAGTTATATAATATCTGTTGAGGAATATCAAGTACTCCACCACTCTAACTGAGTGAATAGGATTTCCTAAGTATATAGGACTATATAGGATATATAGGATTATATACTTAGGAAGTATATAGGAAATATTTCCTAAGTAAATAGGAAGAATGTATTAAAGAGTGGGTGAGTGTGAATTGGTTTGGATTGAGAGGCTGATTATTGTGTTAGGGGCTGAAATGGCCTAGCTGTTTAGCCCTTGGAGCCTAAACTCAGTGGATGGTTGGCCTGGAGTGGATTCTAGAAGCCTGCCGGCAATTGATTGTAAATTACACAAAAGGTGAAATTGCCGGTGAGCTGTGAGAAGAGATAGGCTCAACCTGTATACAATTTGTATGTATGTACTTGAATGCATGTGCAGATTTTTGAGTCTATATAAATCAGTAATCAGTTTATTTAAAAAATTCAAAATTATAAAAGGTAATAATAATAAAGATTAGATTGGATCTTTGGTTTTAGCACCTGTACTTAATTAATTATTGTTATATATTATCTGCCAACAAGTCAATAAAAAAATTATTGTAGACAAAGAGTATTACAGGCTTTTTAAATATGAAAAAACTGTAAGAATGTTTATTTTTGAGATATGATTTCAATAAATTTATATAAATTTAAAAATTGTTATTGGTTTTTAAATGAGAGTATTGCAATTTGAGAGATGATGCATGGCATTATTAATTTCTAGATCAATACCAAGCCTGGTTTTCTTCTTTTAAAGATGTTAATTGATCTTGATCAGTCAGGGCGATGTATGACCTTGCCGATAAAACACCCTTTGAAATAAAATGGATTGTCTGTTCTTTTAATAGTAAATTATTTGAACAATTAATTATTTAATGGTTAATTACTTATGTTGTGTTATTTAGCTACTGGTTGTTCAATAATTTGTTAAGTAATGTCAAGCCAGGTTTCTGACTGCTCCTCACTATTCAATAAAATTATTTACGTGTGGTGATTAGTGACCGTTAATCGATAATTATTCAGAAATACTAGATCGCATCTCACGATTTCTGAATAAAATTATTTACGCTGAATTTATTTTACTGAGATCCAATACACCTCTATTCTTTTTAAATTAATTAAAAGTACATCAAAGTATACACATATAAATATTGATCAACAAATTTAATGCATCACTCAATTTTTTTAGTTTAAAATTATATCCATTATCTTTCCTCATTAGTTACCGGTAATGAGGAGCTATCATAGTTAAAATAAACAGTAAATAATGCTTTGTACACTTCCTTTATTTACTTGTATACTTTAATCCCATTTGCACAAAAAGTAGCATGATGCCCTTCCATTCTCTACGCCTAAAGATTGCTTTCAGTCTTTTTCCTGCATTGATTTTATTTGATATTATTCTTACTCTTAAACCTTTTTAAATGGATACAATCATACATTTGAGTACGACAGTGTCATGGTCATAACATTATTCGAGAAAGGATACACCAGTACAAAGTCACTAGTAGACCGAGTGTAAATCACTCTACAATAGGAAGAGTTCTTCGACGCTTCAGACAAACAGGGGTTCACACTAGAAGGCCAGGACAGGGTTGAACGACTAGGTCTATGGATGAGAGAGATGATAGGTTCATCCGTCATCAGGCTCTACAAAACTGCAGCATTACAAGAAATGAAATAAGAAATCTGATAAGACAAGTACAAAATGTTTCTATTTCCCCCAAGACTGTAAGAAGAAGGCTCAATGACTATAACCTCAGGGACCACCTGGCTCGTGGACATCTTACACAGCTCAGAAAATGGCCAATTTTCAATTCACAAGGGAACAGGTGAATTGGACATTGGATGATTGGGGACAAGTTCTCTTTACAGATGAAGTGAGAGTTGGCTTCGAATCTTCACGTGGGCATAATTTAATATGGAGAAGCTCAGGAGAATTAATGTTCTGTCCTGAAAACTTCTGTTTTTTGCACTGAAAAACTCGCTATTAACGGCCTAAACAGTATGTAAAAAACCCTAAAATTTATTATTTGTTTATTTACTTATTTTTTAGATTCTGTTTGTCCTCATCATCCAATAAGTTGTAAGGTTTCTTTTGTTTTATTGCATTTGTGTGGTGTACTGATTAGTAGGACAGAAAGCACATAAAGCACACTCAATTAAATTGCTTTTGTAAAAAACTTTTTCTTGCTAAAAACAAGAGATTAAGAATCAGGAAGTAAAAGAGACTGTTGTTCTGATCATTTTTTGCTCCATGAACTTAACATACTTTATTATTTATTGGTTAATTGTTCATAGTTTATCATAGTTTAATTACCTCTATTAAAATGACACCAACTCTAATTAAAAGCTACTGAGTTTAATATTGTATACAACAATGGACAAAACAAAGACAACTTCATATTGCAGTCCATTAGCTGAAATACTACTTGACAAAACTGATACTTTTTGCTTTCATGGTATTTTAATTGTTTAAATATAGGATACGTTGAAAGCTCCCCTTTTTCATAATGTTAAGAGCAACGGAATGTAAAAGAGCTTAATATTGCAAACAGACTATTTTTTACTGAGATTGATTTTTTTCCCTCTGAATATAAGAAAAAATTAATGATCAAGAATATGTAAAAGATCTTCAAATTACAAACAGAATCTTCTATTTCTATTTATAGTCAGGCAAGTAGTAAAGTAGCAAATCAAAGAGTAAGATTAGAGTTCTTTGTTTTTATGATATTTCTACAATTTATTGTCAATTCTAAAGCCAAAAAAAAAATTGTTTAAAATTATAATTATTATTTTATTTTTTTTAATTATTATTATTATTATTATAATTGATGGTCTAAACAGTATATAATCATCATATAAATTTTCATACAAAATCTTCTATTTGTCTTTATCAACAGGCAAGTAGTAAAGGTAGTAGAAAAACTTGTAAATGTCCGTTTCTTTTGTCGTGTGGTATTACATGTTATTTCAAATCACACATAAGATCATCTTTTATCCAAACCAAGAGAAGGAAGTCTTGTTGATAAAATTTATGTCTTGTTTATTGAGTTTACTTGCTTTATTGGAACTGTATATATACAACAGTATATTTTTTTAAATCAGAAAACGAAATATCTGAGTCAAAACAATATCTGAGAATTTTAATCAAATTGTACAAAAGCAAAAAAAATTGTCAATAAATTTGTTTCTCTTTATGTTTGGTGTTATGTGAAAGTTCAATTACATGCAGGATCTTTATTTGTCCAAACCAAGAGCATTAAAACAAGTTGATAAAACTTGTATTTTTTTCCATTTACTTGCTTTGTAGATTTTTTTTTTTTTTTTTTAATCAATATGAATCAAAACAATATCTGACTGAACTTCAATCTGCAAGTACAATCTTTTAATTGTCCTGATCGTAAGACAAGTTGCAACATAGCAGAGCATTTTTTTCCATTACTTACTTTGATTTGATATTGCTAAGGTAAATTTTTATCATCAATCAAATTGTTAAGAATAATTTTTTTTTTTGTATGTAAAAGTTCAATTTCATGCAATATCTTCTAAATATCTAAGAGAACTTCAATCTCCAAGAAGAATCTTTTATTTGTCCTGATCATCAAACAAGTTTTAAAGTAGCAGAACATTTTTTCTTTATATCCTTTGACTTTCTTGATGAGAAAAGACAAAAATGATTTTTTTTTTGTTCTTGAAAACTTCCACTTTTAGCACTGAAAAGAGAAATTAAGAGTTTGATCCATATGTAAAATGAGATCAATTTTCACACAGTATCTTTGTCCTGATCATCAGACAAGCTGTACAGTAGCAGAACTTGTTGATAAGTGTATCTTTTGTCGTTTTATATTATGATTGACTTCAAATCACATGCTTCTATTATATTGCAGGTTCATCAATCAAGTAGAAATGTAGCAGAAAAACATGTCAATAAGCCTATTTCTTTTATTTGGAGATCGTGAGATGCAGTCTGGTGTAACATAGGTTTAGAAAAAAAATTTTCTTTATTGTATCAACGTTTCGATCTTGATTGTGATCATTTTCCCATGAGATCATAAATCCCAGGCCCTGAAGATGATCTCAATAAACATCAAAACGTTGGCATGATAAAGAAAATGTTTTTCTAAACCTACGTCGCACCAGACCGCATCTCACGATCTCCAAATAATCATTAATTAACAGTCACTAAACACGACGCACACCTATTTCTTTTGTCGTGTGAAACTTCAATCACTTCAATTGCTAAGGACAAGTTTTATTAGAAAACACAAAAATAATTTTTTGAAAAGTTGTGCTTTTAGCACGGAAAAGTGCAATTAACTTTTAGTAAACAGTAAAAGAATATAAATTTTCACACGGCACCTTTGTACTGATCAGCAGACAGATTGTAAAAGCAGCGGAAAAGCTTGTCAATCAGTCGTTTTCTTTTGTTTGACTTTGTAAGAAATTGTATACAAAGGGAGGTTTTTCCTGCCAAGTATGCCCAGTTTTAGTAAGTAAAAGCGCTATCATACAATAACACAGCACCATCAACTTTTGTCATTGCAGACAGTGCCGCTTTATAAATAAACTTCAGTTTTGTTATTTACACTCATTTTAATATATAATCTTTAAAGAACAAATTTTCGAAATTCTTGTCAAGTATCCCGACCTTATAAACTTGTCCGTAGGTCCCATTGCCGACGACTTCTATCAGCTCGAAAATCCCAGCCGGGTCCTGCAACAAGGTGAAGAAGTCTTTTAGAAGACGCGGAAGAGAAACAGAACAAATTAAAGGTAATTAATTAATAGAATAAGGCCGAGATAAGAGAAAGCGGTGCGAAGCAGGCCGACCTATCGATCATCCGGTCCTTCCTGATAAAAACTCGTGATTCGGATTCAAAGGAAATTCTACGCAGCGGTGACTCATGGAAAGGAGCCGCCGTTGAGTCTCGCCCTTCTAAGTACTGACTTCTGTTGTAAATAAAGACACGATTAAAATGGAACAAGTGTTTTAACATAAACAAATGTCAGATTGAAAGCGCGAGGTCTGCTTCGTCCCGATTTTCTATCAACCGGTGAGGAAATCCAAACCCGGAGGGGTTCAATATTTAAACAAAAAGAAACGATTTTTTATTATTTCTTGAAAAAATGATTTACCTTCAAAGTGTTCAAGTCGATATCGTCTAGGGAACAATTCACAGTGGGAGCTAAATTATGCGCCATCTTGAAAATTCTCGACGGCAAAGCCAAGTCGGCGGATGAATCGCGGATTTACGATCGGATCGACGATTTTTATTTAAAAGATCACCAGCAGAAATGCGACCCGTTGATCGGCTGCCCGTGACTTTCCTGCTATCTGCTCTTCCCCAGCATAGCCGCCTCCGTTTCACGACATGACACTGGACTTTTTCTACCGAGACGGGTCCACACCTACTTATCAACTGCTCGGGGTGACGTCACGCCGATATCCTCGTCCTTTCCAGTTCCCACCCCTTCTCGCCGTCGGTCCCCACCCCCGGCCAGGCCTCCCTTCCAAGTTCCCACCACCTCACCGGCGCTGCCTCTCGACGAGAAAAAACCACTTTCGCACCTCTTGGAAAATTTTCATCTTCTGCACATTTAGACCTCTGTTTCAAATTTGACAAAAATACAGTATATTTCATACTTTAAAACATTTGTACAAGCATAAGTACAAAAATGCCGACAGGAAACCCAAGTTGAAAATTGGTTATAATGCAAGTTGAAGTTAAGGCATAACATCAGTATTTTAAAGCAAAATCTATTTTTTTGACAAGTATTCATTTATTAATTATAAATCAGATTTTTTTTAAAGGAAACATTTTAAAAACATATCATTCAGTGGATTTCGACACGAGTTCACACTAGCCGTACTAACTCTGATTTGCAGGAAATCCAAGTAGAACATTGGTCATGCAGCAAGTTGATGTTAATTATCTTGTCAGTAGTTTACAGTAAATTCTATTTGTGTAACAATTATTCAATGAATTAATTGTAAATCATTTTTTTTCTTTCTACGAAATCTCTTAAAAACATCATTCGGTGTTTTTTGACACAAGTTCATACCAGCCATACAAACTCTGATTTGCAGGAAACCCAGGTTGAACATTGGTTATGCAGCAAGTTGATGTTAATTATCATATCAGTAGTTTACAGTAAATTCTATTTTTGTAACAATTATTCATTGAATTAATCACAAAATAGATTTTTTTTTTTAGGAAACATCTCAAAAACATTGAATTTTCACTAAGTTCATATTAGCCATATGAACCCAGACCTCAAGGAAAGTTGAAAATTTTATCATCATGCAGCAAGTTGGATGTTAAATAAGGTTTTACATTTTTGTAAAATTATAAATAAACATGTGTAGTAGTTAAGTAATGATTGTTTAGAGATCATGAGATGTGGTCTGCCTGGTATGATGTAGATTTAGAAAAACATTTTCTTTATCGTGCCAATGTTTCAATCTTTATTGCAATCATCTTCAGGGCCTGGGTTTTATAAACATTTATTTAAATTATATAAATACATATAAGATATGATTATGAATTTATACAATATAGAAATTTTAGTTTTAATCAAAGTATTCACTCAAAATAGATGTCACTGTTGTGTCGTGCTGAGTGTTGGCACGATAAAGAAAGTGTTTTTCTAAACCTACATCAAACCAGATCACAACTTACGTTCTCTAAATAATCAATAAACATATTTCAAAAATTTGATTTACTTTAGAGTTGTTAAAACATCATGCCTCACTAAGGTTGTTTATCTACTTGGGTTCCCCTGCATATAAGGAGTAAAATCAACTACAATCAAAACAATAATTATTTGATTTATGTAACGAATTATGATCAAAACACTTCCTTCAATATCTTAAAAAACCAACTGTTGCATAATCAAAGGGACTATGAGAAACAAAAAAAATTGTGTGAATCTTAATGTTTTGTATTGTAAAATATCTTTCTTTTTTTTATAAATGTAATTAATGCTGGATTAATTTTCATTATACATAGCCAGAGAATATTTAATTGAATAAATGTTTACATTAAATTTCATCATAAGATTTTGCTGTATACATTATTCCATGTTTTTTTAATAAGGGCAATCAAAATTCAGGTTTAACATCAGTATCATGAATTTCTTTTATTACTTTTCCCTAAATTCTTATTATAGTTACTATTATTTCTGTTTTTTATATTTTGTGTTGTGATATGGTTCAACTTATTATGTTGTTAAACCTTCATTAATTCAAGTGCCAGATTTATAAACTTTTGTGACCTTAAGGATATTCTTAGGGGACTCTAGTCCCAGAATAAAGTATTTTTTTCTCTCTGATATCTCTCAAAATCATTATGAATTGTAGTGCCTGTAACTCCCCCCCCCCCAGTAGTATATTAGATAATTGCAGTATGACATCAGTTATAATCTACTAAATTACTTCACTAAGTCTAAGTTGAGACCGCAACCTGAATGAGATCAACGGATTGAATAAAGTCTGGAATGTTTTATTTTTAAATACAGTTCATTCTCCAACCTAGGGTAAAACCCGTTCATCACACATGCTTAAAAAACAATCTGATTATAATTGGATTCGCGTTCCCATCATTAAGTTTCGCTCGACACTTTCACCATTATTGTTGGTCAGTCTTTCTTCCTCCTTAATAAGTTGTTGATTGAAAAAGGAAAAAAGCTTGTATATGTAAATTATATCCTATTAATAAAACGAATCTTGCCCTTAACTTTTATAAAAATATAAATCCTCATTTACTCTTAAGTCTAAATTTTAAGCTTTATATATTGGGTAATATTAACTAAAAAGAAAATTAACCAAGGCAGGAATAATAAAACACGTTAATAAAAAGGCCGTAGATTTTATTACGACAATAACATTAGGCTCACTTGCCCTTTTTAGCTTTTATTTTCCTTAAATAAAATTCTAGCTCTTTCCCCTCGAGGATGTAACCATCAGCCCTGCCACATTGTCCAGGTCGACTTGAAATGCAGGCTGAAAAAAATAATAAAGGAAAAAAATTAAATAAAAAATTACTGGTTTTGAGATGTTGCTTTACTTTTTAAATTTTTAATTTGCTCACCTAGTACTCTTGCGGTTTGAAACTGTTCCTCTAAGGCAGGCTCAACCTTGGCCAGTTTCTGCCTAGTTTTGTATTTAAGTGCGACCTTCTTAGATCTCTTTTTGTACAAAACTGCCTCTTCCGCTTCAGTCTGAAATATTTTGTTGTATTAGTAAAAATATTTAACCCCCATTAAAATATACAGAATATGATTTGACTGTCAGATTAGCCATTATGATCATGTTTATTACAAAGATTTGTAATGAAATCATATGACACGCATGAATTCATTATCATCAATTAGAAACTAGTTGTTCATTGATTGGCTTCGATTTTGATTAGTTAACATCTATTCATTTCATATAATTTTTAATATAATTGAGCTCTCAGAGTAACTATGACAAAACAGACATCATCACCACAACAACCCTTCAAAACGAAGAAATATAAATGTGGTTCTTACTTGTTAAACTGACATCACAGAGCACTAAACTTAAATTAAAATTCCTGCTGCAGCTTTTATTGGCATTTTTAACAATTAATATTTTGTGAAAATTAATATGGGAAATTCAATATTCAAACAGTAAAGTACTGATAGTGGTTTAAAAAATTTATTCTTTATTTAATTGAAATATTTTTATATAATAATTTTTGATTAATATTATTTTTTAAATAATTGAAAGAAATAATTTGGTCAATAGATCATTAAATATAATGGATTATTTTTTAATAATAATTTTTAAAACTAAATTATTTTTTGATTTGTAAAACAATATACTAAATACCCTCAAACATTAACAGCACACTTACCAAGATCTAAGATTCATAACTGTTTTAAAAGTTTAAGTTAACTGAGAAAAACCAAAATTTATACGTAGCATAAGATTGCAACTTCGAAAAATCAAATGTTTCATATGGAATAACTTACGAAGTACCCAAATAAACGATTGAATGACAAAAATAAATGAAAACCCCAAGTTGGAATGGCTTCCGATCCAGTGCAATCTTAGAATACCCAATATGGGAGAGTACTCAAGGAAATGTTGATTGTCAAGCTATCAACAAATTAATGGAAAAATACATCTTTCCACCGAAAAACTATTATTATCAAAACATCGAATATGATAAATTAGTTTAATAAGATAATTTAAGTTGAACTAATCACTGTTTTAATGAGCTCTCAGAGTAACTATGACAAAAAGTCCAGATCATCACCACAAACCCTCTTCAAAACGAAGAGATATAAATGTGATTCAAACTTTACAATTTTTCATCACAGAGCTCTCATAAAAAAACCAACCAATCAATTTTGCATCATACAACCCAACCAACCAATTTAACTTTTCAGACTTACAAGCTTTGCATTCTTCTTTCGGCCAAGGGGCAAAGCATAATGGGCTTCATACCACTGTCTGAAAGGTGTTGCGTCAATCACGACAATGGCATTTTTCACCAATGTCTTGGTACGGACCAACTCGTTGTTGGAGGCGTTGTAGACGACATCCATGACACGAGTTTTCCTAGTACAGCCTGAAACAAAAACCAAACTTTTACCAGTACTACTTTGATTCAATTATAATATCTAAAGGTTGTTTTAAAAGAATCAGAGCGCTGTGGTAATAATTGGAAGTGTCATCAATTAACTTATGTATATTTAATCATCATTTGCTATATTAAAAAAAAAAAAAAATCATTTTGTTTTTGACATCCTACCTTCAGAACCCCAGGAGAAGTTTCCATGGTCAAGGCGAAGCGCACGGTATTTAGTGTTTCCACCTCTTGTTCTCACAGCATGCACTCTTTTTACTCCAATCTGGGAAGAAGAAAATTTTTTTTTAACTATGATGAAAATCTATATATGAATTTTACTAAAAAAAGTTTTATAAAGCTTCAGAGCGCTGTGGGAAATATTGTACTAGTTAGTTATCTTCATGTAACTTCAGTACAGGCTATCATCATAAGCACTATTAATAAATTATAAATAAGAAAAACAAAATGTGCAGAAAATGTGAAAGTTGTACATAACCAAACTACAGGATAGTTACAGATCTGGGAAAGAAAGCTTAAGTTAATTAGTAAAAGGATATTAATTATTTATTCTTTTATTATTGATCATATCTGCTTCTGCCCTATAAACAATAGATGTATGGTGTAATAAAAGAATGAGCAATTCGAACTTTGGACATCTGTAGTAATTCTTGGAACTAAAACTGTAACTAAGCATATAGTAATATTTCTGAACATTATGAAATCTATTCTGAAAATTTAATAAGAATGTTTCATATAACTTATGAGCAATATCTAAACAAAATTGTCAAGGCATAGAGAAAAGATTATAGCTATGTTACATCAGGCCATGCTGTTTTTATTTTTTGATTAGACACAACAGTCCAACAAGGCATTGCACTAGTTTATACAAAATAAGGCAGCTCCATAAAACTCATGCTACAATATTTCACTAAACCACATCTTTCTTTACTTTCTAGTTGTATATGTTTTTAAGTCACATTTCAATTTTTTATGATTAGGACTGGAAAGAAGACAGTTAACATAAGCAGTTCAAGTCAAAGTTTATGCAATTGAGAAGCATATTCAAGTTAAATAATTAACACTTAACTAAATAATTAACATATTTGACTGTCTACGGCAAGAGAAATACAAGTAATTCCAAAAAAAAAAAAAGTTACATGCAAATAATGCATTAACGGGCACAGGAAAAACTAATTACTCCTACCCTAATGAGAAAATGTGTTTTCTAATTATTTGGAGGTCGTGAGATGCGGTGTGGTGTTTTTAGAAAAACATTTTCTTTATCGTGCCAACGTTTCGATCTTTACTGAGCCCTGAAGTGAAAGATCGAAAAGACATGATAATGAAAGTGTTTTTCTATAACCTACGTGATGTAGGATGTAGAAAAACACTTTCTGATGACTGAAAAAAACGAATATGCGGGGTGAAAGGAACATTAAACAACATTACATTCGGGCATCAGCAGGTAGCAAATTCCCTACAGCCCAAATGTATTCTTGGGAGAACAGGCGAAAAGGCCTCACTAACAAGGGCTGATCCACAATCAAAATTCCCACAAATTATTTAGTGAAGGCCAATTATCTATCACCAATTCATACTGCAAGACTATGCTTTAAAATAATAAAGGTATAGATTCACTTTTTATAAATGATACATCAATGCAACCATCTTGTACAAATAGTCTATGCATAGGTCATACAAGAAAACACATGGGCACCTTTTGGTCATAAAACGACCATGGTGGTCGTTATGCAAATATAGAATAACAGTTGAGCCCCTTTTCAAATGTAGAGGGTTGGACAAATATAAGCAGTATTTTGGTGTATTCTTGGATTTGTGCGCAGTATCAGGTATGACAGTGAGCACAGATCAGTATCAGTATCAGCTCAGGGCTACATGGATTTTTATATCTATATGGTATTTATGTATGTTTATGCTAATTTATCAGAATGAAAACTTATTGGCATGAAAGAAAGGAGATAGTTTGAGGAAATCGAGTACTCACTTTGGGGCAAGTGTATTATGTCTGTGGAGTAAAAGTTATTAGTGGGAATGGAGTGGGTTTAATATCTATTCTACAGTTGACAACGTGAAGTGCAAATGAGAGGCTAGCATTTTAGTATATTGAGTTTTCCTATGAAAGCAGATAGTAATAGATCGAAATGCTCAAATAGCTGCAGACTGAATACATGCAAGGAAGACCGGAACAAGAAATAAAAACATGCAAAGTGCTGGCATTGACCCCAGTTATTTGTCAGCCCCAAAACTTCCCACATTGTTATTATTATTTACAAGCATAGTACGGAATGGGTAAATATCTGCAGTGATGAACATAGCCTTCGAGGAAATCTTTGTGCGTGAACCACATAATAAAGTGAAATGTGTAAAACATGCAACTAAAACAACAAGAACAGATTGACTGGGATGATCAAACAGCAAAATTACAAATTTTACCTACTTCGAACTACAAGATACCTAATTTGAAAAGTTAAACAGTCCAGGTGCTTACAATTAAATAACTTCTTCGTTAACTTAAACAATTCTCGTGCGATGTGTTTTTAAGGTCTGCAGAGTGACCTTTACAAACAGCCTCTGAATTAGGTGAAATGCCAAAATGAGTTTGACGGAGCAAACAGGCTGATCAGGATGGGTGAAATCAACTAAAACTTTTCCTTTTTGAACTTCTACTTTGATGACCATTTATATTAAATGACGTTGGCAATTTTCTATGGGAACCATGGTCTGGGGTATCCCATGCCTAAAGATCTACAACCTCTAAGTTGTTTCAACGTGTGTAACTATTATAGTTAGGCAAAATTCAGAAAAGTGTTAATGAAAACTGTTAAGATTTAAAAACATAGAAAACTTTTTTTTTTCATAGCATGCACATGTTAGAAAATATCGTGTACATGGAGGTTAATGTGGTATATTACAAATCCACTTATAAAATGAATGAAAATTCCTTTACCTTAGTGTTGGCAGCGGGTCGCCCTAATTCGTATTTCCTCTTCTTACGAATAGGCTTCCTCTTTCCTCCGGTCTTCCTCCTCTTATGCCAATGATCCCGGGATATACCTGTTCAAGTAAAGCCATGTGTTTAAATAGAACGGGAAATTTTTGGTAAAATAAATTTTGATAGTCCTCGTTTAAAATCTGGCCGGCTTTTTCAGTAATTAGTATCTCTCATTTAGAAAAAAAATCAGAGTAGGTAAGGTAAAAAGTTCATCACGCCAAAAGCCGACCCCGAGAGGTTAAGACAAAACAAAACAAATCGCGAGGAAAACACGAAAATCTCTTTAGCACCAAATATTTAGAAAAATCGAAAAACTATACAAGAACAAATTTATGTAGAATCTATTTAAATCGAACAAGGAATTAACTAGATGAATTAGGATAATGGTCGTAGAAAACAACTCACCCATTCTGTCGACTGTAGTCACAGGAAAGGTAGAGCATGTGGACAAGAATGTTAAGGTTTCCTTAATCGCACAGCGACAATTCGATACTTGATCGCGGTCGTCAACTACAAACTGAAATTGCAAATAAATAACAAGTAGTAAAGCGTTTTTATTAAAATAATACTTTTTAAAAAAGTCAAAAATTATTTCATATTTAAAAATAAAACTACTTATAATAAAAATATAAAAAGTTAGTCAAGAGAACAAGGTGTTGATGCCGAATGCCGCCCAGTTGGAAGAACCATTTTTTGCCAACCAGTTGTTTAAATTTTAGCACAAATTTGCCGACTTTCAGGTAAAATATAAATTTAAATTTCGATTTCAATGAATTTTAAAAGAAGTGTAATAATTCCCAGTTTGGTTTTATAATTCTTGCTCCTGCTTGTTTCAAATTCAATTTTACCGGGTAGAAATGTGCGTTATTTTAGCGACCGGTTGTTCAATGATTTGTTGAAGTAATGAGTTACAGTAAGAAATGAAATTTTTTAGATAAACACTTTTTTTTAAATTAAAATTAAATTAAATTAAAATTATTGCGGTTAATGGCATTTAAAAAAAAATACAATTCCAGAGTTACTGCATTCCCCACGCTGTGAGTGTCAGTATGAAATAATTGATTCAAAATTTATATTTACATCATCTTTTTCCAGTCAACATATGCTTTGTAATTTTCCCAGAGGCTCTGAAGGTGACCCGAATAAAGGCCGAACGACGGCAAAAAAAATTAAAATTGTGTTTTTCTAAAATACTTCGTTACTTACCATTCCCTACTACTTCAACAAATTATTCAGTATTACTATTTGATGCCCTTTCCATTCTTTCTTTTACATTGGAGTCAAAAAAATAAATCTTAACAATAATTTACAAGTATATTCTTACTAAAAATATTTAAACATAAAAAAAGCCATAATTTAAAATATATATTTTTTATATATACCTCAAACTTTATTGTAACATAAGTACATTTTAGTTTTGCTGTATTTTCAATAAGTATGGTGCTATGTTAAGGCCCTAATTCATGTGGGACATGATGTGGGATTATATCCACTGACAGTGTGTACAGATTAATTTAAAAATAATAAGTGTAATGGAGAAACGAATATTTACTGTTTAACAGATAGTAGGGACTAAAGCAAAAGGAGTGCATTTACATTATTTTCAGTTTTAAAATTTTATGTAATAGTCACTATTTAGTTTTCAAATGTCAGTTGTTTCAGGGTGGTGGTGGGTTAGCAGAAATTTCTCGTAGCAAAGGGTTTGGTGTGTGCTCATACTTATTTCATTCTTGTGTAGGCATTGGTGGCAACATTGGCTCCCATCGGTATTTTTAGGTCACTATAAAGAGATGTTCCTCACATATCATGGGACTTTGTTATTAACCTCAGTACCCAATTTTGAAGCCTGCACCCATTTCACTGGAGACTTGCTCGCTGATGCCCATATTTCACAGCCATATTGGTCTTTTCACCGACACGTACATACAACGTTTCTTGTCAAGAGATAGTTTAGACTTTTTGTTGAGAAGAAAGTAAAATTGTCTGTTCGGTCTCTGAGATGTACAATCTGGCCAATATGTTTGTCAAATATAAGTTTTTGCTCAAGGTTTGATGTTAGATGGCTTCCAGAGGAGATTTATCAATGACATTTCTCCACCTACTTTATAAATAAAAGTTACCAGTTGTGATTTTTTTTGGTTAATCTTCCATCCTCCACTTTTCACACCAGTTGCTTATTTGTTGGGTGAACGACTGTATTTTCTGCAAGGCTAATGTAAG
Source organism: Cimex lectularius (assembly GCF_000648675.2). Taxonomy (NCBI): domain Eukaryota; kingdom Metazoa; phylum Arthropoda; class Insecta; order Hemiptera; family Cimicidae; genus Cimex; species Cimex lectularius. The sequence continues at coordinate 1,851,811 of NW_019392656.1, forward strand.
TATTTCTGATAGTCAGACTTGATGGATGGATGAGTGCAGCGTTTCTTGTAAAATATTTACATATATGTGAAGGCATGAACTCGCTGTTTTTTTGGTCTGTCAGATTTCAGAATTATTCATGCAAACAGATAGATATATACATTTTGCAATAAGAAAAATACTAATTTGTCCATATGAACAATTTAAAACTTAAATTATACATTTGTAATAAACTATATATTTTGTAAAATGTTAAACAAAAATAATTATTAAAAACCTATTAATAGAGTATAAACATATACATTAACTTATAAATATGTACTAAGAAATCAGAACAATTTTGATATTCTGCTAAGCAGTGATAATATTAAAACTTCCAATTATAATAAAAAGCCAATAGTAAAAATCTAATTATACTGAATAACTATGAGATATGGTTGAATGGTTTGTGAGGAATTACTGAATATATCTATTTGCAGATACTTCTGAATAAAGTTATTAACTATTTTCAGGAATCGGTTGATACTACAATCAATAAGATAATCATGAGTTATGTGAGAAATGGAAAAAATTATTTGATTATGGAGTGGAATTTGGAAATTTAGGTAACAAAGTAACAAGCAAGATAGGTAACTTAAAAGATTTATTGCTATCGAACTAAGAAACTAGTAACAGAAGAAATGGAAGAAACAACATTATTAATAAATAAAAGAAACAATAGTGGTCCTAAATGAGAACCCTGTGGGATAGCAGAACAAGCTAGGTTGTGGCAATGTATGCCCGGGACCTCGAGTTTTGGTCATTCTTGAGATGGATTGTGGGGGCCTCCCTGGACTCTTGAGATGAGAGAATCTCCAGTGAGCTTTGTAGTGTTGATGGTGACTAGACACCGACCCCTCCTCGATAAAGCCCTCCACGTAATGTTAATATTAAAAGAATTAGCCACAAGTGATCTGCTCTTTCCCTGCCTAAGGCTGCCCCAGCACCATGGTTTGTGGGGCTGCTTAAAGTGATTATCTAAAGTTTTAAGACTTTTGTCGGCAATAATCAAAACAAAATATTTCCATTTTTTATTTTTTATTAACAGTCTTTACATTTTTCAAAATATACTATCTAAAATCATCAAATGTAACTAACTATAAAAGGAGCTCATAAATGTGGTAATCATCAATTTATACATACATTTTTTGTAAAAAGAAAAACTCTTCCACAACATTGTGTTTATCAGAACAGAAAATCACATTTATTTTCATTGTTTTGATAAATTTAACATGTAGCAACAAATGTAAGACATTGTTCACTAACACTAGTTAGAAAAACTGAACTCTACAAAACATTTAATATTTAACACACAAAAGACAAACATCATCACAACATATGACTTGAAAAAGGGGCACCAAAAAGAAAATGAGCTCACCTCTTATTAAAAATACTTATTCTTATACTATTAAACAATAGTATATTACATATTAAGGCATACAAATCTTACTGAGCCATGAATTAAACAACATATTATTAAACAAGAAAAATACTATATTAAATAAAAAATATAAAAAAATATGTAGGACTTTATTTTTATTGAAGTTGGTTCTTAAGTAATCACATTAATCTCGCATTTAATAACTTCAATTACTTTCTTGAAACCTCGACACACTTCCACAGTTGAAAATGCTGAGCAAAGTATAAGGAAAAAACAATTTTCAACTTTTTAGTTTTTCTTTCAAAATAAATTTCTGTAATTAAATATAGAATCATGTATGATACGATTTATTATTATGAGAGAAATAGCAGACTTCTATAGATTTTCTATTTATAACTGTCTGGTGAACATGTCAGATTAAATACAATACAATTTTAGTACAATTTAACAATCTAACATCATTTGGACATTCAAATAACAATAATTGACATTTTCCAATTGGACTTTATTTTGTATAAAATAAGTAACTTTTTAAATGACCTGTGTTGGTTAAAAAATAATACAACATAACACTTGGGCTTGTTTCATGCATATTTTAAACAAGTAGTATATTTGCATTGTGCATTCATATGAATATTCAAAACCTGCTTAACAAAATCATGATTGAGGCAATCACAAAATTTAGTAGATTATTTTAAACTTATTCTTTCATTAGTCACAAAGTTGAGCAAGTAGATGAACTGAGTGTAATGGGCCCACACTTTTATCACACAAAAGAAACCTTTCTAAGTTTAAAATGGTTTCTATTTAATAACTTGAAGAACATTTATGGAATGTTTTTTCTCGTTTTAATCCACTAATACTATTTTAATTATGCATTTACATCTATAGTGCCGATTAACTACTTTTTTCAATAATCAAAAGTTAAGCGTAGTTAAAATTTTCAAAAGCAATACTCCATGGCTTCTGAAACTTATGAAAACATCATTTAAAATTAGGTTCTTATATACACATTCAATGGAAAACAATAAGGATTTATTTTTTATTCTTGGAGCTCCTCAGTTTATATCCATGTTTGCGTTTAATAGCATTCCTTTCTCTACTCCATTTTACATTGAGTTCAAGAGAGAGAGATAGATCTTCTTGTTTCTGTCTTATTTTATCCTTGACCTCACTCTGCTTTGTGATCAAGTCGTAAGGTATTTTCTCTGGCTGTTCATTGCTGCTTGAATAAACAGTTAAATTTGAATCTGGCTTGTTCATGATAATTTCACTTTGACATTTCGCCTGAGGTTTGGTTCGGGTGAAATTGTTCGACGACACCTTGAGCATCATCTTGTTCTTAAGACTTTGAAACTTACTTGGCTCTCTACCATCAAAAGTGCTAGTAAGATTCTTTGGTTGATATATGGGAATGATTTGTTTTTCACCATCTGAAATTAATTGTTTATTAAGAATAAATTACACAATAATAAAAAATATTAGCATTTTGTTATACATACTTGGCATTACTTTAGGGGGTGTCCTAGGAACTGCACAAATTGGAGTGAAATGAGTGAATTCTGAAGTAATTGAATCACGCCCAGGGACTTGATTATCTACAAGAAAAATAAATAAATAAACCATTCTATAACAAGGCTAAACAGTTTTGTAATTTAAAAAGTATGTAAATGCACATAATTAATTACCTGTAGAAAGTGAGGATGTTGATGGTGAACAGAGCATCTGAAACAACACAGTTGTGAGGGAACTCAAACAAACATAGATCAATTTAATTTTGATTTTTACAGTCAAATGACACTACCTTTTCAGTTAATAAATCGTCTTGTGTGTATTCTTCTAACTCTTCATCAACGAATACTTGTTTTATTTCATTTGGAAGGGCTTCTCCCTAAAGTTGTAACAATATAAATATAAAATTTTCTTTGGATTTAAAAGTGGCTAGTTTCTTTTGCTTGTAAGCTTAAAAGTTAAAAATTCTTATTAAGAAGGATAGAATGAACATGATGATACCTGAAGTTTTTGGGGCAGATTTTCGCTACTGCTCTGCTGAGATAACTTATTCTCATCTTCTCTGGCCAATTTGGTAATCAATTCATCAAATTCAAGCTTAATGCTGCTTTTCTTGGTTGGGTTTGTTGAAGGAGTGTGGTCGATGTTCTTTTCTACAATTTGTTATTGCAAAGCGTTAAGATCTTGTACTGTATGAAATAACAATAATCAAACTATTTAAATGGAGGATCATGACTACTGTTAAAGCAACCAATTTGTTTCAATGAAATATTATGTAAAATACACTAAGTATATATTATATTTTTTAATGATGTAGGTGTTTTTGGAAAAAAAAATTCCATTTCTAATATTGTAGGGTTCAATATTAATTCCAATTCAATAGAAATTCCATTTCTAATTCAGGACTGGTTTAAAAGTGTATCAAGTGTTGTAATTAGTTTTTCTCATCAAAGCTGATTGAATTTATTCTCATTATTTGTGTTGTAGTCAAAGTTCTATTGATATCGTCTGCAATGGTATTCATTCTTTTAGTATATTAACAAGTCTTACATTGAGTTTTATTATTGCAAGGTCATGGTATAAATAAATAATCATTACTAATCAAAGCGCTAGCCATAAAAAGTACATTATCTTATTATCTTTGTTCTGCTTAATTTTATATTCAATCAAATGACAATCATAAATTAGTTGCTGGAATATTTATTACTTAAAAAAAGCTTTAGATTGTGTTTGATGATTTTTTGCTACAACAAAAGAAAAAAGTAGGCATTAAAGGTATAGCTCTTGTTTGGCTAAAATCATATCAATCAAACACAATCAGTTAAATTCCGGCAATATGATAATTACAATGATTGTCTTTGTGTCAAACTGAGTGCCACCAGGTTCCAGTTTGGGTCCTATTTTAATCCTCTGCTTTACAAATGAATTGACTAAGCTTTGTAATGATAGAACTTTTTTACACATTGTCTTGCAATTTTAAATAAAATTTGTATAATCAAAATTATTTTATAAAAGTTTCAGCTATTCGAAAAAGGAAAGTTTAAGGGATTTTTTCATAATAGGATATTAAACTTATTCCTCTTTTTTTTGTGTTACTAATCATTTGTATAAAATGTTCTGAAAGTGTGAAGATTTGTCTTGTATTATTTTTTCTATTTGTACATGAGAAAGACACAATTTAAATGAAAGTAATAACTCAATGTTGAATCTCTTCAGAACTTAGTACTCACTGTGGTATAGCCCATCTTTGCCTTTTTGCTTCTTCTTGATTTCGTTGGGGAATTGAGACTTGACCTCCTCCCAGAACGGCTGGTTGACGATCTTCTTCAGGTTCTTGGCGAGGCGGAGGAAGGTGCCAATCCTCTTCCTGCAGATGGGGCAGACGAGGCTGTTCTTCTCTACCGTACGCTGCAGACAGTTGAGGCAGACGTCGTGGTTGCACGGCAAGGAGACAGGCTCGATGTAGATCTCCCAGCAGATGGGGCAGAGGACGTCCTGGACATCCAACTTCCTCAGGACGCGACGTGCGACCGGGTTGGACATCTCGCCGGTGAAGGCTGAACCTCCGGATCGTTAATTTTTTTTGACAAGAAGTGACGCCGGGTTAAAACGAAAGAAGAACTTGATCGACTTCTAGGTGCGATGATGGAAACTGACGAAAACCGTCAAGCATAAGATAGCCGGCAGAACGATAATCAAACACAATAACAAACCGAGACAGAACACAGACAGCTGATGCGTATTTGGTGAGTACTGCACAGCGCCGTCTCTTCATCTTTCGGTGGATTCAGAAACATCGGGTGGCGCAGGATTTAAAAACAGGTCCAAACAAATCCACCAGAAACTTGCTTACTACTCATAAACTCTTATATTACATTGCCATCTAATTAATGTGTTCTACATCTACAACCTATCATTAAAACTTACGCTAATAATGGCATTCCTTCTTCTATTTTTTATGTACTTCATTTAATGCATACAATTTAGAATATGATTTCTAGTGATGAATATTTACGTAAAAAATATGAGGTATTTCGTAGTAGTTTAATAATAGGATTACATTGCAGCGAGTTCTGCAAAGAGATAAACTTGTAGGTAATCACTTATAGTATATAAATAAAATATACTCTAATATCTTAGATAAAGTATCAGCTAGAACAAATAATTTTTCACGAATAAAGTATGTAATTGAACAATTTTTAAATAATTGGTTAAAAAAAGCGGGAATGAAAGGACAGTAGCATGTTTTCATACATATGTATCACAGCATACCGTTACTAGTTGTAAAATCATAAAATTCGTGTAATAATCCTTATCGTGTAATCTTGGCGCCCATCCGTATTAGCCTTTGTTCTTTGTTCTAAAACGTAAGACCTGCCGCTACTGTTGTGACTAAATAAATCATAAGTTATCAGTTAAGCTCTTACTCATAATACAAGTCCTTTAGACTCTAGCCGGCGTTTTGGAAGATAATAGTTTTCTATTTAAACTAAATGGTAAACTTAACGTACTAAAGTTTGAAAATTCTGTAGATGGTGATATAATCACCTAAACTTCTAAACCTAAACTATTAATTGCTTGTGTTTACATTCACCAAAACCATTTTTTTATTTTAATATTTTATAAATAAAATTGTTACAAAATAACCAGAAAAGTTCGAGCGATTTTTCATTTGCTATTATTCTCATTTTTGAAGTAATTATCCAACTTATACCTTACAATTACCAACTCTTGGTTCACCGCCTCGTGCAATGTCTTTCTGATGCTCGGTGTTGACGACCAAAGCGGCCTTTATTCCTAAAATATACACTGTCGAAATGAATTAAATGAAAAATATTGATCGTTATTCCTTAAACATTTTATTTTTCAAATATAATAGAGAGAATAACAGGTTTTGCGAGTCATCTCTTGATCTTAAATGTTTTATCTTTATCTATATTCAGTAAAGATCTGCAATTTTTGACCAGATCAACGATAATGCGATCACGTTTTGTGATAAGGATAAAATTCAAATTTTTTATAATTTTATCAAAATAGTCACTTATTCCTACCAGCTAGTCTTGTTCTATAAGTGGTATTTTATTCGAGAAAAAATAAAGTTTTTGTTTGTTTTTTAATTGTTATTTCCTTTAGTAAACAAAACATAGAATATATAAAGGAGAGGATATGGATGTTAATTGTTAGATTGTTTATAAACGTATATTTTATTTAACGAACTCATTTTACGAAAAACATTTATACAAACAGATACTACTAAAAAAGAATTGAAATAGCCACACAGATTATTCTAAGATTACTTGTATATACATATTGCCGGAATAAAATTAAAAGGCACAAGGAATGCACAAATTCTTTAAAATATAAAAAACAACAAATAACGTATTTAAAGCTCGTTAAAATAATTTTCATTGGTGTACATTATTGCAAAAATCAACTGTCGTTTTCATTATATTGCACAATGACCTGCTCTTTATAATCGGTTAATAAATTATTCACGCAGCTTCAACATTGACAAGTTTTATAAAATGTTTTGTACAGTAATTTTATGGAGGAAAATTTACATCATAAATAGTAAATTACAGTCTAACATTAGCTCACTTATTAAAGGTATAAAAAGCTTTTAAAAACAGTAGATATTACAATTAATTTACTATACAATAGATAAATATCGAAATTAAAATTATTTTAAATTTTCTAATAGTTTGGATTCTCTCAATGTTAAGACATTAAAGGAAATAAGTAACGCTACTAATGATTTTGAGAAAAAACTGGGGAAAAAGCTCTCGCAGGGAATCTATAAAGTATATGTACATTATTTACTTAAATATTTGAGATAAAAATTACTTCAATAAAAATACAAAGGTAATATTACGATAAATCTGGGGTAAAATGAAAATAATTATGTTAGTTATTGAAATTGATCGGTGGTAAGGGGACGTAGTCCCTAGGTTCTTCTCTGGCTTCTTCTTTGAAGCAGAATCCCAAATTGTCCCTCTTCTCCTGTTGTTCGTGGTACTTTTCCTCCAGCTGAGGCACATATTCGATCATGGGCTGTTTGTCCGCTCCGAGGTCCGCCATGGCGCCGTACTGTTCCTCTTCTAATGGTACAAATTCGTGGTTTCTCACAGGTCCGCCATAGGAATACTCGAGGTAGGGCAGGATATTACTGAAGACGTTAGAGTAAACCGGAGACGAAGGAGTGTTGTACGTGTTGGTGTTTGTGTACGGACTGTTCAACATGTTCGGGTGGGAGCCTATAGAATCGTAAGTGTACGAAGTCCAAGGGTCTCCTGAAGAAGTGGGTGCCGCTTGAGCCACCAAAGCCGCCTGTCCTTGGTTTCCGCTTGTCCCGGTGTATGTGTTCAAATTGGTCAAATTTGTAAATGCACCGCCGTTGCTTAAAGTTGATGTCGGTGAACCTGAAAAAAAAGTCAGTTAGGACGGTTTCCAGACTAAGAAAAAAAATGTTGCTGAGCTCGACTATCTTTGCAATAATAATTTAAACTTCTAGATTTTAATTATCAGTCAGACCAGAAAAAAACTTGCAAATTGTACATCACTTTATACAATTGAATAACAATCTAGTAAATTAAACCTGTAACCTATACAAGCCGAGCATCACATATACAAATAAATGTATCTCACCCTCACAGTAAAATATTTTGGTTCTAGGCATGAATTCACCTTAGAATAGAACCGGCTAAAGAATTGACGGAAAGGTCAGTTGATGACGACATGCAAATGATGCAGTACTAGACAAAGCTAAGAATATTGGTCGGATGGTTGGTACCAACGTCTGTCACTAAACATGGCACCTAATGAATGACTGGACCGCGAGTACCAAGTAAGAAAACAATCTTTTTTACATTTTCAAATTTGATTGTACTGTTCCTTAAATGTATCTGTTATACATTTAACATATATAACAGAGCTAGCCAAAATCGGATGTCGATTGTATGAGGTTTGAACAAATTTTGCATTGTGGTGACGTTACCAAATGGCCGTCAAGTCCTACTTGTACTTTAGAATATACACAACAAAGCTAAGAAAGAGAAGAGAAGAAAAGATCGAGAGAGAGAGAGAGAGAGAGAGAGAGAGAGAGAGAGAGAGAGAGAGAGAGAGAGAGAGAGTGCAAAGCATCGAGATAGAGTTGGCTTTAACAAAGTATATTTGTTTTGAAATAAATATAATCTGATAATATGATTTTCAATGAAAAGCTATCATGCTATCAATCTAAACTTAGATTTCTGTATAACTTATGGGATTTTCCCCCTTAGTTTGGTTTAATTTTTCTCCAGCTCGGTCTCGTAGTTGTTCAAGAAGAAAGAGCACCGTTGCCCACTTCTTAACAGGCTGCTTTGAGTAAGGTCTTATATCAAGGGCAAACTTACTTGCTGTTGGCATATATCCGGTCTTCCTCGGCGGTTCTCTTTTCCTCCATTTGGCTCTCCTGTTCTGGAACCAGACTTGTACCCTCCCCTCGTTGAGGCTGAGCTTGAAGGCCAGTTCTTCCCTTGCAAAAACATCAGGATAAGGCGCCCTTTCGAAAGCCCTCTCCAACTCTTCCAACTGGTACGAGGTGAACGTCGTCCTGTAAAACGAGCAGGGTTTAGAATAGTGGCAAAACTCGGCAGCCCAATTAATTCCGAAGGGCCCATATGACGTCCCTCATGTCCACGTGCCGGCCATATGACCTCGTCGATCATCCGGGCTGAACGATTACAATTAAAAACCAAAAATAAAAATAAAAAATTGAACTGCGGAATATTTGTACCTTACATTTTATGTTTTCACATATAATATAGGAAAAATCTGATCTTCCTGGTTTTTGAAACAACGAGGAAACCATTTTAAATTGTTTAAAATTATGATAAAGTCGATTTCTTCTCGTATTATTTTGCTCTTTTACTACTTGTTGCCCGTATCGAACGTTAGTGATTCCCATGAGAACTTCGTTTATTGCGATATAAGTATGTGGGTCCTCACTGTATTCAAATACTGTCGTTCGATTGGTTTTATAATGGACAATTGCAACGTGTGAACAAGGTAAATCGATTATAAAAAATCTTTTAATATCATGACATATAATAATTGTGTCTCATTTATTTTGTTTGTGTAGAGGTTATGTGGATTCTTTAAACGTTAGTTTGGTTAGTGTGGTTTAAATGTACATACCTGGTTTTTTTCTTCTTAACCCCGTTGTTATCACTTTTTTTACTTTTCGATTCTGACTTTTTACTACTGCTACTGCTCGTGCTTGTTGTGACTGCTTCGACAGCTACTGTAAATCAAAATAGCAATTTTTATAGATTTTAAACGGCGTCAAAAAAAGATTTTTTTTACGATAATGATACCTGGTGGTTCTTTGCGCTTTGGCGGCTGTTCCTCAATCAAAGTCATTTCTTCGGTGTGGTACATGCCTTGAAGCTGATCCATATCCGGACATTGAAGTCCCAACATAACCTGTTAAAAATTATAATAAGTTCAAAATATTTTTTCCCAAGATATTTCAATATTCAAAACTCAATATATGAAAAAATAACTACAAATCATCAATAATCAATCAATAATTAAATCACAATACAAGGCAGGCAAAATGACTAAACTGTCGTTAAACTACTATCGAAGCAAAGAAAGTCTGAATATTTATACTGATCTTTTTTATTTAGTTATTTCATTCTTCTTGACCAGAAAATTGGATAGGGTTCTCCAATATGTTTTGTCGCACTAATTTATTGATCATGAAGTCACAATAATAATAAACAGGGACATATTAATTATTAATATTTTTTTTAAATACTATACAATCCAAAATATTAGAACTAGTTAAGGCAGCTTTCTCAGATAATTAATAATTTTATTTGACCTAATGATATATTAGTAAATTTATTGTTTTTGTTGTTGGTTTAAATTAAAGTTTATTAAGTAAAAAACCTGCTTTTTGAATTTGTATGCAAATATATTTCTGATAAAGCTTCTTCGATTAAGTTTCGTTCACTTCTTTGTTTTTGTACAGATCTAAAATTAAAAAAACTAGGGTAGGCAAACTACATAGTCTATTAAATTGGAAAATAATTATTAGGACACTAGTATTTCTATGTTAATTTCAATTGGTGTCGGTAAATTGGAAACAGAGAAAGAAACAATAGGTGAAATGTGAGGGGATTGATGGTAATTTTAGTTTGCACACAATTGTAAAAATTTCTATTGATTTTCGTATCCTTAGTGAAAAATACACGAAATTTATTTGCAAATCAAGTGCGCATAGTTCGGCATTGCATCACCAATTTTATATATTGGCACGTATTTAAAAAAACGAAAAAGTTTTATTTCAGTACGAGCATTTGATTATTAATAATAATATTCCAATTATCATCCAATCAAATTAAATTATCAATATTGACCAACTGGCTTATAATAAAACCTTTTATTTATGCCTGGTGTATATAGCAAGCATGTTCTGCCCTAAACAATGGAAGCATGTTATGCCTTGGTTCTGTACAGAGAGCGTATAGCACGCTACGCTGTTATTGAACTGAGCGAAGAGTTTTCTAAATTTCCCGTTTAATTATTTTAAAGAAATGTCTAGTTTAAGTTAGTCAATTTGGTAAAGGCCTTTGTGAGTGAATGTATTTATAAGTGTTAATGTATAAGCTCTCCATAGGTATCACATACTAGGCCATCGCTGAGACAAGGGATTATGTGAGTTAACATACCCTATAATAAATAGTTATGTATAAATGTGTTTAATTAAGAATGAGAATGAATATAGGTTTAGCTTTGATGTTTAAGTAGTCTATTTAACGCAATAGATGACCATGTGATTATTAATTCCAGTAAAAAGAATTTTTTTTAAAGATTATTATAAATCCAGCCGTAAATACATACAAAAATCCTTGGATTTTTTATTTTTTTTAAATAAATACTATATTTTTAATGAAATTTTGATACTATTTGTAATGCTTTATCGGATAATATCAACTTATTGCAATATATTGAGATGTTTAGAGGTGTTTCGGCTTTTCACTATGTTTGGAAGTACATTTTTTATTGTACTCACTTTGTTAACCATAATCTTTTAAATAAATAATTATTTGAAAAAAGAAGGGTATTATGTATTTGTGAAACGTGCATTGAGCGGTGTCGCGAAGTGATTATGGGCCTATAGCTTGTAAACTTTGTCAGACTCATAAGTATGAGCTATCTCAAAAGACACGACTGACTATATAACACCGACCCCTGAAGATGTGGACCAATACGAAAGGCGATATCTGCGTGGATGTGCAGACCAGGATGATTGGTGATGATGATGCTACATTATGATCTAATTAGGAATTTCCATTTTAAATACCAGATAATAATAAATTATATGTAATATATAATTTATTTGTAGTTTGACCGTTTCCAATCATCAATGTTTTTTTAAGTCAGGCGCATTAAGTACTTTCGGCACCACCAGTGGGTTACACTGCTTTAGCAGAAGTCATCACGATATCTCACAACATATATTTAAAGAATAATGAATAAAACTTAATCAAAGAACAATAAAAACAACACCAACCCACCTCTATTGATGGCGAAACCTAAACGCGTCTGACAGACCAAAACGATAAGCAAGAGATAAGATCATCACACAGATCTCAAGAGAAAATGTCATATTATTTATTATAGGTGTTTTTTTATAATATGTAATTTTTTAAGACTAATTTGTCTTTTTTTAGATTTTTGGTTTTTATAAAAAAAAAATCCATGTGGTTTTTTAAATATAAAATCCTGTAATATTAAACATAATATATTATAAAACCTTGTGATAAAAGCTTATCGGCAAATGCAGAATGGTCATATATCTTTTAAAAGAAACTATATATAGTGAGAAATTTTTTTAAAGATACTGATGATGGGTGTAAATTCGCGAAAAGTAAGAATAAATGTTTAAATACGGTGAATTTACATTTGGAAAAGAACCACAAAGAATTCGTGTTTTAGCAAAACCACAAAAAATATTATTTATCATTTCCTATATAATTAGTTAGAAGACTTCAATTAAAAAAATAATGTTTGGTATTTAATGGCAGTTATTTAATGATTTTATTTAGAAATCGTGAGATGCGGTCTGGTGTAATGTAGATTTAGAAAAACCTTAACCCATTGACCTTTTTATCTCAACTAAAAACCTTAATTAATTGTAATATATTAATTGGTCAAGCAGACCACGAAATTAGTGAATTTAATGGTTTAGAAAATGTTTTTCTAAACCTACATCACACCAGACCGCATCTCACCATCTCTAAATAATTATTAAAAAATAATGCCAATTAGAAAGAAAATACTCCGTTTCTTGTCGAGATTTCGAGGAATATACCCCCTTAATTAAGACTGAAATTTTAATTAATAATTTAAAGATTCACAATTTTAAAGTATAATGGAATAAAAAATTGAATTTACAGAGAAGGGGATAAATTAACCGTCCATTCAATAATTGGCCCGATGAAGGGGATATATTCCTCGAAAATTCGTCGAAGAAACCAAGTGTTTTCTGCCTAATTGTGCTCATCTCTGATCCATTTAAATATAAAATCGTATCATTTATTGTTAATAAATTCGAATTTATGTACCTGGATGGAATGGACTCCGTTCCCGTTGTTCTGAAGTTTCCCAATGGAATTGCCATTGCCGGAAAAATCCGAGAAAATAGTGTCGTCAAACGGCGCACCTTCCATGTCTGTCGGCTCCAATTTGAACATATATGAAAGTAGACCGGTTAAAATTGAACTCGAGAAAAAAAAAGTTCGGGCCGCGAGGGAAAACAAAGTCCGGCGATCGGACAAAACCGGGCCTGGCGATTAATTAGAACAATAAAGGGCGACAACAAAACTCATTGATTGTTATTAATTTATAAATTGGTCTAATCAAATTCATACGAGCGCTAAGCAGGGACCGAGTTAAGACCAATTCAGCCAACTAGAGTCAATCGAGCTTATTTGTTACAATTGTGGTGGTGAGAGACGGAGGTCCGTGACAGTTGGCTGCAAGACACAAAACGGTCAAGAGCTTTCCTCCGGCGGGCCGGGTGGACGGGGGTTGCCGACTGGAGTCGTGAGGGGGTGGGTTTCTCGGCCGGCCAATCCGCGCCTACTCCGAATCCCGAGTCGGGCCAATCGGAAACGGGCTCCGCCTACGTTGCCCCCCACTCACCACTCTGATTCGCCGAACCGATCGTCCCACTCCCACACGTAAGTACCTTCCACAACACTTTCTCGCCCAAGGAAAAAATTGCCAATATCATCATGATCAATTATCATTCATATGCATTTTTTATATTAACTCTTCAAATTCTGCATAATTTGTAAATTATACACGTGTTGTAATTATTAAAACTTGCCTCAACCATTAAAAAGTATGTATATGCTGAGAAAAGCATCACTATACCAAACTATGTCTTAATTACATCGTATAGAAAATACAGCCATTTAAAAATCAGTGATTATTATACTCTGCAATAACCTTTGATTTGCAGAAGTGAGAGCTTATCAATCTTGAAAATAATAATGTAAGACAGGCAGTACATCGTTTTGCTTACATCATTAAAAAGAGTTATCCTCAAATAATGTGTTATATTTAGGGACCGATAATTAATGTAATAATTAGGGACCGATTATTTAGAGATCGTGAGATGCGGTCTGGTGTGATGTAGGTTTAGATAAACATTTTCTTTATCGTACCAACGTTTCGATCTTTATTGAGATCATCTTCAGGGCCTGGAATTTATAAACAAACTTTTAAATTATACAAATACATATAAGATATGATTATGAATTTATACAATAATGTTCACAATACAGAAATTTTAGGTTTAATCAAAGTTTGTGGGTAGATATGTCATTGTTGTGTGTCGTTGGCACGATAAAGAAAATGAAGAAATAATCTCGATATTATATTAATCAGCCTTCAGTATTATAATTTTGTACATTAAAAATCATGAATTAGGCCAACATAAAATAAAAATATTTAGTCCTTTCCTCAAGGTTTCGAGAAATATATCCCCTTCATCAGGAGTTTGAAACGTTGATTCATAATTCACAAAGTTAACAAAATATGAACATCTACTTAAACTTATGGTTTCAAACATAATGATGGCAGTGCGTACATATTGTCCATTCCCTATTGAAATTGTAACATCAATTTATGTATCTTATATCTCAGGGCTTTTATGGTCTTCATATACTTTGATTTTGTAGAAAGCTAAAGGCAGATCTCCCTAATGATATATATTCACTGATTCGTATAATTTGATTTTCAAATGGATGTATTCGGCCTACGATCGTGAAAAACGTAGAAAACCCGTCTGATTTAAAGTAATTTTCGCAGCACATATATATTATACATTTACCTATAATATACGCATTATGTAGGTTTTTAAAGAATAAATAAAAATAAACTATATGAGCAGTAATAAATCGTGATGATATTCTGCATTTAATAAAGTAATACTCAATAAACCGGGTGAGTTTAACTTCTGTTCCTCCCTATATTTTTATTGGAGTTTTTGGGAAAAATCCCGAGACCTAAACTTTTATTTTTGTCTTATGAAACAAAAAGTTTTGATCTAATTCTCCACGTTAACGGTGTATGAATAGGAACTTAACAATTTCAAATAGCAAGGTACTCATTAATGCACATTGTTCGAAAGGACTGTGTGGTGATTAGTGACCGTTAATCGATTTCTAAATAAATAAAGTTCGAAAGGACTTTTGACATTGAATTGACGAAAAACCTTTTCCGAACACGGTTTTTCGGATAAACGAAGTCTACTCCAACTTCTTCAACTAATCACCAATTTATTTATTTATAATTTTTATTGATAATAAAATACTTGCGCGTGGTGCAGAAAGCAACAAATTTTCAACAATTTCCTCAAATAACATCGATTTACAGGACGCTCTGGATGTGGTTTATTCCCATCAATTATTCTCTTTTCAAATCTAATGCATAGCAAACTATATTCTTTTACTATTTACTTTTTCCCCCAAAGCCCGCGTATCTATTCCAGCATGTAGAGGAAGGTTGCTCGATGTGTCGCACTTATTGAAGGGAGCTACTCATTCGCTTCACATAGAGAGAGTGTAGGAAAGCCACCCGATATGAGTATTGTGCTTGGGCACGGCAGTGGGTATCTGTGTACCCTATTCCGATTTTTAGAGGAAACGACTGTTTTACCGTCTTATGCTATATGTAGTCCTTTTATAGATATGTAGATATGTATCTAGTGTTTCTTAGTGTTTGTTGAGAATGAATGGAATTACTAGCTTAAATGTGTAGTGTGAGAGGGTATTCCACTAGTGTGTTCCGCGATGGCGAAATATTGAGAGCCTCATCGACCCTCAATTAGATTAATTATATACTATAATTGTGTAGAGGAGGAATATCATGTATTCAACTACCCTGAGTGAATGGTATGAATGTAAGGAAAGAATGTATTTAAGAGTGAGTGTGAACGGTATGGAGACTGGTTGTGTTGTGGGCTGAAATGACCTGTTGATAGTCCCTGGAGCCCATCATCGGTGGCTGGAATAATAAACCAAAGATTGACCCTGGACTGCCAACACACGAGGTGGGCGATTCTCGAGGCTCGCCGGTAATTGATTGTAAATTACCCAAAAGCTGGAATTGCCGGGGAGCTGCGAGATGTGATAGCTCAACTCCGCACACGTGTATGTATGCGGATTTCAGTTTATGTAAATCAATAACAAGAAATTCTTCTTCACTCCTTATACAACCCCGGTTGACGTAATTTCTATATAAGCTGAGCTGTTTGTTGTTTTTAGGCAATTAAGTTTTATTAGCCCAAGGTCGTGGGTTCGAATCCCGCCTGTGACACTAATTTTTCATTTCGAAAAATATTGTATATAATTAATTAAGTCAATGTTATTATTTAATAATACTTCCAAAACTCATATTACCAGTAAATGTAATATAAATGATATATAGAAATTTATGCTTTTTAAGGAATCTATTATTTAATAAGCAGTACAAATTTTAAATTTTGGCGTCTATGTAATTTTAACTCCAGTAGACTGTTCGTATCTATGTCATGTAATTAAAGAGAAAGCGTGCATTCTTTGACATGTTCCAAGCTTTTGACAAGGTCTCGCACCCGGGGTTTCTGTTCAAACTAAACCTGTTCTACCGACTCCTTTTTACCTAACGCTAAAATCCTATCTAACTGATCGCTGCTTCCAATGCGGCAAGAAGTTTTCGGATATCACACCTATCCAGGCCGGCGTCCTACAAGGGAGCATTTTTGGTCCCATTCTATGAACAGTTTATACTGTTGGCCTGCCGATACATCCCAATATCAACTTTATAACCCACGTGGACGATACTGCAATTTTATCTCCTAACCCCTACCTTGCACCTCCAATATCCAGGAACATCTTGAGCTCATTGAAGAATGGTGCAAAAGATGGAAAATGAAGCTGAACGAGAACAAATACATCCAAGTTATGCCGAAGGTAAAAAAACAGCCTTGCCACGTCTATACTTTCACAACAAAGAACTATCGACATCTACACAAGTAAAATACTTAGGGATATAAGTGGGCAGTAAACTGACGTGGAATTCTGACACAAGATTTAAGAGACAAGGACAAAATAGATGATTTCGACAACTACGAAGGACCGAAAGGAATAGGTCCGAAATCAGACATGACGGTAAACAACAAACTAACTCATTATAAAGCATTACTTCGACCTATTTGGACATTTACTTACTGGGATTTACTTTACTAATTTCTTTCGTTTGTAGTTAGATTTTTTTATTACGGTCAATTAAGTATTGAGTAGGCTAGGTGTTCAGCAGATTTAGACCATTTGTCAGCAAGATAAAGCCTTCTTGGATTACTTTGCAACACCAAGGTTTGTTTAAATTATCCTAAATTATCTTCTTGGGGATTAGGGATATATCGTATACATATCATTGCCATCTTATTTAGCATCTCAAACAACTATTAAATACAGGACTGATCCTACTCCTCTTCAGATGTACCTTTATCTCAGCTTTCATAATTATTAGCATCCTCCATCCAAATCATATAAATGTATATGAAATTATGTATGTTAATCCAGTGGGAATTGTTGTTTCAGCTCTTGTCTTGCTGTTATTTAAAAAAATCGAATTTAACCACACTTTAATAATAAATAAGATGAGCACTTGCTTTGGGCAAATCCAGCGCTTGTACAGAAAGGCCACAGTATGTCACACTTGGTCAAGGAATGGCAGGCCTTGGCCCCTTACAGGGAGCGGGTAAGTATGGCACCCGATATAAAGACAGTCCTTAGGAATGAGAGTGCGCTATTGAGTTCCATGTTCCGATTTTTAAAAGAATCGGGGGTTTTTCACTACTTTAGTACATCTATAGTGTACCTAATATATATGTACTGTACTGTATATAATATATGTATCTGTGTGAATGAGTACCAATTGTGGGCTAATATAACTCCATCATCGGTAGCCCGAAAGGTTCCCATAGAAATAAAAATAAGGGCCAACTTATTTCATGTCGATTCTAGCTATCAAGCTCAGCAGAAACGTACTATGTACAGCCAAATAAAAACATTAAAAAATAATTGGCAATAACATATCTGATACAGTTAAAAAAAACTTTTAATTTAAAATTTGATCATTCATTTATTCTTCTCGTCCATCACCAACTTGGCCTATAAAGGAAGTATTTAGTATTTAGGGTTTGTCTTTTATCTGTCCGATGTAAGGCTTAAACATCTTGATCATACACATCAGTGTTCTGAAGTGTGGATCCGTTAATCATGAATAAAGTAACTTGAGGAAGAGGTATGAACGTGGGGCGAGCGCGCGACGAAGCGTGTAATGTATTAAAAGGGCCTCAAGTGGTTCCTGATAGCATCATACGCACCCCTGATGTACCCGTATGGATACCTCCTGCCAACACGTCAGTGACCGATCCTCGATTATCTTTCCGTGCTCTTCATTCATGCCGATGCCGTTATTATCCAGCTAGTCAACGTGAAAGACCCCCGAGGAGGCACAACACCCTTATACGAGCGTTAATCTCACAACGTTTAACTTTTTTTCAAAGCCCGCTGATATAGATCTTTGTGCTATAGTGGTTATTCTGAATCAGTGGATTTTTGCCGAAAAAACATCTGCCAAGAAATAACTCGAGAATCTCAACGTCTATGGAACAATGCACGATTTAAAATTGTTGTTACACTGGGTGGCTTAGTTGAAATTATGTTTATGGTGTACCTTCCGCCTTCCATAGGCTAGTCATAAGATATTCATGGACAGACTGAGTTGGTTTATAGTGTGTCAGAAGGCAACAATTCTAACTTCCACCACACTGCCTGTGTATTTAGAACAACTACAATTTGTTTTATTAGCTTCTTTTAATAACGGATTACAATGATAAATATATTATCTAACTACTCTTACAGATTAAGTGTTATATCCTTAACATAAAATTTACTATAATTTAAGCATTTTTTTTCTCTTCGGGCTTTTATACTGACCTGTAAATCACATTTCAGAATAAAGTAGAAATCAATTATTAATTTCTTGTTTTAAGAAAGGTTTTATTTTTATTTTTTTATTTTAAAGGTACGAATAGGCCTTAAAGCCCCCTTATATGTACATATATTGGAAATAAATTTAGTTTTATAAGAATAGTAGAATAATAATAGCAATAAAACACATATATAATACAAATATACAAAGCAATAATGACAATAATATAATTTCTAAAA
This sequence comes from Cimex lectularius, assembly GCF_000648675.2. Taxonomy (NCBI): domain Eukaryota; kingdom Metazoa; phylum Arthropoda; class Insecta; order Hemiptera; family Cimicidae; genus Cimex; species Cimex lectularius. The sequence goes on from NW_019392656.1 coordinate 1,871,002, forward strand.
TATTAATTATTTATAATTGAATAATTTATAAACCACAGTATAGCAGTATAGTAAGAGAAGAGAATACAGGAATTATTAGGGATGTAATAAGAACTCTAGTTTTCTGTGGTGCAAAGGAGCGAAGGCTCCAGTAAAATGGAGGCTTGAATCTTTTTAATAATAGAGTACACATGGTCATGGTATAACCCCCTAACCATAATTTTATATAAGAAATATAAAAAAGGTCAAATGCACATAAAAAGAAAAAGACGCATATCTTTACATTTGTATGTAGATGTATCAGTCGGGATGCGTTATACCGCGCACTTGAGAACTGTTGTATCTCCCGTTCTGTGTAGCACACTGGAGAGTTCTAGTTGATCAAGGTACTTGGTTAGTAGGCCAGGTTTCAGTGGTTGAATCTTTCTACGATTACATTGTCCTCCTAGGGACAAGTGTAGCACCGCAGTTTGCTAGGTGTATTGGTGTTTTTTCTGTTTCGTGTGGAGAAACTGCATGTGCCGTGTTGGATTATGCCAATCTTCTTCAGGTGTCCATTTAGTCTGCAGTATCCTGTTAAGAAACCTGTTAGGGTTCGCAATTTTTTCCTGCTTCCTTTAATGCATTCTGTTTCCTCTTTCTTTCTGAAGTGTGTTAGGAGGTTCCTGGATTGTTAGTGTTCAATGAGTGAATTCCATTATTCCCTCATTTTCTTTTTGTCCTTCTGTCTGAGGTGCTCAATGATAGTGCGGATTCCTATGAAACAGAAGGGCTCGGGTCCTATCAGCGGTATAGCAGCCTTCTTGCAAGGGCATCCGCTTTCTCGTTGCCTTCTACATGCGTAAGGTCGCAAAGAGGCAAACTATATTCAATCCTCTTCGAGCCATAAACTTGGGATCGCCATTTTGTCAAAGCGTAAAGAAATCATTTAATTGTGATTTAAGAAAATACATATAATTCCCAAAATATAGGTTCCACTGTTCCCTCATTTTCTTTTGTCCTTCTGTGTGAGGTGCTCATTGATAATCAGGATTCCTATGAGAAGTATTTATCCTAAAAGGGCTATATACACACATACAAAGATAAACAAAACGCAACCTGCAAAACCAACAAACAAAACCAAACACAAACATAAACACTCCAACAAACAGATATAAGATTAATATTTTAAACATTTTATTCGTGAAATAGCTCTTTTGTACTCGTAAGAGTACATAGGGCGAATTGTGAAGAATTTCTAAAACTTATATAGACAAACCTCCTAATCCTACGGTAATCAGTATATTAAATATTTTATGATAAATTAAACAAGTTTTAATTTTACAAACGTACTCCTAACACCGATTATTTTAACGCGATCAACAAAAGTTTATCGCCTTTTACATGAATAGCGTTTTAAGCTCACGGCATTTGTAAAATGTCTATTTCTCATCTGATTTCTGTCCGTTTTGCAATAATCAAAATGAAACGACATCGTTTGCAGTGTTTTAGTTTATTTGGCACTGGTTCAGCTGGCAGGAGGCGGTGGGAGGACCTCGTTGCAGTTAATAAGGAAGTTAGCTCATTCGACAGGAAGGGACACCCTCTTTGTATGTCTTTTTAATAAACGTACGTCATCCCGGCGCAAATAATCCCCCGTCGTAGGATAGAAACGCTAATTCCAACGGTGAACGCTAATTAATGAGCTCATCGCTCTAATTGTTTCCGCATTGCTCACTCTGGAAAGAAAAAGTACCGTCTGGTTATCAAGTACAACAACGATAGATCATAAAAAATATCAGAGTTGATTTTCCAAATGTTCAAATTGGTGCACTACCAATAGGTCTAACCCCTTTACGATTTACAAACAAGGAGAGCGATTACATTTAATTTTCACTTTGTAGTACGTTGCGTTGTGTCCCGTTCTGCTGCCGAATTTCCAGACGTTTCAACTTTGTTAAACATTCGACCAAAATGTCAGAACCACGACAACTAACAAATCAATCGTCCAGACATGGTCTTTGCCGATCATTTATTTTCATTACTTGGAACCAATCTCGGCTTCATCACTTATCAAACTGTCGTATAACATTCGAGAGAGAGAGAGAGAGAGAGAGAGAGAGAGAGAGAGAGAGAGAGAGAGAGAGAGAGAGANGAGTGAATGGGTAAGTGAGAGAGAGCGAGAGGGAGATCATTAAACTATGATTCTTCGTGTAAAACACCATCTTCTGATGTGGCTAGAGCCCATATGCGCCGAATTTCGGCGGGCAGGTCAATTATGTTCAGATTTTCAGATTAATCAAAATAATTACAGGATATTTCTTTAAAATTATAATTAATTTTTTTGCTGTTTATTTTATAATTTTATTATTTGTATTATTATTGTATTATTTGTATTATTGAACAAAATACTGTAGCATAGAATTTTCTTTATTAACTGAACGTTTTGGACATTATGACCTGAGTCCACTTAACTGTTAATTTCATTTGTGTATCCTACAAAAAATGTTTACTTTGTTTTATAGTATTAAAATATATTATATTTGTAATATTAACTATATATACCAGTGGACCTGTGAAGAATGTAACCTTTTACTCATTTATCTCTAGACTAGGGGTCCACGACGAAATTCGAGAAAAATAATTCCAAAAATAAAGTAGATTGGATAAATAAAATTTAAAAAAATAATAACAATTCATTCTACGTTTATTTGTGCCCACATAGGCAAAATAGGTAAGGTAAGTGGGACAAGACTGGACGGTCGTTCGGTTTCCTTGAAATTCCATTGTTGATGCTGGATCCAGGATGCTCAAATTCTACAAGTCTCCAGGGTGCAGGTCAAATAGCTAGTAGAAGTGGAATATCTAAAACGCGATAGTACCACGAGAGCTACTTAGATTTGGGATTATAGACGCTGATGCGTGTAAAGCTCAGCGTGTGATTTGCGTGAAAGTTTTTCAAAATAGTTCAATGGTTCCAGTTAAATAGAGTAGATATTTTGAGGGTACACACCCAGAACTCGGAGAAACAGAATGATTTTCTCACGAAGAAGCGCATTGAACTGAGTGCTTCTCAAACGTTCATCAAAACTCATACAAAAATGCAAACTCAATAAAAGCATATTACTTGATAAGTTATCGAGTGTCACGGGCAGGTAAAGCTCATACCATTGCTGAAACGCTCATAAAACCGTGTGTTAACGATATTGTATCTTGCAGCTTGTCGAAAAAACAGTACAACTTAAAGGTTTCTAGAGTGCCATTATCAAACAATACTGTCAAAAGACGAATACATCATTTATCAAATGATGTGAAAGAACCGCTGCATCCAACACAATTCATTTTCTCTCCAAATCGATGAATCAACAGATACTGCGGGTATGGCTATTTTATTGGCTTTTATCCTTTATGAAGACACGGGATGTTTCGACGAGGATCTTCTCTTGTGCACTTCCTGCCAATACAACAGATGCCGAAATATTCCGTTTGTTGTACGATTTCTTTACGACTAACGAAATTCCTAGGTCCTATTTGCATAGACGCGTGCACAGATGGTGCAAATGCAATTACTGGCCAAACGATCGGAGTGATTACTAAAATAAAAGATAAATCTAAGGATTGTGTTCTCCACAAACCTGCTTTAGCTATGAAACAAATGCCAGCCTGTTTTGAGAAAGTTTTGGATGAATCTGTTCAAATTATTAATTATATCTAACTGCAACTATTGAAGTCAAGATTTTTCACGATACTGACAATATGGCAAGTCTTTATCATTCCCTGCTTCTTCATACAGAAGTGAGGTAGCTACCTTGGCTATCTTGAAGGAAAATACTTTCACGATTACTGGAATGACATTCTGAAGTCTTATCTCTGTTGATGGACCTCAATTAACTTGGTCAACGTTTTCAGTGATGAGAAATGGCATCGTGTACTGGCGTATTTATCAAATATTTTCATGAAAATGAATGAGATGAGTCTTTCTTTGCAAGGGAAGAGTATCAAAACCTTCGATGCTGATGGCAAAGTTTGCCCCTTCAAAAGAAAAATCAAATTTTGGGTTGAACCTGTTAAGAAGGACGAGGTGGAGTATTTTCATGTGTTAAATGATTTCTTAAGTGAAAACCAGCTAGAGCTTGCGAACGGCACGTCGATTGCTGAAATAGGTGAACACCTTCGAAGTTTGGAAATGTCCTTTAAGCACTATTTTCCAACAGCTCTAGATACAACGCTGCAAGACCATGAATGGGCGTTTAAGTTTCAAAAACCGTTTTAAGTTTTGATAAATCCAACCAGTCTGTCTTCAATTGAATACGAATATTGATAAACATTATTTCAACCTCCACCTTGAAATCTACTTGCGAGTTTGATAAATTGGTTTGAAGTGTTGGTTCCGTCTGGAAAATAAAAAAATTTCAACCGCTCTCAGCCACCAAAGCTAAATATCGAAGCTGTCTTCATCATCCGTCTCCAGCTGTCAAAAATTAAACACAACAGATCCAAATTTTGTAGGCTAAAACAATCTCACCCTTCCCATTAGTTCATTAATAATTAATGTTCAAATTATTTCTTTTGAATTTGGCTCCCGTTTTACTTACCTATTAATTTTGTTCTGTCCAAATTGGTTTTTGTGTTTCGGATTTTATAAATAAAAAACATAAAATTTAAGTATGTCAATATAATGTTAATGTTAAAATTGGCTAATTTATAAAACTTTAATTGACTACATGTTATAAGTAACTAATTTTAAATAGTTAAATGAGACGGGTCCGCCCTGGATTTTGTTCTGTGAAAGGGGTCCGCTGGCTAACAAATTTGGGAAGCCTGGCTCAATATAAAAGAAAAGATTGAAGATTAAATTGGATAGAGTAAGTGTACAGAAATATCTGTAATAGTAATGTAAATTTGCAAAAAGATAAAAAAACAATTTGTACTCAATAAAGTAATATTAACACATACATAAAAAATAAAATGTAAACATATAATAAAAAAGTAACGAGGTCACAATTGACAAGTTTGATACCTTAGAGTGTTAAATGAATAAAAGATTACACATTGTTGGGAAGTCCACTGGCATGTACAATATAATATGTTTTATACTGGAAAACAATATAATCGAAAAGATTTTTTATAGGCCATATAAATGTAATTATCGCTGAAGAGGACTCATGTCATGATGTCGAAAACGTTTTGTTAGTAAAGAAAATTCCACGCTGCTGTATATTGTTCAATAAGCTACAATACAAATAATATAATTTCAGAATTTTTTATTCATTCAGCTATAAACTATGCTAGTTTAAGTACCATTTTGCGGACAGGAAGTTGTAAAATTCTTTTGTGGAATGGGGGGGGATGATGAGTTTCTGAGTCAGTATCCCTGGCTTTTTTCCTCGAGTTTGAATAGGAAGTAAAAAGTATAAGAAGAGTTTTTGTAGCGCCGGGACGATGAAGGGAGGAGGGCTCGAGGGACGTATGCGGGACTATTATACAATTGTCTTCAATTGGTGGCAATTGCTCCTGACGGCTCTTCAATTGGGATGGATTAAAGGTCAATTGAGTGGCTGGGAATGGAGGGAGAGAGCCGGCGACCAGTTGCACTCATGCCATCAACAACCATCTTTATGTGGATCCGTTGCGCAATGGTACCCGCGACCTCCGTTTGACCCGAGGTGCTCCCGGAGGCGAATCAAATCTTCCAGGAACTATTCGCAAAATTTCTACTATAAAAATTCTTCTTTTTTATTGAACAAATATATATTTAAATACGATTAAAATTTTTTTTTTTCACCCGCCTTGTATTGTTATGCATATTTTACTCTCAATATTTTTTTCCTTTTTTTCTATTGTTTGTGTTTTCTGGCTGCGTGAAAGCTGTTCTGGCTTCAAATCACTACGCCTTTTCCATTGCAATTGAACATGCTATAGATGAATTATTCTTTTCAAATTTAGGCATTCAAAAACCGTTATTATTTCTTAATTATAAAAAAAAATTATTTGAGTTAGCATTCTCTACGGAGCGAATAATTCTCAGTAAGGGATATGTGACAACTTATTCTATTCTCGTGTCAGCATTGAGACATCACCAATCATGATTTTTATTCTATACTAAATCGTTACTGGATTAAAAGATTTATAATAGCTCATTTACGTTTTAGTGGTCTATTGAGCAAGTTACATCTTTCAATTAATTATTCTTTCCATGTAAGGTGTTGGTTGAGATAAAAAAGTCAGTGTCACGAGCGGGATTCGAACCCACGACCTTCGGCTAAATACGCCGCTACTCTACCACTTTAGCCGAAGGTCGTGGGTTCGAATCCCGCTCTTGACACTGACTTTTTATCTCAACCAAGACCTTACATGAAATTTATAATAACATTTTTTTTAGTTAGTGAAACATTTCAAACACTCATTTAAAAAGATATTGCAAGTAATTTATATGACAATGGCCAATATTTCCTATTAATTATTCAATTTTGAATTCTATTTCTGCCTTTTGACGAAATACCCCACATGGAAACGCTAATAAAAAACTATCTTTCTGTTACATACACAACACACATACTCTCTCTCCTCCTATCTCTATCTATTCCCTTCACTCTAACTCACTTTCTTCCTTTCACTCTCACTCTCACTCTCTTTCTCTCACCCTCTCTTTCTCTCGCCCTCTCTCTCTCTCTCTCTCTCTCTCTCTCTCTCTGTTTTTATTCAGTTCTATCTATCTATTTATTGATNCTCTCTCTCTCTCTCTCTCTCTCTCTCTCTCTCTCTCTCTCTCTCTCTCTCTCTCTCTCTCACTGTTTTTATTCAGTTCTATCTATCTATTTATTGATTATGCTTCATACAAAATATTACATATAATAAATAAACATAAGAATAAAATATAAATACAAGTATAATTTGTAATTATGTTAATAATAATTTATAAAAATGCAAATAATTATTACTTATTGCTTATTACTTATCTTATAGTTATGAAGCCAACTCTCAGCAAGCAGAGCTTGAGTAAATAGTTGGAGTTTGCAAAGTTTATGCAATTTATTAGTTTGTCTGTTTACGTATCTATTGTTTTTCAAGTTTTCAACTTCTCCCTCATATCTCTTATTCTTTTTACTCAGTCGCTCACAATCTATTTACCTATCTTTTTTTACATACACCCGTTCATTTTCTCCCTCCTTTTCATACAACACACACACTCTCTCTCTTTTTTCCTTTCTATTTCTTGCTCTTTCTCTAATAATCTTCGGTAGTTCGAAAACAGATTATACTACTCAGGCAAAAAAAACTTGTTCTTAATTTTTAGTGTCATCTTTATTTTTAAAAAATATTTACCACGCGGGAGATTTTTTAAACAAATTTTGTTGGTCAATACATAAAAATAAATACATTTACCAATAAATAAACGGATAAATATAACATATAACTCGGTTTTGTTAGTATTTATGAATTACAAGTTCCTAAATATTATGCTTTAATTAATTCTTCTTCGTCTCTCTTTATATAATTTTATTTAATTCTTTTGTATTTCTTTTTAATTTTTAGTATAAGCTAATAATGTGTATATATTTGTTGCAGGACGATGGAGGACACTTTTCTGGTAGATAAGTACATTAAAGATAACATTCATGTACCAATATTTTTTTACATAACAAATCTATTTGTTTTAATTGGATTGTAATTATTATTTAAAAACCTTCCCGTCTAATCAATACTTCCGTTGAAAATTAGCGAGGACCACAAGTTTTTTTTGTCCTATAATGTGGGAAAAAGATTTTGGCATATGTCGGAAGGTCATAATAGTGGACGGATACAATTGAGGGACCAGGGGCGAAAACTGTGGGAGGCTCAGTTTATGAGGGCCGGATAGGGTTTTTATCCGGGAAAAGATCATTTCTGGGAAACGTGTACCCTGTACCATGATCTGGACTTTGAACTGGTACGAGGAAGAATATAGAGTAGTAATTAAAATTATTAATAGATTTATTCAATTGGTTTATTAGAATTTATAAAAAATATAAATAAAACAACAAATATATTGTTATTTTCATGAAATTGATCATTTCAGACATCCCTCTGACAATTAAATACATTGTTACATTTTTATCATGTTGGTACAAAGTAAAGTCAGTGTAGTCGGTTAATGTACTGTTTTATATTTGAAATAAGTGCGAGTAAAACATGAAGAAAAGTTATACGTAGAAGATTATGATAACTTACTTGGTCTTGACTGTCAAGTTTAAAGAACAAGATCTGCGAGTAAAACATGAAGAAAAGTTATACGTAGAAGATTATGTTAACTTACTTGGTCTTGACTGTCAAGTTTAAAGAACAAGACCTGTTTGAGACTAACAAGTTCAGAAGATGTAACAACTACAATCATCAAAATTAAATCATTGTATATATTACCTATTTATCGTTGGCTTGTGGCTTGTTTCAATTGTTTTAAACCATTTCTTCCTTTAATAACATTGAGGTTTAAACATAATCTCTAAATCTGAGGCCTCTCGAAAAAAAACCTTTTGGCGTTACGAGTGCTTTTAAAAGATTGTTAATTGTCGTTGGATGTGGGTTGCATATGGTTTCATCACGGTTGGATGGGGGGCACGCGTCGTCATGGGGGTCACGCTCCCACCCTTATACGTCCACGTACATAATATTATATCCTCTTGTCCTGTCGTCCTCTCCCTTTAGCGATCCATTACAGGAATTGCTACCTCTTGTAAACAACTTTCCCACCAGCAGGGAATCGGCTTGAGACTATTTCTAAATAGAACGTTTTTACACTGTATACCATTTATTATGAATTTAACATGTCAATGTACTCGTGTAAACCTCGTAAACAATACACACACCAAAATTAAACAAGATTTTCAGCAGTTAGAATAAAATATATTATATATTAACAACAAATCATGGAGATACAAAATTTCCTGACGGTATAGTTGTTGAGATTGAAAAAAAAAAAAATTATTTTACGTCTTCCAATATAAACCTATTTTCTCTAAGGAAATGGACTAGTCGTAGTCTGAAGAAGCGAAGTAAAATGTAAAGTACAACCTGACAGAAAGGGAGTAGTGGGAAAATTATAGAAAATAGGTGTTTTTTGTTCTCGTGACATTGAAAGAAAGAAACTTATATAGATAGATAGGTGATAGGTAGATATATAGATGGACTATATATATAGATAGATAGAGAGTGAGAGAGAGGAGTGAGATTGAGAGGGTGATAGAAGGGAAAATGAGAATAATAGTCAGTGGGAGAAATAGAATCTGTGTTTTTAGGTGGCTATTATTATTATTACAATTGATCTATTTATTTATTTTTATTACTAAGAAAGAGAGGTGTGAGAGGGGGGAGAGATGAGGAAGAGAGCGTAGAGAAATAGATAAATAAGAGAGAGAAAGCGAGAGAGCAAAGAGAGAGTGTGAGAGAGAGAGAGCAAAGAGAGAGTATGAGAGAGAGGAGTGATAAAAATGAGAATGAGATTGATAGTCTGTGGGAGGAATAGAATCTGTGGTTTTTAGGTGGCAATTATTATTACAATTGATCTATTTATTTTATTTTTATTACTAAGAAAGAGAGGTGTGAGGGGGGGAGAGATGAGGAGGAGAGAGTAGAGAGATAAATAAAGAAGAGAGAGAGAGAGAGAGAGAGAGAGNGATAGTCTGTGGGAGGAATAGAATCTGTGGTTTTTAGGTGGCAATTATTATTACAATTGATCTATTTATTTCATTTTTATTACTAAGAAAGAGAGGTGTGAGGGGGGAGAGATGAGGAGGAGAGAGTAGAGAGATAAATAAAGAAGAGAGAGAGAGAGAGAGTGAGAGGGTGATAAAAATGAGAATGAGATTGATAGTCTGTGGGAGGAATAGAATCTGTGGTTTTTAGGTGGCAATTATTATTACAATTGATCTATTTATTTCATTTTTATTACTAAGAAAGAGAGGTGTGAAAGGGGGAGGGATAAGGAGGAGAGAGTAGATGGATAGATAAAGAAGAGAGAGAGAGAGAGAGAGAGAGAGAGAGAGAGAGAGAGAGTGAGAGTGTGTGTGTGTGATCGCAGTCGTGGGTTCGATTCCCACCAACGCCCCTGGCCCTTTTTTTCATGATATACTTCCCCCATTAGCACAATGCATCAAATACACACTTTTTTGTTTCTTCCATGGCTAATATGCTATGTTCATAAGACCATTAAAAAAAATGTTTATATTCAAATTTCACCAATGTTATTGTTTTTCGTCTATATATTAGTGATTTTTTAAAACAATTTTCTTATATTTTCACGTTTTTTCTTTATCTTTGAAAAAAATATTTTTTATTAGTTTAATGACTAAAGGTGTCCATTCAACGCCAGTCAGACGTACAAGTCGACATGGCGACTTACTAAATAACCTTCCACTCCAACTTACTAATGCACGAGTCGGAACTGGGAACTGTAACAGTCAAATCACCTTCCCTTAGTTTTTATACTTACTTTTAATAGTAAATTATTGCTTAGTCTTAGTAATAATTTTTTCAACTGGTAATATTTTGTAAAGCACTCAAAACCGGAATAATGTTGGGAGTCGAGCGGGCGAAACAAAGATTTATGGTAAATAAAGTATTAAGATTATTTTCATGCATTAACTTTTAAACGTATTTATTTTATATTATTTTATTATTAAATTTAGTAAGTAAAGTAATTTAATCGTATATGTTGTCTCAAGATGAATTTTATCCAAATACATAATTATAATTATAAAAGATATTTATTACATTATTTTATAATTATAAAAGATATATATGTGAGCAAATTGCTCTATTAGATAGAATTTGATGTTTAATATCTTAATTTTTAACTAATTAGACACAATCAATCAACCAAATTAAACTTCCTACAGGTCACGAGTTGAAAATCTTAAAACAAAATGACTTTAGGCGACTATGTCTCATCCCTTGGAGACAACCCATACTTCGGGGCGGGCTTCGGTCTCTTCGGCATTGGCGCTGCAGCGGCAGTGTTGCGAAAGGGGCTGCAGGCTTCGGTGATATTCTTGCGACGTAACTACATGATAACCCTGGAGGTGCCATGCAGGGACAAGAGCTACAACTGGCTACTTCATTGGATCACCATCCGTGGCGCGAGAAAGACACAGCACCTCAGCGTTGAGACCAGCTTTGAGCAACATGACACCGGCCACATCAAGACTAAATACGAATTCATTCCCAGCGTCGGCACACATTTTTTCAAGTACTTACTTTTTTACGTAAACAAGTTGTTATAAATTATATTTTTAATTTTTATTGACAGATCGTTATAAGGTTGATTATGATAGATTAGCTAAATTTGTTTCTAGGTAAGCAATATTTCAATGTTTTGTGCTCATTATTATGGTTTGTGAGGTCATAAACCAATAGTCTGATCATCCTGTCTGCTATTATTCCATTTTATCTGTCAGATTTGGGAGAAATGCTGGGGGGACTGACTAATAAATTAGGTGAAATGCTGATCACGTCTGACAAGCAAAACCAAGGCAAAGCTTGGAAAATAGGCAAACCAGGATGATCAAAGTTTGCATTTTATTTCTTTTATTTGAATCATTAACATTTTAAATTACCAGGCCATAAAAACTAAATTATACTACACTTATAACAAAGTAATCGATTAGCTGAACAACTTTCTAAGCAATTAACATACAGACAATTTTATTTTCATAATTTCTAGATCTTCAGGTAAAGTTAACTTTATAGGTAACTGGGGAAATTGTAATGGATTAGCTTAAAAATTTGACCACTGTGCCACACATAGTCGAAGGTTGCCACATCTATTAAAACAAACCAGTATGTCTTTTCAAGTTAAAGTTATGCTCTATTACATCAGTTAACATTGTAGTTGTATTTTGTACTGACAACTTGAGGAAAGGAGAGACTATCGAACATAATCATAATTTCTTATTATTTTTCCACAAAATGTTAAATTTAGACATTTTTAGGTATAGAGGAACATGGATAAAAGTCGATAGGACAAGGGAACAGCATACTCTAGATTTGCACATGGGTGTCCCATGGGAGACAGTAACTCTGACCTCTTTTGGCTGGGACAAACAAGTCTATTTTGACATCCTCGAGGAAGGTTTGTTCAAAAACATTTATCGAGAAGTGAAAGATTAATTTATATTTGAATATTCAGCTAGGCAACTTGCCCTCGCTGAAACTGAGGGGAAGACTGTCATGTACACGGCAATGGGGCCTGAATGGCGTCCGTTCGGCCACCCTCGCAAACGTAGGCCTCTGAACTCTGTTGTCCTAGACGAAGGCGTCGCTGAGAGGATCTTGTCCGATGTAAAAGACTTTCTTAATGCTTCAAAATGGTATGGGGATAGAGGTAACAGCCGTAAGAAAATACTGGAGTAATAACATTTTAATTTATATAAGTAGCTTTTTCCAGGTATTCCTTACCGTCGAGGGTACTTACTTTACGGTCCGCCTGGCTGTGGGAAATCTTCCTTTATAACTGCCCTTGCTGGCGAGCTCAATTTTGGTATTTGTGTACTGAACTTAAGTGAGAGAGGGCTGACGGATGACCGATTAAATCATCTTCTTAGCGTAGCTCCGCAGAACACAATAATCCTACTAGAAGATATAGATGCTGCCTTTGTTAGTCGAGAGGACAACAAACAGCGTGCGGATTATTTTTATTTCATAATCTTTTTCTATAATAAAATTATTTAATAATAAAATTTTTATTTTTTTAGTGGCAACAGCTTATGAGGGCCTTAACCGGGTTACATTTTCTGGACTTTTGAACTGTCTTGATGGCGTTGCAAGCACAGAAGCACGAATTGTTTTTATGACTACAAACTACATTGACAGGTAATTGTTAAGAAACAATCAAATAATTTAATCATAGCACTTTTTCAAACTTGACAGACTAGATCCAGCTTTGGTCAGACCTGGACGAATTGATCTGAAGGAGTTCATTGGCCATTGCACCGAGCATCAATTGAACAACATGTTCAACCGTTTTTACCAAACGCCCGACAAGGATTTCTCAACACAATTTGCCCAATTAGTCTTGAGCGAAAAAAAACCTGTCAGTGCCGCTCAAGTACAAGGTTACTTCATGCGGCACAAGAAAGATCCTCCGGAGTTGGTCGTCGAGAACATACAGCAAATTTGGGAGGGCTGAAATTGTTTTTATTCTGTAAATATAGTACAATCCTTAAATCAAGCCTTGATTCCTTGAAGTATCTCCTTGAAAATTTCATTCACTATCTTTATTATTGTTTTACTAACAGCGTTGAGAATACGTTTTTCAAACCAGGTCGTACTGATATTCAAAACCTGTTGGATGATCCAAGTTGATATCTCTGACCCTTTTAAATTTATCACCATGGGCCTACAATAAATCACAGAGTTAATCCATTTATTCTTAAATGGACAAATAAAAATCTCACCCAGTATCAGCAAAATCCAGGCTTGTCACCGAAGCATTTAAAGCTTTTGTGTCCATGGCCACTTCAAAATTTACTTTTAAATCATTAATAATGGACTCGGTTAGAAGATTCTGTGATAAAAAATTGTAATATCCACTCGCTTCAAAGTAATAATTGATCTTAAATAAAAAATAATAAAAATTAAATGTTTCATTAATGTGAAATCTATAGAACAAACCTGGATCCTTTTAAAATTAACTCCAATATCCAATTGAAGTACATTTCCTTTATATGAAATAAAAGAATCTTTAGAGCGTCCTATTGTGGTAATATTGTAGATGCTTCCATTGTATAATTTATACATCGTGAAGATTTTACTGAGCCAAGTTGTCTGCAAATTTTTCTTTCATTATTACTCTTTAATTTCAATGAATGATGAGACAAGATTCTATATTTCTTACAATATTAAATTTATTTTATTATATATTTTGTTATTACAAAGTACTATTTGTTGTTACAAAGTAACAAGTTAGTAATTTGATCTATAATTAAATAAAATTTATGTTCACTTACATTATCTACATGTTCAGTCTCATTAACTAATGGAAAGTCATCTAGCGGCAATCCCTGTGCGTTGTTTTTCACGTTGTAAATAACTGTATCCAAAAACTTATTAAGGCTTTCATTCCTCCTATAAAAATCACTGTTAATTATACCGTTTAAATTCTAATGAATAATAATTAAACAGACCAAGAATCGTATTCAGGATTCTGCGCAGTCGAAAGTGAAAAATAAATGGAAAAGGTTACAAATAAGAATATTAAATACATTTGTAAAATCAGAGCAGATTTGTATTAGGTATAAAACAACTTATCAGTGTGGGTCATGCAGGTGACAACACACTGGCCACTTGAATTTTATCAAAACAGATTATATCTATTGATTGGTTAGATTAATTGAAAAATGGGGTGCTGACAAATTGAGATTGCCATTAAAAAAATTAAAGCAATTTAACAAATAAAGCAGATCAGAACCATGTGTATGTAAGGAGAAAATGAAAAAAAAAAATTATCTGACACTAAATAATCTTTGTTCTGTGAACGAAGTTTGTGTTGTTTCTGTGTAGATTATGAAATATACTTTTTAAAGCGAATATCCTTAAACTAATGGGTCAAGTATAAAAATAAATAAAAAAGTTAATTCTTAAATAACAGTATCTGCCGTGTGTCACTAAGGCAACCAAATAGACAATGGAACATTCTAGACTTGGATTTTTTCTTTTTCTTCTGGCCTTGTATTGAAGTAATTTAATCTGGCTTAAATGTTAAATATAAGCAATTCAAGAGGAGACTACCACTGGAGCCAAAAACATTATTATATTTTACAATAGTACTAATGTTTTTATTCAAACTTTATCTATTTGTTATAATATAACGGTTCTTATTGTATATAACATGCTAAAAGATGTATACCATGTACATACAGACTTACTTATCATACTATTGTTACTTGCACCACTCCTTGATCCATATAGAGAGGTTTAGTTATGCCTTCAGATATGAAAATCATACTTGAGCATGGAGGGGGAATATCAAGTACTCCACCACACCAAGTGAGTGGCATGTAACAAACTGAATTTAAGAGAGAGTGGGAGTGGATGGGTTTAGATTTAGATTGCGTTAGGGGTGAAATGACTTAGCTGTTGATGCATCCAAACTTCGGCAGCTGGAAGGACAAGACCAAGTCTGACCCCATACTGCCAACATGTGAAGATCTATGCACATGCAGATTTATGCAAATAGGAGAGAAAAGTCACAAGTAACATTTTACACTAAGGAGCCACGGGCAAGGTTTTGGAGGTTGATCAACAACCTGAAGCTGGCCAGTGAGTTGTAAAACCCAAAGGAGCACAAAAGACCTCCTCAGATCAAGGTGCGGAAGGCTTTAACGCCACCACTTTTATCCCTAAAATCCTTTATTTAATTTTTTTTATTTTATAACTATAAACCTGCATTATTTTCTGGACAACCCAGTATAACCTAGAGATTTCTCATTTTTAGACTTTTGAAGACCTGATCAATTTTTTTCTGTTCATTCCGTAAATTGTGTCCTTTATAGATTTTGGGGCAATGAGCCCACCTCAGACAAAAGGGATGTAATACATACATTTAATTTATCTCCATAAAGGCAAGTTGGTAGTATTTTTCCATGAGGTACTTGTGGGCCATATTTGTATGCTCTATATGTAATCAACATACTATGACCTCATCAAGCCTGGAAGTTTGGATGTTTCCCAATATTTTTAAAAAATTGAACAACACTCATTCCACCATTCATCATTTCTATGGATGTTTCCCAAGGTTTAACAGTCTCTTTTATGTTTCTGTTGAAAGTGGTTTGTCTCCACTGATTTTCTCAAATTTCAATTAATTTAAATTTGAAAGCAGATTTTAATCTTCAGGCTTTATTAAAACTGAGATGATAGTATTGTTCTATGTAGCTTTTGCTAGTGCAATTGACGGTGTTGTTTCCATTGCCCCGCCCAGTGAGGATTGAAAAAATTGTCGGTAATGATCAAATTACATAAAGCATATCTTAAGATCTTAAAAAGTAAAGAGCTGAATAGTTTTCCTTGAGGAACTCCAGACAATACTTTATAAGTATATTATAATCTACACATTATAATATAATTATTCTACTTAATTAATTATATATTCATTTGTTAATTAATTAAAGAAATAGAAAATATTTCAAAGACAGATGACGGTTGAAACTTAGGAAGGTCTCTTTTATTTGTTTTCTCCCCGTCCCTTTCATCAACGCGGTTCTGGATTCAAATAAAGGCGGCTGCAACGTGTCAGAAATGTTTAGTACTGTTTTTTGTTATTATTAATTTTTATAAATATTTGATCACAATCTCCATTCACGGTTGTTGCTCTTTTGGAGGGCGGATAAATGAAAACAGGTGAAAAATGCCGTGAGGCAATTTTGTGTGGCTCCCTTGTCGATCCTGGAGGCGCGATTCATTTGGCCATTTTGGCGATCGTTTGTTTTGACTTTAGGGCCGATATCTCGCTTTTAATAAATTGCATTCGCTGGGGTGCAAAATGTTATATTTCGTTTTAATCGCGGAAGTGTTTATGAATTTCAGAAACAAGATTTTATGATTTTACCGCAATGACTCCTTTACTGTTCTTGGAAAATATCGACAAAACTCGCCGCTAGTTAAGGTTAAGTTAGTGTTTGGTTCTCGAGAGGAATTGATGGATTTTAAATTGTAGCGTGATGAGTTTTTCAAGTGACGAAGTGAATTTCCTCGTGTACAGATATCTGCAGGAATCAGGTAAACGTCCAGGAAAAGGAGGCGGGTGGTGTTTGTCCGTTTACACCGCCCCCCGGGCGTTTGTCTCACCGACACATTGTGGCCCGTCTCCCTTCAGTGATCCTCTCACTATTTCCTCCTTCAAAAACTCCATTACTCACACGAACGCATTTCAAATTTTTTCTACTTCGGCAGGGTTTCAGCACTCCGCGTACACGTTTGGCATCGAGTCACACATCGCCCAGTCTAACATAAACGGCGCCCTGGTCCCTCCGGCAGCCCTTTTGAGCATCCTGCAGAAAGGTCTCCAGTACACAGAAGCGGAAATCAGCATAGGCGAGGTACAACCGACACTTACAAAAATTATTGTCAAAATATAAACTACTAGCTAGGGAAGTATGAAAATATGAATAATTAATTGCAAATTTATTATTTTTGCAGAAATTTTATTTGTTGATTTACATTCTTTTTATTTTTACATGAATATACCACACTAGTAACCTGTTGGGGCCAGGTTACTCTTGCCCATAAATGTCAATACTATAATTGAAATTGTGCTCAACTGTTATTTTATTCTTGCATACACTTTTGCTTTCCAGAAGGTCAAGGCACTTTTTCAGACTAAATTTATGTTTGGTTTCCATTGTGCAAAACTCATGCAACAGTTTTGTTTCTCACGAAATGCTTTCTCGGGTTATTCATTTCTACGAGGTGAAACAACGTGAGCTGTCAGTTGTTCTTGTTCTCATGAGTTTTATCTTTACCATCCTAAAAAAATTGGTAGCTGTGATACATCCTTATAAGTGAATCATTCTCATAGTTGGGACAAGTGCGTTTAATGAAACAAACAACGCAACACTTTGATGCGCACCAAAAAAACCGACAGCCGGTCGGTTCACCCCCAAACATCTTCACACCGGAAGTTCCGCAGTCCCGGCTAGTTGTTCAAAATGCCAGACAAGATTCGCAAAACGTTAGTGCGAGTAGTTTTGTGCTTTGCGCAGTGGAAACCCAGCTTTTTGATGCTAAACCGTGTTTCTCTGCCTAAAGTCTCATCTGCTAAGAATCCCCCCCAGCCTGTTTTATTTTGCATCGTGTATCACAATTCGAAGTGTTCACTTCAAATTGCTGTTGCTACTTTTGATATTCTGCATTCCAATTTTGTTCAGAATTTGACATTACATTCTCAGATATAGTTTTCAGCGGAAATAAGTAAATGGAAGGAGAAAAACAAAAAGTTGTATTTAAATGAAAATTTATTTTTCACAATAAGTGTTCACTATTAACAAAATCTAAAAGAATGTAGTATGGGCCTGTAAAAAAAAGGAAACCTCGCTTAGTGCGATTTTAATTTTTTTCAATTACTGAGGTTATCACATGCATTAATGTATGCTACTGTTATTATAAAGTTAGTTATGGTAAAACAGTAATATTATTGACATTATTAAGAAAGTGTAGATTTTTAATAGCTTTATTGTATAAACATACAAAAATTATATACCAAAGGGAAGTAAAAATACACATTCATTTATTATGAACTTGAGGAAAAAACCTGGACATGGATAACTGGCTGAGCAAAAAAATTTTTCTTCTTGAATTCATAATAAATGGATAATGTATAGATGGAGAGATAGATATATTAGTCGGTGTATCTGTAATACTGTGCCCTTTAAGAGCTATTGTGTCCCCCATTCTATGCTTAAAGCTCACCGGTAAGTCCTAGTTCATCAAGAAACTTGATTAGTAGGTTTCTCCTGCGGGAAAATAATACATAGTTCAGTGCTGTAAACTTAATTGAATACATAATAGAATTATAAAAATAAAAAGTGGATTGTAATGCATATTTATTTGTTTTAAGGATGGTTCTGAACAACGGTTGGTTGAGAGTCTATCTCTCATTGATGCTGTCATGCCTGATATTGTTGCCACAAGGCAAAATCAAGCGAACCAGCAGAAGCCGGTAATTAAAAATGAACCGCAAGATACAAATGGTGAAGAAGGTAAAGGTAAAGAACAACATTATAACTAACTACATAATTAAGAATGGTTTAATATTATTATTAATATTGCAGGCCCGGCTCCACCCTGCTCTCAGGGCGAGGTTAAAAAGGAGGTTGACGTTAGCATTGAAATCCCAGCCAGCAAGGCTACTGTGCTACGAGGGCACGAGAGCGAGGTGTTCATCTGTGCCTGGAACCCAACAACTGATCTCTTAGCGTCAGGGTATGTATTGAAACATTTTATCGATTTAAAAAGTGTTAATGTTTTAATAATTTTTTTCTGTCCAGTTCTGGCGATAGCACTGCAAGAATATGGGACATGTCGGACAACTGTACCTCCCCAAATCAGCTAGTTTTAAGACATTGCATACAAAAAGGTGGAACAGAAGTACCCAGTAACAAGGACGTAACATCTTTAGATTGGAATGTATGTTTATTGCGTTATGTAATAAAATTTTATACAATTTCATGTGAAATAATTCGCAATAAAACTTTTTGGTTTAGTGCGATGGAGGATTTCTAGCAACAGGGTCTTACGATGGTTACGCCAGAATTTGGACGACTGACGGTCGACTTGCCAGCACATTAGGTCAACACAAGGGTCCAATTTTTGCTCTCAAGTGGAATAAAAGAGGAAACTACATTCTAAGTGCTGGTGTTGATAAAGTAATTTTTATTAGAAAAAAGTTGAATTTAGTGAATGAATATTCATTGATGTTATTGAACAATATTTTAGACAACGATAATATGGGATGCTGGTAGTGGTCAGTGTACGCAACAGTTTTCGTTCCACTCTGCGCCTGCCTTGGACGTAGACTGGCAGACGAATACCAGTTTTGCATCATGCAGCACTGACCAGAGAATCCACGTTTGTAGGCTGAATGCTGACAAACCCATAAAATCATTTCAAGGACATACGGTAAAGTTGTTTAAAATCAATTATAATTTCAAATCAAATTTTAATTTATAAAATTATTATTATTATTTTTCAATAGAATGAAGTCAACGCTATTAAATGGGATCCTCAGGGGAATCTCCTAGCCTCGTGTTCTGACGACATGACATTGAAGATATGGTCCATGAAGTATGATACGTGTGTGCATGATTTGCAAGCTCATAATAAGGAAATTTATACTATCAAGTGGAGCCCGACAGGTCCTGGGACTGCAAATCCCAATATGAATTTAATACTTGCAAGGTTATTATTTAAATTAGTCGTGTAAACGGATTGATATAATTGTCATACTTAATTTATTTATGTTGTTACAGTGCTTCATTCGATTCTACTGTGAGACTTTGGGAAGTTGAAAGAGGAGCTTGCATTCATACACTCACGAAACATACTGAACCTGTCTACAGCGTGGCATTTTCTCCAGATGGAAAATTCTTAGCTTCAGGCAGTTTTGACAAATGTGTTCATATCTGGTCAACACAGGTGATATTTTTTGTCTAGAATAATTATATTTGAAAGACTGATTTTTTTTCTCTCTCCGTAGAGTGGGCAATTAGTACATAGCTATAAAGGAACTGGTGGGATTTTTGAAGTATGTTGGAACTCTAGGGGTGATAAAGTAGGTGCAAGTGCATCTGATGGAAGTGTAAGTTTATTTATTTTTGAAAATCAAATCAATCACGTTTCTGATGAGACAGTTGTTAAAATGTTTGTTGTTATTAGGTTTTCGTGCTCGATCTTCGCAAGCTGTGATCATTGTTAAGGGTGTAGAAACCCGACCGAGCTCAAATCATAAAATGATCTTCCTTCAAACACCTATCATGCTTGATATAACATTAAGTGATTTGTAGATTGTAAATGTATAGCAAGATTCGTACACTATACCTACCTCCATAGTGAACATTTAACAAATTGGGCGATGGATATGGTGCAAGTGATATGGTTGTTGATAAGCCGAGTGGAACAGTGATGAGCCCGTGTGTTCTCAAGAAGCAGACAGAACTATGAAAAAAAAATTACTGAAAGAATCTGAAAGTGGATTACAATGTTGAAAGACATTGTTTGTAATAAATTTTATTATAGGATTATTTATTACAAATGTGTGGTGTGGGAAAAAATTACAAAACCTGTAAATTCTCCAGTTCTCCCTTAAAAGATCCTCATATTTTTAGTTATGGATAAGATAAGAAATATTTCTTATTGGGAGGATTTTTTTTTTTTTAATTATTATATATCTTGACCTATAATACAAATTGTATATATATTGATTATTGATACTTTATTACGCTATTTTTGTTGAAGAGACAGACCTCAATCCATTCTATATATATATAAAAAAATGTTATGTTCAGTTAATTTATTCCTCCTCCGTCCATTTAATTTTTTTAATATACTGATTTAATTAATGTGTCAGGAAAAAGTGTTAATTGTTTATATATCAACTGTATGAATCACAAAAACAGATTAAAGGCTATTTTTCATCAAAACAAGAATAAAATTGAAATGTTTTCATTTGAACTACACTGTTGTATGAGCATGAGCGGTTTGTGAAATCATCTGAAGACAGACCAACAAATACTACAAATTTGGTGGTAATCAATTTATGCTGCATGATAACTTGTACCTACAAAATTGATATTAATAAATGGAATAGCAAATAACCCAGCAACTACCAATTCAGTTTAGTTCAGAACAATTCGGTATGGATCGTTTTACTGCCATAGCCCCAGAGCTGGATTCTATAGTCCACATATCTGTTGATAAAGAAAAAGCTTACTTTCAATGGGCAAAACTGATTGAACCGGAATTTGATGATAATTCTTCACTCTTTTTTTTGTTTGCTTTAAATATGCTTTCCAACGCAAAAGTCACACCTAGATGCTTTGATGTACAGAATTTCAATACTGTTATGGCGATATGTATTGAATTTTCTAGTTGGTGAAGTCCACATGTCTGATTTTGCTTTATTCTCTTTTTGTGTCCATTTATAAATTTGGGAAATTGTTTATTAGAGTCAATTGAGCATTACTTACTGGCTGGAAGGCCTGTTGACAAAGAAAAAGCTTACTTTCAACGGGCAAAACTGATTGAATCGGAATTTGATGATAATTATTCACTCTTTTTTTGTTTTAAATGTGGTTTCCATCGCAAACATCACACCTAGATGCTTTGATGTACGGAATTTCAAGACTGTTAAGGTGATATGTATTGAATTTTCAAGTTGGTGAAGTCTACAAGTCTGATTTTTCTTTATTCTCTTTTTTTTTGTCCATTTATAAATTTGGAAAATTGTTTAATAAGTGAGTCAATTGAGTATTACTTAGTTATTTCATTAAAGACACAATTATTTTTTTTAAAACTATTCTTGTTGGTTGTTTATCAATATTTAACATCATAATTGTTAAAGCCTTGAATCGAAAAGGCTCTTGTACCAATTGATTATTAGTTCTTATTAATCTATAGATTTTTGTTGTCGAAAACAAATTACAAATATCTTTGGATATTT
Source organism: Cimex lectularius (assembly GCF_000648675.2). Taxonomy (NCBI): domain Eukaryota; kingdom Metazoa; phylum Arthropoda; class Insecta; order Hemiptera; family Cimicidae; genus Cimex; species Cimex lectularius. The sequence continues at coordinate 1,893,149 of NW_019392656.1, forward strand.
TTTCTTTATTTGAACAATTTAAAACAAGTGAAGGTTTTAGACAATAAAGACAGGTAAGACAATATTTTGTGACATTATAATTATTAAGAAAAAAAGGATATTGTAATAAAGATATTAAATACGTAATATACAAATATAAAGTACAAAATTTCCACATATTTATTGCACCTTATTAAACACATCTTATCGTTATTCAGTTAGTTTGCAGTATCACCAGAAAAGTTATAAACATGACACTCGGAATAATAGGTGAGGCTCCATTAATGCATGTTTTGACAACAGATACTTTTTCCAGTTTCCAATGCGTGAGCATGCTATTAATGCTCTTCAGACTTGCTTGTGACATTGTTTTGGATCTCGAAAGCACTGAGCTGTAAAGTGAAACGCCAGTGGTGCAAAATTTGAGCACCATGTGATCTCCGACAGCTTTCAAGACTTCGACGGTACCGGACATGTCCATTTGGGCATTGTCTGAAACAATAATCATTTTATAAATTAGTTTTTTTTTTAGATGCTGACTTTCAACTAACCTGTACTCTGTCTCCCGATCACCCAGACTCCTGGTTGACTCGAATCGTAAATACTGAAGAAGTAGAATTGTTGGAATATGCCTTCTCTCAGTTCTGCCCTCATGACTTGGGTCTGGTGTCTTTGATCGTCTTGATTTTGGTACAAGCGTAACTCTGGGCAGACATCGCGTGTGCTGTACCCCTCCGGAATGGAGTTGTTCGGCTTGTGATAAACTGTCTGAACCACATACCACAATCCTTGTATCTAAAAATTAATAATGTACATCTACTCTCATTCAATGCAATTTGAAAATACTGTAAATAATAAATAAATTTAAAAAAATATTAAATTAAAAATGACTGTAAATTTATAATAAATAAATTAAATAACTAATAATGTGTAAAGTTTTTCAAAAGTGAAAATTGTTGGAACAAGTTGGAACTTCCCTGACTAGCAATCTTAATACAATCACTGAAGTGAAGCACAAAGGGTGACAATTTTTAGAAAAATTATCAACCAGTTGTAAATAATTGTCAAATAAAAGAGGTTTTATGAATGATTAGTTTATTATTTACTAAAATACGAAAAATTTACTTACAGCTTGTAGATTTAGGCTCGTTTGGACGACGGAAGAAGAACAGTACTGCATAGAACTGCGGCCAGTTAAGTCGTTCCACCTTTCTCCATTTACTGCAAGGAGTTTCACAAACAGGAACAGAAATCCCAGAAGGGCTTCCATTGCTGAAATAAATATTTTTTTATTGTGTAGTTTTTGTTTGCTGTAAAATTTAATATTAACGGCTTTGAAGGGAACTTAAAAGAATCCGATTTTGTTTTTCAACTGAAATGTTTTTTGACCTAACTTACTGGAAGCGAAGTTTTGTTTTTTAACTTTTTATTAATCTAATATCATTTATTACAATTGTGCATACTTTTTTTTATCCTAAGACATAAATCAAAATCAACTAATATACAATAACCTTGAATACAAGCAGTAGAAAGCAGAAAATATATAAAAATTTGTTTTCTCAGCTCCTAGGTGTTACCCATTACATTTACCCATTAGCAAGAACGATCGGACACTTTTCTCTATCTTTCTCATTTTATCTCTCTCTCTCTCTCTCTCTCCACCCTCTCTCTCTCTCTCCACCCTCTCTCTCTCTCTCNTCTCTCTCTCTCTCTCTCTCTCTCTCTCTCTCTCTCTCTCTCTCTCTCTCTCTCTCTCTCTCTCTCTCTCTCTCTCTCTCCCCCTTCTTTCTACCTAATCTGTCTATATACTTAATATTAATTTAGCCACATATATACTTCTTTCTATTCTATTCCTATGTTATATCTTTCTATGAGTAGTAAAAGCCATTCAAACGCTGAAATATGAAACATAAACAAATATTAAATATTCCTCTAGTTTAGTATCAAGTTTGCCAAAAATTTTCATAATTAAAGAAACAATTATATTATAGTAGCATAGTTATGTTTGTAGGGTATCATTATAAATCATTGCCATAAACAACTCTTGGCTGTAAGGCAAAAAAGTGCATAATTTGTTGTTAACGCGCGAAATGTATAACCTAAGTTTTCTTGATTAAAAAATTATATAAAATAAAGGAAAAATATAGGATATCATAAAGAATCAGATCTTCAACGATCCTCTTTTTTTTACCATGTCTATTACTTAATTAGTTAACAACAAGAGGAAAAAGCCTCTGCAGTAAATTATTATTTCTTATTAAAACGCCGAATTCTGTCTTTCTTTATTGCTATAGAATTTTATTTTCTTCATTTCGAATCTTTATAGATTTATCAGTGCATAAAAAATTTTGAATATAATTAATAGAAAACAACAACAACATTGGAATGAGCATAAAGTCGAGTTCGATCGCATGTACCAACGAGAAGAGACAGACTCTAAGGACTTGTTTTAAAATCGTAGACGATTATATTATTTTTTAATGTAAGAAGATATGCAAGATAAAGATATTTATGAATTTAAGCATAGCTCATTTCCCCCCTCCCCCCAAAGGTCACACAACAGAGTTCATGTCAAGTTGTCGATGTTTATGAAAAAAGACCATTATGTAAGTATGTTGGGTTCTTTACCTTAGTATAAACAACTTAACCGTTGCGGCCACCAACGCCCTCAATATAGCTCATGTTAATAATAATAATAATAATAATAATAATCCGGTATATAATTTTGTGAGATGCTTGTAGATATATTCTTCAGTATAAATTTAGCATTTAAGTTGTATGTATGTTATAAAAATACTGTTAATGACACAATAGTTTGCGGTGTCAGCTCGCGAGCTTTCTCAGAGGGTGTTATTGGGTTGTCCGGAAAATAATGCAGGATTTTGGTATTAAACAAAAAAAAAGAAACTAGTTACTTTAAAGCAATGTTCTTTAATCAAAATAATTTCCCATACTCTCAATACATTTCTCCCAACGTGTTGGTAACTTATTAATTCCGTCTGAGTAGAATTCAGAATTTTTAGAATTGATAAAGTCAATAAATGCATTTTCCAGTTCCGTTTGATTTTTGAATATTATGTGTTGTAAGTAGTGGTCCAGGTGTCTAAAAAAATGGTAGTCAGTAGGCGAGAGGTCCGGAGAGTAGGGTGGGTGAGGCAAAGTTTCATAGCCAAGCTCCAATAATTTTTGTGACGTTACACGTGACACATGTGGTCGAGCGTTGTCATGCAACAAAATGGGCCCTTTCCGATTGACCAAAGAGGGCTTCATTACTGCCAATTTCTGATGCATGGTATTAATTTGGTTACAGTATGATTCAGCATTGATGGTTTCGCCAGGATTTAAGAAGCTGTAGTGTATTAAACCAAATGAAGCCCACCATACCGTAACCATTACCTTTTTTTGATGAGTTGGGGGCTTTGGAGCTTCTCCTTTGTCGAGCCACTGTCCAGAACGTCTAGTGTTATCGTAGAGAATCCACTTTTCGTCACATGTAACAATTCTGGCCAGAAATGGGTCATTTTTGTTTCGACAAAGAAGTGATGCACAAACATCAAAGCGCTGATTTTTTGGCGATCGTTTAATGAGTGTGGAACCCAATTTTCGAGTTTTTTCACTTTTCCAATCGCCTTGAGGTGGTCAGCGACGGTCGTTTTACTGACTTTGAGTTGCTCTGCAAGTTCTCGAACAGTTGTTTTGGGGTTTTCTTCCACCACTGATCGCAGAACATCATCATTAAGAGAGGAAGGCCTTCCACGACCTTCTTCATCTTCAAGGCTGAAATCTCCCTCCCGAAATTTTTTAAACCACCTTTGCACAGTGCACTCATTAACACAACCCTCGCCCCAGACTTGGTTAATGTTTCTAGCCGTTTGGGCTCCGCTTCGGCCGAGTTTAAACTCGTAAAAGAAAATCGTACGAAATTCTCGCTTTGACATTATAAGGATGACTGAATTATTTCCAAGTAGCGGAATGCTACAGAGGTAAACAAACAATATCATTTGGAAGAGGATTAATAAGTGTTGACATTCATACAAATGAGTAATCCTGTAAACGTAAACAGAATATTTTATATAGATTTTTTTTAATGAAAACTTAAAATCCTGCATTATTTTCCGGACAACCCAATAGTTTTGTTGTTTTTCCATAAACAATATTGTTTGACAATTATGTAAATTTTTGTGGGTAAACTTTGGAATTAAAACATAAACGCATCATTCGTATAATTAAAAGAAACTTTTTTCGATATCTCGTTCTACCAAATGTTGATATGAAGATGAACAAATTGTATAAATCAAACCCGTACGATTTTAATTTGGAATTAATATAATTAAAATAAATAGTACGATATAATTAAATTAATGATTAAATTTGTAAAGACGGAACGCAGTCAAAATTGACTCACCAGATGGAGATCCCGCTGTTCCAGGGTGAGAGACGTCTCTAAACTCTTTGGAATGGTGGCGGACAACCCCACCATTGAGACTCGTCTTTCTACAGGGCAAAGGGCGACCCGACTATTAACTCATTTTACACCATTCAGGAAATGCACGAGTCGACTAATTTACAAGAATTGATGCTTTCGTCGCTTTTTTAACGGGAGGCACGAACGAAGGACGTAAGGAGATAATACATCACAAAAATAAAATGACATTCTCATAAACTGTCTCTCACACGGGTGTCAACAGAAATCAGTGTTTACCCTCATCAAATAATTTGGATTGATCTAAAATTTTAGCATAAAGTACTTAAATTTTCCCTGAATATTTTCACCCTAAAATATATTCAAATAGCTTAATTACCTAGCGGCTAATTCATTGCAAATAATTATTATCAACTCTGCTCGTACTATTAGAAGTTATTTCTTACGCTCTTATTACTGACGCGAAAACATTCAGGAAAAAATATTTTGAGAACATTGACGGGGATGAGAAAGACAAAACGAGAAAAAATAAGAGAGGGACGAGGGAGATGAAGAAGATAAAATTTGAATGATAGATGGCGTAAAGAGCATGGTAAAGAGCGAATGAGGGAGAGAGGGAATGAGAGAAAGTGAGGGGCCGAGATAGAGAGAGAGAGAGAGAGAGAGAGAGAGAGAGAGAGAGTGAGAGAGAAAGATTTGAGGGAGGATGAAACTGCTGGCAGGCTGAAATGTACTTTATTTTGGTAGATGGTCATATATATAAAATAATCCGTTAATATTTATAAAAATTAAATAATAACAACCTTTTTTGTTTCCTGTTTACAATTGATGGGCTTCGAAGGTTTCCTTCGCGCTTTCAGAGAAAATTCCTGCTATCTTGGAGGCGCTAACGCGAAGAGCCGTTCGACGTTTTCACTTTAGCATACTGAGGTAAACGATTATGTTTCGCACTAGCTCCTTCGGAAGGAGGGGTTGGGTCAATTAGCGAATTGGTTCAATTTACAAGAACCTGTGGGTGTAGCCTTCATCCTCCTTGGAGAGCTATTTTACATTTCTGGGTAAGCGCTCCTACGCACTGTGACAGTCCAACACGAACGAATACTATTGTCTACTAACTACAAATTGACAACGAGACGTTGTTCCCTTAAAGAAGATTTTTTTGTACTATTCAAGAAAAAAAAAATAGATAGGTAGTTGACAAGAGTTTATTTAGTACTGTCAACTATAGCTTTTTTAATTTTATTGATCATGTTTTCATATCGTCGGCACCAAAAGTAACGAATGTGAAAAACTGCAATTTCCAGTTTCATTGTTTTACCGTGGCACTATAAAAAACCATTAGATTAAAATAAACACCTTGAGGTAAAATTTCGAATCTCAACCGTGTCCAGGAGACCAGGATCATCTATATTATTTTGACTAATTTCTACCTTTGTTAGCTATATTCATGGTAAAGTAACAATAATCATGTTCGAATGTTAATTAAGATGGTGATACCAACTTACACCTCGCCATAGTTGTCACCTGAAGTTGTAATGTTACCAACTTTCAACATAGTTGCTTACCCGAGGTATTAGCAATGTTACCATGCTATCATGCTACAGTAACGAATAATCATGTTCGAAAGTTATTTCTTATTAAGCTTATCTGAAGTGGTGATAAAAACTTACATTTCAGCATAGTTGCCTAAGTGAGGCTGCAGTAAAGTTACCAACTTGCACCTTAGCATGGTTGCCTATCTGAGGCGGAGCAATGTCAACGACTTACACCTTTGCACAGTTGGCTACTAATAAGATTTCAAAAGAAAAATCCATTGCAATTAAAGTTTATTGTAAACTAATAGAAAATTGCATATTCTATACTATTCATTATATTTCGTGGTCCGATTGACCAAATAACTTTTTTCAATTAATTATTCTTTATGTAAGGCATTGGATGAGATAAAAAAGTCAGTGCCACGAGCGGGATTCGAACCCACGATTTTTGGCTAAATACGCCGCTGCTCTACCACTTGAGCTATCGTGACTTCGATCCACTCGGACACCAACTTCCCATCTCAACCTACCTTTCGATTCTACTATCCTTTCAAATTAGAGACACTCCATCACAAACATTCATATATTTGATTAATTTATAATTTTGCTAACTGTTTAAAATTTATGAAAATGATATCAATGGCAGTACAACATTAGTACACTTTATGAGACCTAATTAAATTTAAGCTCAAAAACTCACTAAATACAAGTTTAATTTGTTTGTGTGTTTCATTCGTTAGTTTGTTGAACTGTGAACATATTTGTTTCTTTGTATGCTTTCAAGTGTGTGTTCGTTTGTTTATGGGCTTGTTTATTGATTTATTTGTTTATCATCTATAAAAAAATATACATTTGTTCTACCGCGATGTTCTAATTTCTAATTTCACACTGTTTCAGGGACGTAGGAACTTGCAGGACAATTGTTCATAACCAACCATTGATTAATCAAATAATACCAAAATATATGTAAGTAATGAGATGAAGATTACATTTTTAATCAAATAAATTAAACATAAAACATTTAGACTTATACAAAGAGATAATCTTGAGAAAGGTAAAAGATCATTTTAAATTTCATGTTAAAAACTCTTAAAATGTAGGTAATAAATATCGTAATAGTTAACTAATAAACAATTGGCATTAGACAAAAGCGTAGCGTAAAACAAGGTTCAATTCTCCCGCAGAGGCCATTCGAAATGAATCATATTATGCAAATAGTAACTGACAAGAGGGAGTGAAAATGCCATAAAAAATGAAAAATTTCCGCCAGTGCATAAGACAGATTTAGTAATAATAATCTTGCAAAAGTTTATCACCAATAAAATAAATTTCTACATATTTATATATTGTATATTAGAAGTAAATACTTTATAACTATTATCATTTCAAAAGTTAAAAATGTATTTAATATTTTTATGCCTGAGTGTTTTAAAATTTTTAGATTTACAATCCCCTCATTTGCGTAGTTTCTATAAAAATTACTACGCATTTCTTTGACCTTCTTAATCAATGAAAATTGTCTTCTTAATTACAACCTTTCTGCTTCATTTGTCTGTCCAAGTTTTTTTTTTTGTATTTGTATTTATAATGTATTTTTATTAATTTTTTAAATGTATTTTCTTATACACTTTTGCGACCATTTCTCTGTTCACTTCTATCCTGGAAGCTTCTCGTCCTAAGTGTTCTATTTACTGCTTGTAACCGTTTTGAATCATATTTCTTTTTCGCTAATTTCTAGTCCCGCTATACATTCGCATAGTACCGTTTTCTAGTTTTCCAATCGAGAATGTCTGTGAATTTGTACTATTCCTTTCTCACTCTTAAAGTAATCTTCTAAGATCTTTCAAACAATTGTACACTCTATCTACAAACCATTGATATAATTGTTCATAACACTCTTGATGTGCAATGTGAAAGTTAAAGTTAGTAGTTCAGTAGTAGTTCGGCGAAATAATAGTAAAGAACAAATCGATCATGTGTCCCAATGGGAATTATTGTCTTTCTTACTATTACAGATTATTTTCTTCTTAAAGCAAAACCAGAAAAAGGCTTGTTTAGATTTTTTGAATTGCGATCTAAGGACAAAAACTTTTGCTTTTTAGTGGGGAAGTGCACAAAATATTTAAATTTCTATAATTTTGTATTGTTGTATTAACAACTTTCAAAGTAGATCTAGTAGTTTTAAACTCACGGGGATAGTTGGATATAGGTTAAACCATGTATGGGTTAGTTGAAAGAAAAGACAATCAAAAATTAATTTTTGTACATTTAGAAAATGTAAACATAAATAAATAATTACCAAATATTCACAAGGTTAAGGGTAAATTAGTAGTTCATAAATAAGAGGAACATAAAAATTAGAATTGCGCTTGGGGCGATAGTTAGAGCACCTCCCTTGCAGGTCTTGAGGACGGATACTTTCGGCAGCCTCCTCCGCTCCAACATTTTGTTGACACCGGCAATTTTGTCTTTGTGGAGGCGTTTCGTCCTCGACAGGACGATGCTGTACAGCACGGTCCCAGGAGTGCAGAAAGTCAGTACCATGTGGTTTTCATCCACTCCCAGGACCTCCACAGTGCCGGCGAAATGAGTGTAGACGGTATTGGGCGGGAGTATGACTGAAAAAGAAACTGTTTTCACTCTTTTTGTTCAAGCTGTTGAGTTTTTATTACCGTTCTGAAATCCCGACGTAAGCCAGAAACCAGGGTCTTTCGAAGGTTGGGGGATGTTAAATAAATACTCGTCGTGGAAGGTGCCTTCTTGCCACCACATTTTCAGACTGTAAGGCAGCAGTGGGTCGCCTCTTTCTTCGACCTGAAACTGCAGGACTGGACACGTTTCACGCCAGCTGACGCCGGCGGGTGTAGAGTTGCGCGGGCTGTGGTGTATCGTCTCCAACACAAACCACATACCTTCAATCTGAAAAATCATATACTATATGTATACAAATACACATATACATTCATATGTAATAACAAGAATTAAAATGGCGTGAAGGCTGGAAAGATAAGTCGTTCAATGACAACTTTACTTAGTTGTTATTAAATAGGCCCCTTGGCCAATGTCGTTTTAGACGGCGGGTTGACCGGCGGACTTTGTAGGGAGCATATTTGTTGGACAAGTGGTTTAATGGTATACTTACGGAGATCTGGAATTTTGTGTATCGGGAAAGGATGAGTTCTTTTACAAAAGGAATTTGGCGTGATCGGTGTGTAGGGTAAGGTTCGAGATGTATTGGTGATCTTACAGATTGGTTATCTTATCTTCGATTGCAGTGGCTGAATTCATCAATTCCTATTTTGATTTCATTTGGAGTGAAATGTTTCTGAGGAGAAGATAAGGGTAAAGCTTCGTCCAAAATTGCGTTTAATTATATTAATTATTAATTAATATTATTTGGTCTGAGTGTGTTTAATCTAGTTTGTCAGTGGACAAACTAGTATGGATCTAATCTTTGATCTAGTATGGAGTGAAGACACTATCAAGTTATTTAACAAATAAATTTGCTTTTTCAGCGTCCGAAATCTGTTGTTGTTCCGTCGTACAGTCGTAGGGGAAGAATTTATTTTATAGGACAGTAGTCGATTGGTTCAAGACCAGATAGATTTCTCCTTAGCAATAAGATTTGCAGCAAATTTTGCGAATTGTTCTTCTTTCCATTGCTCGTAACGGTTTAAAGGGTTGAAGTGATGATTGTCTAATGGTAGCCTTGTCTTTTGCCATTTGGTGCGTGCTAGGCGTTTGGGCGTTATTAGTTGTCCAAAGTGTGTCGGTAGAATGAGTCCATTTAAATGTTTATTTGGGTTTTATTGGTAGTTTCGAGTCCACAAAGTTTCTTGGATGATTGTGATGAATTTATTAATGGTTACATCTTGTATTTTCAGTGATATTTTTAGGTCAATTTTTTCGTCAAGTAGTTGTAGATCAAGTAGTAAGAAAGAAAAAGATTCTATGTTTCTGTCGTTAATTGAATAATTTGAGGTATTAGCATGCGGTAGAGAGTCCAGATGTGATCAGAAGAAAGGGCATCGAGTGCTTGAATTGAACAGGAAGAAATAAATATATCAAGCATTTCCGGAAGTTTCGACATTGATGTAGGCCAGTAGGTGGAGAGTTGATATGACAGAGCAGTTTGAGGATGTGTTGGTACTAAGGAGACCGTTTCCGCGAGGATTTGTTGCCCGACAGCCCCATTCTTGGTCCTTGGCCTTATAGTCGCCTCCTGCTAGAAAATTGGTTCCAAGGATTCTAAAGAAGAGAGTATGACCTTGGGCGATTATTTTGTTGGGAGGATAATATATAGCTACCAATGTAAGGTTAAAGAGGGATGAAATGAGGGTTATGACAGTTGACATTAGGGATTCTGTTGAGTTACTAGGAATAAAGCGATGTACTACAGATTTCCGAATGAGGATGGCAGTTCCATCTGCGAAGTGTTGTCAGGATGATACGCCTGTAAGTGTAGTCTCTGAATTGGAAATTGGATCTACTAGTAAAGGGGTTTCTGTAATTAAGGCAATTAAGGCTACATCTATGCGTCGGTAGTACACATTCCATTGGAGGATAAGGAGTGAATTCTGAGTTGAGGAATAATAGCTCAAAACCAGACTTATGTATGGATCGGGTCAAATGTCCGCTGAAAATAGGAAAACACTCGTCAATTAAAGATACACAAAAGGTTAAGAATACAAATTAAAAAAAATATAGATCCTTTTTACTTTTAATTTTAAACGACAAGACAGGCATAAGACAAGAATGTTGTCTTCCTTCCAGCCAAGTTTGACATTTTCTTCCTTTATGATTAATTACAATAACCACTCTTAAATTTCAAACATTCCCTCCTCCAGGGAAACGTGAAGCGTTTTAATAGTTTTAATTAAGGAAGACAAGCAGAGAAGCAATTTCTGGACCTTGAGCGACCATCAGGACAATTGGAGCTTATTCTTTCCTGCGAGTACACGTGTTTCTCACTCGTTTATATTTAGACACTTTTTTCCTGTCAACTGCAAGCTTCATAACCTGAGGATGTACTTTAAACTCGGAAGTCTGAGTTTATTATTTTAAGATTAAATTTGTAGAGTTAAAAAAAGAATGTGGTTTTTAGTTGTAGGTTGTAGGTACTAATGATTCCATTAGGTCCTAACATAAAACAACAAATAAATCAGAAATTTTAAAAATAATTAAAATAAACTAAAAAATCAGGTAATTTGGTCGAGTTAATGTATTTTTTATATTCACTATATGTAATTATGAATAAATTTATCTCTATTAAAACCAGGAGTAATAAAGCCATCTATATTATAAACCTAAAAAATGAAACATTTAGATGCATAAATTTTTATTTAAATAAAGCTGATGATATTAAAATTTTCTAGTCTTTTATATCAAAGTATATATCTGCAAAATTATTTAAAGAATATGAACAACTTTTATTAACTTCTTGAAACGGATTTGTTGTTGGAAGAAAAAGGTGATTCTGTTAAGAAACCACAGGCCGGGGGGTCGAGTTACATTTTTAAATTAGCCTTAATGATCCCTCGGCCTATAATTACGAAGAACGTAACAGTTGGACGGAGAACATCCTGCTTTTTCAATACAAGAAGAATTACCGCAACAAGAAACGTCTTTTTTTATTACTGCTATTCTTTTTTCTAGAAAAGTGAGACGATTTTTGATCGAATAAGCTAAATGTTTTCCAGCCGAAACTGGCGTCAGCAGAGTGACATAGTTCATGACTTGTTACACATCAACGCATCTTTCCTCCTTGGCAGAGATTGGGATTATGGAAGAGAAACGATTGATCATAAATACCTCCAGGAAAATTTCAAAGAGAAGAAACGCAAAGAAAATTTAATGTTATTGTTTAACATTGTTATTTATATAACAAATCCTTTACCCAGTGTTGTAAACTATGTACTTTTTTTACATAAAAAAATTATTTAGCCAAGAACGGCCTAGAATATACGGCGAATATTAAATATTAATTATTAAAAACGACTGAGATTAAGTCATACGTGTACATATATGTACATGATAACAATATCTTCCAGTTAATCCTCAATATATTCCTTTAAAAAAAAGAAAGGAAAATGACTGAAATATTTCAAAGAATCTGTGAAATCGTCAGATTTGAAAAAGATTCTAGAGGACATTTACGTTGAGGGATTATTCTCAAAACAAATTGAGTTTGAATATAAAAATATACAAATGTGCCCAAATTTAAAATAAAATAAATTCATTATAAATTGTTTTTGTCTCACGTTCTTGAGGTCCATCGATACATGGGACTCGACGCGAGCACAGGAGAAAACAGGATCCGTGAACTGGTCACCTTTGGCAACGAGCGAAGATGTGAAAAGAAACCCCAAACCAAGAAGGATCTCCATCCCTGAAGAATAACGCCGTTGTACAATTCTCCTCTTAGTATTATTCAAAACCGAATTTTAGGCTAAAATTGAAATACATGCACCATTATTTAGAAGTGTTACGGTTGATCGATTATAGCGGCCAAGCATAATTTTATCATGCTAATTAATCGCATTTATTTTGATTTTTAGCATCTGACTAAGCGATGAAGTAATGATAAAACCACTAAGTTGATGCTATATAAACGAATGCCTGCTAGTGTTTTGAGTTGCTAGTGTTTATTTGTTTGAACGTTGTTTTGTGTACCCATTACAATTCGTGGCCCGATTGACCAAATAACTTCTTTCAATTAATTAATCTTTATGTCAGATATTACTTGAAATGAAAAAGTTAGAATATTGCCATTGATATAATTTTCATAAATTTTAAACAATTAGCAAAATTATGAATTAATAAAATATATGAAGGTTTGTGATGGAGTGGCTCTAAATTGAAAGCATAGTAGAATCGAAAGGTAGGTTGAGATGGGAAGTTGGTGTCCGAGTGGATCGAAGTCACGATAGGTCAAGTGGTAGAGCAGCGGCGTGCCGATTTAGCCGAAGGTCGTGGGTTCGAATCCCGCTCGTGACACTAACTTTTTCATTTCAACAAATACCTTACATAAATATTAATTAATTGAAAGTAGGCTGTTTAAATGAATGTTTATTTGTTTGAATATGGTTTTGTGCATTATTTGCTCGTTTCTTTGCTTGCAACGGGTTTATTTGTTCATTTCTTTGTTTAATGATTTTTTACTGTGGTTTTGTGTGTTCTACTTTGTTTGCATGGTTTTCTGTTTGTATGTGTGTTTACCTGATTGAAGTTATTTGTTTATTTGTTTGAATGTAGTTTTGTGCATTATTTGCTTGGAGAGGGTTTATTTGTTAATTCGTTTGTTTAAGCTATTTTGTGTGGTTTCTGAGTTGTATATGTTATTATTTGTTTGCACAGTTTTCTGTGTTAGTGTGTGTGTTTATTTGTTTTTTTTTTAACCGCTTATTTATTTGAATGTGGTTTTGTGCACTTCTTTGCTCATTTTTTAATTTTTTTTTTAGGGTGTGTTTGTATATTCGTACTATACGTACATTCGTTTGTGCCTATTTGTTTGCACGTTGTTTATTGAATTTTTTTGCGTGTTGTTGTTTACTTTGTTTTGTTGTTTATATGTTGTTTTCTTGTTAGTCGTTTGCATGAAGGTCTATTTGTTTGACGTAGTTTTGTGCAGTTATTTCTTCGTTTGTTTGTTAAGTGTTTATTTTATATTAGTTTGTATGAGGGTTTATTTATTGGAATGTGGTTTTGTATGTTTGTTTGTATGTATTTATTTATTTTCACGATGTGTTCTGTATTTGTTTTGATGTTTGTTCGTTTGAACGTTGTTTTGTGCAGTTATTTCCTTTGTTTGTTAACGGTTTATTTTATATTCGTTTGTATGAGGTTTTTTCTTTGAATGGTCATTACCAACAGTAGATTCTTGTTTAGTCGGAACCCTTTTACCTTTCTTCATCGAAAAATTTTCCATAATTTGTAATATAATTATTTGTTAATTTATATAGATAAATATATAACTTAATCTAAATGTGCTATATTAAATTCGTAGAATGTTTTACAATATAGCATAATAATCATTAACTCCATACAATCACTAATAAAATGAGTAAGTATTTCTTGCAACAATTTTTTCTGGAGTTTCTTATATGATTATTATAAAGTCATCAAGGGTTAATTTATATGTAATAAATAAAATAATGTTCATTTTAATTAAGAAGTGTGCATTTTGGTATATAGATAAGACAAAAATCCTATTTATTGTTTCTAAGCTTGTGTGAATACAAATATGATGAAATTGAATTATTTGTTAAAATCATTCTTTATATTATTTCAGGTCATTGAGTGGTGACTTGTTGAAATAAAACTTGTCAATTTATGATTTGAGATGCGTGTTGTTTTGATTGTGGTCAATAAATCTTGAGTGAGTCATATCTCATGCATTCAAACGATTAATTTCCATCAAAATTAAGCGGTTGCTGTTTGGTGAAAAATTCCAGTTACCTAATGGAATAGCGTGGCGTTTTTGCTTTCCCCAGCAGCATACTGGCATGGCATTATTATGTTTTCGCATCCGTCGGCCAGGAGCCGTAGGGGGGATCAGTCACTTAAAGAATTGGACCAATTTAAATCCAGTGGGTGTAGCCTCCTTCCGCCTGGGAGTCCCAATTGTTGGCGACTTTACTGGTGTTCTACTCGCTGCCTACACACCTAGGAAAAGCGCCAGTGTGGCTCACCGTACCAACATTGAGTAGAATTGAGCTTCAAAAAGCCTTTTGTCCATCTCTTCTCGACCGACAATTATACTCATTGTTCTTCAATTGGGTTTTTAAAACGGTCTTTAATCCAGACACGGCCTCGATGATTAATTTCTCCTTTCTGATTCCTCTTTACGGTACATTAGTCAGCCAGAGTCAATTTTTAATAAAACATCGCTAAAAAAAACCCCATACTTACGCAATTATTTAAATTTTCAAATAAGATTTTTGTTTCAAATTGCATTAATGATTGTATAACACCATAATAGGCAATATTGGTTTTGCAGCTTTTGATTTGACTTTTTTTCTCAATCATCATAAATATTGTTTTTTTTTAAATTAATTAAATTTGAAAACTTTCAGATTAATTTATAAACCAAACTAGTTGTTGGTTTAATCAAAAATCTTCATTAAGAAAAAAGTGTGATAAAATACATACAGAATCGGTACAATTTTCTACTGGTTTACCCCACTCAAATGATTTAGCATGAGAAAATTTTTACACAGACACACACACACACACACACACAGAGGCTTGACGAAACCCCACAGTGTCAATCTAAAATAGTCGCAATAATGACTTGTAAAAGTTAGTTGAGTGTTGATGATCAAACCAGATTTTTGTCCTAACAGTCTTCACAGTTTTCCAGATCTTTGGTTAGATTAGATGTAGAAGTAGATGTGTCATTGGGAGTATGCATTATACTACGCCCTTTAAGAGCATTGTATGCCCAGTTCTGTGCTTATGGCACACCGGTGAGTCCTCGTGCATTCAAAGAACTTGATTAATAGGCAAGGTTAGTGGTTGAATTTCTCTTACGGTTACATTGTACGCCCAAAACGCTTGGGGCAAATGTTAGTAGGTGTGCTGGTATCCCCTCTTCTTTTTTACAGAATCGGCAAGAGCCCTTTTGTGTTATGCCAATCTTCCTCAGGTCTGCAGTGTCCTTTTAGGATTCGAAGTTTTCTATGCTTCCTTTGATGCATTCTGTTGTTTCTTTCCTTCCAAAATTTGCTTGAAGGTTGTTCGATTGTGAATTCCACTGCTTCTACATTTTCATTATGTTCTTTGGTGTAAGGCACTCATTGACAGTGTGAATTTCTATGCCACAGAAGGGCTTATTCTCTCAGTTGTATCTAGTTATTGTCCTAAAAGTATCTGACTTGAGTGGAAGTTGGCTGGAGGAAAAAAGTAGCCACCCTCAATATTTTTAATTATCTCTAAGACAATCCTTCATGGATTATCTTACAATATTTGGACCGTTTTAAGGGATTAGAGATAAATAAAACAAAGGTAAAATCTCCCACTATTGTTTACAATGGATTTTGTATGTATACCTGTGGATAGCCTCTTCTTTGTTAGACATTCTGGTGATTTGATTTTTTTAAGGCTTACCATCAAATTTGTTTGAGTGATGGTTTTAAGTGATACAGATTCGGCTAGAATTATAGCATTGTTGGAAGACGGAAGAAGTCAAGCGTCTGTGGCCAGGGTGCTTAACATTTCCGGAATAACTTTCCGAAGGGTCTTCCATAAAGGTTACGCAAGTAGGCATGGACCAGGTCGCCATCGTGTCACATCTCAGAGATGATCGTTTTATTGTTTAAAATGTACTACGTAATCGACATTTTAGCTGCCCGTTTATGCACTGAAAAGCGAAAACTTTCAGAAGCTTAATTACGAGAAGACCTGACACTATTCCAAAACTTCTCACAAGGAAGAACAGCTCGGTTATATTTCGCAAGAATCACATCAAATGGTCTGAGCAAGATTAGGCTAAAATCTAGTTTGCGGAGGTTTTGCTTGAGGTCTTCTGACGGCCGAGAGAGAGTTTGAAGAAGAGCAGGAGAACGAAATATCCCCGCAACATTTTCACCACAGAGAAGCTGTGAAGGTGTGGTGGTGTTTTGGTTTGGGAATGCATTTCTATGGAAGGTCGCATACCTAACACTTGCGCGATACAATGAAGATGTGTTATCAGAAGAAGTTGTATTTGTGACGATTTTAACATTGTGCATGACAATGCAAGACCCCACACATCTAGTTGGTGACTGGCTTCAATTCAATGTTTTGAGTGACCAGTATATAGTCCCGATTTAAACCTTTGGGCCGAGTTGACAAAGAGGGTAAAAAGTCGCCAGTGATGGTAGAGAATTTGCAGGAATTAAGAATGGCGCTGTTTGAGGAGCATGAAAGTATTCCACAGCACTACATTCAAAACCTCATAAAATCCATACGGTGATCAACGCAAGACGAGGACATTTTTGGTAAAAGTTTAATTTTTTATTTAACTAAATCTTATATTTTTATTGCAAGACGTTTGAATGTATAAGAAAATCATCAATATAAATGGTAAATAGGATGGGACTAAGAATGCTCCCTTGTGGGACGCCGGCTTGTATTTACTGATACCTGATATCTCGTTGCACCACCTCATTCTAAAGCAGCGTCAGTTACAAGGATTCAAGAATAAGTCAATAAGAGTATAAGCGTTTAAGTTTATTAAGGATGCTTTACTGCAAATCAAAATTACAAAAAACTATGTTTTACTGTAAATAAATGCTCGATTTGTAGGCAACAAGTATAACGGTTTAATTACCCTAGTTAACACAAAAATAAACAACGAAACCCTTGCAATTATTGAAGAAATGTAGCATAGCTTTTTAACGAGACAGATTAATTTAATTCTTAACTTTAAACTAGGCAATTAAAAAATAAAATTAATTGCCATTAATATATCCATTATAGCTTTGCTCATGTAGGATATTCAAGATTCTGGACTCTGTACTTTCGTTAGTACCATATTGAACTTCTCGTCGATAAACATATTTGTGAGAGAGCGAGAGAGAGTGTGTGTTTGTGAAAGAGACAAAAATTGAAAATGGCAATGAAACATACAGAAATATTTTTCTTTATGATAATACAAAAGCCGACTTTATTCACGTAATGCATTTTCTGAATGATCTTCTAGTGGGAATTGCCAATTTTGACAAGTGGCATTGATATTTTTATAATTATCTACACTAAAAAATGCAATCTGTCACACACACACAGTTCCTACTGTGAAGTTGCAAGACTTCCGTTGATTCTGGTAGCTGCAATTGACACAAACCACGCGTTCTTCAGGCGGGAGGCTTGCAACAGAAAGTATTCCTAGATGAACACAGATGGCAGTTGTGTCCATCTAGAATATCATAGAACTGAACTAGTACAACTTTGGTAACTGTAACACCTTCAATCATTTTTCTGCTCTGTCCGGTTAAAGTATCAGCCATCGGACTACTAATGATCACTACATTAGAAAGATTTGGTCGATGGCATAATAACATAAATTGCTCCCTAATCCGAACTTAGGTACTCCGAATAATCCAGTAATCGGAACATCCGAACAGTAAGTGAGTGAGTGTGTGAGACAGTGAGTGAGAGAGAGAAAAAGAGAGTGAATGAGTGAGCGAGGAAGAATGTAGGAGAAAGAGTGACCAGGATTCAAGAAGCGTAGTAAATCAAACCAAATAAAGCAAACCAAAAGTCCCTATCACCTTTTTTTTTGTAAGTGGCTCAGGGAAATGTGGTGCCTTTGTTGCACCACTGTGTTTTTTTTTGTTTTTTTTTTTATGTCGTTTAATGTATGAGGAACCCAATTTTCGAGCTTTTTCACCTTTCCAATTACCTTAAGGAGGTCGGCGACGATCGATTTGCTAACTGAAACATCCTCTGCAAGTTCTCGAAAAGTTGATCTGGGACTTTCTTCGACCAAAGCTCGCAGAACACCAATATCGTGGTATTCAAGGCTAAAGTCTCCCTCTCGAAATTCTCTAAACCATCTCTGAACGAACCTCTCACTCACACTGCCATCATTAATGTTTCTGGCCCATTAGGCTTCGTTCCGACCGAGATAAAAATCGTAAAATGAAATTAGGCGAAAATCACGCGTTGACATCTTAGTAAATACTGAATTAATCCCAAGTAACGAAATGCTACTGAGGTAAACAAATATTTTTGTTTGAAAGAGGATTAAAAAGTGTTGACAAACGTACTTATTTGAAGAAATCCTTCAACACAAACAGTTTATTATATAGTGGAGTAATTGAAAGAAAACATGAAACTTGCACTATTTTCCGGACAACCCAAAAAAACCTTTCTTAATTCTATTATAAACTATTGAAAAAGGTAATTAAAAATAATTATAAGCTTAGGGTTTCAAACACGTGTCAATGGGTTGAAATAAATAAAATAATTAATATAACGTATAAATAAATTGTTGATACACTATGGTGATATGAACATGTACTAATACTATATTGTTGACAGCAGTTGGATAGAGCTAGCTACAGTTTTGACTCTTCTCGCTGATGACCAGACGTTAATATTAGGACAGTTAGACAGCAAATGCAAGCGGCCCATAGTTTTTCAGGTGCGACTAGGTAGGAGAGTGAAATTTGTTTTTTTATCTGTCATTAAAAAGTATAACAACCGTTAATCCTTCTGATGAAACAGCCCTGCTTAATAATAAGAATGCGTCATTGGCCTGTTAACGTGGGGAGCAGCATAAGGCGCCGATGTGGGAAGGGAAAGTTGGTCGTTGGCACGGCTTTATTCTTTTTAATATTTATGGTCAATAGCCATTTTTCTTTTACATGTTGCCTCTGTGCAAATTAAACGGCGAATTAGAAAATAATGCTCGGGGAATTTTCAGCATCGTCAGGAAATGGCGAGGACATGAGCTCACGATGGAAGTATGAAAATAGAATTCACTACATCAGGATACAAGCTCTTGTAGAAAAAAAATTAGTTAAGCGAGGGTTGCTGTAACATAGTTTAGTCTCATCATTTCTAGCATTTAAAACCAAAGGGAAATTATTTAAAACAACAATAGTTTCCACATTGAAAGATATGTGTCTTATTTCTCACAGATAAAAGTGAAAAAAGATGCATAAGTGCATTAAAAGGCTTATATCATTTTTCACTCGCATTAATTTACATATATATCAATTTACATATATTTCATCTAAATTGCGTTAGTCATATGGGAATAGAAATGATAGATTCATTGACTGTATAGATCATTCTTTATTGAGATTTCACAAGAATTAAGTTTGAATTTGAAATATTAGATTGTCGTTGTCAGTATTGGTATTATTGTAAATTTAAAAAAAATCTTTAGTAATACAATTCCGTTACAATTGTTAGTATACCTATTTCGTCATCATTGATAGTAAATTCACAATATTGTGAAATTTACTTTATTAATGTGATATGGATCGTTTACTAAAAGGGCCACTTTACAATCCAGGTCTAAAAAAAACTTATACATGCATATATAATTTTTTTACAAACTTAATATAGATATGAATCATGATGAAAGGGTGACTTCATTGCTAAATGTTCAGATATTGTCGCACAAATCAGGCCTATAAGTACATTAAACTTAAATTTTTTGCTAAACTGTTAACTAAACTATTTTCAACTAAAAACTATTTTTTTGCTCTGTTTCTAATAGATCAATAAGTAGGTTAATTTTGTTGTATCGTAGTTTTGTCAATCTATTTATAGTTTTTTTCTTTATTTATTGTGGGTTTTAATTCGGAAAAGAAAAAAAAATTATCACCAAATGTGTTTATTTTTTGTTCATACATACTTTTTTTCGTACGTTAGTCTGTTTGTGTGTCTTTTTGTTTGTTAATATGTGATTGTTCGCTCATCTAGTTCTTTTGTTTGTATGTTTATTTATTCGTTAGTTTGTTTTTTAGTGTGTTTATTTGTTTGTTTGTCTGGTCGCCCGATGATTAGTTTCTGCGTATGTTCGCTCGCACAGATATATACGTGTGCCACTGTCCAATATTTCCCTTTATATACCTTGTCATTAAAAGTGTTTCAGACCTAAGGTTAAAAGACAAAGTTTTTAAAAAAAATATGGTCTATTAATCATTCATTTTAAAATTAAATGAAGCCTATTTAGTATTAATTAGGTATAATTAATAATAACATTGCAAATAGTTACTATTCTTATTTTTTTAAGGTAAGTTAAAACAAAAAAGCAAGATAAATTGGGAATAAGAAAGGAAGTCTGGAGATTACCAATGATTAGAAATTTTATCAATCCTCATTTTTTCAAGTATTTTTGCAAAATTTGAATCCATTAAAAACAAACTCTCTTTTATTATTAATAATTTGTATTTATTATAAATCTTTTTAGGAAAAAATAGATAGATAGATAGGTAGGTAGATAGATAGATAGATAGACAGATAGATAGAGAGATAGAGATAGATATAGATAGTAGATATAGATAGATAGATAGATAGATAGATAGAGAGAGAGAGAGAGAGAGAGAGAGTGTGTAAAAGAGACATATAGAGAGAAGAGAGAGAGAGAGAGACAGAGAGAGTGTGACAGAGAGATATAGAGAAGAGTGATAGAGCGAGAGAGATATAGAGAGGATACAGAGAGAATGAGAAAGATATAGAGAAGAGAGAGAGAGCGAGATTTAGAGATAGAGAGGAGACAGACAGTATGAGAGTGATAGAGAGAGGAGAGAGAGAGAGGCGAGAGAGGAATAGAGAGAGAGAGAGAGAGAGAGAGAGAGAGAGAGAGATAGCGACAAAAGGGAGAGTGACAGAGAGATATAGAAAGGGGAGAGAGCGAGAGAGATATATATAGAGAGGAGACAGAGAGAATGAGAAAGATATAGAGAAGAGAGAGAGAGAGCGAGATTTAGTGATAGAGAGGAGACAGAGAGTATGAGAGTGATAGAGAGAGGAGAGAGAGAGGCGAGAGAGGATTAGAGAGAGAGAGAGAGAGAGAGAGAGAGTGAGAGTAAGAGAGAGATATAGCGACAAAAGGGAGAGTGACAGAGAGATATAGAAAGGGCGAGAGAGATATATAGAGAGAGGAGACAGAGAGAATGAGAGAGATATATAAAGAAGAGAGGAGAGGAGAGAGAGAGAGAGAGAGAGAGAGAGAGAGAGAGAGAGAGAGAGAGAGAGAGAGAGAGAAAGAGAGAGAGAGAGAGAAAGAGGGAGAATGTTTTGTGTATGCGTGTTTTCATTAAGAGAAGGGAAATTCTTTTTGGTGTTAAAAGCTTATAATTTTATAATTTGCATAGTAGTTTTATGGTAACTGGTTACAAAAGGGATGTCTTTGTGGAAACTGTGAAAACTGGGTTTTGGCTCTCAAAAAATCGGCTAATAGTCGTAGCAAAGCTCCCGTTCTCAGGAAATCAAGCCGTGTGCTACTGTTTTGGACGTTTAACGGTTTCTGTTGTTGGTTCCGACGTCAAACTTATTAAGAAACGACCTTAAGGATGGAAACGGGGCTACGGGACAATGGGATAGACTGCTCCACGCACACGTGTGAAATAGAACTCTCCACCTTTTGTTTTTCGGGTTTCTATTTACTTTCAGATCTGGGATACCACGCCTACTTTCCAAATGTTTTCTCGTCCGAGAGCTATTTTCCGAAAATACGAATTAGACTTCCCAAAAAAGTTTTTGGAAGAACGCAGTCACAACAAAATCAAAATAAGCTTTATCCACTCTCATACTCTGGGACTGCTAATAAATTTAATTAAATTTTCATTCATTCTAGTTAAGAAATTATGACGTTTGCTAATCGAATCAAGAAATAATTTCAACTTGAGATACTATTTTAAGTAATTATTTCGTTCCTTAGTGTGCTCATTAGTTCATTCGTTTTTTTCTTTTTTTAGTGCTTTTAGAACTTGTATTTTATGTGATTGTGTGTGCTAATGTTCAGAATCACCTCTGATTATCAATATTTCAAGGTTTTTAAAAGCTTACTTAAATTTTATAATTTATGACTAAATAATACTGTTTCACATCTCCTGCATCATACACATCATATTATTTTTATTGTTCGTTATGGTTTGTAATTTAAAAAATGTATTAACCTTATGCTAAAGGCGAGTTTGAACGTCTCTACATCTCTTTCCTTATTGTGATAAAAAATTCTAGTAAAAATGATGATTCGGAATAAAAAAGATAAATGCCCTTCCTCTCTGATTTCAAGATACAAGCTGGTTTTAATGGAGAAATATGCCTGTAGGAACAATAGCGAAAACAGACGGACCAATCTTGAAATAGTTTTATTAACAGAGAAAATGGAACAGTTTACATTCATATGTTTATATCAAGTTTTGTTTATTTTTTAATTTGTACTATTTCACACATTACTAGGTAATTACTAGATAATTTTATTTGGTGATTCAAAAAGGTAATACATATTTGTTTTGTATTAATATTATGAGTGCAATATTTATCTGCTTATTTTTTTAATATCTGCTTAGTCTTCTGTCTCTTGGAAGACCTGATACGTTTAAGGTTTTAGATGATTGTTGAAATTTTTAATTGATTGGCTATTTTATAGGTTTTGTTTTCTTGTTGAGTTAAACCATCAATAAATCATAAAACCGTCAAAATCCAAGATTTCACGTGGTGCAATGCCCTAGTGAACAAAAAGGCGCCATCCGGTACAGGAAAGACGTAGGAGGGGTGAAATGTATTATTTCCTTTCTGTCGCAGGGTATTCTCGCCTTTGCTCATTTGTGAGCCGAAATGAATTTAAAAATCGGTCGCATTTTCCCTCCTCCCCACCAGCGCTAATTAATTCTTTAATAATCGTCTCATTTCGATTCGCTGCATATCGCACTGACGTTATCGGTATCGAATTGCTATTTCCCATCTTGTCGCAAAGGAAGACGTGGTTGGATAGATAGGAAATATTTCCTTCCTATTTTAAAAGGACGTTAACGTGCTTAGTTCTATTTTAAACTGACTTACACTTGACATAAATGGACTCTGTTTACAGCATTAAAACTATACATGGTAAATTAATTTTAACCCTTAATTAATGGAGTGATTACCGTTTACTTATCTTAACAACAGCACACAACTAAAACCCAAACACGCAGATATTTTTCTAACATCACACATACTATGTTCTACCAGATGCAAATTATTCTTATTAAATTTGAGAAAATTCACAATCCAAAAAGAAAACCTAGGGATGTTAATCACCAGGTCTTTCTATCGTTTTCCTAGTTTATCGTGTGGTTTTCGTTCTTATCTGTTTTCTCTTGCAGTTTTTCTAAATCAAAACTGTAACTAACGTTGTTTAAACCTTACTAGATTTCATTTGATTTTTATAACCTTTACACTTATTATATATGTAATAATTCATCAATAAATTAACGTTAATAACTTTAAAAATCCCTTTTTGCCTTTTGAAAATTGACTTATTACACTTTTAATAAGAAAGTATACACATGGAAAACTAACGAACGAACTTTAAACAAATGAACAAGTAAATAAACAATAAATTAACGCCAAAAAGAATCGACTAAAAAACAAATAAACGGGACACTCACTCTAACAATAAGACAAACGTGTATTATCTTACCAATTTAAAAGGAATATTGTATAAAACCACAAAAACAAACTTGCTAACAAACAAACCAACTAACAAACAGACAAACAACCATCACACAAAAAAGAATGAACTAATAACCAAATAGACATTCAAACAAGCGAACACACGCACTCAAACAATACGACAAACAAATATCTCTCGACCAATTTAAGAGCAATATGGAATAGAAACTGCCAATAAACAATCAAATAAACACACAAACAAAAATACATAGACATACAAATAATAACATTTGTATATGCTCACATGTACAAATGTTAGATAAATAAATACTAAAAAACCAGAGAGAGAAAGGGAGGGAGGGAGGGAGAGAGAGAGAGAGAGAGAGAGAGAGAGAGAGAGACAGAGAGACAGAGAGACAGAGACAGAGAGACAGAGACAGAGAAACTAACAATTATGCTTTATGTTTGCAGTAATGTTTATATACAAATTAAAAAACAATGTTACATTATTATTTTATTAATCGCACAATAATAGTCGTAAAAGGTGTAAAGAAATACAAATAAAATGTATGTAAACAGATTGGCCCTTTGGTTGTCACTGTTAGACAATTAAAAAAATATTTCCACTATAATTACTATAATTGTGGTAAATTGTTATCAATCTCTCTTCAATCAACGTTTCATTGATTAAACATTTGGCAGCTTTTATAAGTTGTTTTTATTTGTTATCAATAATACTGATTCAACGTGACCTCTGATTTTTTGTTTAAATTAATATCCCTGTCTACTCCTTTTCAAGATGGGCATAATGTTTGGTGAAATAAGCTGAAAGAAATTCACATAGTTTTATCAAATTATATTTTCAAAGAAAGACGTAAGCAGTATAAAACTTCACATCGGCCCCTGTAGGGTAATCGGTAAAACTTTGAATAGGTCATTTATACCTTACGCACCGCAGAAGGAGAGTAGGAAAGTGAAATCAGGATATAATTATTTTGAGATCCCAATTCCCAGAGATTATAGACACGTAGTGGAAGGAAAAGGCTTTTATATTGTGGATTGTTTGGCGGAGGAGGTTCACTCATCAAACGAATATGGGACGATGATGGAAATTCACAGGCTTGAAATTGCTTTCAGAAACTCTTCCTGTATATTAATAAGCATAGTTTCGGCAAAATTACTAGCAATAAAACTTCTGTACGAGAAAGTTTTATTACAAACTGTTAAAAAAACTGGGTTGAAATTTTTTTTTTTGGGGGGGGGGGGGTTAGCTATATCAAATCATTTTCAGCAAATCCTCTGTTTTGGTAGAGAAACTATTAACTTCTTTCGTAGTACATGACAATTTTTTATTTAAAAAATAATAACTAAGATATAAAGAGTGTAAAATTTCTTTTGACATTTGATGGGTGATAAACCAGTCACTTGATTGTTTCCTTTCATTTTGTTATGCCTATTCTCGCTGTGGGGCAGGGTTATAAGCTGGGTGAATCACTGAGAAAACACTAACACAAAATGGGGAAAATTGCACAATGCTTTTTGATATTATGTACATTGAATTTAGAACATTTTTTATAAACATTTTTGATGTCAAAAACAATGTTTCATTTTGGTCATGTGCAGTTGTACGATCCAGATGTGGATGAACTCTTCTACCCGTAGTGTTTGGCATTGTACTAAAACAGTAGGGAGGGCCCAACTTCGAAAGAGCACAATTTCATACTCCTCCGACATATAATACGTCAATTTTAAGAATTTGTCAAAAAATTAAAAAGGTTCGAGACAATTATGACACGGCGGCAGCTGAGACATCACAATTTGCTTCTATGTCAAAACAAAAGAATTTCTAGCACTGCAGACAATTTCTAAGGCGGAAAGGAACTACAATAATAACAATATATGTCGGGTGGCGCCACAGGGGCGAGGTAACGTGTTGGTGTTTGATCAATGTCACTCCCAAATGTGTCACATTCTGGCCTACACAATGCCCGACCAAAAAAGTCTTTCCATAATGTCGCATTGAGGTTAACATAAAGAATTAGTACTGTACCGACAGCCCACTCTATACATGGCCTGTCAACATGCTGCCTTTGCTTTTTTTTAATTCATACACTGGCTTTTAGTAAAATTTCACCTCTTGATCGATGTTGGCTATTATCCTGATGAGTTTCATTCAAACATTGAATTCTGAGCTTTTAAATATAGAAATTTGTAATTGACCTGCAAGCGATAGAAGAAAGAGGTAGGAGGAGCACGGGTCCGCCCATCTTCGCTATTCTGAAGTCATTTCCGTTCCCGATCACTTCCGAGTTTATTATACGAACTAAAATAATAATTAACAAATCATTGCGATTAATCATGCTTTAAAAACCTTTGTAAAAAAAAAAATTAAATCTCAATTTGCAAAACTCCGATTGTTTGATCGTATCTGCCAAGAAGACCGACGTTACTTCAACGAACACCTACCGTTTTGCCAGTCGGATTTTTAAAATTAAAGTTAATAAATGAATAAAACTGACGATAAATTGTTAAAAGTCGATAAAAAGTCTGCCCACTTTGAAGTCAATGAGCTCGGTCACAACCGCTGAACGAATTCGGCCTTGTTAAGTTCATTTAATAAACATATTATTATAGTAATTTATTTTGAAATGCAACTACAAAATGACAGCACGATGAAGAAGAAAAGCATTTTATGCGGTCTCAGCCAAGAAATTTGTAAATACGCAAAGAAAGAAGACGAAACAAAGAATCCTGCGTAGGTCAGACAAAATCATGAGAGAATAATTGTAAGTGCTACCTCTAAGTAATTAAGATTTATGAATAAATTAGATACATGTTTAAACAATTTAATATTAACCCATATTTGTTTAGTGGTCATAATTGACCATATTAATTATTCCAATTAATTATCCTTTTCATCTAAGGTTTATGGTCGAGATGAAAAATTAGTGTCACGAGGGGGATTCGAACCCACATTCGAAGCCGAAGGTCGTGGGTTCAAATCCCGCTCGTAACACTAATTTTTCGTCTCAACCAAACACCTTAAATGAAAATAATAATTAATTGGAACAATTTAATATCTTTTTACATGTTTAAATCAATTTGTCAAGTTCGATATAGAAAGCATTATTAATAGAATTTTAGCAGAAAACTTCCGTTTCAAAATTTCCCGTCAGTTAATACAGATTTTTAACAGCTATAAATGTTACCTATAAAATATGAATACAGCTTTAAAAGAAAATTTCAGACTTAATATACACATGGCTAAAGGATTAAGAAAGGTCCGGAGGAAAGACATGCCAGTGTTAGTTAATTTTTATTTTTATTACCATTTGATAAAATAAGGAATGATATTACCGTAGTAAGTTAACTTGGTATTGGTGAAGCTGACGAGAAGGTGAAACCACACAAATTTTTACACCAATTAAATTTGCATATCGTGCCATTCGCATAAATTCCCAATATTAATTCAACGAAATGTTGTTCATATGTTTATTATGTGTTGAATTAATTACGGGATTCACAATCTAGGAGAATATCAATTTAAAAAAATATTGCATGAGATGAAAAAAAAAAACGCAGAAAATTCATTGCAGTTGGATTTAAAGCTTTTTGAAATTTTTAAAGGTTATCGTTTTTTAGAGATATCGATCATGTTTGTTCAGAAATATTAATAGTTACGTAATAATTGGTTTTAATACGAACACAATTTTGAACGAGCATTCAAACTTTTGTCTTCTTAAAATGTAGGCTTATATATCTTTTTAAATAACGAGTTAGGAATAAGCCTTAGCTATTATAATAACAGTTTTATTTAATTTGAATAAAAATATAAATTAGGCTTGACCTTATCGTATTAATTTATTAAAAATGTTGTTTTACCCAAATTTGATGTGGTAAGACTGAAACGTAGGCAGTAAGTGTAGGAGTTAATATAAAGCTTTGTTCTCGTTCTTCTGCAAAACAGCTTATTTATTATTCACATTTTCTAATTGTTCTATTTGGGAAAAAATATTTAATTTAGTTCTGTTTCCCTCCATGTTATTACTTTAGCTGGAAAAATAATCCAATCGTTCGTCTATTTTTAAAGCTTGCCTGTTCTTTCGACCTTATCACTTTTGACCCAGAGGGATTTGTAACTAAATACCAGATAAGGGGTGTAATTAATTTGTGATAACGCGGACCGAACGTTTTCTCTTTTTTTTTATTTTTTTTTTGCCCAGAAAATAACCTTTCCCGCTTCCGGTCCCGGAAGATATCTGAGAAAGCTGCTGAGGGAATTCCAAAAATGATAACCCACAATTGGACGTCTGATTTCAACATTGTTGATGTCAGCGATATCCAGTTCTTCGTGGTCGATGGAAACATTTTTGATTTCAAAAAGATCTGATGTAAAATAATTATTTTAAAAAATTGAATAAATATAATTTATCTTGCCTTTTTACTGTTAATTATATCAAATTTAAACCAAACTTATAAAATAACCATCATGATTTTAATATTATTAATTTATTTTAAAAAAATCAATTAATACAAAACTATTTTCGAAAGGAGAGTACAAAAATAAAAAGGCCATGATTCTTCTCATTTCTTAGAACTTATATATTACACAAGTCCATTATTATTTTTATTAGTCATCCAGGTCTTTGCCAAAATATCTTTGTCCTAGAATTAAGCATAATTTTTTAAAAATTTTTATAGATTTAATTATTAAATAGTTTGAACAATTAAGTTATAATTTATCTTGTTTCTGCCTGGCATCTTTAACCCGTAATACGTCCTGATACAAATTATTTATAACTATAATTATATAATTACGGCCGGCGGTCGGGACCCAGGTCTTTTACCCGACTACCTGAAATACAAAGATTGATCTGTCATGACATAGCTAAAACGCTGGAAACAGCTTGAAATTAAGATTGGAGGTCGATGAATCATAAGCCTCTAAAGGAAGGTGAACCAGTGATTTTTAATTTATGTCAAATATTTAAATTGCACAAAATTGAGATGAAAATGAGGTTAAGTAATATTAGAAATATTATACCTCTGTATAGTGGTATGATTCTTTTACGTCAAAATTCAAAAGTCGTTGATGATCTATGCTCGGAATGACTGACTCATGATCTACGGATTGAGTAAGATGCCTACTTTGACGTCTACGCACACATGGGCCGATCGTACGTATGACTCATCGTGAGTTCCTCTACCTGGGCAATTTACCAACGAGATTGCACAAACTATTTAATAAATGTATCAATTTATCTTCGACGACGAGAAGGAAGAGTTATTTTTTTAACGATATGATGATAAATAAATAAATATACCAAATAAAAACGACAAGACTGTAAAATACCCAAGAATACAGAATGTTGCGTTTACTTGCATTTATCTTTAAATTTGTTAAAGATTTATTGACAACTCTGTAGTCTTAACTTTAGGAAAAATAAGATTTTCTCTATCATGAGATGTCAGACGAATGAGCCATTAGATCAGGCGTTAGAGAGTGAAAAGCTGCTTTTGTATAAAATTTACAATAGTATAAAATCATTTGGAAACACTCACGCCTGCGAGGCTGGGGCACCCGTTGCATAGTCTTAAATGACTTATAGCTCAGAAAGTGAAATATAGTTTGGGAAAAAATGGAAATTTTTTGGAAAATGGGTAAAGGAAAATTGAAGGGCAAAGTGAAATGTGCTCACGTAAAGTGAGAGGTTGTAAAAGACGAGAGAGAGGTGTGCTCAAAAAGAGGTTTTTTCTTTCCCCAAAGATCCTTAATGAGACAGAAAAATCGGAATTGTCGGAAAATTCCGAAGGGAGAGGTTGAGGATAGGTCCCAAAGCGTTAAGGTGCGGAGCCTATTTTGTTCTGGCCAAAACAACCAGTTTTTCCATATTTTTATTGTTAAAGTATTCCAATATCTCCATAAGAAACAGTATTGATGGCAAAGACTATAAATTCAGGAAATTTAAATAGTTACTCCGAAAAATCTGAAATAAACTTAATGGTTTCTAATATTCAGAAATCATTTTGTATTTCATTCCATTCATTTAATTATTTATTTCATAGATTCCAGTTGACTATCGTTCTGTAAAACTTTGGAGTCTTTCCTAACTTAAACAAATGCAATTTCCACAGGGTCTGTATAGGGAATTGTGGAGAATTTAATCACGTTCACAACGTACACAAAATTAGGGATTTATAACTTGTAAGATAATTAAATTATTCTAAATGGGGCCGAAACAGAATGGCATTAGCATATTACAATTAATAGATGAACTAGGAAAAGTAGTTTCTGACATAGAACGGGGGTATCTGAACTACAAAACAACTGGAACAACTGTTTTGTTGCTGAACATAACATAAAAAAATAATTTATTAAAATCAAAACGAAATCACACTCCACTACGAAATGCCGAAGTCAGTCGAGTCGGCGAACTTAAGTATGCTCGGTTCGATCCAACAGTGGTCGTCAGGTTCCTCGCTAGTTATGACGTGCCGCTGAGTCGATAATCTTTGGGTCTCAAAATGAAAACATTTGTAGATTATATACTTCCCACAGCTTACTGCGAGACGATATAAGGTCAATTCTGTACATAAGTACATATATGAGGAGATTGCGCTTATGATCAAACAATAAATAATTAAATCCGTGTACTGGAATTTCAGTTTCAACTTGGTGGCACCCAGGAATTTTACCACATTTTAAGTACCACATTTTCATCAGCCAAACTATAAAATACGCTTATGGTAAACCATAAAGGCACGAATTGGTGGAAATTTAGAATCAACTTGGTGTTATACGAAGGAATTTATAGACATTCAGTATCGTCTTGGGCAACCTGCAGTCAGATGTTACCCATAACGACATCATAATAAGCATGGTCCGGACTATGATTTTTGTCATTACTGCTGATTGTTGTACTTTTACAACGTCGATCCTAAGTCGTTTCAACAACGATGAACGCACTCAACGGCCCAAAGAAACGCCATTACAGCTGTACAAGCGGCTGTAACAAGAACAACGACAACAATAATGTTCCCATAATGAATGGAAGATTTCTCTACTTTTTCGCGCGATTTCTGAATTGGAAACCGTAATAAATAAAACATTAGCCGGAGACAAGAGCCGGCCTATTGTCGGAGTACGCAACGCGCTCCGCATGTCTCCCACGAGTTCGTTTCTCCATCTTCCCACAACCGTCGTACTCTCAGTAGTTTCGTGTACGTCGCTTCCACTCATTACGTTATTTAACCATTGTTTAGATTGCACGTTATCTTTTGTATATTTCCTTCCGAATAAACGGCTGGCAGCTCATCGGACTCCGTTTGCAGTCATTGCCTTCACTTCTTCACCAGCCCCCTCTTTAAAACCAGCAGGGGTTATTGTACATAACAATCCGAAGAGAATGGTTGGCCCGTCAAACGCAGGCCACTTCACAGCACATTTCCGTATGAAACTAAATTAAAAAATATTATATATAAATGGTTTATAAATACAATAAAATAAATGGTTTTCGTACATTTTTCTAGTTCTCGTCTTGTCGAATTAAAATGATTTATTCATCATTCAGTAAAGAGAAAACTGCGGGAGAACTCTAATTGACTTTCTTAAAAAAAAGTGAAATATTATTGCATACCTACCCTTGGTTGTGAAATTCATTGTGTCGTACAACTGATTTTGACTGTAATCGATTATACGAAAAGAAAAGAATATTTTCTCAGGCATTATTGCCAAAAAATGTTCGTTTCGTCAGCCTATCCACGCTTTGGGTCCCAAAGAGCAAACATTTTAAACTTATGTAAAAAAACAAATACAATAATTGGGAGAATCTTCGATGTGATTTTTTGGGATGATAAACCTGCAGACTAGTCGTTACCTGGTATTTTGGTCTATCTTTGCTGGTTCAACAAAATGGATCGAATGCCGAAACTGATCTGTCTTACAGGCCAAATCAGCGAGGAAGGCCTTTTTTTAATAAAATACCTTGGGAGGACTGCGGTAGCTGAGTCGTTAGGGATTCGACAATCGTATTTGCTACGCTCCCGGTTCTGGGTTCGAATCCCGCCCATGAAATTTCAATTGATAATAATTTAAATAAATAATAAGTGGTGTGATCTCTCGTTCCCGAAACTAACAGATAGTTAAATGTTAAGCCCTCTTGTATGAACAGAATTACCACAAAACAGAACAATCTAATTAAATTAATTATTTAATTACATTATTGACCTCACCTGACGAAGCGGTATTCAGCAAACCATCAAACTACAGGTTTGTCATTCCAGCTCTGAAGATGGCGAGAAGCCAAATGAGTGAGAATTGAAACTTAAAGTAACAAAGGAAAGCACTGACACGCCCCAGAAGTCATAAAAAAAATTCTGAACAGTCATAAAGTTCTTGTTGGAGCTTAACATACTTAGTTAGCCTAAATTTACTAGTCCAAGTTTAATCAAAAATATAATAAAAATAAACAAATACTGATGACTCGCGTCCATTTTTTAGTATGAGCGATTCAAATCTTGAGAAATCAAAATAATTCTCTCCAAACGTCCTACTATTGAAAGTTTAAAAATATATATTTTATTATTATATATTTTGTAAATAGATTTATTTGCACAAGCTAGATAAGAAGAATAACTGGTGTTTAAGAAAGCTTTGTCGAAGCTTTAAAATAAAATCTGTAAGTAAATTTTACATAACTTTAATTTTGAGTCGAAATCAATTAAATTTTCTTATTAAAACAAAAATGTTGGTTGTAATTTTTACCAGTCGGAGAGAGCAGTTTTTAGATGGCAAAAAAAAATTTAAAAAGAATAGAAAAACCCAAAATGTGCAAAATCATGCAATGTATTTTTTTAATTAACAATATTTCTCATTTAAAATTGACAATATTAACATTATTTATACCTTTTTAAAGTAAATTATTTAAAAAATAAAATTTTAACTGTACTGCTGTGTATAACAAATAACTTAAAATTGGTTAACATTTTGGCCAAAAAGAAGTTAAAGAATAAAGTGGTTTTTTTTAATTTTGAAAACTTTCATTAAATTGAATGTCCTAAACTTTAAGATGTCCTTTATTAAACGAAAATAAAACTCTACTTTATACGTACCAAACTTAAAAAAGCAATTTTTTTAGCAGGCAAAAATTTTATATAGCTTAGTCAAAAATTTAATATTCTATGAAATAGGTTCAACTGTGCGCCTTCGTACAATTCAAACCAAATTGTCTCCGATATAGTTAGCTATGACTACCTTCAGTGTTATTGTAATTCTATAGTAAAAACCGTGGACAAGCCCAATTTGAAAGAAAACACTAAGTTACTTCGACGAGCTTCGAAGAGAACATCTCCTCTCTCAGGGCATTAAAATAATCAATAATTTACAAATTATCTTACACCTTAGCTTAATGCGATCACCCGTCCTTGCTGTATCAGAAATAAAAACCAAATGCGGAAAATTAGGCTCATTTAAATTTGTGCAAAATAAAATTTGGGAATTAGGTCAGCAATTCAATATTTTGGAAGGCGATAAACAAAATTGTGAGATTTCTTCCTGTAGTTTCGGGGTGATAAACCTATTGTTTGATAGTTAGCTATCCTATCATCCTGGTCTGCCTAGCCCCGTTTATTTTTTGTTAATATGGTGATATCTAGATATTAGGAACGCGCCTGAATTAACCAAAATCAGCGAGGATAGTCATACCAAGATGATAGATAACTATCAAATAATGGGCTAAACAAAATGTCCAATAACCCAAAAATCCGATAGTTTTATGATCAGTTAAAATTAACTTCCCCAAATGAAAAATAAATTTAATCAGAATCGTATTTTTTGATTCTGCGTGGGGGTACATTATCAATTTAGCACTTCCTTATATAACTTGAGGAAGAAGGGATATCCCAGAAACTCCCGTTGAATCATTACTCGGAATATGACTGACAAAGTGTTGTGTGTAGAACCGTTTAATTTCGGTCCATTGTTTAACCGTTCGCATGGGATTGATCGATTCGCGTTTCCCCTTTATATAATTCAAACCGTACGAGAATAAATTGAACTGTCCGCGTCCGTCATGCAGGTAAAAGATGAGAAAGAGCTTGAGCAGGAGGGAAAAGACTCAATGAAACCCATTGTACATTCAGCCTGGCAGTGTTATATGTATATGTGACGAAATCCGTGTTTCTAGCCAACACGCCTGCTTCGTCTCTTCTCGCTGTCAGATTACCCAATTTCGTCCATTTTCACGATTAAGGACAGAATTACATATTTAATTCCCAGAATTATTCAATGAATTGTTTCCGCACCATTGAATTTTTAAACAGTTTTTATATCACACTTTCAAAACACTCTTGCCTAATAGATTAATTGAATAGATAAGACTTCGTTTTCTCTACATCCGACACAATCTTAGAACCCGTCTGGATTTTTTTAAATATATTTTTTTTAAAAGATTCATTGCTTATTATGAACTGAAATGCCAATTTTGTGATATCAACCATCCGTTCCAACCCATGCATTGCAGTAGGTTGCACTTCTCAATCCACTCTGCAACTATTCATTACGGGTTGTCGTGGAAATTTCGTGACGGTCACTCAGCAGTTCAACAGTGCCACCGGGTTGTAGATGTTATTTCTGCCTCTCTTGAGTTGGGACAGTATTGTTCGGGGGCCTTTCTTGATGTGGCCCAGGCCTTCGATCGAGTTTGGCACCCGGGCTTGCTGTTTTTGCTCAAGGACATCCTTCCCTCAACCTATTACCTTATCCTTCGAAGCTACCTCACTGATCGGTACTTCCGAGTCATTGAAGGATCGGCGTCTTCCCCAAACCACCTTCTCCTTGCTGGTGTTCCGCAGGGCAGTGTTCTGGCGCCCGTACTGTACCAAGTGTACACGGCAGACTTCCCATCCCATCCTCAAACTACCACTCTAACCTTTGCAGTCGATACAGCGATCCTCTCAAGCAATTCTGATCCAGTCATTTCCAATCGAAACCTTCAAGAACACCTCACACTACTGGAATCATGGTGTAAAAAAAAAGACTCAAATTCAACCCAGAAAAATCCACCCACATAACTTTCACCCTCCGCAAAAAGATCCCTCCTCCAGTCTACTTCAATCAAATACCCCTCCCAATTGCGGACAAGGTGCGTTACCTAGGACTATACATTGACAAACGTCTGACGTGGAATCCCCACACACGACTGAAACGACAAGAAGTTATGAAACGTTACAGAGCACTTTCACGACTTCTTGACAGACGTTCTAGCCTACCTCTCTTAAACAAAAGACTACTTTATATCACCCTTGTGAAGCCAATATGGACTTATGGACTGGAAGTGTGGGGTTCAGCCAAACATTCCAATATCCTACGCATCCAAAGAGCCCAATCCATCATCCTCAGAAAAATCCTTAATGCTCCCGTTTATGTGTCCAACGACACTACCCATAAAGACCTAGATATTCCTTTTGTCCAAGATGTAACCCACTCCCGTTACCAAAAATTTTTCACAAACCTCCCAACCACTATAAATCCTCAAATTCAAATCCTCTCATCCCGACGAATTCCTTCCAACCCTCTTCGCCGACTAAAAAGACGATGGCCACGGGATCTTCTATCCAGTGACAATTGAATAAAGAATAGTTAGGAGTACTACCGGTGGGTAGTTTCTCCACTCTTGTTTTTCTTAACATTTATTCATACATTATTACTAGATACCAAAATGCAGGTAGTTGTAATATACAATTAAAAAAAAAAGAAAAAAAAAGGGTTGTCGCGGATGATTTGCAACAAAATAGTTACATTTGTAGGTCCTTCTACTCCATTGAAGGTTTCCCTTCAATCAAGACAATTTCGTGTTACGATTTTAACATGAAGCCAGTTCTTAGCTGGTGACGATCGTCAGTTCGCCTTTTACCGTCATATGTCCGGCCAATACGGCAATACACATTTCATCCCATGTCGCGCTATATCTTCTAAGAAATCTCGGGGCATTTTGAAAACGGATCACGAACCGAATTGCGTTCGGAAATCATTAGTATCGAAGAAGGCTGGGAATCACAGTATTTTATTACATTCATATTAACTCAAGAGAACAGTTGTAATAAAGTTAGGGAAAATATAAAGCGTTAATGTGTGATCAGCATAATCATA
The DNA here is from genome assembly GCF_000648675.2 of Cimex lectularius. NCBI lineage: Eukaryota > Metazoa > Arthropoda > Insecta > Hemiptera > Cimicidae > Cimex > Cimex lectularius. The sequence continues at coordinate 1,929,333 of NW_019392656.1, forward strand.
AATGTAAAAAAATCCATTATGTTTAGTGGTCTATTGACCAAATTATTTCTTTCAACTAATTATTCTTTTTATATAAGGTCTTGGTTGAAATGAAAAAGTTAGTGCCACGAGCGGGATTCGAATTTTTTAACATTTTCATTTCAACCAAGACCTTACATAAAAAGAATTAATTGAAAGAAGTAATTTGGTCAATAGACCACGAAACATAATGGATTTAAAAAGTAAAAGAAGTATCACTTCACTAACAGCTCCCCGTGCCACTTCATAAATCGCTGAGAATCGAATCCTGATTACGCGACATTTGAAAAATGGCAAAAAAGAGGGAAAATTCAAAAGGTTGCAGGTTGAGATGGCGAGTTGGTGTCCGAGTGGATCGAAGTCACGATAGCTCAAGTATAGTAGCAGCGGCGTATTGAGCCGAAAGTCGTGGGTTCGAATCCCGCTCCTGACACTAACTTTTTCATTTCAACCAAGACCTTACATAACATGAAAAAGGTGACATCACCGAGATCTGACCTCGGTCTGCTAATGCCCGAAGAGGGTGATAAAGGCATACTTACAAGCCGTAAATATGTGTATGTAGATGGTCCGGAATTGAGCTTACATACATCACTCAATCAAAATAAAGCATTAAATAAAATTTACTTGATTCAAAATCAAGAAACTCAAATAAATTAATTTTAATTGATGAACAGTTAATAAATCAATTTCGAAATCTAATTAATACAAAAGAATTTCGTAAAGATTAATCATAGGTTCGTAAAACGTACTTCTTCTTTTTTTAATATTAACTACTTGATCTCAAATATTTTTTCTACTTTAATGTTTTAAACAAAACAAGCATTTAAACAAGGAAAAATGAAAAGTTTGAGAGTGCATAATTTTTAAAAAAGAAAGGAAAAATTACAAACTGCTAGAACGATTCATATAAATTATTGTTGAACAAATACATTTACATTATTCATAATCGTTTATTACTGTAATAAATCTGCTCATTTTGTGGGATGTTTTATATTTTTTCTTTGGCAGTGAATCTTTTCAATTGTTTGACTTTGTCGTTGATATCCTTGAGAGCCGTCGTATCTCCTTGGCAGAAATAAAAACATCCCGGACAAAACGTCGTTTTTATTCATGCAGGCTCAAAGGGCTACGTACAATTTAGTCACTTCCTTTGATAATGGTCAATGAAAGGTTTATCACCACGTTTTACCCAGATCTCCTCGGCAGGGTTATTATTTGCTTATCTACATCCTTTCCGAGCTTCGCCCCTTTTTAGGTGGGCTATTCTGTTCCAGCCGTGCCCCGATAAGGGGGCTTAATAATGTCTACGGTCTCACTTTTAAAAAACTACTCAACAAAACCGAAAAGAAAATTTCCATAACACTTTATATTCCAGTCGTGGTGAGATGATAGTTTTTAGAATATCTTTACAAGCCGAGCTTTTCTGATAACACGATAAGGCCAGAAGCTGTCAATAATAAAACCTCAAGTTAAGTATTGTCATTTTGAATTAATATCGAAAAGGAATTTTTGGTCCGTAAGTTCACACTACTGATAAGGCCAAAGAAACAGAAAAATACAAAACAATGCCTGATTTAGTTAGTAGTCTGATTTTTCAGGTACAATTTTTGGTAAATAAGCTACTAAATAGTAATAGTTACTGGGCAGCTTAAGTCGAACTTGGATCCGCCTGTTTTCGCGGTTTAACAATATTGTCAATAATAACAGGACATCCATTAGGATGTCTGTTCTGCTCTTTCAATCGGAAAAAGAAGGAGTTAAAAATCTATTTTCATAGCCAATTTTTTTTGCAATTGTTCACTAGCCCATTGGACCTGATCGGGCTTCACGACGATGCTAACCAAGAACTGTCGACTTCAAAATTTCAATATACATTTGATCTGTTTATCGAGCAGTTTATCCATATTAATTGATTTGACAATTCTTAATGTAAACATGTGTAAAAAAAACGTTGGATAAGCTGAAGTTTCGCAAACATCGTATTGCGACCTTCTGGACTTTTCATTGTGCGTTCTCCTTGTTTTCCCCGGTATGTTGGGAGATTTGCGAGAGATGCCGGTTAAATTTACAAACGAACTTAACGAACCGTAAACATCCTTTCCCCAGTTTCCTCTCTTTGAGCTTAACAACTTTTACTTTTCCCACAACTGCTCCATTAAATTAATCAACAATTCACTGCCCCTTGCTCTTGCCGAAAGACGTCCATTGTTGCGAACAATGAGATAGACTTTTCCCCGGTTTTGCGAGAGTCGATTTACAAAACAAATTAACGTTTTTGGAGAAAAAAAAAATCAGACAAAGTGTATAAACAATCGGCCTTGTATAATTACAAGCAAAAATTCAGTAAGAAATCGATTTGCCAATATTCGGTTATTATCGCCATCAACGCTGAAAATCATTGAGTTCAAATTGAAAATGTTTCTTTTGAAGAAAAGAAAATGAACTATTCCAAAACGAAGGTTGGTGTCCAAAGAACCAATAACTCCTGACTTATGATTTACATATCATCATGACGAATACGTTAAATTTGCTTCAGAAAAATGTCACAAATTTTATAAAAAAGTGTCATTTGCTCGTTAACATCAATATATAGATAAATAAGAGAGTGTTATCGCTATATCAAATAATTACGTTGTTATTATTTTTACATCTTTGGCGGAAAAAACTCTATGAAATAGAGAAACCTGAGATAATTGAAATTAACCCTAGCAACAAAACATCTCCTTAATTAATATTCACTTTAATGAATACTTTATGTTTTTCATTTAGCCCAAATTGGATAAGAATTAATAAATTAATAGCACTTTACTCCTATCAGAAACAGAAATCATAGGAAATGACAATTCTCTATGAGAAAACGTATTTCTAAGTCTTCTTATATATAATTTTCAGAACAACTGTTTTTCATTTCAATACAAACTTTTTTATAGCAAAACGAATCCATAGCAGAATACAAATTTACAAAATAATCAGGTTTCGTTCGTTTCTTCTAGATTTTCAATCCAACAAAAAAATATTTACAAAAGAATTTATGTTTTACAGAAACTTTTTTAACTCATCAACTCCAGGGAGTTCCAGATTACACGTTCTAAAGCCTGGAGCGGAAACTGAACGCGGCTGGAGTATTTTTAGACGTTTCTCAGACCTTCGTCAAAGTGGCAGGAAGGGTTTCTTACAAAAATTTATTGTTTGGCCGTACAATTATACCTCAACGGGGGATTGTTTACTGTACAAATTCCGCAGAGTTTAGAAATAAAAGAAATAATGGACACAAACTGGGGTTCAGTCCTCCCTCCGGTGTTGTATGTAACATTGAAAAGCTTTCTCTGAATTTCTTGTTTTACAAAATTTTATTATAAAAATTAAAAAAAAAAAGATTTAAAAGAAAAATGAAACAATATATGGAAAATGAACTTAAACATTGTAAAGCCCACATCAGCCGTGAAACGTGCTCATGAATATGTTTATATAAAAATTCCAATCAGAGAAAATAACTTATGTGTATGTAATCAATAAGACTAAAAATAACAGAAACGCAATAAAATTTTCTAAAAATTAATTTTTTTTTGAACCGAAGATCAAATTTCATCGTTATTGGAATAAATTCTGCCACTACTTTCTTTAGTTTATCGACTTTGGCCAGGTCACTTTATTGTCCAAACTAAGTTATATCTAGTATAATTTAATTTGTTATCTTTCTCCTATATCGCTTTGTACTACTGTCAGGGAGTCAACGTGAAGGTATGGGTTCCGTCGAACAATGCTAAGGTGAGGAGCGTTGCTGCCAATTTCGGACAGCCCCTTCTTCCACCAAATATTGGTCCTCCGGGTCGGATATCTGATCTTTCTTAACTCCTAACGCTTGTCGCGACATTTTTGTCTTTTTTCTCGCTGAAATGTTTCCCCTGGTACACACACGCTTACCTTGAAGGGGGGGTCATGTTTTACGGCCAAATCTTTAATTATACATATTACTTAATTTTATGGAATTGAAAAAAAACAAAAAACTAAAATGGGTCGTTGGCGTATTTTCTTTTTTATACAGTACTTACTAAGAAAGCCACCAAAACCAAAGCATTTACTTAAGAAAAACCCCCTGAAAATACCAATGAATAAATTGCCATGATTATGCTTAACAAAAGTAATAAAATTAAAATACTAGATTTTAAAACTTTTCCCAGCCATTGTCTCGGTTTATGTGGCGCCGACATTTTGAAAACATTTGGTGCAAGGATGTAAATACTCAGAAGTGGGTGAAAATTCCATTTTCTAAGTCTTCTGTTAAAAGTGATTTTTTAATATCATGTGAAACTTTTTTCAAAAACAACTTTCATTTTTGCCTTCCTGCCGTTGTTGTCCTTTCGCGTAGGCAAATCATCCATTATCATCCTGCTTCGGACGTAAAAAAAATAAATAAATAAAACTCCACGGATAGATGAGTCGATTTGGAAAATGAGGTCATACCGCCTGCATCATCCTGGCTTACGTTTGAGCCTGCAGAGGAAGGAAATCCTTTTATTTTGTTACGTCGGTCAATGACGTTCACAAATGACGTCAAGGTACTTCGTCTTTCAGAATAGAACTCGATTCCGCATTTGCCTCCAAATTCCAGGTAAGTAAACATTTATGTCCGACCTGTGAGCAACAGCTAGTGCTGCCAAGGTGTATTAATAAAAAATTCGTAACATTATCAATGAAAATAACAATACAGTCTTTCTAGAGGGTGGAAGTTCAAAATAAAACGTATTTTTAAAAAGTTTGGTCAGTCTTAAGGTTTCCACGTAGGCACGAATAATTTTCTAGATTTCACGAAAACTTTCATTTTTAAGTCTCAATGCTTGAAAGTGAACCGTATACTTCATAAAAACTATATTATCATAAATATATATAATTGTTATTTGAGTTTGATTTTTGTAATTTATTAATCAAAATTGATACGTGTAAATAAATAATATTTTTTATGAAATTGAGTTTTAGTTGTCTCTGTGTATGAAATAAAACAAAAAAAGATATAAAATATTCTTTTTTTAGTATGTTACTTAAAACTCAGGTAAAAAGTCAATAATTAAATTGTATTTGTATTGATCCCTGAGTCAATAGGTTCGAAAGGCGTTTTTCAAAGTCCAAAATACACAAAAGACTTGTAAAGGTTGAAATAGCAATTTAGGCAAAGAAAGAGTTAATTTTTTCATCTAGTCTAATGTTAATTTCAATAAAAGAAAAAGCAATAGGCTTTAAACAAGGTTTCAAAAGAGATAAATTCTTTACAAAGTAGCAGCATCCATCACTGAAAATAGCGAAATGCTGAAAATCCGTCTGCCAGACCGAAACATCGAACATAGGCGGACCACGATGATCATAAACTTACCTAGTTCGCCACCTAAACAAAAAATCTCATAATAAAAACAAATAAAAACTTCCTTATATATTATATTATTGTTGTTGACATATTTCACCAATATATGACGTTTTGTACTCAAGTTTCTAGAAAGCATAAATACAAGAGGACTTTCGAGGCACAAAGCAAGACTAAGCAAGATAAATTCTTTTAAAAATGCACACAAACCCTTCACCGAAGATGGCGAAATGACGATATGCGTTTGACAAAAGCAGCGAGACTAGGGAGACCAGGATGATCGAGAAAACAACCAAACTCAACAAAAAATCTCACAATTTAAATAAAACTATTAAACAATTACATATTTAATATATATAAATTTAATTTCAATTAATTTTGCATCGGTAATAATCTAACCTCATTACAGGTTTGTCAGCACCAGTATTGAAGTTGCCAAGGCCAGAAGAAGCCAAATGAGACCAGTAAAGCGAGAACAGGCAGACTAAGATAATCGTAAACGACCAAATGTTTTTTAAACTTTTTTTTTTAAATTTTAGATTATTAATTTTTATTTTATTTTTTTGTTTTTATATAGATCAACAACTACATACTACGTCATCATAGGCGTACCCGCAACATTGTAAAGATTTTGTATTCAGGGCTGCTTCGAAATATTTACATCTTAACCATGGTTAATAAAAAAGTAACCTACATCATACTAGTTTATTAGTTTATTTCTTGATGACCTCAGACCTGAGATAAGTATGTACTATCTTTCTACATTACATAATATGCACTTTCAATATGTAAATAAACAAAGACTTTTATTTTTATTATTAATATTGATGGCGTTATTATTCCACAAAGTTTCTACAAAGCTAAGTAAGCATTTGCTCTTCACAGGTTTCATCAAATAAACTGTATTAAGGGAATACAAATTTTAAGAGAAATGAAAAACGATGGGCCTGTCTTAGATCTTAAGCACAGCTTTTTAAACAGATAAATCCCAAATATCTACACAGAAAGGCACAATGCTGAAACGCGTCTAACAGGCCGAAAAAGCGAGTCAAGGCGGACCAGAATGATCGCAAATTATCATACAACTAGATATTAAACCATAAAATCGTACAACCTATTGCTATTATTGTTTTTCTTCGAGCCATTTGGTTCAAACAAAACTGTTAACATAATCTTTAAAAAAAGGTAATGGCTGTTCTACAACTTTTGTTCGAAAATTTTTTCGTACAAAATAAAAACCATTTATAAAAATACTGTTGAAAATTATATTTGAATTGAGGGATATTTTACCTGTCTTGTTTTAAAACCGAAAGTCGAAAATGCCACGATTGTTCCCCCTGAGTCATTAATCGTGGAAATAGGTCACGATTAACAGTTCTGTTCCATATAATTCGCATTGAAAATTTATCAGCCATTCCAATTAAAGAGCTCATTCATTTATTCGACAATGGAATAGTAGCGTATTTGAAGGTCAGAATGCGACAAAGGACCGTTATCAGACTCATTAATATTCCAATTGTGCCTCTGTTACAACTACAACCTCAATATGCGACTTGTAAGTGACAGTTTCGTACCCGTGAATGGGCAAACCGTTCATTTTCCCAAATGGTTTCCCGTGGAGATTACGGTGGAATTTACGTAAAAGACACGAGTAAACAAGGTTGAGGCCAGCCTAGAAATAAAATTAGTCACGTTTCCCTTATCTGCATGGATTACCAAAACAAGAAAATAATGTCACATTTTATGATATAAACTGTAAGACCCTATTTTCTCTATAAACTTTTAACAACTTGACATACTCTTAATAATAAAAAATAAATGTATTTTCAGTTCAAGAAAGTATTTCTTTTTTAACTTCATTGTTTTCTTGTCTAACAAAAATTTAAACTGCTGAAAATGACTGTACAAAATTTTACAAGACACAGTACTTTTAAAAGAATGTTTTAGTCTCTAAATAAATCAAAAATATATCAACCAAGGGTTTCAATTTTAATTTTAAAATTGCAATATAAGAGCTGAGTGGGTTTTATCACAAGAAACATGTTTGTACATGTATTCTTTTATCGAAATGACAGTTCATCGACTCGCAGACCACCAGCAGCCGAGATTAATTTAATCTATAATGTACAAACGACACAGTTGATTAGCGAAAATAAACAGTAAAAAAACAGTGGACCAGTTTAAAACAGTGTTAAAATTTCTAGTCATTTAGCGAGAGAAAAATCAAAATTTAACAATTTTTTTTGTTCTATTATTTTATGAGTTGGTAGAATAATCAAATACAATAAATTTTTACTGGTTAAAAATTTAAATTTTCTGATAATGTGATAATGATAAATAGTCAATATAATTCAAACATCTTTAATTATTAACATATAGAATCTTCTTTTTATACACATAAACATAAACGAGAGAATGAATACCACAAATTTGGAACACCTCTCTAGGCTCTAGGAATTTTTGAAAATAATAAAAAATTAGGAAAATTGCATAAATAATGTATATTAAAATTGCTGAAAGGTTCACAAGGCAAAATAAAATTATCATTGTAATTGTTTAATTATCCGTTAGGTAGTTTTTGTACCCACATAATTACTTACATTCAAGTAAGCAATTTGACTATATTTTTTAATGATAAATAGTTGTGTTTAAACTTTTTCGTTATTGTTGTTTACCTACCAACCTCATGGGGAAAAAGAAAATGGAAACTTGTGTTCAATAAACATATTTATGAAATTTTCTTAATTTTTTAATACTTTCAATAAATTCTAGAGCCGTCATTTTTTGAAGTCTTCCAAAGTTGTGTTACGAATTTTTCTTAAAAAAATATTGTTTCGGAAAAAAATTAAAATATTTGAGGTTCTCATTTGAAATTAAAAAAGTGACGTCGACGTCAATTAGAATTAATTACAGACAGATGTTGCTTTGTAGATTTAAAATTTTAAATTGAAGTCTCATTTAATGACAAAATAAAAGAGAAAACTTTTAAGAACTTTTAAGAAAAGCTTTTAATGACGGATTTATGGATATATCATAAAACTTCATGAACCACTTAGGCTCTTCGTCCAATATCCATTTTGCCCATTTGGTGAAATGGCTCGCTTATTTCTGACAGTGAACCTATCAATTTCCAGAATGGTAAAGCAGTTTGGCAGGAGTAAAATAAAGTTTTAAGTCTATCGGGTTCGACGGAAGATTCTCAAAAAAATTTGAAATAGAAGATGAATCCATTCCAGAAATATAGTTTTATTCCTTCAACACGGACCGTTCAGGTCTAATTTCACCCTCTTCGGGACCATATATCCTTCCGTTTTAGGAACACCCTCGTTTTAACCCAATCTGTCAGCTGCCGTTCGTCTCCGAAATATGTATTAATTACCCTTCCTTCCTGTAAATTACAGACGGTTATATATTTCGTCGGTAATTAACTTGCGTCGAGAGGTCATCAAAAATACGTTGTCAATCAAAAGAAACCATGTTAAACTTCAACCTGGGTTTTATAAACAATTTATCTATAGGTAAAATTATCGGATTTCACTTCGGTCAAGCGGGCTATAGTTAGATTGGGCCGAGAAGGCCTGGCAAAGAATAAAAAACAGTTTTGGTGAAATTTATCTCATGTTTAAAAATATATGATTATGAGTGGATTGTAACTGTTGTACGATTTGCGTGACGAGAGTACTTCTTACAAATCCGATACTTGCTTGACAGAAAATGATTTTAAAAAATAATGCAGTGCTAAAATTATGTATTTGGTTATCAATTTTCATTGGAGGTCGAAATTACTGCCACAACGATTATTATTATTATTATATATCAAGAAATACAACAATTAGCATTGATAAAAATATTTTGAAACACACCCCCACTGATTCATCATTTCACCATTCATATTATTATAAAACGATCTCTCTCGCTCTCTCTCTCCTCTCTCTCTTCCTCCTCTCTCTCCCTCCTTCTCTCTCTTTCTTTCTGTCGTTCTTGTTACTCTATATTTCTCTCGTTATTTTTCTGTCTCTCTCTAATTCCCTTCTTTCCCTTTATCTTTCTCATGAATATGCATCACAATTATTTCAATTAATTATTCTTTTTATGTAAGATCATGGTTCGAAACGATAGATCAAGTGGTTAGAGCAGCGGCGTATTGAGACGAAGGTCGTGGGTTCGAATCCCGCTCGTGACATTAACTTTTTCATCTCAACCAAGACCTTACATAACAATAATAATTAATTGAAATAATCAATAAGGTCAATTAGACCACTAACATAAATGGATTAATATATCATAATACTGTTATTTTTTATTTTATTACATAGAAATTTAATTTTTTGCATTAATTTTGTAGTATATTTGTATTTATTAATTAACTAGCTTTAACCCACGACTTCGTCTCACGGGACTTTGTTTAAATGTTGGTACCTTTCTAATGGGATACAGTGCTATTATGACTTTCTAATATAATGTCTCGATTCTTAAATTCTTCCAATTTTCAGTTCATTTCTGTCTATACATGGTAAAAATTGTCCATATGATATCCTTGGGGATGGAATTTCAAGAAATCCTCTCTTAGCAGCTATCCATGTAATTAAATTTAGGGAATGCTCTGTCGAAATTTCAGCCCTTTAGATACAGCGGTTTGATTTGTGCGTTGTCTGTCAGTCGGACACGAACTGTTGTATAGATTACATAAGAATTTCCAAGGTTTTAAGAATTTTATGAACAACGATGGATACAGATTACAAAAAATCGCTCGTAGTAATATTATACTGTGATCAATACATTATACTATTTTATATAAACTATACTTATATATATATATATATAGGCATGCACTTCATACCTCTATATTTAAATTCTATTTTTAATTCCACTTATATTTTTTGAGTGATAATCATTTTAATATATTGAAGGTTGGGGGGTTTTGACATATCCTGCTATATACAACTTGGGATATAAATATTTCTTATTGTTTGCATTACTTGTATGAGATAGGAGAAAGGAAGTCTTTTTATTTTTTTCTATCCAACCGCATCGAAAAGTATTTGAATAACGGGTTAAGGTAAAATCAGAATCTTTTCGTCATTTGGCCAAAATTATGTCTCATTTTATGTTAATATGGTTCCATGTTGCCTTATTCCTAAATCTAAGCGAGGAATTTGTGTATACGGCCCGATAAAAACAGGATATTGCACTTTTATCCATCGGCTAGGATCTTATCCGCCCTGAAACAAAACGCGACCGGAAACGGCCGGCTAACTATTACAGCAAAATAGGAGAGAGAAAGAGACATCGAGAGAGGGAAAAATAAACTAAGGGGAAAAACAATAATTATCGTGGAAACGCGGGTTGCGTCCGTTTTATCTCAGATCGTCACTCGTTGGGTCTCCGGTTGTAAATTTAGTCCGGAAGTAAACTGAAAAGGGAGGAGGAGTGGTCGTTCCATGCGGATGTGAATGGGACCTAGTGGGGAAACATACTCCGATACACACCATTCATAACATTTTCAGGAAACAGGATTGCCACGGTCGTCAGGAAATTTCCCCGCGGGTCCTTCCCTCCACCGGCCCACAGCTTTTTTCCTTCACGCCTCAGACCAAATACGAGCTTTTTTGAGTAATTTACGGAAACAAAGACCTAAAAATTGACTGAATTAATTCAAACCTTAATCATCACAATTGTACTCGATCTTGTGAAGAAAAATGTTACTACATGTAATACTTAATGTTATTAAATATTCCTAATAAAAGAAATAGACATATAATTTAAAAATGAATGTACCAACACCAAAATATCTTAAAAAATGATAATGTTACAGGTCTATCATGTTTCATTCACGTTTTCATAAAATTTATTTAATTATTATACTTTAAAATAAAATTCGTCAAAACACAGAAAAATCATTTAATGATAGAATAAATTTTAGCTGACAATTTATCACCAGGTTCTGCTCTTAATAACGCATTAAGAGCAAAAGCAGAAAATAAATTTTTAATTTTAACCTATCATTAAATGATTTTTCGGCATTTTCGTAAATTTTCTTTCATACCGTCATAATTAAATTTTTTTTAATTAAAACTCATGAATTTCTGATCTCGTTTTATTTGGTTTACATTAAAATAAGTATATTGTAATTAATGCAACGATAAAAAATACATGTAGATTGAAATAAACGACAAAATAATTCGGGCGTCCAGCTTTTTTTGTCTTTGAGTGTATAAATTTTAAAAATGTAAAATATATCTTAAAAGAAAAAACATCCAAGATTAAATTGGTTAGAAAAAGTATAAATAAACATATAAAAAATAATGTAAATGTACAAAAGTATAAAAAAAATTTTTGCGATATATAGTAACATTATAGGCATATATAAAAAATAAAATGTAAAAATAAAACCAAACAACGTCGTGATATCATAGGTGATAAAGTTGGGTACCTAAAAGAATAAAATAAATAAATTTAAAAAATAAAATAAAAAGGCACATTAATGGGATGTGAAGGTGTGGAAAATATATGAATAATACAGAGCTCTCAAGACCATGCAATATATTGTTCATGACCTACATTTTAAATAAATTATATTATAAAATGAAACAGCAAAACTATTTCCTTATATAAAAATTTATTGAACATATTGAATATATGCAGAATTTATGAATTTGTGTCTCTCATAGAAGTTACCCAGTAACAACTTCTTTTCACTGAAACCTCGTCAATTTTTCACTCATTGAGAAGGGCCCGGGTCGACTTTCGCTTCAATCGTCTTGGAGGATTTTTTAGTATGGTTGGATGTGATATCTGTCCTACTAGAAAATTATGGTGGATGTTCAGTGTTTGATGGAATTTTTATAGCAGGTTTCGTTGAGACATGTACAAACGGAATATGTAGGTCATTATGAATAGGGTTTGAAACATAAAAAGAAGTATTTACAATTTGACGGAGAATTTTAGACTGAATTGATTGGAGACGTTCGGAATCCTTGGATGAGCCCCATACCAGAGAGGTCGTATTTTAAATTAATTTATAGAAACATACTAAACTATTTGCCGTTGAGATTACTAAATATAACTATTAAATTTAAAATTTTAAATCGTGCCTGCTCCATAATCAATAATTTAAATATTAACCTCTTCAATTCAGTTCTGTCAGCTTAAAAAAGAAAAACTTTACCCTTTCCTTATTATAGCTTTCTCTTTCTCTATCAATTTACCATCAGTCACATACAGTAAAGAATTTATACAAAACAGCCGACAGCTGTTTTTAAGAATTCCACTTGATCTTAATGAAATTGCAATAAAATGAATGAACGGCACGAAAACAGCCTTATCAGTTTACGATTTTTTATTTTTATTTTTATTTGCTCTTTTAAGCTAGTCAACATTTATCGTCTTTATTATTCAAGATTCAATGTCAGCACTTACACGTTACACATTTTATTTGCAACACAAACACTACTTTCTAAATTGGTTTCTATGAATGAACTCTTTATTCAATAGTGTTTCAATCAATTGACGCATTTGCTGATAAAAATGTTCAAAACGTAAAACGATACATTAAAATATATCTAAATTTCATTAATCATTTCTCTACGATTGCTAATAATTAAACAAACTGAAAGGCTAAAAATTCAATTTCAAATAAGCCGGAAAATTAAATTAAATTTTCAATTTCATTAAACTGAGCATTTGAAGCATACGAGGGATTTAAACATAACAACTTATATTTTTAATTATCATCGTTTCATTTTGCTATGAAAACTTCTGTTGGTTCAAAGTACGATAGCCAAAATAATAATTATTTGTTCAAATGTCAGTACGCTTTTGGTTAACCCGTGACTAGGATTTTTTGCTTATTTCTTTTTAAATTGTGTTTGTTTGGAAGTCTTTTAAATTTTAACCTGATGATTGGACATTTTCAACAATGCGATAACATTGGTTTGACCTTAAAGGTTTTTAATTTATCAAAGTTGTTTTCTTTTTGACTAGTTAGGTTTGTTTTTTAAAAAATATTGTTTTCCACGGAACTGTTGCTAACAACTCCGGTTGTTAGGTTTATATAACTTTTAGATTTATCCTTAATTTTATAGGCTAATTAAAACTGATTCCTGTGTGTCTTTTAATACATTTTAGAAAACTGTTGTTGAAAAATTACTAAATGATAAATTAATTTAATTAGTTTAACATGACATTTTATGTGACCCTCTTTACACATGGTTTTTATAATTAACGTTTTTTTACTACAAATATTAAACATCGTTTATAATTTTTATCACATGTTGGAACTGTACACGCGCTTATGCTGATGAAGTAGGCCAATATTTTTGATCACACTGCAAACTGATTTTGGTTGAATAACGATATAACGAGAATGTTGTGTAACAATTTTTTTAAACTACATACAGGTATCTCATACATTAGAAATCTTAATATAACAAATAATAAAATTTACGTCATATTCAATTTAAAAATTTTTCTGTCGCTCCTCAACATCCTTTACGTGTTTCTTTTAATTGCTAGTATGATAAATCTTGCCTATTTCGCCATTACTATTTGCACTGAATAGAAACATTTTAAACTAAACATATATTTCAATTTTTCGACAATCTGCGTGCACTATGTTTGTTCCCGTTTAATTTCTGCCATTTTAATTTATGTATACAATTACTGTATATTACAATTATAAGTAATTTTTAACAATTCGCGTCTTTTTTTTTTAATTTCGTTTTTATTTGTTAATCACAAATTATGGCAAATTTGCAAGTGTTACTGGTAAATGTAAATATCAAGGTATTCATCTCGCATTTTTAAATGTTGATGAGAGTGGCCAAAATTTTTGTACAGGTTGGGAAAAAAAAATATTCGTAAGAATTAACGTTAATCAGGTTTTCTTTATGCCATTTTGTTTATTATGATTTTAAGAATATTTTTAATTACAAATCTGGAAAATCTTACAAATTTGTATTCATTTTTAAAATTTGAAAATTGGAAAGTCTGTCCGAACTTGTATTTATTGTTGGGATTGAATATATTCAAATATATTTAATTATATTACATTTAATGTTTAAAATATTAATTAATTATCCCTCTCTCTCGCTCTCTATCTCTCTCTCCACTCTCTCTCCACTCTCNTCTCTCTCTCTCTCTCTCTCTCTCTCTCTCTCTTCTCTCTCTCTCTAGTTATCATTATTTAATATATTATATGCATATATTAATTTATTTATTGTAAGTATGAGAATTCATAATTTGAATGTATTTTTAGTCGTTTATTTCAATTATTGTAAATTTGTTATAATTTGTAATTTTCGGTATTGATGTCACATTCATTATATTGATTAGGTCGACCAAAAATATTGGATAGGCTGCAAAAAGATATTGGTTGAATAACAACTGTTTGTTTAAACTTTTTTTCTCTTTTTTACATTTCAGTGTGTATTTCTATTGAGATTAAAGAGCGGATGTACGCGGATTTCGCATTAATCTGAGTTCGGTCGTGGTGAGGACGAGTCGTGTCGAAGTGGGGAATATTTTTCCCCCCGCCGTTGGCAGCCGTGGTCGATCCATTCATTACCGTAGCGGACGGACAGCATGTTGTAGGCAGTCGCTCGGCGCTGGCTGATCCAAAGATGGCCGAAGTCAAACGTAAAGTCCGGGTCGAGGAAAGGTTGAGGATTAAAATTGGTGAGTGGATTCGTCCGAGAGACGAGGAAAGAATTGCGTCTGAGGGGCCTCGGCCACGTCCCCGCCTCCGTTGTGAAACTCGAAAGGAAGTGCTTGTGCAATGTGAGGAGTGTTGTGCTTACACCTGGCCCTTTGTTTCCGGATTTTTCCAGTTTTAACGGCTTTTCCCCCCGCCCGGTCGGGCCTTTAACGTTTCGATCCAGGATAATCCGTAAGTACAAGAAAACCCTTTCGGCGGATCGATCTGGGGTCAGCGAGGGCCTAACCTGCCCCCTGGGCTACCAGGCGAGGGAAACCGTTCAACCCCCGCACCTCGCGCCCGACCCTATTGGGGATTTAAATATAAAATATCTAGTTTTACGAGGTTCCTCAAAAGCTGGATTTTCTAAACATAGACCCTGATGAAAAAGTACCAAGTAGTGCTCGCCCCATTTTAAATAACGTCTCGGATTTTTCACTCGTTTTTACTTTTTCATTCACAAACACTCAAAAAAAAAACAAAAAAACAGCAATATCTTAAAAACTTCACATGTCCAATCAAAATAGTCGAAGAGGAAGCAGGAGTTATCAAAATATTGTCTAGTCTCAGTATTGACATCAATGTGCTATCTGTAAAGTTAGAAGTTACCTAAATTACATTACTCAAACAATTATTTATCTTTCCTTCCTTCACATTTCAATAGCATCTGTTTTATCAGGGTTTCAAACATAAACGTGTTTTTTCAATATTTTCTCGTTTCTTAAAAACAACAAATGATGGAATACCTTGACTAAATCCTTATGTCAAAACACTAAGTCAAAATGTATAGGATAATTGAGAGAGAAATGTTATTGTTGACAATAAAACAGTTTCATGGATATTAAATACTTCATAAATAAATTTTCAGTTTGGTTAAAAAACAAAATGATCTTCCTAAATGCAGAAACGATAATTATTTATTTGATTGTGTCTAAGTCAGACAGAAGAGTTGAGTTCTCCAAGATTAAAACTTGTCAAATTAGAAAAATTGGAAATTAGAAAAAAAACGCACAGTTTCATTGATGTTTAATATTTCATTGATAACTTTGCAGCTTCGTTAAAAAACGAGCTATCTTGATACATGCATCAGTGGTTATTATTTGTTTGATTGTATCTAAAATTGTAAGTCCAGACACTTGAGTCGAGCTCTTGAAGATTGAGACTTGTCAAATCAAAATAATTGGGATTTAAGAAATTTTATTGTTGACAAAAACACATTTTCATGTATATTTAAAATTTATCAAAAACTTTTCAGTTTGGTTTAAAAAGAACGAGTTGATCTTGCATCAGCGATAATTATTTATTTAAATGCATCTAAGTCAGACAGTAGAGTTGAGTTCCCCAAGATTGAGGCTTGTCAAATGAGAAAAATTGGACTTAAAGCATTTTATAGTTGACAATAAAACCCAGTTTCATGGATATTTACTATTTCATCAATTACTTTTCAGTTTAGTTAAAGAAAATCATCTTGCTTCACGCATCAATGATATTTATTTGATTGAATCTAATTCAGACACAACAGTTGAATTCCCAAGATTGAGACTTACCAAATTAGAAAAATGGGGCTTAAAGAATTTTTTGTTGACATTAAAGCACACACTTAAGGCATTAGTGCCAATTATTCATCTAATTCAATTAAATTTTCGACTTAAGAATTATCACTAGTATAACAATTTATCACAAGTGATTTATATTATTCATGATTTTTTTTAATCACCTCTGATATTTCAAGGTTTCAAGTTAGCTTAATAACAACAAAAGGCCTGTCTTGGCTGAAACCTAAACATAAAGCGTTAAGTCAAAGCACATGTAGAGAGTAACACACTTTTTTTTAAAGTGGATATTTCACTTTTTAATTTTTTTTTTTTTTTAACAGCTAAAATTGGTCATTCTTATTGCAGGCATTAGTGGCAGTTATTTATTAGTGAATATGAAAAATATTGTAAATTTATTTTAGTTAAGAAGGAAAGGAACAAAAAGAAAAGAAGTAATCTCGCCTACATCTAAACATAAACACTAGGTCAGAAACTTCTATTATTAGGATAAATTGTCATACTCAATTAATTATATCCAATTTTTTTTGAAATGATAAAATATAGCTACATACGTAGGCTGATAAAATAATTAAAGTTAGTAAATTGTCATATTAAAATAATTAGAATTTAAAAAAATGTGCAGAATTGTAATTAAAGTAACATTTATTTTTTATTTCAATTTAATGGAATTAAGTTGTTAAAAACCACAGCTTATCACAAGAGTACATTTTTCATTAATTGTTTGACCTTTACTGGTATTTTAAATTTTTCCGTTAAAAAACAGCTAAAGATTGTCTTGACATCAATGGCAATTATTTCTTTACTAATGTCTAAAATAGAGTTAGAAACTCTAGGATTAAGATAACATCTAATCAAAATAAATATGCTTAATGAAAAGGTTTGTTTTAGTCACATTGAGATAACTATCAAATTTGAATTATTTGGAAATTGGACACGGTTGTATAAAGTTTTTAGTATGGTAAAAATATCAAATGATAGCCAGTCTTCAAACGAACACTAGTGGCAATTATGTGTATTTTAACATCCAAAAACACTGCATTGGGCCAGCAACCTGTCTACTACAGTAAAAAGAACTGCTGATTTAAAAAAAAAAAAAACCTTAAAAAAGGTCGAGGATAGCCACTAATTGTAATACATTCTAAAAAATATCCCGAACGTGAATTTTAATACAAACACCAGTGCCAGTTATTCTTGTATTAAGACAATTTGGATAAAATTTCATTAATCGTAAGCATTATTAAAATAAACGAGTGCAGTAGAACATTCAGTTAGTAATTACGTACTTTAAACCTAGACAAATTTGCTTTTTATCTTGTTTTCTTTTATATTTAAGTTTTTTAAAATTATTTCATAGAATATTTATTTTGACACTTTGACATGGCTTTCTAAAGTTTTCAGTTTGCTTAAAAACATTAAAACAAAAACCAATTTTTATTGGCTGGGATTGTATCAGTTATTTAAATTTGTAATAAGTAAAGCATAAATTTTAACTCAAACCTCACATGAGGACGTCTAGGATTAAAACAACTTTTTTTTCTTTTTCTTTTTCTTTCTTAAAGTTTTTAGCTTGCCTAATAGTGAGAAAATATTGAAAGTCGTGCTATAATTGGTATTATTTCACCTAAAACAAACATTTGATATCAAACATGTATTGTCAAACATACTGTTTCATCGGATTACCGCATTTGTGATTACAAAAAAATAATATAGGTGCACATTGTTGATTAAAGTAGAAATAAAAATAAAGTAAATTCTACAAACAGAAATATTTTTTATGAATTAGTTGCTTTGCATAACATTTTACCTTTGTCTATGTTGTACTTTCTTTTACTATTGTTATTAATTATATCTAGATTATGTTTCTTGATTTTAATTTTTCTTTAATTGAAAGTTGTTTTGATATTCCTTTGAATGCTTAAAATAATCAAACAAACAACTTGTAAGTTTATGGCAAAAATTTTATTTAAAATAATCCCCCCCCCCAAAAAAAAAAAAAAAAAAAAAAATTACAATACGTTAAGATCAATGGAAAGTAAGGGAAAATACATTAGTTTCAATCGTATAAAGTTGATTGATTAAATAATTATCTATTAGTGTTTTTTCCTGATTACACATATAAATTCAACCATCTATCCTTGTGTCAGACTTAAATAGCACAGTGTTCTATTGAAATCTGAGGTCTTTGAACTGCAGATCATTTTTATTTTTTAAAGACAAAAATAAATAAACATTTGATCAATTGGCTCCATTCTATTACAGTCATGTTTCTTGTTATACAATTGAAAATTAATGTTAATGTTACTAACGTAAATCAATTCTGGAGCGATAGTTTTAAACTTTAATTTATTTATTCTCTAAATTGGCATTTTTGTCTTTGCATTCAATTTCATTGTTTCAAATTGTAATAAAATATGTTTTAGCTGCATATTTTGTTTGTGACCTGAGAATTTTCATTTCATTTCGCTTTCGTTAAATATAATTAAAAATTTCTAGTAAAGAAGCACTACTTAAGGAATTCTTACGGATAGTCATGGGCTTGGGTAAATGTTTTATCAAAACAAATCTTAGATCAACTTGAATACAAAAACGACATTATTTTCAAGTTTTAATCATTTGCTCTTTTTAACATAAATTAAAGTTAATCTAAATTGATTATTAAATTTTATCACTGTATTCAATGTAGGTGTAATGATTCATAGAAAACTGGATCATTGATATGAATTATGCCTACAAGACATTTGATAATACATATAACATTTCAACATAAAATAAGTCATTTAAATTAATTGTCATTCTATTCTTATTTGACACAAGTGGTTTTTTTTTATCCTGATGTTCCAGTGATAGTATTTTCTCTGTTTATTTATTGACCAACTTCTTTCAGCCATGCCTTTAAAGGAATGTTTATGAGATTGCCTTATATGGGCTTGTACTCATTTTTCAATTGCCTCAAAACATCATTGAACAAAATATATATATATAGAAATATTTTTATCAGTACTTGTACTTATTACAGAAAAAATCATTTATATATATTTTTTTAAATTTTTTTATTTTTTTTTTTACTTCTGTATTCCTGCAAAATAAAACAAAGGATGTGTGCAATAATCATAAAAGCGATTAGAATTGTTATTTGTGGAATGTTGTTTTTGTTCAGGGCAGAGTAATTGATTCAGAAATCATTTATATTAATTATCATTGCCCTCGTATCTGTTGATCAGTAATCAAGCTTTTGTTGGCATTTGGATCATCTTGTCTCCCAAACAACTGTTCACCCTTGTATGGACATTAGATGATACTCAGACAAAATCATTTTTATTGTACAAAAAAAACTCCAGTATGTTAATTAGGCGAAAGTAGAAAAATAAATCCATTCACAGCACTTCCTTACGGTTAAATACAATAGTTGTTTTGTTTAAATTTTTTGTTGAAACAATTTTACCTTAATATTTTATAATATATAGTTAGTTTTAACTGTGAAACATTGTGGTGTGATGTTCAGTCTGACCAAAATAGGTTTGCCTTATGGCAGGTTTTGACTGACATTTTGGCATTTTACTATCTGACAGGCAAAAAACAACAAGAATAGTCAATGTTGATCTAACATTAATTTTTTTTAGCACATTATTTCTATTAGTCAATAACAATTTATTTTATGATAAAGGAGAAGCCAAAAATTTGCCTGCCCGGAGCCATGGATCAGGAGTGGAAAGGGATGTGTATTGTGCACTCTCTTTGGACCAGGAAGAGATCTTTCGAACATCCACCATAGATAGAACCCTTAAGTAAATATATATATTCATTTTTATATAGTATATAAATATATCTATACTATGTGTTATTTAAAATTTTATTTTATTTCAGCCCATTTTTTGGTGAAGAATTCCAATTTATTGTTCCAAGGAAGTTTAGGTATTTAAGCGTGTATCTATATGACAGAGACAAAACAGAAAAAGTGATAGGGAAGGTAGCGATAAAGACAGATGATTTGCAAATGTACCACAACAAAGATCACTGGTTTCAAATTAAACATGTAAATCAGCAAACAGAAGTACAGGTAAAGTGCTTTATTCCTCTGTTAACACCTTCACTGCCACCACATACTGGAACAAAGAGTGCCTAGTGTCATGTATTCAAATTTACACAAAATGAATATTAATGCATGTCCATATCAGGAGAAATATTTTTAAAAATTTTAACTGGCTTTTCAACACCTAAAAAAATTTTTTTTTTCGCCGTATGCTTTTTTCATTTATTGTGAAGCAATTGCCTGAGAATGAACGGCCTGCTGTAGTAAGTGCATTTCCGTAAAAAATTATATATCTTTTTAATTAATTTTTCTCAATCAAAAATTAGTTTTGCAAATGAACAACTGGAAATATCCAAATTTTACATTTATAATATAAAGATCATACAAAACTTTCCCTTCAAAATCCTGATTGCTCAAATAAATGAAGATTTCATACAAGACTCCTGAAAACAAATAAATAAACAGATTGAATTATACAGAAAAACAATACAATATATACACGACAATTTACTAATAACAGCCTGGAAATATGTGTGGTGTTTAGTGACAGTTAGCCATTGATTATTGAAAGATCATGAGGTGTGGTCTGGTGTGATGTAGGTTTTAGAAAAGCATTTTCTTTATCATGCCAACGTTTTGATCTCAATAAAGATCGAAGCATTGGCATAATAAAAAAAATGTTTTTCTAAAACCTATGTCACACCAGACCGCACATCATGATCTCCCAATAAAGACTGGAAATAGTTGAAAACTTACTCACAAAGCTCAATAAAAAATTGAGGTTTTGCTCAAACCAAATGTACTTACATGAAAGTTGCGGTCTAACTGAGAGCCACACACATTTTCAAAGCCTTACCCTAAGTGCTAGGGTGAGAAAACACAATAGAGATAGAAAAGCAGCACGGTAATAGGTACGGTCCTAGGATAAATGATCCTAGCTCTGTACCTGCTACATCGCTGGCAACCAACGTGTTAAAGAGATGCTTTGTAAAATCCGATATTCTTGATCATTTCACAGGGTAAAGTTCACTTAGATATTAAATTTGAAAACGGATTCGATCCACTGTCTGAAAAGCTGACGGTAAAAGTATCGGAGTGTAGTGACTTGACACTGAGCCATGGAAGCTGTGATCCATTTGCAATGGTTGCTGTCAGATTGACATCAGGAAGAGTTGACACCCGAAGAACAAAAGTCAGGAAGAAAACAAACTCCCCCATATTCGATGAAAGCTTTACATTTGAGGTTAATTTTTTTGTTCACATCTTGAGTATATGTATATATAAATAGACTTTATTACAGTTAAACAGTTCTGGTCGGGGCAGTGATAGCAGATATAATATCGCTGGGCATGACGGCAATTGGTGTGAACTTGTTGTAACTCTTTACCACGAAAGCGGCAGCAGTAATATCTTCCTGGGTGAAGTTAGAGTTCCTCTGCAACCGAGCATGCAGCAAAGCGCATGGTATGTTTTAAAATTAAAATAGGAACTTAACATTATTAAATCAAATAATCATTAAAGGTACCTTCTCCAACCGGGAAAACGGTGTCCTGGAAAAAGCAAAGCTGCCCCAATATGTTCTGATATCGGATCTCTTAGATTAAAAATTCATTACACAAGAGATTATGTATTTGACACGCAAATGTATGACACACTTCGTAAGCTCATTCTCCAGTCTTCTTCCATTCAGGTATTTTTAGTTGTATTTTGTAATGTAATAATAGATAAGTGTAATATTAAACTAAAGATTCATTACTTTCAGCCGATTTCGGCCAGTGCTTGCTTCATGTTAGGTGAGGTGATTTTGAATAAAATGGACATAGCCCAGCCTTTGGCCAGGCTATTTTTACACCATGGTTTGATTGTACCTGTGATAAAAGCTTTAGCAACTTGGGAGTTGAACAAAACGACGTAAGTATTTTAAATACATTAAGGTTAAGATAAAAAAATAATAAATTTTAAGGTACACTCAAATATGTATTATTTATTTGCAGGGATGCGAACACCATTTTTAGAGGTAATACGCTTGTCTCAAAAATGATGGATGAGACGATGAGATTAGCTGGTCTGCACTACCTCCACGAGACGCTCAGGCCATCTCTGGAGGTTGTGATTTCAGAGCACAAGTCCTGTGAAATAGACCCGACGAGGATTTCTGACAGCACGACCATTTGTACAAACCTCAACAACCTCAAAGTATGTTCAGTTGACAATTGTCGTAAGAAAAGGTAGTCTTAATTTTGAACATATTTTGCAGGAGTATGTTGAAAATATATTTGTTGCCGTTACCAGTTCTGCTCTTAAATGTCCCCCAGTCCTTTGCGAGTTGTTTCATGAACTTAGAGAATTAGCTACTTCTCGTTTTCCTGGTAATTGCAAAGAGAACCCATCCAATTAAAATATATATTTATAATAATCTTTTCATTCCAGATAATAAAGAAGTCAGGTATTCTGTGATATCAGGCTTTATTTTCCTAAGGTTTTTCGCTCCAGCAATTTTGGGGCCAAGATTGTTCGATCTGACGACAAAACATATAGTAAGTCTCTTACACCCTTTACTTATCAATATTATTTAAAAGATTTATAAAACTTTTCTTTTTTTCTTAAAGGATTCTCAGATAAATCGGACCCTTACTTTAATATCTAAAACCATCCAGTCTCTTTGCAATTTGGTGACATCTCGGAGGGCCACAGCTTGTAAAGAGCAGTATATGGGGTCGATGTACCAAGCATTTTACACCGATTCACACATAACTGCCGTCAGACAGGTAAAATTGTTGTTATGACTTAAAATAACTTAAATGTAATTTTTTTCTTTTTTCAGTTTTTAGAAATTATTTCTGCTTCATCGGTCCCTTCGCAAGATAGCCATGATAGCCCTGTTATCCTGAAAGAAGGGTGTGTACTTTGATTTATTTATGTTATATATTTTCAAATCTAGTTTTGTTATATAGCTATTTTATAACAAAAATTATAGCTTTATAAATAATTTTTATTTTTAATTGCAATGCCTAAAGGAAGGAATATGTCGCTAGCTATGGGTAAGATAAAAAAATTAACAAATTTAGGTCTTACAGTCTTAAACGGTCTTAATTAATTAAATTATTTGTCCACCTATTGTATAAATACGAAAATTATTTTTTTATCATTTTAATTTATTTTATTTTAACTATTTCAGGCCAATGATCAAGAGAGCTCAAGGAAGGAAAAGATTTGGGAGGAAGAATTTCAAACAAAGATATTTTACTTTGACAACTCACGATCTCACTTATGCCAAACAAAAAGGTTTGTGCAATTTATGAATTGTTTCTTTTTTGTTGAAATATTGTCAGCATGAAATTAAGATTAATCCTTGTGTTTTATTATGGTTTTATTACATCAATGGTATTTCTTTATTTCCTAATACCTATTTCTTAAATATAGACCATTGTGTTCCTTCTACATTACGATGGTTGTTGGAGGCAAAAATTTCCAAACCCAGCTACCACCAAAGATTTTCTTTTTAACCAAGATTTTGAGGTCATTAGTTTTTAAATAATGTAACTGAAACTGTCATTACGCTTTTGAAATTAATGTATTTGCAGACTTATCGTATTATTACAAATTCAACATTTAACAATTTTTAATTGTTCATGCTTGAGTTGTACTCATTCTTCAATGTCTAATTGTCATCTTTAATTTCAGGTAAAGAACCACTTTGTAAAATACCCTTGTCTGATATTTTAGCAGTTGAAAGAGTTCACCATGACTCTTTCAGGAAAAGCAACATGTTCCAAATTGTCCAACCTCACAGGGTTCTTTATGTTCAGGTTTGTCTAATTGTTCTTAATGTATTATTATAGATCTAATATACTGTGCATTTTTTAAACCAGGGGCTATCAAAATGTATCATTTTAGCACCCCACTGTTATCTGATGAGTTACTCGATATTCCACCCTCTTGTTAATCATACACTCACAATAATTTAATTATTTACAAATTCCACATTATGTATATACATACACATACATATTCACATGCACATAATTTATACAATTTCTACATGTAAGGACAAACCTCCATACCCGTAAGAAACAAACCAACATTTGACCCGCTCGCCCAAGTACCATCTTGAATGCTCATGCCTACTCACTCTCTGTAAGGGGCCAAGGCATGGTACTCTAATCAGAATGGCATACTGAGCAACCTTTCTTTTCAAACGCAACATCTTTGTGGGTTCCGTGACAGACGGGTATATCCGATCCTTAATTGGGTTAGCACAATCCTTTCCTTTAGTTTCAAACTCTCAGAGGGCTATTGTTCAGTTGTGCTTAAATTGCAAGAGCTCCTCGGCTGACATTGCCTCTAACAGTACTCTTAACTGCTCGCACAATATCACCAGGCCGGATCAAATTGTCCTAATATTTGCCACCTCATCTGCACGTCGATGCCCTCCAGTTTAACATGTTTGGGTACCCAGACAACTACCACATTTTTCTAAGGCACTCCAGCTCAGCATATCTCTCTCAAACGAGAACAACCAAAATCTGTCCTGAATTACTGACACTGTGCTCAGGGAGTCGATACGGACAAGGAATCCCCTCCCCCAGCACATACCAGAATGCATACAGTTCTGCCGGTTCTAGAGCTATCCGTAAAGATGAGGAAGAAACTAGTGAATTCCAATCTAAGTTCTAAGAACGCAGCAGTGTACACAATCTGGCTACACAGCAGTGTACACAATTGGACAAGCATGGCTGGAAGGGCCCAGGGCAGTGTCGGTCTATTTCCCAGATCGAGTACTATCCCCAGAGCCAAAGTGGCCCTCTCCTAGAGGTCGTATCCAAGTCCAAAGACCTGGCTATACTTATTCTTCAGGGTTGTGCATGTTAAGGGGTTGCCCGGATTGTTCTTAATATACTATTGTTATTTATTTATTTTTTAATATTAATATTTTTGCAGGCAAGCAATTGTGTCGAGGAGAAAGAATGGGTAGATATGCTTGCCAAAATGTGCTACACAAATCACCAAAGGTTACAAAGATACCACCCAGCAGCATATGTCAATGGGCATTGGCAATGGTAATTTTTTTTTTTTTTTAATTAACAATGTTGTAAGCAACTTTTTTAAAATTACAGCTGTCATTCTGTACAAGAAACTGCAGAAGGATGTAGCAAAGTTTCATCTAAGACTCAGCTTCACATGAACGTAGACTCGGACCGAGAGCTTGCAAGAGTGCATTCACTTATTGTGCAACACTTGGACAGGCTTCAAAATGCAATAAGTAAGACTGTTTTAATTCAATTGTTAAATTAAGACGACTTATTTACTTATTTTTCCAGATATATGTGAAACCAGATCTCAAAGGACTGACAACATAATAAACTGCATTTTGGAAGACAAAGGTCCCTGTCGAAATACATTATTGGCTTTAAGGGATGCTGCCCTTGAGCTACAAGCTGAAACAAGATTGTACCTAAGGATAACAGCCCGGGAAACAAAATATGGCAGCAAGTAAGTGCATTTTTATATATAGAGAAAAAAGATATAAACATGTTACTTTACAACTTGTTTTCTCTTCCAATAGGCAAGCACCAATTGGCGATGACAACTATTTATTATTGGCCAATAGGTTGGACACAGGAACACTGAGGAAATGTTGACGTTTACATTTACCCTCTTTTAATTTTAAGTCAAAACTTAAGTTTTTTAAAATTGATATTTTTAAATTATCATAAATTATTTTGGGTTTCCAGTGCATCTTCAGCATCACAATTTTTGTCCTTTTATGAAGTGTACCTTATTATTATTTTATTTTTAATTTATTATTTTCATGGATTATGTAGGTTTTTAAGTACATAGTACATAAAAGTTTTTCACTTTTCATAAATTTTTAAATTCTTTGGTGAAGATAAAATAGCCACCATTGATCTCATTGAGAAATTATAAGCTCTCTATACCTCTCTTTTTTTTCCTTTTTTTAAAATCAAATATGAAGAATAAAATACAAATGAAATTATTTAAATCCATGATTACAAACTTATATATTCTTCTATTTTCAATATTAAATCAAAGAGCCTTTTTATTACAATATTTAATTACTTACTAAACACATTCTTAGAATCTGTAAAAAAAGAAAAAAAAAATTTCAATGCCCAAATTAGAATAAGTTATTCTATACTGTTATTTTATACCTATAATAGAGTTGTGAGCTCACTAAAACTCATAAAAAGTGCATTACAAACACAAATTCCCACTTCTAAACCTAGAGCATTGGCCAAGACCTTAAAATTGAAGATTTCTAGCTCAATATTTATTCTTATATCATGACTTATTACATATTAAATGATATATAAATTAACCTATAAATATGATGTATTTTAATGGCCGTAGGCTCCAATATTTTTATTACTCTTTGTCTTCCTATAAATCTTAGATTCATGAAGTCTGCCTTCATCCAGTTTTTCATTGTTCTGAACTGTTGTTTGGACTACTAAATAACTGTTATATTTTATATCCTACTTAGGAATTGATATAGAAACAATTATGTATTTTGTAATGTTGTGGTTGTATTTTTTAAAAAAGTCCAGTTCTTATATTTAGCAAAATGTAATAGAATCTCATTAAATATTAGCTTGATACATTTCAAAAAATAATATTTTCTCCCTTTGAATTATAATAAATTCAAATTGAAAATATGTATTTGCATTAGACCATTGTTTCTTCCTCTAATGTCTTTCGAGTTGTTAAACTTTTGAACCATTTGAATCTTATTTTTTAATTCTCATCTGAAGTTGTTAACAAACTGTTAGTGTAAGCATTTATTGTGTAAGTTGTTTCAAAGTACAAAGGCGGTTTAAAATGAACGAGGGTAAAAACCATGCGTGATGGTCGGTCCTGAGACTTTCGAAGGCCAGCCTGTATTCGACTGATAATTTAATAATATATTGCACCTAATATTGTCTGTTAAGTAGGTATTATTCTATTTGTTGTTTTTCTCAGAAAAATACAAAAATTATATATTTAAAAAAACTTTTAATCTAATTTTTAAGAAAGTTGTCAGTATTTTATTGTTTATGGCCTACTTACTTTTGAACTGTAATACGGTGCTACAAAGTACAAACTGTTACGTTCTTGTGATCCTTTACGTTTTGTTTTGTGTGAAATGTTTGTTGAGTGCATCTTTTTATTATTTATTAATTTTTTTTTATAATCCACTTCAAAGAATTTTAAGATAAAACAAACTTGTTTATGTTTACCATTTTATTATTCTATTTTTAATATTTAACAAAAAAAAGTGTGTCTGTTTTTTTAAAATAAACTGCCAAATATGACTCACTTTGAAAATTGAATTTTTAAATGTTAAAGCGACAGAATGACACTTTATATCCTATTTATTTATTTATAAATAATTTATACACTTTTAAATATTTTTAAAATGCATATTTAAGATGTGATTTATCTTCTGAAGAATTTAGTTTATTTATATTTAATTTGTAAAATTATGTAAATATGTTTCATACTACCAAATTATGTTATTTTTTAATATTTTTGTTGTAAATACATCTGCTTAGCGCTTTAATTATTTTTTTTATTTAGCAGTTCCTGACTTTTTCCTTAACTAAAAGGGAATTTATTTTTTATAATGAAATAATATTTATTTATTTCCTGATGCATATCAAATTAAACTTTAACTTAAATATTTGAATGTTTATTGTCCGTAGGTTCGTATATTTATTAAATTATGTACTCACTTCAACTTATTATTTATGTTAAATGTTGTTTTTCTTTTTATACTGTATCTAGACTTTTTTTGGCATAGAGTTGATGGGTGTTGGTCTGCGAGCCTGTGAACTCATGCAGAACGGGCATAGGGTCACTTATTGGGTCTGTCACACTTGCAGGTTTGTTAAATAACTCTAAAGCACGTTTCTGCATTGTGCCATTTTCAGTGAGGAACTGTTTAGCACAGTATATACAAGAAAATAATTCGGTTATTCCCAATCGTTTTGCACCGTTTCAGCTTTTTGCTGGCTTCAGTACTAGTTCTGTCATGGATGATGAATCAGGAATGCGCAAACTACATTTTTATCAACTCACAGAGGCTATAAAGAAATTTCACAAAATTAACTTTGTTAAAATGTTGTAATATTATTAAAGGTTGGAATTTGTAAAATAAAAGAAATACTGCATCTTGACCTGAGTTGATCTATTGTGCTCCTCTGTTACTGTAACTCACTAGACAGCTTCAGGTAGTTAATCAACCTCCATAGCATAGACAGCAGAGAGGCCTTGGTGTAGAATCTTGTGAAAAGTTGCCTTTCTACTTGACACCTTTCGATAGTGGAGAACCTATGTGGGACTTTCTAGAGACTAGGCATTTGCCTATTTGGAGTTGACTACCTAACAAGGGAGCTGTTAAATGACAGTTCCGTAGTGCAGTCAGAGCAATAAAACGATCATCCCTAGCTGTCGTAC
This sequence comes from Cimex lectularius, assembly GCF_000648675.2. Lineage (NCBI taxonomy): Eukaryota > Metazoa > Arthropoda > Insecta > Hemiptera > Cimicidae > Cimex > Cimex lectularius. The sequence goes on from NW_019392656.1 coordinate 1,958,447, forward strand.
ATTGTAGACGACCACTACCTTCTCTTAACTCGACTTCCAATCACACTGTAGAACATTGTAGATGGTAGAATGTGGCGCCCCCAGGACATGAGCTATGTATCGGACACTAAGTTCGTCGTTGGCCAAAGCAACTGCCCAGGTGAGATCTTCCCAACTTTAAACCATGCTATTAATAATTAATTTTTTACTCAAATTTGTTTAATCAAAGAAAATAAATTAAAAAAAAATAAATGCACTCGACAAGTTGGCCCTTGAAATGATGAAATTATTTTTTTTTGTGTGAGTATAATATTTCTGTTAAAAAGTTATTGTGGTGCATGTAGACTTTTTTGTTAGTCAACTACAAGCAAGTAAATAAATAGTAACTTTCAATCAATTTTGATGTCAAGTGTGATTCGGCATTTCGCCATCTTCAGTAATAAATGTCTCAATGTCACAGTATCTATGTGGCTGACAGTGGAATGCCATACACAAGCCAGACTGGACCGAACTAACGAGAATTGGCAGTCCAAAATAATTGGAGGCGACCAAATTGCAGATGCATCTCCTTTTGACCCCATGGAAAAAAAACCTGACAAAATAGAGAGAAAAATGCTATGATATTTTAATTGTAAAATTAATTTTAGTTACATGGCTATTTACAGAACAGTAATAATTATAAAACTGGTTGAACATTACGAAGGGGAGTCTTCTTTCTTTTCTAGATTTTGTTTCCTGTTCCTCCAGGCGGTCATGAGCGTCGTCGGGTGGAGCGAGAGGAAGCCGGAGAGGCCCAGCAGTTCTGCGACCGGAGTCGAGATCTCGGCCCCTTCGCCGATCCAATAGCCAATTCGCTCGAAGTTGAAGGCGACCAGCTTCTCACCGTTAGTGTTCGGCATCGGGTCGAAGCTGCCGAGCTGTTCGATCGGCTGGTCGTGCTGGTTACGGCGCTTCATCATCACGACGATATGGTAAAAGGGACGATTCGTGCAGCCGCGGCGTGCCAGCCGGATCGCCTTCGCCGCGTACTTTATGCACTGGCCACCGCCGCTGGACGGTAACATGAAAGCAGTCGCCGGTGCTGTCATTTTAATCACACTCAGCAACAGAAGGAAGTCAAGGAACAACGACCACGAGAACAGCAATCTCCAGGAACGAACCTCCCTATCTACAGACTGTAGAGTGTAGACATCAGTACCGGCCGGCGGCCACCGGGCACCAGAAACCAAAACATGATGAAGACGCCCTCTACTTCCACTTTTTACGTACGTTGTAGACGTCACAATTCGTACATGAAACTTATAAATTCAGGCATTCTCCACTTTAAAAAGATAGTCTTACTCTAAAACACCTAATCCTATTCTTTCGTTTGTTCTAGAGCCATCTATATACCAAATCACTGTATCTGATGTTTTCTTGAATTCTTTCTCTCCTTTTTAGTCTGTTGAGACTGTATAATGTAAAGAGAGTCATGTATTCAAGTTTCTAAGAATTGGTATCAAATTTTATTCATTATAATTGTGTGCTTGAAGAGTTTAGTTCCGACTAAATTTGATTGCTCACTAACGATATCACTTTTTAATAAGGTTTTTATTACATTTTTAACTTCAGAGGGCCGGATCGCGGTGGTTAAGTTCATAGGTTGACTCCCGGCCTTAGCCCCTTCGTCCGCCTTTTCGTTACCCTCCAGATCTTTGTGTCCTGGTACCCAGATAACAACCACCGTTTTCCCGAGACGCTCCAGATCAAAATATTTCTCCAACAAAAGCGCAACGAGAGGATCGACGGAGAATAGCAATAACCGCGTTGCTGTCATCGAAAGAATTTTATTAATATTTATATATACACCTTTATTATTATTACGGTAGGTAACTTTAACCATCCCTAACAGGCTCTAACGGTTTGGACCGGTTTACATACCAACCTTTTACTGCATTTGGACTAATTTACAAACGTCCAAAGAATAAGGGTCGGTTAAAATTTCGGTTATAAAGTTAAGTTTCCTCAGAGGTAATTATTCATTAAAATTTGTTACGTTCCGAACGTTTTAAAATAAGGGGAATAATTTCATTAACAGAAGTAAAATTAGGGAGTGAAGAAAAAAAAACTTTTTTTAAATACGGTGAGTTAACTAATTTGTGTTGAGAAACCCAATCAAGGGCTATCAAAAACTCTGTCATTTCAGCAGATAACGCATGCAGTTTTATTTTTCAATCGTTCTTAAATACCATATCCTCCGAAGTCAGGTCATTTTATGAAGTGGGAAGTGAAGTTTATGAAGTGAAACTAACTTTAAAAAGTAGTATAAACATTTTTATTATTGAAATAATCTCCATTGGCTTACGTAACATAACCCCCAACAAGAAGCAAAATAATTTTGATTAAAATAAAAACTATGGGCGATTTACCCCGACAGACCGGTAAGGCGACAGAAACGCTAGATTTCAACATTTTCCGGTCGTCGCGGTAGGGTATACTCACAGCGCCGTAAGATATGAATTCAATTATAAAATAACTCTTAACAAAAAAATTTCAAACGTGAACGTCAGCAAACATTTATCATCAGACTTTATTAGTTATTTGTATATATTTATCCTTATAGAAATCATAGGTGTTCCTCAAGGTCCAATCTTTGGATCATTGTTATTTTCCCTTTACATAATGATATATCCTCATCGCCATCCTTATCGCAGGCATCCTCATATTGTAGACCGTAATACTACAAAAATTGTATGAACGTTGAATAAAACAACAAACAACAATTGAAATTTTATTATTTAGATTTTCTTGTTTCTACAAAAAGGTCGTAGTAGTAAAAGAGTGAAAGAAAACAAAATACATTTATTTCAAGGCGCTGCAACTAGGCTAAGGGATACTTGAAGTCTTAAAATTCGATGTTCCGAGCAACTAGGCCAGCCTACTGTCCAATACAAATTACAATTCTAAAAGACAAAGCGGTATTACTCAAAATGTAAAGTATCAAAAAAAATCAGCATGTCAAAAATAAACAAAATGTCGTTTACCCCGACCAGACAATCGTTAAGGCGTCAAAACGCTAAATTTCAACATTGCCCGGTCGTCACGGTAGGGTATACTCACAGCGCCGTAATATGTGGATCCAATTAAGAAAGATCTCTTAACAAAAATTTCCGACATGAACTAAACGTTTATAATCAGATTTATTAGTTATTATTTATACACATAGAAATAATATGTAAAATACTGGGTACTGAAATATTTATCTATAATAGATAGATCATGTTATCGAGGGTAGCACAAGGAAGCGTACTAAAACCATTCCTTTTATTTAATGTATAATAATTCGGACACTTTTACAATGAACTAGTTATTAGAATGTGTTGTTTCATATTGAATTTAAACCCAGCACCTGGCAGACTTCAAGAGAAAATTCCATATTTCATAAACTTAAACTCATCAAGTTTTTCAATTTTGTACGGTTTGCCCTTGAGGACTGCAGAGTGATGAACTTTAATTTCGTGTGGAGATCCAGCACTGAAGATGGCGAAATGTCGAACGTCACATAACAGACCAAAACAGCGAGAATTGGCAGGGTAAAATTATCGGAACTTTGATACTACCTAGCAACTTAAATGAAACACTCTCCACGAAAATACAACGATGGGTAATGTGATATTGTTAACGGGGTTTTTGTTTTTAAAAAAATCAGTGATATCGAATGCGCGTGTTGTATTTTTTGATATTGCCGTGTATAGGAGGACACTTCTGAAGTGGGTTTAATGTCATTGATAAAAATTTTCCCCGTGGTGTAAAAATATAAGGGCAAATTGGATTCTGGACATGCGATCTGAGGATGGAATATGCGCAAACCGTGCCTGTGGGGGATCTGTCGGAAGGGGGGCACCGATCGTGATGGGGGTCCGCCACGCTTTTAAGATATTAATAAAACTCTTCGTTCGTACGGTTAGGTTAAATTTCGAAAATGCTTATACCTAAGGCGTTAAGTTTGGTATTATTTTTGTTGCAGCCTTGTCCTGATCTTTCTCGCTATTTCGGTGTTCCCTATGCTCTTTCCGATACCTGCCCGGCTGCGACGCTATTTTAATTCCCCGTCCCTTTTTCGTATAAATAGACGGTTATCGTTAACAGGAGAGAAATGGCCAAAATAAACAGTGGCTTTGGTCCTGGCATCGCCTGATAATCGTGCGAAATGTGATTTTTGTCCCTTTTTGGAGATGTAATATGATTTATCGCTCTTCGATTCGGCCGAAGATTCTGTAACTAGCCGTTTAAATTTGTGCAGAAAAGTCTTTTTGACATCCTCTCCCGAAGGATATCGAAGGTACGTACCCTACTAACACATTCTGTGTATCGCTAGGACCCTAAGGAAAATTAAACCCTTGATGGGACTTCGTTGTTTGACCCTTTGTAAACACTATAACCTTCCTTTCGTTATTGTATTAAAATCACGTTTTATCCATTATTATTATAAAAATAAATAAGCATGGTAAATGCTTAAACAATTTTCCAATAATGATTATTTTCATAAAACCCAAGTTTGAAGAAGTGATTTTTTTCATTTGTGTTTTCATCAATGTGGCTTTGTTTTCTTACAAAACAAAACTGAAAACTAAATTTTAATAATTATGATAAATTGTATCATTTTTTATTTATAACAAAAAATAATTTTTTTAAATGTCTATTGACGTTGGAAATTAGTGTAATAATTAACAAAATTGGAACATTATTGAACAAATAGATTTTAAACCACTAATAACCAATTTAGAGAATGTAGTAATTTTTAGAGTAATTAGAGAGTATAGTAATTTTTTAGTGCATTTATACAATTTTCAATTAAAAATATTTTAAAGATACAAGTCTACATGACTTGGAATCGGAATTTTCTTTAGTAATCCTTAATTTAAATAAACAAAAATACTGCAATAGCACATTTTCTGCAATGTAGCCTTTCATAAATTAGTGTGTATATTTGAACTTTCTAAATAAGCTAAAAATATTAATTTAAGTCTACAAGTGTGCAATAAACAAAATTATGTGTGTGTGTGTGTGTGTGTGTGTGTTCATATATACTGTATTTGTAAATAATAGTGTAAATTTTACAATTTCACATCAAATTCGCATTAACAAACTATGCACTATTTGTAAGTTTGATTCTTCTGCGTGCTCTATGATTATATATTTCCTTTCGAATAGATTCCAATATGTAATTGGAATACTGATAATTGTTGTGCTAGACTTTTGCTCAGTGGTGTTCCTATGGTTCAATCATTGGTCCATTGTTATTTTCTTTACATAATGATATATCCTCCTACTCTCTCTCTCTTTCTCTCTTTTTTTACTCTCTATCCCTCCCCCTGACTCTCTCTCTCTCTCTGTTTCTCTCTCCTACTCTTTCTCTTTCTCTATTTTTCTGCACCTTATACACTGTTCAGCTTGATTCTATTAGATGCGTGCGGGTAAGTGCAACGATCTAATGGCTCATTGCATACACTAAGTATTTCTGAACTTTTCGCTTATCTCTCGATTATAAATATTGAAAGGAATTTTATTGTATACATTTTCCTGTCTCTTCAAAAGGTTCGTAGTTTTGAAAGAGTCAAAGAAAACTTTTTTTTTCAAAAGTACATTTATTTCAAGGCGCTGCGCCTAGACTAAACCGGGGACACTTGAAGTCTTGAAATTTGGTGTTCGGTGCGACCAGACCAGCCTATTGTCCAATACAAATTGCAAGATCTAAAAGGCAAAGCAGTACTACTCAACATGTAAAGTATTGAAAGAAAAAAATCAGCGCGTCAAAAATTAACACGTTAGTCGGTTTACTCCGACCAGACAATCGCTAAGGCGTCAAAAACACTAAATTTCAATATTCTCCGGTCTTCACGGTAGGGTATATTCACAGCGCCGTAATGTATGGATCATGAAAGATCTCTTAACAAAAATTTCCAACATGAACATCACTAAACATTTATCAACAGACTTAATAGTTATTATTTATTTATTAGAAATCATATGTAAAATACAGTGTACTCATAATATTTTCAACCAAAGGTTATCAGATCATGTTATCAAGAGTACACAAGGAAGCATACTAAGACCATTCCTTTCATTTAATGTATAATGATTCATATACTTTTTCAATGAACTAGTTAATAGTATGTGTCATTTCATATTGAATTTAAACTCGGCACCTGGCAGACCTCTAGAGTAAATTCCATATTTCATAAACTTAAACTCATCAAGTTTTTCATTTTTGTAAGGTTTGTCCTTGAGGTCTGCAGAGTGATGAACTTTAATTTGGTCGTTTTTGTGTGGAGACTCAGCAACGAAGATGGCAAAATATCAAAAGGCATGTAGCAGACCAAAACAGCGGTGATAGGCAAGTGATTATCGAAACTTTGATACCCATTAAATGAAACACCCCTCTCCACAAAATTTTTGATATTGTCATGTACAGATGGATATTCTGAAGTGGGTTTGATGCCATTGATGAATAAAATGCAAAAATTAATAGGGATATTTGAAATTTATTCATTTTCTATTAATTTTAAATAAAATTAATATTAATTTTAAATAAAACCTATATATTCTTGTTAATTGGAAAAAGCAAAATAGAAAATACAAACCAAAAACAACATTTTTAAAACCTCATTTTTAATCATGGATTTCCTTAAGAAAAGTAAACATGAAAACTACTCATTTTGTAAACAATCATCTTGTCTCGCCTTTTCTCCATTTTAATCCAGGTTTATTTCTCTTTAACCATGGACTGACATCATCTTGAACCAAAATTTTGCAATATTATTGTGAGAAAGAGTCATCAAGGTCACCGGCAAGTGCATATCACATAGGCAGTTTGCGTTTCTCAAAGTGTGGTGTCCTGTGCTTTAGCCTAATTCCAAGATAAACGAAAACTTAAATAAACAAAAATCCTGCAATAGCTCATTTTCCAAAATATAGCCTTTCATAAAGTAGTGCATGCATTTAAAGTTTTAAATAAGCGAAAAAAAATTTTGGAGAAAGATTTCATTTTACTTTCAACACTTCCACCTTGTTTTTTCATCCCTTCTCTTCTCCACCTCATTAAGCAAGTACCTGATACTTTGTACTTAATTTCATTTTTTATGTTATGTTTACATATTTGTTTATTTATCTCATATCTTAATTAATTATGTAAAGCCTCAGTAGACAATATAATACAATAATAAAAACCATTTAGCTAATATTTCTATTTTTGTTTATATAAACATAAGTAAATAATTACTTATTGTTAAAAATAAGCATATATTCTTGTCAAAAAATAATTTTTTCTCACTGATATAATGTTATTTATACAAATTAAGTCATGTTTTATTTGTTTAAATTGATTACCTTTTACCCTTTTATTAAGATTACCAGTTTTTTTAAAAGATTTTTCTATAGTTGCTCTTGATCTTGAATGAAATTATATCATTTTAAGGTTCATAGTCATATAGTTGAATTAATTTTGTTTCTAGCTTCATGATTTGAATACCCATTAGCAAAAATGGCTTTAGTTATGTTACCATGTGACCTTCCTTGGTGGCCTACGATAGTACATCACCTAACACAAATCGCCACCGCCAAAACTTCCAAAGATTTAATCAACCCTATGCAGAGGATTCACAATTTGTGCAAGTATGGAATAATCAAGCAACACGTAAAAAGATACAATACGAAGGATTAACATTTTAAATATTTTAGCGTTGGCCTTGACCCGGATGAGACGGATGCACCTGACCTTGAGGTTTTTGAAGGTTTAAGCAAGTATCTGGACGAAGAGATGTCTGAAGAAGAGAGGAGTATATTTTTTGACCATACCCTTCCCAATATTGTACAAAGTGCCTTGGATCTTAAAAGGCTGCGTCCCCCCAACGGCCTTCATTTCAGCTTGCAACAACAAGGTACTGCTGGTTTTTATATTCTAACACACTTTTATTCTCCACCAATCTGATGCTGATTTCAGTTGACAAAGTTGAATTTGAAAGGGAATTTGTCACGTCTCTTCTGGCACACTGTTTCTTTTCCACTTTTCCTAAAAGAACTTCCAAAACACATCCCACACTTCAAGATTTTAACTGTACTTATTTCTTCCGCTATCTACATTTGTAAGTAATTACAGAATTATCGATAAATTTATATATAGATGTAATATATAGAAGCAACACTTGAAAGCCAAGTAATTAAATAAATAATTAGTAAAAATAATCTTTAAAAATGTATAATTTTTTGAAGTTCCTAAAATATAGGGATTAATACTAAAAATTAGACTTTTTTCACATTATTTTTTTACCGGGCACTTTGTTATTCAAATTTCAACTGTTGCTTTTTGTTTTTATTGTTTAATACCAGCATATAAAAAAATATTAGTTTTTTATAGGAAATATTCATTTTAGGAATTGGCAGAAAGCGAAATTACTCAGTCTTCTTCATTATTTCAATATAATAAACAAACACACACACCACAAAAAAATAGTCTTGTCAAGACAGGTATTGATCGCTTTTTAAAAAAATCAAAATTCATACTTAAACATTTTTTAATATAATTTAAACCTTTTAAAGGTTATGTTAGGAACTCATTGGTTAACGATAGAAGACTGGTCCCAGTGTAAACTGCCGTTATGTCCGTTGCTAATAAGAAGAAATGGTGATATTAACTGTGTAGGGTCAGACCATATGATTGTTTGTGGTAGTTCTAGTAGATTGGGAGGTAAAGTACTTTCCGATGGAAAATCTATGGTAAGATATTTTTTGTCGTGAAACAAAATTATAAATTTAAATATATATATATTTTTGTGTGTGTATACAGGAGTGTATCCAACTTATCACTTGTCCTGAAATGCTTATAATCCTTCTTTGTGTTGAAGCATTGGAAGATAACGAAGTTATAATTTTAGAAGGGGTTTTACAGATTTCAAGAATTACAGATCCAAAAGGAAAGGCTAGTATTGAAAAACTGACAGACCCGAATTCCGTAAGTAAAATAGAAAAATAAATATTTAGCCGAATGTTTAAACTCAACTTTTCAGCTGACATTCTGCTGTATGGACCCAGATGATTTTTCAACCCTGCCCATTCTACAGTATCAGCAGGACAGCATACTAAGAGAGCTTAATAAAGCACTGCTTGGATTTCGTCAGAAGCAGCCTACCAACAATTTGCTCCCAANTAGCCGAGAGTCTGACGCCTTAACCACTCGGCTACCGCGGCCCCGGCTTTCTCCCATAGGTGAATCATTCAGTTCAACACCAGAAAAAGACCATTCATCGAAAAAAACTGTAATTTCCAAATATAATTTAAACTTTGCTTCATCCTACTAAACACTTTGGTTTTAGGAATTGCCAGTAAAGCAGTCTGACCATTTACTTGTAAGTAGAAGATTTATTGTGCTCGGTTCATCCGGTGAATGCCTACCTATTACAAGAATCCCTTCTCGCTATTCTAGCTGTCATTCTACTTCCCCAGACCTAGAAACAGAATATCATTCAGCTCGAACAAGTTTCACAGAAGAGGGTGAGAAAAATAAAGTAATAAATATAATCCTCACCATTGCTATATATTAATGATATAAAAGTATTCAGAATCTGAAGATGCTGCTGTCCGGAGATACAGCTGTAATTTGGAAAAGTGTGAAAGGAGAAGTATATTTGCAGATAGGCTTAAAGAAGCATTGAACAGGGCAGAGGTTGCTTCCACAGAATCTGAAATTTCAGATTTAAGGTAAAGACCTTTCAGTTAGTGATGGTTGTTGGTCTGCAAGTCGTTGAAAGATGTTGGATGGGAAAGATGTAACAGCAAATCTTCTGTTTCACCAAAACATATCTCAAAATACATGAATTGAAACAAAAGATTTGCTGTTATATCTTTCCCATTTGGTCCAACCAACATCCTTATAATTCAACAACCCAAAGAAGAAATACCAATAAATTACATATTAAACTGATTGGCACTTGATCACTATACTGACAGACCCAGTATAATGAACAAGGCTGGTCATTTTTTTTTTTTTTTTTTTAAAGAGTCAAATATTGAGAGAACTACAAAAAATAATTATTTGGTAGATATGATCGAGAAGGGTCATGTGGGTTTGTACTTGATGGTGAATCTCAGAAGAATGAAAGTTTTAAGGAAAAATTACAGCAGCACAGATCAGCCTCGTCAAAGTATAGTTTCAGTACAGACTACAGCTCAGGTACAACATTTGAAATTATTCAAACATTTGATTTTACACCTTTAATTTTCCTTTGTTCTAGAGTTGGAGCATGTTTACGAGCAGCTCGGCCGGTGGTTGGACGAAGACAAAACAATACCACAAGACATGGACATAAAAGCCATCAGGGACAAGGCGGTGAGGCAATTCGCTGGCAATCTTCTCAAAAGAACACTCTCTGAAAGCTTTGTCGGCATTCCTGTCACCGACGGGTTTCAAGAGGAAGAAATCCCAGCAAAAAACATCAAAATTGCCGCAAGGAGTTTAAGTCTCGAACTGGCAAGGCATAGGAATAAATTAGCTGCCCAATTAGTAAGTCAATTAATAATTTACTGTTTTATCTTCTAATTTCACGTTTGTTTAAGGTTTCTATAGTATTAAACCAAAATGATGATCTAATGCCTCTTGCAACTTTCAATTGGGGTTGCTCTTCAAAAAAAGGCGACCCTCAGCTTAAACTTTTGATTCAATGGCTTGCAGCAAGTGTTGCCCTCTTGCCCCACGTTCTTTATTTTACCGCTACTAATGCTGAATTAAATAAGGTACTTTATGCTATAGTTCTAATACTCTGCTACAATACTTTTATGTTTAAAAACAATGATAGCATCAGTAAATTATTTAAATGATTAAATTGGAAAAATTCCAAACTTATGTCTTACAATATATAATTTTGTTTAACTATTTTAATTTACTACAATGCCTTTTTTTTATAATTCAGTTGGATACTGTATGCCGTGTGCTGCTTGATCGACAGTGGAGTGTTGGTGATCTGGTGACTGCTCTGTTGAAATATTGTGAAAATAAAATATTTCAGCAGGAGGACGCAGACTGCTTATCTCTGTTCGAACAAATTATAGGAATGGAAGAAAAATTGAGTTACCTCTATGAAGACCTAAGCCCATAACAAGACCTCTTTGACTGTCAATAATTATTTCTTGTGCCAAAAAGAAAACTTTCAATGCTGTGAAAGTTTATTTTTATAAGAACAATTTTTAAAAAGGTGACAGAAGGTGGATGAATAGAAAATATTAAAACTTTCACTGGAACACTTTTTTCCTATTCTAAACCAAGCTCGAGCTCAGGTTTTTGTTTTAGCATATTTTAATAACAATAAAAAAATAGTGCCAATTAATTATAATTGTATAATAATTTAAAATTTATCATTTTATAAAATACTGTTGAGTTTTGTTTTGCTCAGTCAGTCATCCTGAAATATACATAAAAGGGGAAGACAATATCGTCAGTATTCGGTTTGTTCTACTAAAGCTCAAAGATGAGATAAAAATGATGGTAGTTGTTCTGAAATGTATGATTACATTTTTGTTGACTGAAATGTATGTTGCAGTATCAGTAAAATTGTGATAATAGAATTTAAATTTCACACTTAACCAAAAGACTATTTAAATGTGCTAGCAATGTTATATGATCTTTTCTTTCTCTAAATTTATCTAGTCATAACTGCATTCATACATCGCATTTATGTTTATTGTTTTTGTTTAAAATGATGTAGACAATTTTAAATTAAGTGCTTCTAATTATTCATTATGCTGTTTTCTAGGATTGTACAATCATTTGAAGCAATTCTGTTCAATAACATTCTGTTTAAAAACATTTCAGATGGAACACAAATTTGTGCATTTAAAAGCTTTATTTGAAAAGTTACAATAATAAGTCTTCCAAATGTCAAAATATACCAAAGTCATCAAGCTTAGCAATACAAAACCAATAGATTAAATTTAAAATTTAAAAAAAAATCATAAAAGTAAAAGAGTGGTGTGTTTATATTTATACTAAAGTTCACAAACTTAAATTATATAAAAAGCATATCGATCCTGGTTCAGTTTATTACAAAAGGTGGCAAACTTATATTTAACTACATAATCATTGTTTAGTCTAGATTAGAAATTAATTTACTTTTCTACATATGATTATAGCTTTGCAAAAGTTTCTGCTCTGTAAATGTGTGTATTGCTTGAGATTATTAGTTTTGCCAATTCAGATTAGATTAAACTATTAGATGAAAATTATCGATGTTTGATGAGTTTTCACTTGTTCAACTTCAAACAATTCCTCATACATCTTTTAAGCTACTTTTCATTGAGTGCTTCCGATAGGCCAAAGTAGGCTTATTGAAAACGTCACATTTCTGTGATTAATTTATGTAGCAATTTCATGTTAATGGCAGTGAAGTGACATGTAAGATTATGCCTTTATTAGATATTTAAGCCAGAATCTTTGGAAATAAATAAAATAATATTTATATAATTCAATAAAGGATTGTTTATTTTTTTTTTTTATTATTATAATGTCTATTCCCCCCCCCCATGACACACAGGGAAGATGGGCAATAAAAAATTAGCCAAGGTAAGTTTGATAAGGACACCTATTACCTTTTGTGCTATGTTAAACTGCCAAAAACATGGATACTCCAGACAAGAGATTAAAAAAAAGTCCTCCAATCAACAGGAATGTATCCCAGGAAAACGGCATACAAAAAAGTTCATCAAAGAACTATCACAGAAACTAATGGCAGAACTAGTGAATCTAGGACTTATTAAGATTAGGAAAGACCTTCAAGCAAAATATAACAATGCAAAATGGAATTAATTTAGCGGTAACAACATCAGAAATTCATGAATTTTAATAAAAATTATTAATTATGATAGTTTAAAAGAAAATTTACCAAAACTCTGAGATATCATTTAATGGTAGAATAAATTGTTAGTTAAATTTTAATCTATCAGTAAATGATTTTCAGTGTTTTGGTGAATTTTCTTTAAAAACATCATAATTCATTTTTTTAAATTAATTTCTGATCTTGTTTAATTCGGTTTATATTAAAATATGTATGTTGTAATTAATGTAACGACAAAAATACAAATAGTTTGAAATAAACAATTTTTTTAATCTTTGAGTGTATATCTCACTCTATTGTATACAAAGAAAAAATATTGTAAATAATGAACATAAAATATGAAATATAAATAAATTGTTACATCCGTTAAGTACAAAGACAAAAATTAGTAATAGTTTTAAACTTATTGGCATTAAACTGTTAAATAAATTGCCAGTAAACATATCATCATTACCTGCATATCAATATATAAAAAAAAAAAGAATTGGTAAGTGGCTACAAACAACCTCAATTTACATTTCAAGTTAATTTTTTAAGACTGATGTAGTCTGCATGTAAAATTAAAAATGCAACTGATATAATCAAACAATAATGTACCATATATTATTGTTCACAAATAAAAAATTGTTCTTTTTTATGCATCTTATATGTATTTTTCCTTACATGTATATATTTATACCATCTTTCTCTTATAATATTTATGGTAATATATTTTTTAATAGGCTTTGCTTTGTTTGGAGGTCAAGGTCAGGGGAAGACCAAACAGAACAGCGTGGGCTTCTCTCACCCTCTTCGACCCGAGATGTACTGGCACCAACATCTCTCTATGACTCCTTTATATAAAATGACCAAATAATCCTGTCCCCTAGGGATAAATCCCCCCGTCTTAGGGATAAGTTTTATTTGTTAAAGCAAGAAAAAATTAGGATAAACGATGATAGGGAACAAAGGTTGTAAATCTGAAAAGGCGATCACCCAGACGAGAACGACGTGACGTCCCCCTCAAATCTGGCAAACATAACTTTGAAATAATTACACCATTGGACAGATAGATAAGAACGTCGAAGGGTGTCGCAGACCCAGACTGGAACACATCAAGTTTCCCATGAACCTGGAGAACATAGTTGCAATATCATTCAATTAATTAAGGTTTTCAGTTGAGATAAAAAGAGTAGCGGCATATCAAGCTGAAGGTCATGGGTTCGAATCCCGCTCGCGACAGACTTTTTTATCTCAACTGAAAATCTTAATTAATTGGTCAAGCGGACCACGAAAAATAATGAATAATTGAACAACCAATCAAATAAATAACTATCGTCTAGTTATTTAGTGCTGAAGGGTTGTCACACAGTCAAAAATATGTAGTGACATGGGACATCATAAATTGGGGTCGCGTCAACCATGTGCGTGACACCCATCTTCGCCGGTTCACTCCTGATTCTCCTTTCCACCCCTACTCCAGTAGAGAAACTGGTATAAAAAGGGATGACTGAGAAATCAAAAGTAAGTCAAAACCAGAGACTCACCCTCAGGGAGTGAACAGTCAACTCCAAGAGACAATCCAGAACAGAAGTAACTGCACTCTGTCTGGGACTCAAAAAGGGAATAAGGGAAAATCAGCCAGCCAGAGCCAGCGAGGAGCAGCCATTGCGACCCGTCAAACCAAGTCAGCGGTTGAGAGAACAGACAGAGCTGGGGATGCTATGGACACTAATCATGGCGAGCGTCATTTGGGGTAAGTCCCTTTGTTAATAGACTCATCCCAGATTTAGAGTTGTGGGTGACTTTTAGATTGATTAAGATTCTGTTGTTTGGGTACAGTTAAGAGACGGAATTGTGTTACAATAAATGTTAAGGAATATACTCTATGGTTTATTAAATTCTAGAACCTTACCTTCCCATACACAAGAATAAGGAGCGACGCGCTTACGCCGACTCCTCTCTTGTTGCTTAGAGAAAAGTAAGCGAATATTGAGAGATTATTCAGCCGCCTCGCCGTCGTCCACTTACAATAATATCCATTTATCTGTAGGTACATATTACAATTACATTATTTTTATTTTATGCTTATTCCTATATTATTTTTTTCTATTTATTTGAATGTTTCTCTTTTTTATTATTATTTTGTTATAAATAATAATTATTATTGTACATTTAACACCCCTTTCTTATTGCCCTCACGTGACCAAGGGGAATCCACGGAAAGCAATAAAGAAATATTTAAATATAAATAGGAAGATATCTAATTTTCATTTACAATTATTTTATCTTTTTTTTTTTTAATTTTGGTTTAGGAACGGTCGGTTCTACTTGGCACAATGCGCAGATAGGTTTATAGTATTGTAAATTTTGCAAAATATGCTTATGCATTTGATAACCATTATATATAACATATTATATGTATATACAATGAATATTCTTTAGAAAATAAAGTTCTTTTGTAAATCAGGTAAGTAAAAGATATTTAATTTTCATTTGCAATTTTTTAAATGATCGTTTTAGATTAATAGAAATGATCGTTTTAATTTAATATAATAGCCTGTATATGAAATAAAATGAAATTTAAAAAATGACATGTTCTACTTGGCACAATGTGCAAACAGGTCTATAGTATTGTTAGAAAATTTTGTAAAACTTGCTTATGCACTTGTTAACCGTTATTTATGCATATTGTACATATAGACAATGAATATTATTTAGAAAACCAAGTTCTCTTATAAATCAAGTCACTGTTTTGAAAAAGTGTAAAAACAGCTGGGCATTTCATTTGCGTTATAGTGCTGAAAATAAACGAAACGTATTTTAGTTTTAATCAGTGCGAAAATGTCTGTGAGAAAAATCCTTCTGAGAGAAGAAAAGGTTCAAAAAGACAGGAAGTATGATTCAAATCGTGAAAATAAATATTTTTTCGATTTAATTTTGAAGAGGGAGTCCTGTAAATGACGAGCTCGACGAATTTGAAATAGCCCGCGTAGCCCGACGAGCAGTGGGTGTCCCATTTTCGAAGAGTACGCCGTTCAAAAATAGTCGAAAAAACCCAAACGAGCCCGCGTAATAAAAAACATATTTGTTTTTATAAACACATTTGTGAGCGCGGGGGAAAACAAATGTTTTCCGATTTGGGAAATAAAAGTGTCGTCAACGATATTCAGGAAGGCGGTAACCGTGCGGACTGGGCTTCAGCTCTGCTCCTCGCGATTGGCCGTTTTGAATCGAAACGGGTTCCTTCGACCGTTGGTTTTACCTCTCCGGCCGCCGAGAAGTACGGTGCAAAGGCACAGGCAGTCCGTTAGCCGTCCACGCTCCTAAACCGACGACGTCTCCCTCGCCCTCTTCCTCGCAGTTTCCAACTTTTCTACGAAATGACTTCGACAAAGGAAGAGCAGATCCCAGAGATCATCTACGACAGCAGCTCCGGCAATTCTTACAAGAGGGAAAGATTTTTCGGAAAGGTGACACGATTTTTTTTTAGACTAACGAAAAACACCGGCTTACAAGTTTAAAAGTATGGACCGACTCTCTTGAACCTTGAACACATTGAATTTTAACTCATATATATCAAACTAAGCCTCAGTTTTAATTTATTCTTTTTAAAAAACATCCTACTCGCCCTCTCTGACCATTATTTAACATTGAAATCATATCAAAGGGATAAACTCGATTAAAGCTCAAACTAAACCTTCTAAAGATCGATCAAAATATTTAAAAAACATCACAAAAGATTATTTCAATAAATTTTCCCTAATCCCTCTAAAATATGATGACGAGAAAATGGTAGGTTTATAAGTGAAAAATGAGTTTAATTGGCAACATAATCATTCATCGAAACTTGTATTGACAAACATTTATTTTATTAATATATTTTTATTTGTTTAATTTAGTAAACTTTATTATAAGTTCAACGATTTAAACAGTGATTATTATTATTAGGTGGAGTAAAGCCACTTAGCTTTTGTGCATGTGTGAGGTGATTTAGGCTTATTATTTTATAAATTCGCAAAGCTTTAAATCTGTGTAGTGGTTAGTGATTAATGATTATTTGGCGATCGTGATCCCTTCAAAATCCAACATATATAAGCATAAAACATTGATATCTCACTGGCATTCTCAACACAACATACAATAATGTCACATCTATACAGAAAACAAACACTGAGTGAGTACAAATACTTTGAATCTAAAATTTCTAGCATTGTATAAATTCATTTTTTCACATCCTAAGTATTTGTATAATTTAAACAATGATTATATATCCCAGGCCCTGAAGATGATCTCAATAAAGATCGAAGCGTTGTTTTTCTAAACCTACACCACACCAGACCACATCTCATGATCTCCAAGTAATCATTAATTAACTGTCACTAATCACCACACATTAATAGTACTTTTACATCCAAGAACATAACTCACTTAACAATTAGACGAGGCTTACATTGTGATGGAGAAAAAGTTCTTATTAAAATTTAAAAAGTAAACATTTAAGTGTGGAGATAGATGTTGTTTTATAGAAATGCTAAATGGTGGAGTTAGTGTGTTGTTTCAACTTTCTAAAAAGATGTTTGTTTTGTAGTTGTTTTAGTGCTTGATAAATGTTATTTTGAGCATAATTTCCTTAATTTAAAAAAACATTCCTGCAAACAACAAAAGCTTTGCAAAAACATAACAAATCAAATTGATTTTTTGAACCACATTCCTGATCCATAAAATCGTGGTTACCAATTTTGTGAAAATTATATAAATAATGTCAATTAATTAAGGTTTTTAGTTGAGATGAAAAAAGTTAATGGCACGAGAGGGATTCGAACCCACATTGAAAAATGGCAAAAGGAGGGAAAACTCATAAGGTGGGGTTGAGATGGGGAGTTGATATCCGAGTGGATCGAGGTCACGATAGCTCAGGTGGTAGAGCAGCGGCATATCTAGCCGAAGGTCGTGGGTTCGAATCCCTCTCGTGCCATTAACTTTTTTCATCTCAACTAAAAACCTTAATTAATTGTCATGTATTAATTTGTCAAGTGGACCACGAAAGTAGTGAATGAATATATAAATAATGTAATTTGGATGTTTCTGACTTTGATCTGCCAGACACATTTAGACTTCTCACTCAGTGCTGTAAAAGATGTAGTGATGGCAAGAAGCTGAAACACAATCTGAAAGACCAAAATTATTGGGAATGGACAAACTGCACTCTCATCTTCTGTCAGAAACCAAAATGAAATCTCATGATAATGGATTTTTAAATATCACAGGGGAAGTATCAATGTTTTACTTTGTAAGTAGTGTCTTGCTTCAGCATTTTTCATTTTAACTGTCTGAAGTGGGAGGATTTTATGGTATCAATACCTTTCAATACAAATTCAGTCTTTCTTGCATTACAGTCTTTGTACGCCGTTTTCATGATATTTGATAGCAAACAGACATTCATATCGCTTTATTTTCTTTTATTTTTTTATTCTGAGTCAGTGAGGGTTGTTCTTCCATTCTCTGTGGGCTGTCTACTAATTCTACACCCCCGGGGCAAAACTGGATGGCTTTTTAGGCATCTTGAAAAGTTATGTTAATGTTTAGGTAATTCTACTTGTCTATTTATAAACTCAAATAATTCATAAATATAAATATGAGCCCAATAAAGGAAAGTTACTAAAAACATTGAATTTGTACCAAGGTCTAAATTTTAAAATCACAATCCTGAAGAGTTGGTTTTTTGTAAAAAAAAAATTTAAACAGAATTTTGTAAAAATTTATTGTCTAATTTTATCAGATCTGTGACCTTACATTATGTGTTTGTGGGAATTTCACATAAAATACAATAGTAGAATAATAAAAAAAAATTTGCAAATTAATTAAATTTGAGGGGGGCAAAATCTACCCTCACTAAACTCTCTGCTACCCCAAAAGAGGTTAACTTTTACACACTACCTTTTTCAAAGCAATAAAATTCACTGCTTGATGCAAAAATATTGATTATATATTCATTCATGAAATAAAAAAGGGGGCACTGAGAGTTTAAAATTCTGATGAAACACCAAGTCCATTAATAAAATCTTTGTATATATGTTACGGGTAATATATACCCTTATTGAGCTTAGAGGTGAATAATTTCAGTTCCATTTTCTCCTGTTTATTTAATTTTTATGGACTTTTATTAACCATGATACATGCAATTTATTTTAGAATAATAATTTTTAATTTAATTATCAATTTTTATTTATCAATTTCACTCATCAAAATTTATTTTGATTTTTTGCAGAATTGGTTTTTAGTTCAACTGTAACTGTTTATGGGACTTTTTTTAATGAAAATATTAGTTTTTCTTAGTTTTGCTTAGGCTGATATATTTGTTTAATTAAAATAAAGTAAGAAAGGGCCAATTGGATTAGACTGTCAGTGTCTAGGCTTGACACAGATCCCCATGGTTGTAGTGATTATAAAAAAAGTAATAATATAGAATAATAATAATATATAGAAAATAGTTAAAAGTGATTTAAAGACAAATAATAATAATACTTGTATTAATTAGTTGAGATTATTTCCTTTTATCATGCATAATTCCATTCTCTTCTTTGCTAGTCACAACCTTGTTCATTTTTTAAATTATTATAATAAAAGAGAATAATATAGCTTAATTGATCCCTTTCATTCATTCTGATTGCAGTCACTCTTATTAAGATACATAAAGTACTCACTACCCGAGAAGAATGGGAAAATACACTGGATTTTTATCATATACATATCAATGCAATGATAATAGGAAATAATCAAAATCCCAGTTTCTTTCTCACTCCAGCCTCAATTTCACTCTCTGTGTGATGGTTTTTATTTTCCTTTTAACAAAACTTGCAATATTGGCTTAAAGCATACAAATGCTTGCCTTTTTGTTTAGTTACTGAATTATATTAGTAAATAATGGACATGCAAGAAAATAATTTCATTGATGAAAAAGAAAATAGAATGAAAAAGAATAATTATCTCTTTAAAATGAGTTTGATGAGTGCAACATCTTAATATCTGACATTTTGCTGAATCCTATTATGAATAATTAACTTATTAGTAAAACCATAATTTTGTTTTGTTATTGTTGCCTTTCTAAACTTAATTTTATTCTTTTGGTAATGTTCATAGATTTCGTTACATTTTTTTATTATTCTACTTTCTTAAAATTTACAATGTGAATATGGTAATTTTCAGTTGTCACTAATATTAAAAGGGTATAATGTTTACAAAATTAAGAAAAATAGAAAAATGTACATTATATGTTCAGGTAATGGAACAGCAACTAATTGCAAATTGTAAATTTACAGGGAGGATTTGGAAAATGTTATGAGCTAATGGATTGCAAAACAAATGAAATATTCGCTGGTAAGATAGTTCCCAAAAAGTTACTCTCAAAAGATAATCAAAAAGAGAAGATGGTCCAGGAGATTCAAATTCACCAATCCCTGAACCATAAGCATGTTGTTAAATTTCATCGTTTTTTTGAGGACAGCAATTTTGTTTACATTTTGCTCGAACTCTGCCGTAAAAGATCTATGATGGAGATGCACAAGTAAGTTCACTGCTTTTGCCTCCTCGTTTGACGATTTTTTAATGGATTGAAATGTTTGTTTTTTTAGACGAAGGAAGGCACTGACTGAGCCTGAAGTGAGATACTTTATAAAACAGATCCTCGAGGGTGTCCTATATCTCCACGACTTACGAATTATACACAGGGATCTCAAATTGGGCAACCTTTTCCTCAATGATAATCTTGAAGTCAAAATTGGAGACTTTGGGCTAGCGGCAAAAATAGAATACATTGGTCAACGGAAAAAGTAAGATATTTGTGAAAGGCCTGATATTTGGCTTGTACTACCATGTACAGGATTATATTATTGATTTACCCCTAAAACCTACAACACACTGACCTGACCCAGATCTCACAAGATTTACAGTATTCTTAGTGATATATTATTATTAAATAAATAAAAAATTGTGTTACTCGTTCTGAAGAACAGAAAGTTTATAGTAGTGATAAATATAAAATATATTAATAATAATAATATATGATACATTTTTTAAGCTACACATACACTATACATTTGCAATTTTTTAAAACTACTTATTGTCATTTTAACAAAAAATTAATTTATCACTAGGGGCTATTTTTTAAACTTCTATTTTCTTCTAATTTTTGAAAAAATGTGATTAATTAATTTTTATTATTATTTTATTTTTATTTATTTATTTATTTTATTTTATTTTTTAAATAGCAAAAAGCATGTTTCAGGAAACTACAAACTTCAAGATTTAAACACAAATTTTGCTAATTTAAAAATGTATATTATTTCAAATAATTTGAAGTCTAGTTTTAAATTTTTATTTTATCTCTTTTTAGTATTTTTTAAATACAAATAATCAAATACAATTAAATAATATAATGACTAAAGACTGGACTTTCGTGCAGTAAAACCTCAGAACATGAAAAAAAAAGTGTAATTACAGTAAAAACTCCCATTTATCCGAGTAAATTTTTTAAATCACTTTTTAAACTCAATATGTACAAATATATAATTAAATTTTATAACTAAATTTAAAATTATACATCTAGATAGCACAACAAAGTTAGTCACAATAAAACAGAACAATTTTTTGTCTTGTTAAACGTGGTTCTGCTTGCTCCTAAGCCAAAGAAAGACTGCGATATACGCAAATGACTAAATAGACCAGTCGGCAGAAGTGTACATAAAACAATTTCATTTAATATTTGTTATATTATATGATAGGAAGTTGAAAACAACCCAGGCAAAATTCGCCCTGAGCGCTCCACCCATTTTGTCTCGCATTTGGGACAGGAAAATACAATATGTTTTATGCTTTCTGGCACATCTCATGTAGAGCAATTTGGTGACGGCCTAAGACCAATTCAGTGCATATAAGATCCACAAATACCATTTGTTCTTAATCGCGTTGAGGCTGGAAAATTTTGTTTGCTACTGCACTCTGTAGAAACCATGGAACCATATTTATTTCCAGGAACAATGGTCTATGGAATGAACCAACTGAAACACCTTATTTCATTTATTCTATACAGTTAACCCTTAAAAATTTTAAATTTTCATGATGAATGAAAAATACAATTTTTTCAATAAAGTGTAAAAACATGCAATAACGCCGATCTGCAACTTTGCGTAAAATAAGATTAGTATCAAAAGATTTCTGTCTTCGTCTCATAGCAATTGAAGTTAGCAATAAAAAGATGCAATTGCATGGGAATCTGGCCTTTAATGACACTTGTATAATTCCTTAATCATTAAAAAAAAAGGTTTTTTATATTATAAAAAAAATTTTAGTACTAGAAAGATACATTTTTATTTTTGAAAATTTAAAAAACACCTGCACTCAGGGCAGGGGGTTGATATGACCTGTTGCTGCAAACCCCCGTTAGAAAAAAAAAAGGCGTACATATTTTAATAGAAAAGATAAATGGTAGAGTGAGTGTGTTGTTCAATCTTTTTAAAAAGAGAGTTCCTACTCACAATAAGTCGTTTTCAACGATCTGGATTTCAAAAACACGGGCACCCCGAGGGTTGATATAACCTCTGCTGTTGCGAACCCTCGTAAAATAAAAATTTAAAAAAAAAGATCCAGATTTCAAGCCTACAGCTTATCATCAGGTTGAAGAAGCTCAACCATGTCCCCCGACATGAATTGTTAGACTGAACCCGGTCCCCCAGCCGTCGCGATGTTCATATGAGAAGCAGGTTTTTAATGCCACTCAATTATCACGTGCGAAAATCGGGAATTATAACACAATTAAGTAAGAAATTAATTATAAATTAGTGATTTTTTTAAATATATATTTTTTCTATATTTATTGTTATTAATAAAAGATAAAAATTAAAGTGATACCTTAATAATAGATTAGTGATTAATGATAATATTAATAAACATTTAATTAATTTGATTATTTTGTATGTCTAATATTATTTATGTGCATATTTAAAATAGGAGGTAGATCAAAATCCACTATATTATTAATACATTTGTCTCTATGTTCAATTTTACATTTTTTAATTTCAAATTTCTAAACCAATCAAGTTCCCTCCCTTTGTTGCAACTATGTAACTATTGAATTTATTTGTTTATTTTTTGTTTATTTTTTTTTTTTTTTTACATAGTGAATTTAGATGAAAATTTGGTCGATTTAGGCAAATGTTCTTGAACTCTCGTTTTTATTTTTCTACCGCTTTATCTTATATATTTAATGTCTCAATGTTTGCGACATTAAATATATAGGACAATGCGGTAGAGAAATAAAAATGAGAGTTCAATAACATTTGCCTAAATCGACCAAATTTTCGGAAATTAAGGACAATCTAAAAGAAACAAAACACAATTTAAATTTA
Source organism: Cimex lectularius (assembly GCF_000648675.2). Classification (NCBI taxonomy): domain Eukaryota; kingdom Metazoa; phylum Arthropoda; class Insecta; order Hemiptera; family Cimicidae; genus Cimex; species Cimex lectularius. The sequence continues at coordinate 1,981,671 of NW_019392656.1, forward strand.
AATATAATAACTGCCACAATTATCGAAGATCTGGTCTTACACAAAAGAGAAGTGATCAAGGCAGAATTCTTGCAAATTTTAAATAGCTATCCCAATTATAAAGTTTTTTTATACTGATGGGTCCAAAAAATGAAAGAGGAAGAAATTTATGTAGGATGTGGGATATTTGCTGATGAGTACAACCTCAGCTGGTCTCTATCGAATAAGGCTAGCATATACACAGCTGAACTTCATGCAATCAGAAGATCATTGAGCATTATAAAGGAATCGCGAGGAATTAGTAATGTCATTATTTGCTCTGATTCGAAAAGTGGTCTTGAAGCCATCAGAAATAATTTCTCGGTTGACCCATACATCTTAGAAATTCACAAATATCTCTATGAAATCAAAACACTTAACAAACATGTGGTATTTGTTTGAGTTCCTAGTCATGTAGGCATTTCTGGGAATGAAAAAGCTGATCAACAGGCAAGGAACGTTGCAAACCATCCACAAAGATCAGATCAATTTCCTCTCTGCCAGTTGATATAGTTGTTTATGTTAAAAAACATCACACGAAAGTGGGCGACAAGTCTGTAGAGTAGTATGAAAAAAATTAAGCCAGTTGTAAATGGCCAACAGAGGAACTTGAGAGAAAAGAACTTGTGATTCTCCCTAGATTGTGAATAGGTCACATCAGGCTAATCCATAATAGGCTTTTAATAGGCAAAACCTTACAACTTGTCCTCGATGTATGCAAAGTGGAGAACGTATCATTCTGACTGCAAAACATATTTTGGTCAACTGTCGCACTTTGCAACCCTTTAGCAAAGGCTCAACCTTTCGAGTGATTTAAAGGAGTTACTGGGTCCCCAGTGTTTGTTTTGAAGAGCACTTTTCAGCTTTCTCAAATTTATTGGAATTTATAATGAGATTTACACCTTTTCCCAAATTGTTACACCATTGAATGTTTGAATGAGAGTTATGCGTGCAAGATTTCTTTCTTTTTTCAGGAATTTTTAAGGCTGCCGGAGCGGAAATATGAAATAGAAGAAAATGCAAATTGCGGAGTAATAAACCGCAATGCCCAAAATCGCAATTTAAATAAGAAAGATAGCTCCCTAAAAAAAAGTGCAGTGGCAATATCGTAATCAATGAAGTTCTACTGAGATGCGATTATTGCTAGGTGAAAAAGAAGTGTTATTGTGTTTTTGTTTCTTATTATTGTTATGTAGCATTAGTTTATTTATCTTATTTGAATGGAAGAATAAAAGGATAACAATGAGCCAAGACTCTTGCTAGTCTGACTCCATTATTATTACTTTATGGAACAAAAATTATAATTAAAAAACAGGAATAAATTTTATATGCAAAGGAAGGGAACTAGATTGGTTTGAAAAATTGAAATTAAAAAATGTAAAATTGAACATGGAGATAAATGCATTAATAATATGGTGGATTATGATCTACCTCCTATTTTAAATAAGTACTTAAATAATATTAGGCGTACAAATTAATTAATTAAATATATTATCATTAATTTACTAATCTATTATTAAGGTATCATTTTAATTTTTATCTTTTATTAATTAATAAAAATAAATGAATAATAATAAAAATAAATAGATTAAAATTTTTTTTAAAAATACAGAAGAAATATATATATTTAAAAAATAACTAATTTAGAATTAATTTCTTATTTAATTGTGTTATAATTCCCGATTTTCGCACGTGATAATTTAGCGGCATTAAAAACCAACTTCTCATATGAATGTCGCAATGGCCGGGGGATTCAGTCTTACAATTCATGTCGAGGGACGTGGTTGTAGAGATCCTTCGACCTGATGATGAGCTGTAGGCTCGAAATTCGGAAAACAACTTACTGAGAGTAGGAACTATCTTTTTAAAAAGATACATATTTTATATTGTGTTTTCATATAAATCTGGTGTCCTATTGTAACATTATTTCTTGTTACAAATCAAAATGGCAATAAGTAGCCTTTACACCTTCTGATACAATTATGAATTATTAAGATATAACTGTCCAATTATGGGAAAAAATAAATTTTAAATTTATTTAAAGTTGGCAAGTTTCAACAAATCAGAAGTGAAAATAAATTATAAATTGTTAACAATATATAATGTTATATTCTTTTAGGACCTTGTGTGGTACTCCTAATTACATTGCTCCAGAAATCCTTACAAAAAAGGGGCACAGTTTTGAGGTCGATGTCTGGTCCATCGGATGTATAATGTAACTTAAAAAATTCGCATTTTATTTCATTTGATAGGGTGGATGTTTAACAACAAACATTTCAGGTATACTTTACTTGTTGGTAAGCCCCCATTTGAAACTAATTCCCTCAAGGAGACATATGCGAAGATAAAACGGTGTGAGTACCATTTACCCAACAATCTTCCAAAAGCTACTGCTTATATGCTGCATCAAATGCTCTTGCCTGATCCTTCTAAACGGCCTTCTGTAAAACAACTTCTTGGAATGGATTTTATGAGAAATGGTAATTTCTTTACTAGTTAAAGTAAAACATTCAATTGTTAATTAATTTTTTTCCTCGCTTTAAAAGGGTTTTTGCCAAAGGAACTTCCAGCTTCATGTCTTACTATGGCACCTCACTTTGACTCAATTATGAATCTGCCAAACAGGAAGCCCCTAATAGAAGTCAACCGTGAGTTTGAGGAAATCTTAGTTTATTGATACAAATTGAATTGTCTTATTTTTAACAACAGAAGGAGGTGAAATTATTCCCTCTGGGGATGCAAAGAAACCAAAAAAGAGTGTATATGCTTCCTGCAGTGGTCAACGTCCTTCTACTGCTACTGCAAAACAATGTAGGGCGTACCTTTCACAACTGCAAAAACAGATATCTCAAGTTATTGTAAGCAAACCTGCAAGACTGACAGGAGTAGATCTTGGTATATACACCATTACATGCGTTTATTTAGTACAGTTGATTTGAGTTTGATTTTTTATTTTTTATTTTTTTCTAGATGAACTCTCAGATCCGGCTGCTCAACCATTCATCTGGATTGCCAAATGGGTTGATTACTCGGATAAATACGGCTTCGGCTACCAGCTTTGTGATGATGGATTTGGGGTTATGTTCAATGATAGCTCAAAAATAGTCCTTCTTCCTAATCATAGGTTTGTTATAATTTTATACTGGTTATATTTTATTAGCTACGATCAATAAGTTTTTAATTTTTTAAAAGAAAAAAGTCAAACTTTCAAAATATCAATTTATTTTATTTTTAATCCATAATATAATTTTGTTTGCTTTCTATAACATACTGCCATTGCTCTGGTAGAAGAAACATCCCTTTTCTGTATGTCTGATGTCTCAAACTAGAAAAAATCTGTAAGACCAATTTTTAGTGTTCCGTTCAAAAAGCCCTACCTTTTAAGTGGTTGTCTAGGGAGCTGAACAAGTAAAAATTGGAAGGGGCAAGGTCTGGAGATAATAGATGGTGAATGAGGCTCTTTAGGTGTTTCTCAACAAGGCTGATTTTTGATCTGTCTCTCTATTATGAAAATGTCAGAACCACTATTTATTTACAATGTTCAGTAACTATGTTATCACCAAAAATTCCACATAAATTTTGACAGGCATCTAGCTCTAAGCCTGAGATTAAAGTTTTATATCAAGCCAGTGGTTCACTTTATCTACTTGTTTCCATGACATACGGGTCTCGATCGAAAATATCTATTATTTAATGTCACTGTGAATACTTTTTAAGTATAAAAACTGGGAAATTTTAAAACAATTTTGTTTTAACAGAAATGTTCATTACATCGAAAAAGATGGCACTGAGAATTATTACTTGATGGATTCAACACCACCAAATTTAGATAAGAAAATAAAACTACTTGCGTACTTCAGACGTTACATGAATGAAAACCTTATGAAAGCTGGAGGGTCAGTTCCGGTTCTAGAATCGGACAACTTCAGTCGAATACCCCATCTGCATTTATGGCACAGGTCATCGACAGCCGTCATCATGCAACTCACCAACGGGACGGTTCAGGTAACATTTCTCATTTTAAACATTACCTTACCAAAAATGTAAGGTAAAATTAATTTTGCAAAACTTTTGTATAGATCAATTTCATGGATCACACTAAAATCATAATGTGCCCCCTGATGCAAGCAGTCACATACATCGATGAGAACAAAAACTTCCGTACATTCAGATTTTCCACCCTAATTAGTATGGGGTGCCCGAAAGGACTTTTTGACAACTTGGCTTATGCTGACAGGAAGATCACAAATTTGCTTAGTGACCCTTTATGATGAGGGTTCAATTACAGTCCTTATTGTGTTAATTGAATAAATAATGTGTATATATGTTTCTTAATTTTTATTATTTTTTTTTTGTACTTCAGTTGTTGATAAGTCACATATCTTAATATAATAAATAATCTTGGAATAGATTTAATTTATATATTTTAACTCATTCGCATTGTGAACAATAACTATATACCAGTATTTTTATAAAACTGTGTTTTAATCACATTTTAGTACTGATAATGTTAATATCTTATATTTCATTTGTGATGTTTAATGTTTACTTTTTAGAAATTGTTTTAATATACTCATTCTTATGCAATAATAATTTATTAAAATAAATATTTTTGAGCATTGCATATCTTGTTTAATCCTTGTACAATACTAAAGGATAAGACTTAAATTTAAGTTTTAATGTAATAATTAAATGATTGATTATAAATACTATCATGCGATAATAAATTTCTTACAATATGTTTTCACCAAAACAGGGAAATATACTTGTCTTTTCACAGTAATATTAGCACCTGTATTTTTTTAATTACGGAATTTATTAAAAGATTTTATTTATATGAAAATAAAAATACCTCTCAAAAACAAAAATTTGGTTGAAAAAAAGTAAATTTCACTTGTGTGTATGAATATAAAACATAAAATAAACTTAACAAATCTTTAATAGGGTGTGTTAGTCCTCTTGTTCTTATTACACACTCCAATCTTCTCAGCACCTCATTAAGTCTTTAAGCATGGTTTTTAGGAATTTCATATCAGCTAATGTCAATTTCAGCTCAGCTAAGGTTAATGAGTTATTTCTTTGTTTTATCCAAGATTGTCCCAACATTGTTCAATAGGGTTAAGATCATTTTAAAGTGCAAATACCAAGAATGTACTGCATAACCCTGGCGGTGACATGATATTGCATAAACAAGAATTGCACACCAATAACAGGAACAAATGGCACCACGTATTCCTCAAGAATGTCATATTTATTGATGTGATGATGGAAATTAGAAAATGGGGATTTTGTGTTTCTCAAGCACTGCAGCCTTTTGGTTTATTTGTACTTTCCTAGTTCTGTTCAATTGACTCAATTCTTCTCTTTAGGAATATAAGGACTTTGACTGGTGTTGACAATTCCTTTCCCTGGGTTTTCTTTATGTCCCAGGTTATGTCTGTTGAGTAGTTGCTTCACATTCGAAGATAACGGTATTTGTTTCTTCCTCCTCATTCCTTGAGTATTAAATTTGTATGTTATGTAGTTGTTTTCTCATATGCTATTGACCAGTAATTGTAACACGGGGGGGGGGGGGGGCTTAAGGCCCAGCTAACCATTGTGTCGTAGACGAGGGGTCAAACGCCTTGAAAATACTTTGACAGAATTTGAACTCGTGTAGAAGAGACCCTCCGGATACCAACCCAGCCATCCACTGAGATTGAACACCATTTGTATGCTTTCAGTAATTATTTTAAAAAAAGTAGGTGAAACATTAATTCAATATTATTTTTTAAATATTTATATGAGATTTTGTTTTATTATGTTGTAAATTAGGCAAATATTAGGATACAGAAACAAAACTAACAAATATGCAAACATTTTCATTTTTTGAGTGAAGTTTGGCTTTGTAAAACATTTTCCATTTTATTCTGATTTTTTTTTAATTTTTATAATGGATTTTGTTGAATTATAATTTTTTTAATACATTTTAAGTTAAGTTTTGACATTTAAATCTATGAAGAGAAAAAAAAATTACATACTTATTCTGGGAATGGGAAAGTTTTGAAAAGAAAATATGACTAATATTTGAATTGTAAAAAGTACATTTTATGCCAACACATATTGTATCAACAAAATGTATGGTTTTAAAAATTTTATTTTGTCTTTTTTTTCCATTTTGACCTTTGGGCACTATTAATGTAATTGATTTATTTTATTTTATAATATAATAAATCATGAATATAAGTTGTAAAAAGCACATTCAGTAATATTTTTATTTAAAAAAATGCATTAAAAAAATAAACTAGATATGTTCATACCAAGGAAACCAACTAGTAAAAAAAGTTCCGCCCTAAAAACAGGTAACAATTTTCTCCAGGCACAGTCAGCGTGTAAAGCACTCATGGTAAGAAACTTAATAAAATATTTTGGTGGATGGAGATCAAAAGAAACAATCTATGATAGAATTTAAACTTCAAAAATACAGTATTTCATTTTTTTAACACTTGAAAGTAATAACATTCTAAATAGCCAAGTAATTGTTAAAATTTATTTAATATTAATCATTGAGATATTTATTAACAATGGTTTGATATTGTTTTTCAAAGCAGTCCTGTCTCTTGGAACCGAATGTTGGCCGGTTTTGCCTTATTTCCTCATCGATACACCTTGAAATGTCATCGTTCAGCTTGCCAAGACGGTTGAACAATACCCATGAAATGATAAAAAAAAACAGAGAAAAGAATGCAATGGCAAGCAGAATTGAAATCCAAGCCCAAAAACTAGAAAAGGGCAGTAAAATAATTGGATCGAACATCTTTTATAATGTGCTTTTATAAAACGTTTTGACTGAAGAAAATGGATGGCAAATTTAGAAGGAACCAATGACCGAGTGTAATAGTCATCAAAACTTAATGGAATTGGTTGTTGAATAAATGGAATTGTTCAAACATAAACTTTGCGAACAGTATAAATTAACCATCTGACTTTTATTGGATCAGATGAATATTTGTTATTTTTAGAGTTGAAGGATAGAGTATTACTGTATAAAAAGAAACAAAAATTTATTTTACTGTGTACATTGTTTAATTTGAAACATGTATAAGAAATGTAGATAAATTATGAAAAAAATTAATATTTTAAAGTATAAATTTATAATTTAGTACATAAAAAATAAATATCACAAATTTGTCTTATACAGTACTATTAACAATAACTATAAATGGAACATTACATTTTACAAAAACATAAAAGTTGGCACTAAAGACACCGTATATTTTACATAATTACAAACAAATTATTTACAGTCGATTCATCTTAGCTATCCATCTTCTTCTATACAAATAATTTCACCTTCTTTAATCTTCTGGTTCTTTTCTAATTGGGATTTTGGCATATATGTCAATGGCGCTTGATGAGAGTGGGGAATTGTATGCAATTCTGGTTTGTACCTTTGCGTTTCTGTGTTTGTCGCAGTTATCGTTAAACTGCTACAAAGCGACAGGGCGCCTGCTATAGCGGGGTTTAAACTTTTGGGTATCTGATTGAAATTTTTCGATTTTTCGCTGGACAACACGGATGGAGGAAGGGGGTCCTTCTTAGAAGAAGTAGGGATGATAGTTACACTATCAAGAAATTCTTGAAATTCTTTGGCTGAATATTTTTGTAATGGATTGTGGAAGTTTGTGCTTGGTGTATTAGAATGGCTGTATTTTGCCATTTTGGGCGGCTTTGGTGAATCAGTTCTACTGGAACTAGAAGTATGTTTCATTTTGTCTCTTATGGACATGTCTACACCTAAACCACTTCCATTGTTCGGCTGTCCTAACAATGAATGTTTCGAATAACTGGGAGAACCCATTTTTTTGGCGGATAAAATTTTATGCTGCAAACTTGGCTCTGAAGGCTTAGTGGTGTGGAGCGGAGAAGACAATTGACTAGGTAGTGGGTGTGGTGGCATCTGTTGAGGTATTTGTGCCTTAATCTGTGACGGTAACGCTGGGTTCATCAACGGCTGTGGCAAGGATTGTGGCATTTGTGCCGTTTTCGATACCTGTGGAACAGACTGTGATATTTGTGAAGACAACTGGGCTATATGCGATTGTGACATCTGCACCATCGTATTTGGCATGGCTTGAGAAATTTGTGACATATGGCTTGACGAACTCGATGCTAATAATTTCGGACTGGACGTCCGCTGTGTTATTTGATTAGCAGGATGAAACAGGGGTGGTTTAGAATTATCTGGATAACTGTGAGCCACTGATGGGCGTTTTGGGGTGATTGAAATTGAATTGACAGGTGACAACTGTGATTTCTTCGACTGTTGAGAAGTGGGACTTGGAATAGGGGATATCGACAGAGATTTTGATTGTGGAAGTGTGATATTTAACTGAGAAAAGGAAGGAGAGGCTGTCAATGGTAAATGAGGATTTGTGCGTATCGATGTTGTTGACTGAACAATATTTTTATGCTGCTGTGATTTTGGAACTTGCTGCTGTGATTTTGGAACTTGCTGTTGTGTCTTTTGGATTTGTTGCACCTTTTGTACTTGCTGTTGTGTCTTTTGTACTGCCTTCTGAAATTGTTGATAAGTTTTGTGTTGCATCTGCGGTTGAGCTATCTGAGATATATTGTTAGGTTTGCTTGTCGATGGATTGCTTTGAGATTTACCAGTTATTTTGGTAACAGACAGTGACATGGAATTCGACACCTTATTATTATTAGCCCCAGCGGGTTTAACAGGGGTGATGGACAAATTGGGGCGATCCTTCAAAATCGGCGTACAATCCAAGTTAGGAGGTTGATTCATCGACGGGGTTATCACTGATGGCTGACTTGATTTATTCAGGTCTGGAAGATTAAAATGTTTGAAAAGTTCATCCATTGGACTGCCAGGGACTGGATTCGGAATCTGTGGTAAACGAGGTGGATACGCATCTTGAGAATAACTCCTTGGAAAAGGAAATCTGCTAGAACCCTGCCTTGACAAAGGTGGCCGGCCCCTGGGTTTTCTTCCATACGCCGATCGTGCGATATCTTTTTTTAAATTTGATGTATTCGGCGTAATCTGAAATACATGAATATTAAATCAAATGTTTATAAAATCCTAATCGACGTTTTACTTATTTTGTAATATTTATATACCACTTAGTTTGTAATATTTACCATTATAATTTTATAAGGTGCCAACTATTTATAATAATTACCTCCAATGTGATATCACTAGGTGTGCCCTGTTTATTCAGCAAAAGTGGTGCATTTCCGATTGAAGGGAACTGCATTGTAGGGTTCGATGCAATCTTTAGCAATGAAAGCTCTTGTTGACAGTGGCGTAATATTGTCTCTATTGATTTTATTTCACCCTAAGGCATAAAAGTCTATAAACAACAATACTTTTGTTAAATACAATGAAAATAACCTTATTGGGGTATAACTTGTTGTAAACATCCATCAGCAAGTTTCCGAAGGAAGTTTCCTTCATTGAATTTTTCACAACACGTTTATAGATCTGTGAGAGGTCAAGCATGAAATTTTTTAACTCATTGTCACTAGCCTCTTGAAACTTTCTTCTCAAGCAGAAGACACAAAGTTCAGCTGCGTCCTTACTCAGCTCTTCTCTCTCATTGTCTCTCAGATATTTTCTTTAAAAGTATTCATATTAGAATAACAGTTATTTGGTTTTAAACAAACCATAACTCACTTATCAGGATCAGGTAACGCCTTCAGTTGCACCGATATATCTAGGAGCATTTTGTAATCTTTTGTCTCTTTTAAAAAATCAAGCAACAGCAGCATGCATCTACCCATGTGGGCTGCAAAGCTGCCTGGTCTATCCACTTCATTATTGGCTATTTTCCATATGCCCTATTTTTTAAATTTCAAAAGTAAATTTACATAATCGTACTTGAAAAAATTAACATAAACAAATACAAACGTTGAAGAAATTTGAAGGTTTTCTTAATGCAAACAGTCCAGTAGGACCTAGCAAGAATTCGTATACTTTATTTATGTCTTTATGTCGCTTGCTCTTGAAATAAAAGTGTGCAAGATGGTAGTAACTTTTGTAGTGTTGGGGAAATCTAGCACAACAAAGCCTAAGGGCATCAAGACATTTGTCAACAAGCTCGTCTTGTTCTACGAGAGAGAAAAAAATTATACCTTTGATTTAGAACAACTGACAAATCAAATACCTTTCTTCCAACTAACTGTATCCAATTGTTCTACAATGACATCCTTACTTTCTTCATTATTTGATTTTTTTGATTCAGGTGCTGAAGAAGAATCACTGTCCTAAAACAAACAAAAATGTCAAATAAAGTGGAATACATAAATTTTAAAAAAATTATGAAGCGAAAATACATCATCGCTGTCTGAAGAAGAAGATGATGATGATGAGCTATCAGAGCTAGAAGACGAGGAAGATGAACTTGAACTAGAGTCACTCGAAGAATCACTTGATGAGGAATTTTTGCTGTCCTTAGAATCTGAACTGCTTGAAGATCCACCCATTTCTGAATTAGTTTCAACCTGGGTGTTCTTAACAGTGTCACTCGACTCTGAAGTCGTGGCAACCTGAACAGTGCTTCTTTTATCACCTGAAGAAGAGTCCTCTGCAGAAACGATTTTTTTCTGCGGCTCTGTCTCTTCAATGTTATCATCTGATGAAGTCTTTTGTTTTTGAGAATTGGAACCTTGATTGCTCTCGTTTTTAATTATAGGCTCTTGTTCTTCCTTTGGATGAGAGCTTTCCTGTACAAAAAAAAAAAAAGAAGTTAGATTAAATGAACATGGATATAGAGCTTTAGTTAGATTAATTTTAAAAAACTTACCTCTTCATCGCTGCTTCCACTCGTTTTGTGTTTATTTAAACTCTCAACCCTATAAAAAAATTGCAATCATTAGTGTAGTAAACACAAAATACAAAACAAACTTTACTTTTAACCACATTTCTCAAGTTGTTATATTTTTGTGTAAACTCTATTTTTATTTGTATAATCAATGGATTAGTTGATCCTTGTTACAGCACTTAAAACTTCACTGAATTTCTTTTCCTTAACTTAAAATCTTCTGTATATGACCCTGCACCCTTTAAGTTCATAAAGCAATTTCATTTATATTATCATTATTATTTTAACAGTTATTCTTTTTTATTTCTAATTGAAAGAAATTCCGGAAGTTCTGAAATCTTTAAATTAACTTTCACTGTTATGAACCTCAAGTTTTTCCATAATATCGAACTATTTTAAATCATAAACACTATTTAATTCGTTTTTATATATCTTTGTAAATTAAATTAAGTAAATTCTTCCAGAAATTTATGTGCTTTGTATAAACTTTTTTAAATTATTTGTCTTAATTTTAATTTATTACCTCGGAAACTGTTTCACCTGCAGAACAAACGGACTTATTGCAAACGTGTTTATTACAGTTTTAAAAACTTCTATCGTCGATTCAGGCAAAGGCCGATCTTCAAATTCTTCCAGTGTCTTTAATATACATGCATGTGCTCGGTAGTAAAGCTAAAAAGTATAAAATCAATTATATCAAGTATTATCATTTTTATCTGTTGAATTTAGCTAACCTCTAAGGCTTCGACTGCTAAGTGTTGAGGGTTGTTTATGTTTATCCGTGACGGATAAGTCGCACCGATTTCATGTAAAAGTTCAGCTGACTAGAAAATTAATTTGTAAAATGTAATAAATTTACCAACTTATTTTGCATTATAAACTTATTTACACACTTTTATGTAATAGTCCATGTAAACGTTCGGTTTTCCATCAGTCTTCTTTGATATTTTTCCAAGCATGTAATGATGTAGCCATCTTTCATCTTGGATTTCACCTTCTGCAGTCGTGTACCAAAGCTGAAAATCAAGCCCAATCATAAAACATATTTTTTTCTCCAAAAATTCAAGTCATACCTTATTGGCCGCTACAAAACATTCCCTCGCTGCTTCAATCAAATCATCTTTTTGTTTTTCAATTGTGCTATACATTTCTATACTTAAAGTATGGTTCTAAGGAAAGCAGAAAAACATTACAATTTAAAATGTGTTTTGTCTTTATGAAACTTACCTTCTTAAGAACATTGGAGCAAAAGGAATGCACAGTATAAGAAAAAGTTCCTCGTTCTATCCACAATGTACTCTGAGTAGGATCTAGTTCTAAGGATCTCTCAAAATATTTGCAGACACAGCGAGCGATTTGAAGAAATTGTTGAATATTTCCAATTGTCTTGCACTATAACAAATGCAATGATTAATCAAAAAACTGGAGAATAAACTGCACAAGCAAATCATGAATATACTTTTAAAAAATTAAACTAAACAGACTAGTAAAAAATCCTTTCTGTGTGCTAAAATTTAAATGTATGTATTAACATTTTTCTTCTAAACAGATTATTACAGGTTTTATAGTGCCTGTTTGTCTTACAAAACCAGGTTCTTCAGAAATAAAAATATTTTAACAGGACTTACAGAATACAACTTATTGTCTATCAGGCTTCCTCGTGCCAAAGCCAAACTCGCCCAGGAGTCAAAGCGGGTAGGATTGGCACACACATCCAACAGAAAACAATTAACAGCTTTCATCTAACAAAAAAATAAATAATTAATCTATTTTATTATTCTTTTCTTCATTATTGTTGGCCTTTTTCTTTTTTACAGGCCTTTTTGTTTCGAAGGTAGTTTATAAATAAAACTAGTTCTCCCACATTTTGGCAACTTGTACTTTTTTCAAGAAACTGTGATTTAATTTTTTTTTTAAACTAGAAATAGTTTGTTTTTTTAATGACACAATGTCAAAAAGTCGGAAAAATGGTTTTATTTAAAAACACCTACAAAACTCAAAGGCCAACAAAAAATAAGAAAAAATCATCTAATTATAAATTGTGTAAAATAGTTAACAGCATAAATCATATTTACCCATGCTTTCGATTTGAAGTAGTAGTGACCTAAAAGATAATAAATATCAGCAATATCATCAGGGAGTGGGCAGTCATTTTTAGGTACTTCACTCAAATCGTTTTCTACATATTTCTTCATCTCCCACAACAAACGATCTAGGAAAATTAAATATTTTTACCCTGCAGTCTTGTACATTTGCAAAGATATTGTTGTAATTACTTGGATTGTTTTCGGGTGGAATGATTTCAATAAGTTTCAAAAAAAGTGTTTCATTGTCCGGAGTCACACAGCATTTTCCAGTACTGTCATAAGACGGCAACTCTCTCGGTTTGGAAAATTTAAACACCTGCTGCGCCCGGTTCCAGCTCAGTGCAAGCCCAAGTACATTATGATCCACGACCAACCGCCCCTAGCAAAATAAAATAATAATTTGTATTTGTGAAAATAACATTAAACAAGTACAAAAAGTTGTTTTAAGTTTAGATATATTGACCACTTTTCTTCTCATGATTACTCTGGATATGGTATGGTCTTGATGAAAAAACAAATTCAGTTGTTACTGCCAAGCTTTTGACTTATTTTAAGGTGATCATCAAGACAAAACTATCTTAAATATCTACTGATTAACATAATTAACTTTTTCTCAAATGATTTCAAATTTCTTTAAAGACCAACTCAGTCCCAACATTGCCAAGGATGTAACAGTATTACCATGGGTTACTTAACCTGATGATAACCTTAAAATAGATCAAATGCTTGGCAGTAATAACTGAATTTCCTTTTTCATCAAAACCATACCATAATCCAGTGTATGAAAAAAAGTTATGAAAACAAAACATAAAAAACAACTAGGAAAATATTGCAACTGGAAAGTCAACAAGAATAGCTAATCAATATAATCAGTAATCCATCTTATAGATTTAAAGATAATTCTATATAAATAAAAATATTTGAAGGTTAATTTTAAGATTCAGACAAAGTAGATAAACGTTTATAACTTAAAAGATATCCATTCTATCCATTGTTGCAGACAAGTGGGCCAATTTCTTCTTCATCACTTTCTCAAATTTTATTTTCAAATTATTGTTTTTTTGTATTATTGTAATTTGAAATTTAAAAAAAAATCCTTTTTAATTGGCTTGATTATCTCTTTTGTAAAGTTTAAAGTATTTCAGCAATCTTAGAATACAACTTTATTATTAATTTATGTATTCACCTTGTTTTTCTTCTGCAAGCCGTACAAACAATAGAATATCTGTTCAGTCTGCTGCGACAGCTTGGCATAATTATTACTCTCAAGATCGAGAGTCTGCAACAAAGGGTACATCGTTCTAAGAGTATGATAGAGAAGGTTTCCTTCATCAAAACAACACCAAGCTCTCCTGAAATTGAATTTTTTTAATTATTACATTATTGGGTATAATTGTGAAAATGTTTTATTAAAAAATTGTATATTGCCTTCCAAGGTAATCATGTCCTGTGAATAAAATCCTTAAAGAAGAGGGCAATTCTTCTTCCTCTTCGGCATCACATGATCTTTTTGTGTTGAAGACTTTATTCTTTGAATCCTCATCACTAAAAAAATTATAAGTTTGTTTTTAAGTAATTAGTTGTTTCTTTTACAACTGAAATACTTACAATTTTAAAATATAATGAAGTATCAACCAAGGTGCAACACTTTCAATGGGCATTTCCGATGAGTTGTCAGGAACTTCCATTTGAAAGCTAATTATACTACTTAATGTTTGAATCAGTTTAGAGAGTTTCTCTGAACTCAAGTAACGAACTATATTGAAAAAGAAAAAACATTTAAAACTAGTTAATAAATCAAAAACTTGCAAGGTAATCCTAGAAAATGTATAGATTTATTATAAAAAATAAAAATAAAAATACATTATTAGTTAAATTACATGGATGGTAAAAATATATACTCACACATTATTTTGACAAATCAAACCTGACAGTAAACTTTTGAGGAATTGTTGTATATTAAAAAGGAAAAAATGATTAAATTAATTAAATATAAAATACTCACATATTGAGTACCCCATCGAGTCAATGCAAGCTAATAGACCTTGCATCACTTTGACAAGAAGGGTGGCTACATTCGGCCTTTCTTCATCGCTTGAGATCCGATATTCGTTGAGCATCTCATGCAAACAAGCCTCAGTCCATATCACACACTCCTAAAAAATACCATATAATATATGCAGAATGATAAGGTCAACCGGTTTACATACCTTGTAATTCAATTGTTTCCAGTATGAATCTAAGATGAGAGAATACTGCATGGGCCTCGATATGACAACCTCTTCTGCTTTCATATCATCTATATTCACCTTCAAAGAGTCGGCTAATATTTCTGTAACTTCCTCGTAGTGACCGTCATTGTACAGTCTCCAAATTTCAGTTAGACTCTTATTTCTGAAATTATGAACAAAAGTTATATTATACTTTGCGTTTGTTTACTGTTAACTGTATTTCCTGTTTTCTTAACCTTTTAAATGATTTCAATAAATTCGATATAATTTCCTTGTTTACAATAGCATGATGGGTTATGTTTGGTATTCTTATTTCCACGTTTTCTGCCATTTTGTAACCTAGAATCTGAAAAATCCATTTACACTATGCTTTCCATTAATTTATACCTGCCAACAAAAAAAAACCTGTTGTAAAGCCACAGCAGCTGACTCGTTATCGCCAGAGTGGTGTAAAAGCAAGCCTTCGAGCCAATAGGACCGTATGAAAAACTCAATATCCTCAGAATTCGCAGCACGTACGTTTAATTTTCCAAAATGAAGGGTGGAAAATTTTCCTCCAAGTGCGCTAAAAATTGTTACCGAGAAAGGAATATGAAATGTCCATAAATAAATTATTAATTAAACATACGTGTCTCCTAAAGGACTGATGTATCCTTTACTCTTCTCTTTCTCGAGCCAAAGGTTTAATAAAAGTTCACCGTAGAGTAAGACGGTGATATCTTCGTTTAATGTTTGCGGCTCGTCATTGCACCTCATCGCCACAGGGTAATATCGTCTATTGAAACACATGAGATTAATTGAAGAAACGTTTAAAACCCATGATTTCACTTACAGTACAGCTGCGCATGCTTTCATGAAAAATTTGTCTAATTTCTCAGGCCAGTATAATTTCCACTTGAGAGAGAGTTTGAGTGTGAACCTTTTCAACAAATCTATTATGCTGTCTTTGCTGGAATGACAATATCTAACAAATTCGGCGACATCGTCAAGCTCCTTTTGTGTACTGAAGTATTCCTCATCAATTATGTACCTACAAAGTAAAAATTGTTCGAATACATTATACTTACAGAAACACAAAGTCATTTTCCTTTGTACATGGAACAGTTTCAAATTTCTAAATGTTTATTGACTCATTTTCCACACTTTCTATCATTCCAAGTGACAAAACAAGCAGTCAGGGTCATCTGTAGGTATCCCTGGGGCTCTGCAAGATGCCAGTGTACCAAGATTTCTTGTCAATTTTCAAATGAACTCTTTGCCACTAACAAAAATGAGGATGTGCTACTTATTTGCCTTAAACTTCCAAATATTTATATGTTAAAAAAATTATGAAACACTGACAAATTTACTGGCATACTGCTAACACACCATGATATGTGACAATATCTGCAGCATGAAGTCAGCAAATTAATAGAAACCATGTCAAAACAGTTTTTATAGTAAATTTACATACACAAAAATAATAGTTTTGAGGAATTTTGAAGAATTGATGGTGTGTGTTGAGTTATGAATTGTTCGATATACACATGTTGAACCGGCATTGAGTCTCTTACTGAGTTTGTGCACAATCATGGGTAGTAATGACTTATAATCAGAACACACACTTTGGTGAACAGAAAGAAATGTTAAAAAATAAAAATAAAATAAATAAAAACCTTCACCTAAAGCGCCTTGGGACCCCCTCATACCTCACCCTCCAGTAAAAATTACATTTTATGTGCAAGTAATCTAGTATATTTTTCAAAGCAGATTAAAGACAGTAACTTAGTAGTTTATAATATTCATATTACATGCATAATATATAGCATACTTACATAATGATTAGTGGCATATTTTCTATTAAATTTACCCTTACTCATCTTCAAATTCATGTTCATTATTCATACTTTAATGAAAAACCGTTTACTCACTGTTGTCTTTGCTTCTTTGTAACCTTGTCCATTCTTTCATCTTTGTTATTCTCTTCTGTGCTGAAACATCTGTTGTACAAATCCATCGTGTGCATAGAATCTTCAGAGCAACCTTCAAGAAATATTCCAAAATTCCTAGGCCTAAGAAAAACCCATTTTTTTTAGATTCATTAAAAAAGCTAGTAAATTAAACACTTTTAATAAATACTTACAGTAGGTCAGGAGGAATGATCTGAGAAAATGATTCCATCAAACTTGGTTCTTCCCTTCTGATAGTACTTCTCACTCTCGCCGATCTCCTTTTTTGATTTTGGTTGTTGCATATTTTTTCCCAGAGACGTCCTTTTGCTAACAGTTTTGAATTATTTTACATTTAAAGAATGATTTTAATTAAACACTACCTTCCTCGTTATCATCACTATTCAATTCTTCTTCATTTTTTGATCTTGCCTCTTCAGCCCCTGAACTTTCGTCTTCTATACTAACCGGTGAATCGTAGCCTTTCTCGACATGAAGTTTTACAGTTCGAAATAAGTTCTGTAATGACATATATGTTAAAGCTTTGTCATTAAATTTTAAATTAACACTTGTTACTTTTTCTGGATATTCTTCTTCAGCAACTTGAAGAAGGTACAAAAGGCATTTGCCTAGTCTGAGCCAACTATCTAATCTCACAGACCACTCAGGCTGAAGAGGAGGCTCGGGGGGAATTTTGTACGGCTTCCACCTTTTTTGCTGTTGATCTATGAGATTTTCAGCAACATTGTACATTTGCTGGACATCATCTGATTCCAGGCAAATATTATGAGGTGTTTCAGGTAAATCACTTTAATACAACAACAAAAAAATTAAAGAAATGGTAAAATTAAAATATAGTTATATACCCTTACCAATCAGGATAAAATAAATTAAAATCATCTTTAAGTGTTGGAGATTGAAGGAAGATCTTTTCCTTGAAAGCGTAACCCTTTAGAAACCCTGTGTCCATTTTTGTCCCTTTATAAATATAAAATAAACTAGACAAATAATCACCAAGGGCATAATAGATTGTTACTAAATTATCAATACTAGGCCAATGATTTGGACTGCATTTCAACCCCTGAAAATAAAATATTAAATTTAAATTTAATTCAATTAAAATTTTAAAAAAAATTATACTTCTTCAAAAGCTGAGGCAGCTAAATGCAAATCGTGTATTTGCATGGCAGTAGTACCAATACAGTACCAAAGATTCAAGTCTGATACATCTATTTTGGAAGCCTGTGAAATATGTTTAAAAAAGTTTAGTTCGCCATTTTAAAAACATAATTTTTCTAAATGAAAATCAAGTTTACCTCAATGTAATACTTTAAACTTTTTTTCAATCTATCCTGCTTTGCAAGACAGTGGCCCAAATTCATAGTCACGCAATATTTTAAATGTACAACTGACGACTGGATGTTCCCATTGCCCAAAATTTTGCCTTTTGCTTCCTGAAATTTACATTCATTAATAAAAATATATAATTACAATTTTTAAACAAATTAATACCTGAAGGATGATGTCTGATTTGAGCAGATCTCTCAATATCTGTTCTGCCTCTTCCCATTGTCCTTCGCTTTCCAAACTGAGGGCTTTTTGGTACTGGGTCACGGCTTGCTGCTCCTGAAACAAAATCATGACTTTCAGGTGAGTTTAAAATAAATAAAAATGGAGACAATCATTATTAGTTTGTTAACATTTAAAACTACACTCCTATAAATTAATGGAGGATCAAATAAGAATATAACCTTGTGCTATCTAAGATAGAAAAAAAATCTATTTGAATTTTCATTAACACAAATTAGCTCCCAAAAAAAAAGCATGCAGGCCAGTTATAAAAGCATAAAATATCTCACCATCATTTCATTTAATTATTTTTATGCCACTTATTCAATTATAACACAATGATAAATCTTAATACATTTGTATAAAGAGATTTTTAATCAATTTTTTTACATATTCGACAACATTGAGCCACTTATTTTAACTTAAATCCTTTCATGTATCAAAACAAGCTGTTGAAAGCTTTCCCCCCATTTTGTCTAGTTCTAATTCTGAAATGTTAATCATTGTTGATACACAGGTGTGATTATAGAATTGTCATATTTAACCAAGTGAGACACCTAAGAAGAATTTCTGTCATAAAAAATTGTTTTCAAATATTCTCAATAAGCCTATCTACACTGATTCGTTCTGGTCAATGATCCTACTTCCTAACCAGTTTGACAACGAATCAATCAAATTGAATATCAAATCAAATTTAAATTGTGAAATATTGTGTTGATATACCGTAGTACATTATTAGCATATTCGGTGATTTGTTTGTGTTATTTTTTACTCTGAGTCTCTTTTAAATGCATCTGTCGGAAAAAAAGCAACAAGAATAGGCAGACAGGATCAAGCTACACTTTTCCATTTTTAAAGAAGGGTCGCTTTTCTTGAGTTGTTAACTTTGAATGAACCAAGATAGAAATTCGAATCATGGAAATGATGCTCTTTTGACACTACTTTTATTTTGAGGAAAATCACACTTTTAGATGTGTTTTCAATTTTTTTTATAGTTATTATTTTTCATATATAAACACGTGTGAATACTAATTTCAACGGGTCAACAGTTTTGAGTAAATGAA
Source organism: Cimex lectularius (assembly GCF_000648675.2). NCBI lineage: Eukaryota > Metazoa > Arthropoda > Insecta > Hemiptera > Cimicidae > Cimex > Cimex lectularius. The sequence continues at coordinate 2,001,397 of NW_019392656.1, forward strand.
TTGCAAGTAAAATCTTGCATCTTAAATGAAGCCTTAGCACAAGGCCTACAGGATGACATCCACACATGGATTTGATGTTACCATTTATGCTTAACACATAGACAACATCCTTCAAAACAGGGGGTAATGAAAAACAGACAACTAGCCAGAGGAGATCTGCAAGACCATATATAGGCCTTGAACGTATACCTGGGGTAACAAAAACAAATACAGTATCCTCCATCAAAGAATGGAGCCACATAAACCAAAAAGAGAAGTGGACAAACTCTAGGGTCGTTAGACACAATAAACTTAAGCTAAAACAACCCTCACCAAGACTCACACAGACACCGCAAACTCACTGCTGCAATTGGAGAGGACAGTCTCAGAGGAGTGACAGGACTATTAATCGGTACTGGCATCTGAGAAAACATCTGCATAACATGGGCATATCAACGATGATCTCATTTGCAGATTATGCAATGAGGAGGAAGAAACATATCACCTAAGAAACCCATATTATAATTGAATGCAAAGCAATAACTCAATGGAATCATAACCTAGCATCCAAAAAAATCAGGGAATAAAACTATAGCAGTGACATTCAAAGACTTAATACTTCTGAGAAGGAGGATTTGGTCAATTGCATTGAACTAGGGAACTAGGAAGGTACAATAAGCCAGAAGGCTACAGAGCTTGGAGAGGCAAACACTGCTTTCTCGTATCCATCATCAAAGCTATTTATTTTTTTCTAAATTTTAAAACAAACAATTTTTTAACAAACAGGAAAATTTCGCTAATTTTGTGTTTTATAATGATTTTAAAAAATTTAATGTAAAATGAAGTGTAGATTTGGACAAATAAATAGCAACTGCTTCAACCATTATTGTCTGAATTTATCATTGAAGAAAAGACAATCAACCAAAAAAGATAGAGGAGTAGAAATTTACAAAACAGTTATTTTGTTTCACGCATTGACAAACAACTGAAAAAATAGTATTTTTAACTTTTATAAATAGAGTGTTTTGAAGTTTTTGCCCCTAAAGATAAACATAATTATAAATTAAGTATTAGCCACCCTTCTAAGTTTTAACCCATTTTCAAAATCAGTCCCTCGTGCTATCGCATCACATTTGATGTGAAGTCAAGACATGTCAGAGTTTAGAGTAAAATTAGAGATTTTTTATTTATTTTTTATTGAGGAATAAATTGATTAATACCTCAACACTGCAAAAATTAGAATTAATTTATTTTTTCTTCTTCGTTTTACTGGTTAAAGCAATAGAGCGAGTTGTGAATTAATCAAATTTTAAAAAAAATTCCTGTCATGCAGCAGGGCTTAACATCTAACAGTTAGATGTCATGAACCTCTCTTACGACATTTTCTCTACGTTATTCACAATTAAAAATGAAATGGGCTCAGCTGGGATTCGAACTAAGAATCACTAGTATGGTACTTATGAGTTGGACGCCCTAGCAGTTAGAAACCATGTTCCCCATTAATACAATAAATATATTTTTTGAGAAAAAGGTTTCTTTCAAATGTGAAATGTCAGAAGAAAATATGTTTAAATTTAAATTTAAATCGATTATTTTTTAAGCTGACAACTATCAGTTGATATTGACAGATGGTGCAAATTAGTGAGAGGCTTGGGAGGGTTTTAATTTTTGTTTTGTTTTAAGATACTTATTACAATTGGTCCATACTGATTTTTTTACGGTTTTATCTAAAATTCTGCCAAAAGGATGATAGAAATATATAAAAATTGTAGTTTTGATATATTGTTTACGTTAATTTATTTAGACCAATCAAATTTAATAACGTGCTGACTGATTAAATCAATCAATTGAGTGTTGTGATTAAATAATTTCAATTTAAAGAAAATTTGAATTGTGACAAAACAGGTTGATTTCCTTGAGCGTTTGAATTTAATTAACGCTAAGAAAAATTATTCAAAATTAAATGATAACATTGAAAGACAAAGATAAACAAAAAAGGTAATATTTAGGAGAAGGTTATGTATTTAAATTAACTTCCACGTCCAGGAATAGACGATTTGAAAGGGACAGTCGAGGAGAGGCACCGTCTCTGTCGAAGGGATGAAATTTTGACTCAAAAATTTGAAAATTTCTCTTTTTTTATAGAAGTGAAAATGTATTTACCAGGGCCTCTTTCGTGACAGCTTGTTCGTCGCTGCTCCCTTGGCTCTCGTTCGACGATTCATCGCTGATCAGCGGCTTGAACCTGGATGGGATCATTTCGCCGAGTCGTCGTCTAGGAGGCGGACCGAGCCTGAACGGAGCATCCCAGGGTGAAACGGCTCCGCGAGATCTGGCGTCGACGGAGTGGCAGATTCAAAAAGACAGCGCCATTAAGCGTGCTGGACACCGGTCGCCCTTCTCGGTTTCGCTTTCCTTCCGATTCATACGCGGATTGCGGATAACAGGGGGAGCCGGCGTCGAGACTCCACACGAAACGGGCGCCAAACCAAAAAGAAAAAGTCAACACGATGTTCGGCAGTCAGCGAGACGCCTCATCATTGGAACTATACTGCATTGAATAATTTATTCAACTCAGCGGTGATGATTTTGCCGCGATATTCAGTCTGACCAACCTTCAATATAATGAAAAATTATATCATATAGATATGTATATTTACAGTTATAAGATAAAACATCACAGAGAACCGACAAATTAATTGGCTTCTCTAGATTTCCCTACGATACCTATTCAACACAGGTCTGCACACGGACTGAATCAATTTCCTCAGCTCTTCTTTGAAGATTTTCCAGCGATATTCTTTCTGACCGCCTTTAAAAGGATACAAATTTATAAGGTCATTTAGCTACGCATATTTTAAGATGAAACATCAAAGAAATCGCCTTATTCGTCAATTAATCTCAATTTGCTTTTTTTTAATACATTATTGATCATCAATTCCTAATCAACACAGGTCTGGACATGGAGTTTCACCTCTGCTTTGAAGATTGTACTACACAATTCAGTCCTACTCCAAAACACTAAATATCTAAAAACTAATAAAGCAAGACGACATTTTATGATTACTGATGACCTGTTGACAGGTTGTTTTATCAACTCACGTTATTTCAATAAATGTTTACGTCTTCAATACATTCTTCACTTCCTTTGTTTAATTTTGCACTTTCATCAAACTTAAAATCAGGAAAAATTAGTAGAACTGATAGTGGTTGCATATATTATTAGTAAGGACCACATAGTTTCGTCGATCCCCGTTTAACACGTTTTGACTTGCCCTAATTAATTTTCTCTCTGCAGTGATAATTTAAGCATATTATTCAGTCTGACAAACCTTTAAAACTATACAAATTTTTTGAAATTTTAAAGTTACTAAAATTGTAAGATTTATCTTGTCTTGTTTGATAGTTTAGTTTACAGATGACTCTCCTCAGCACAGGTCTTAATCTGCATTGGACATTTTTTCCACTTACTGATGATGACCAATTGTAGTTTCGGTTTACCATTAGACTTCACAGTTTTTTAAATATTTATTTTTAATAATGGTTTATTAGCACCTTATTAACCTTATTAAATAAACCATTATTCAAAATAAATATTTAATATGTCTTTTTAATACAATTTTTCCATCTCTTTTAATTTGCTTTACAAAATCCTTTTTACAGCTTTTAACTGTTCTCACTAAAACGTATTGGTTTTTTTTCTTTATGTTTATGATATTTCTTCTTTATTGATTATTATGTGGGTTTTATTGTTGAGGGCCTATTCAAAAATTAACCATTCCCTTTTCCTGACGATCGCATTGACGCCAGGCATCGTTCTAGTCTTCCTTTTGTTACCTCCTTTTCCCCAGGTACAAAATTGTGAGTACAAAAACTCAGATTTATTTACTTAAAATATACTTAGTTTTTACGCATTTCAAACAAATCTTTAATATATGGTAATGAAAGGCGTTTGTGAACTGTGCTTGTTGTTTCTTGTTGCTGTTTTCCCACTTTTTCTTCTGTCTGTCCTCCATGTGCATTGTTTTGGGGAATTGAAAGATGTTCAATTAATTTAAGAGAAATGAAACATAGCGGAAATACGTCCACTTCATCCTCCATGAAAAAGTTTAGCATTAATACGTGAAATACAAAGGATTATATGTTGTGCATGAAATGAGGATATGCAACAAGCCTCTTTGACACATAAACCATATCGTAACAAGTCCTGATATCTCTGAAGTCTTATGCCTCATTTGTGAGGTTTTGACACATTACTTTGGCTCCGGAAAATATGTAATGATAGTGTAAAAAAAAAAAAAAAAACAACATGCCTTAAAAGAACAAATCCAGCATGTGTACATATATTGTATATTTTTTTCTAAATGTATGTGGTGTGTTGATCATAAAATTTGAGGTTCAAAATATCTAAAAAGCACTTTTGAAACATGTTTTCATAGAACAATTATGCATGATTAATAAAATTAATCTTTTAGGGAAATTTTTCTAAATGTCAATTTATTGATTGACAGAACTATTTTTGACAATCATATTTCCTAAACTGTTGGATATCTAACAAATTTGATTGGATTAAGACATTTAGTAATGAATATTATGAACAAATTAATTGAAAAAAACAGGTGAAGAACAGACCAATTAACATTTACGGTAAAGTGATGAACAAGCTTGATCATCTGCGATCATCCTCTCGTCTAAGCTTACTGGGTTTGTCTATCAGACAAATTTTCTCTGGAGGTTTGGTATGTGTTTTATTTCATAACACTGAGGCTATTTATTTTCGGTCATAATTGATCAAATAACATGAAGATCAACTACAAGATAATGCAAAATAACAAAGAAATGAGAATAGGACGATAAGGTTGACCAGCGACAGGTGCTTCACCTTGCCAATTTCAACACGTTAAATGTCATTAAAAAAAAAATTATGTCTGTTTCAAATGCATGGCTGCTGGATTTGATTCCTTTTCCTTACTGTGATGAGCACTGATTTGACACCTAAATCGTTGTGGTCACCACATCTTACAATTTATTTGTGTTATAAATAGTTAAAACGTTAAAAGGTCAAGAATATTATTAATTAATTATTTTTTCATTATAAGTTAAGTAATCTGTATTCGAAGTTTTAAAAAAAAAATGAAAACTTTTTTGTTATTGTACGGAATACAAATTACTTAGGCAAATTCTTACAAATGTTGGCCTTGAAAAAAAAAGTTCATGGTGTTTTCTAATTATACTTTAACTCCTTACAGAGAGCTTGTAGGCCAATTTATCGTATGATAATTTTTCTTATGCACAACCAAGTTTTAGTTCCTTGTTTGGCTGGTTTTATTTATTACTATGAAGGGTGTGGAAGGGTCAATAATGGTACATTAATACTGATTTGATTTACTTTTTGCAATAATGGAGAAATACAAAGCACTCCATCATTATGAATGAATGTGACAATTTTATAATTTGTATGTATTGCGGGGTTGGATGATCCAATTGTATATTTGTTCTGGAAACAAGAAGGATAAGACAGCATTTTTTAGTTTTATTTTTTTCCTAATTTTTTAAATTGTAACCTCAATGAAATTTTGAAGTTCCAGATGTCGTTGAAACTACTTTCATCCAACAAATGTTTTGGAGGGTTTCAAAATGTCTACAGCCATGTCAGGCAAGTCGGTTTTTTGTTAAACTCAAAACAAAATTGATTTTTTTTTTTTTTTTCAGCAAAGTTTTAAAATGCACAATGAAATTTGGGATCTATCTCCCGCCGGATTGCGATGGAAAGAATGTCCCAGTCGTTTATTGGCTCTCAGGCTTGACTTGCACCGAACAGAATTTTATAATAAAGTCAGGAGCGCAACAACATGCCAGCAAGCACAATTTCATTGTCGTCTCCCCTGATACGAGCCCAAGTATATTTCTGCCTTTAAAAATATATTTCTTTTAAAAATAACTGTGATTTCCTTAAAAAGGAGGAGTAAATATCCCTGGGGAAGATGATAGCTACGATTTTGGCTCTGGGGCCAGTTTTTATGTTGACGCGACTCAAGATCCTTGGAAGACTAACTACAACATGTACTCGTATATTACAAGTGAGCTCCCAGATGTTATAAACACTAATTTTCCTTCTGATCCTTATCATCAAAGCATCATGGGTCATAGGTAAAATATATACTTATACGCACTTATACAATATTATATTTATTAATTATTTATTTCAAGCATGGGAGGCCATGGTGCTCTTATTTGTTATTTGAAAAACCCTGGAAAATACCGATCCGTGAGTGCTTTTGCGCCAATCTGCAATCCGACTCAGAGCCCCTGGGGAAAGAAGGCCTTCAAGGGATACTTGGGCGAAGAAGAAGACAAGTGGCATGATTATGACGCAACCTCTTTAGTTGCCAAATTTGATGGGCCGCTTAGTGACATTTTAATCGATCAGGTTAAATGATAATTAAAAAATCAACACAGTGTACCAATGGAAATTGACCTCTTATTTTATAGGGTGCTGCTGATGAGTTTTTGTCCAACGGCCAACTCCAGCCAGAAAATTTTCTACAAGCTTGCAAATCTGCGCAAGTGCCTGTCATACTGCATATGCGAGAAGGATACGATCATAGCTATTTTTATGTATCATCTTTTATTGGAGAACATTTTCAACATCATGCCAAATATTTGACGCAGTAATCAGTCTTTTCTGTTTATTTTGTTTTTTCAGTTAAAAGGTTTTTCCATTTTTGCAGTATGCAGAACCAATAAACCAGAAACAATAATAAAGATAAGTTCACATGCCAAAAACTTTAGTTTATCTTGTAAAACATTTTCTAAACCAAACATTTGCTTTGTTATAACATTTTTTTTCTACTACTTAATAATATTGAATTATTCTATTTTTATATTATTATTTTAGATTGAAAAAAAAATATTTAACTATATATTATATATAGTTTTAAAATTTGGGTATCAAAAATGTCAAATAAAATATAATTTTTACTTTCTTCTTTTGTTTTAATTATGCCTATGCAATACTTATTATTATTAGTCTTTTATTAATTGTTGTATAATGTTAATCATCGTTATACATTTAATTTATTTTTATGTATTTGTATCATTTTAACTTCCATTCATTTTCAACTATTGAACTAGGAACCCATCGCCAGACTTGTTCAACATTAATACAATTGAGCAAAAATATCATGCATTTGATAACTGTTTCCAACAAAATTCGTCTAATTCAGGGATTGCCAATTAATAACAGTAGTTTTGGCCAAAAGTTAAAAAGTATTTTGGTATTTGTCAAAATATTGTATCAAATTTGTACTAATAATTTACACAAAAAGTGAAATTTTTAAATTATAAGTAGTTTCTTCTTTGTTTTATAACAGGTTTTTTTTCCAATTTAATGCACATTTTTGTCCTTGGGTAAAATCCAGGTGGACAAAAGAAAAACAAAATCTAAAATTAAATTACACTTAAACTAAACTAAAAACTTAAATTACGTTTGATATTTTCAATAAACAAAAGTTCAAACAAATGTTTAAAAAAACAGTATATCAGCATTATGTACAATTAAAATAGAAAAATATGACTAATCAATACCATGGTTTACTTTTAACAGTAGTATTTTGTAATAATTTATTCTTTTAAAAGGGAAATAATGAAAAGATCTAGCCGTTTAAATTTTCTTTTTGAAATCCCGCCAATATTTGACCATGATTTCACGTTTCTGCCAGATGTGTTGGTTGCCCCAAAGACCCCAGAATCTGAAAAGCAGCATAGTTGTACAGTGAAATTATTACAGTTTTACAGGAAAACCAAAAACTTACATTCCAAAAGCTGCTCCACCTAAATGAGCTGCATGATCGAAAAATCTCCAGCCTAATAGCACGCCAGCAAGGTCCAAGCCCATTATCACTTTTATTGCCTAAAGATTAATAAAACAACAAAAATTAAATAAGAAAATTATTTTAGTGATTAAAAAAAATTGACTTACAAGTCCAGCTTTAAAAGTAAAAAATGGGAGAAGAATTATACTCAATTGTATGTCAGGGTAGGTCACGCAAGTATAACCAAGTATACCCATAATTGCACCACTCTAAAACATTTACAATGAATTTATTTAATTATATTAAACATCCATAAACAAACTTGAAAGTTGTTTATTATTTAAAAATATGTATGTAAATCTTACAGCTCCAAGGGATAATCCAGGTTTTGAAGCAATCACTTTATGCACATAACTAGCAAACGATGCGACAGCGCCTGCTGCCATGTAGAATCCTAGAAATTGTTCCTTACCCATGCTCAATGTGGCAGCTAAAAAACAATTGTCGAGTTATACAGTTCAACCCCTGTTTCACGTTAAATAGCCATACCTGTGCAGAAGCTCTGCAGTACGTACATATTTGCGAATATATGCAAAAAAGAGTGGTGGCTGAATGTCGACAACACCATAGGCCAGCAGTTATTTTCTATAAATTTATTCTTAATTGAGATTTACCTGTTGAATATAGGCTTAAAAAACAATCAATATTACTTGCTGCAGGGTTAGAACAGAAATACTTGATCATGGTGTATTCAAGTTGTGGTACTCTCCATGCCAAAAAGACAAGAATGTTCGCTAGGCATATCGGAAGAAATATTTGTGCAGCCGAGTTAAGGTCACTCCAAAAATTCCTATGCCTCTGCTACAACAACAATAATGTAAAATAAGGGAAAAAAGTACATACAGCTTTTGCAAATAATTGTCAAAATAATCACTTTATTTACTGAAAAGACCTTTAAAAAGTAAATTATAAACTTAACTCAACTTATTAAAAATAAAAATATTAATTAATTAAAAAGAAATAAATTGGTAGTTACCTACATATTTATATGCCCTGTCAGATGACTTCCAGTCTTTAAAGTAATTAGGCCTAGTATTTTCATAATGCCAAATCGCCGCTCCTGAAATGCTTGCAGTACTGAACTAAAACAGTTTGCATCGATTTGTAACAAAAAAAGGGCCAAAGATGCAATAATTTACAACTTACTGCAAGGGTGAAGAAAAATGGCTTAATTAGTCGCCCTCCTGTGAGATTTCTTGTGTCGATGTTCACGTTGTCGAATTGAGGCTGGAAGGATTCGAGTTTTGGTTTGTTTGACCATTGCCCCCTTGTGTTGAAAGTCGACGAAGTTGAGAACTTCTTGAACTTCATTCTTAACCAATACCCATTTGAATTGATGGCCTTGCTTTCAAACAGCCTATAAAATAAATTTATGACGACAAAATTACTTATTTGTTTAATCATGATTATACCTTAAAAATAAAATCTCACATTAAAAAATGAATCTGATTTCATAATTAATCTTACTTATCAGATCTAATAATATAATCAAATTTTATGCTCTTCCGATTTTTTCTTTCTTTATTGTGTTCTTTTTTAGGTTAATTCCAGAAAGCTGTTTTTTATCAAATACAATTTATATCGTTTTAATATGTTTCAGCAATAGACATTCAGAATTTTTTTCTTGAAATTAACGAAAAATTAAAATAAAATATACTAAAATGAGAAAGGTGGCAATCATTTTCTGAAGGTCGTACCTTTAAAACATACAGACACACATGCATATTTCAATAAAGATTCTCTACTTATAATGATTTTTTTTTTTGCTTTATGATCTTTGCATATTAGCCATGACGAATTTCTTATATATGTTGTTCAAATTGGGGGTTATCGGGAAAAAAGGGCCAGAGGTGACAGTGGGAATCGAACCCACAACCGCGGCGTGAGTCTCTCATGCTAACCACTCGGCTACCACGGTCCCCATACTTATAATGTTGTAAAAATAAAAAAGGATGTTCAATTTAGAATATCAGAACATCAATTTAAGATTTTACTTCCATGTAAAGTTCAAATTTTGTAAATTAGGTAAATAAGAAAATAAACTTATAAATTTTGTCAGACAATCTTGAAGGGCTTTAGTCTGGCCTGAGATGTCTGATCACCTATCAGACCTGGAGGTGATATTTCACAGTTAAAGAAGATATTGAAGAACACATTCTTTAACTGAAACGGTCAAACATAAAATGACGATCATGATAGAAAATCAATTTAATATTAACTTTGGTCACTGAACAATCTAAGAATGCCTTGAGATTTTGCAAATTTATCACCTATCAGACCTGAAGGTGATATTTCATAGTTAAAGAAAATTTTAAAGAACTCAGTAGCCGAGTACTTAACGTGATAGACTCTCAGCTTTTAGACACTCTGGTCGTGGGTTCAATTCCCCCATCACCCCTGGCCCTTTCTTCATGATACTCCCTCATTAATACAATGCATCATCAAATAATAAAATTAAGAAATAAAATAAAAAAGTCTTTAACTGAGAAGACCTAAACATAAAATGATGATCATTACTGATTCAACAACTTAAATTGAGTTTACTGATCTGTCAAACATTAAAAAAAGCCATAGTGAGAGACAATTTATCTTCTGACAGACGCACTGCAACATTTCACAATATAAGAATACATTATAGTATAAAGATGCTCATGACTCAGAATTTAATATTGAATATATCTGTGCAAAATCAACATATACGCATTCACAATTCCACTGCCTTATATTGTCTTTGTTTCTATAAAACATTAAAGAAAAGAGTGATAAGAATGTCCTTGGCAAAGTTCATACAGTTAAACAAAATTAAAAAAATGATGGAGCAGTTCAATTGATAGAATTTTGAAGGAAACAAGAGCAGGTCATTGAGAAAAACTATAACTGGCCAAGCTTCATGATAAATTGAAATTATCTTGGTACAGGAGTTTAAATTGTGTCCATATTTACAAAATTAGAATTATCATCGGTAGCATTCGCGTGTCAACAAATCCCCATTTACCTGAAGCAGTGGCCCTCCAAGTTCATCGCAGTTCTCAGGAGCATCTTCGTGTTTAAACTAAGTCTGTACGACGATGAGTGGCATTACCGCTGTATTGAATTTGCTAAAGCAAATTTTGAATGTTCAATTTGGATAACAGCCGGTGTAACCTTCCCTCTCCGATTCTTTATCTCACGTGGGCCCGATAAACGTATCAAGGGATGGGTCGGGAAGAGTACGTGAACGACAGGAGCCACTGGACAACACATGCCAAACATTTAATGGGCTAACTGGAGAATTAATGGATAAAACAAATTCAAAGTGGTACATTTATTCAAAGTATGTTTATTTTTCGTCATAAAATTATTTTATCTTTATCTTTAAAATGCTTTCATAATTTATTAAAATTACAATTTACCATTTTGATTTTTTCTTTTTCGCTTAACGATTTCTATTATTATATTACTAAATTTAATTGCAAGATATTTTGTTTCCGTCTGTAATGAACTTCGCCTGCTTTAAATTTAGGTATGACTAAAAAATGAATATGACTCAAGTAAGTTAAAAATATATAATTCATGTTTTGGTTTTTTATGTTTAGGACTTGCACTTTCTCTTGAGTTCTGTTTCTAGTTATTTGAACTTTATGATTAAATCAATTTGTTTGAACAATTATTCTCATATCGTGTAACTTATATGCATTTTGTAAAATTTGTACATATTTAACAAAAATGAGCAATTATAGGAAAGTACATAAAAAATAGTTATCTTTTTTAAATAGTAAATTGTTTCAAGATTTTGATAGCAGAAGAAATGAGTTGTCCTCAAACCAATCAGATCGACAACTTTTATTTAGAGACGGAAAAAATTTGCATAGCAGCGTCTTACATATTTGTTAAAATACGTAAATATGTATACACAAAACTTATAAAAACTATAAATATATATTTATAAATTATTGCATGATTTGTGACATCACATAGAGCACTAGTTCAAGAAGAAGTTGTGGCATTTTCTTTTAATCCTCGTTTTTAAATTCAATTTGTCTGCACATTTAGTACTAAATTTTTTGCCATTGATTATAGACTAAAGTGCGATACAAGTGCAAAATTGTCAATTGTCCTTATGCCTGGTTCTGTAGTCATGACATAAGTGTTTTGTACTGTCTTGGTGGTTACTCATTTGTAGGATATAGTTCACAGGAATTGTAAGTATGTGAGTTTTTAGTGGCTGGTTGTTTGATAATTTCTTGCAGTCATGAGGAGCGGTCAAGAATGTTTGATGAATTCATGACTACTCCTCACTACTACAACAAATTGTAAGTATATTGAGCTGTTTTGAACTTAGACGCTGTCTCTGTATCCCAGCACTAGAATCACTCTCAAAGTTCTCTTTTTAAGCAGGCTGAGTGACATCTCTGCCCCACAATACAATGTCATATCTAACTTGTGACATATAAAGGGCATAATAGGCCTTCCCAGTTGAGAGAGGTGTACAATGTGTTTCAATCTCTTGAGCCCAAAACACACAGGAATCATTTTCCATACCAGGAAAGTTATGTGACAACCAAAATACCCAGAACCCGAAAATCTCAACTGACATTATTTGTAGCATTATTGTCTGATAAAAAGATTAACAAAAATTGAACATGTTTTTTATATTTTGTAATCATTATTATCAATTTTTTTCTGAAGTTATCAATAAAACAATTATAGAAAATGAGAGAAATGTAGATTTGTTTCTGCATTGGGTGTTTTTCTCTTTTTTAATTAAGTTGTGTTTTAATTTGTCAATCAGACTTAAGCATGTGAACATGAATGCTAATTATCAATTCTGGCTTGTGGACACCATTTCATTATTTTTACTTTATTATTCGGTCACTTTGTTCTCCCAATTATTCTTAAATCATATAATTTATATGCTTTTTTTAAATTCGTAGAATTTATTAAAAATTAGCGACTAGATAAGTAAATATTTATCTTTTCCAAGTAGTAAATTGTTTTAACGTTACAGTTTTTTTGATAAAGTGAGAAATGTATTGTCTTACAAATGGCTGTATTCATTATTTGAAGCATTGTTGTCTGGTAAAGAGTTTTTAAAAAATTGAACCTTGTTTTCGCTATTATTTTTTTTATCGTTATTTTTTTCTGTAATTATTAATTTAAAAAAAGTATATAAAAATGACAAGAAATGTCGGGGATTTGTTTCTGTACTGGTTTGTTTCTCTCGTTTTACGCTGTTTTAATTTTTTGAAAATTATTACAGTCACATATCTTTTACATTTGATGAAACTTATTTCAAAGGAATCTTTTTATTTTTTTAATTTTACAATTTGATTTAAGGATGCGAAACAGGTTGGGGGCTAATTATATTTCCGTCTTTTGGAATGCATTCCATAATTTTTACTTTATTACATGGTCAATTTGATAGCACAATTCTTCTCATATCATTTAACTTATATGCATTTTGAAAAAAATTGTAGAATATATCATAAATTCGGAAATGTAGGAAAGTAAATTTTTTAAGAATAATTTATCTTTTCTAAATAGTAAATGGTTTTTTTTTTTTTTTTTTTTTTTTTTTTTATTTTTTTAGAGAGAGAGAGAGAGAGAGAGAGAGAGAGAGAGAGAGAGAGAGGAGAAAGAGAGTGTGAGAGTGAGCACAAATAATTAACTGTATTCCAAATAACTATATTCATTATTTGTAGCAGTGTTTGGAAAGAAGTTTTTAAAAGATTGAACCATACTTTCTGTTATTTTTTTTAATCATTTATATATTTTTTTTTTCGGCAAGTATTAATAAAACTATTAGAAAAATGACGAGAAATGTAGGGGCTCTGTTTCTGGACCGGGTTTTTTTCTCTTTTTTAAGTTGTTTTAATTTTTCGGAAATTATTACAACCATATTTTACAATCGATGAAATTTGTTTAAAAGGAATCTTTTTTTTTAAATTTTACAGTTTGATTTAAGCGTGTAAAATATGTTGGGCGCTAATTATTATTTCTGCCTTTTGGACGCCATTTCGTTATTTTTACTTTATTACTCAGTCAATTTTTTAGCACTATTACTCATCCTTGTTTTTCAAAACTACGATCGGCGAATGCGTTGACTCCAGGGTTAAAAAGAAATTCATATCACGGAAATTAAAAGTTATTAGTATTAATTATTATCATTTTTTTAGTGATGTCTTTTTATTGGAAGAGATTGAATTTTTTTTAGAAATAAAAGTCGGACAGGGAGGTTGCATGCAGTATGATTTTAACCTCGAACTTCAATTTTAATGGTGGACACTGGACAGATATGGCGGAGTGCGGCCCTTACAAGTGTTTATTTTGTTTTAATTTATTTAATCTTGAGATATCCGGCTGTTAGTAGTTTTATGTGAGATGGACGAAAGTTCCGTTTAGGTTCATCCCGAAATATGAAAATTGGAAACGTTTCGACGAGGGCAGCGTTTTTGTCAGACTGAAAACCGTGAGATGAACGCATTTTATCTCGTACCCTGAGCCCGAGATAACGTTCGGCGAGAAATCTGAACAATAAAAATCCCTCGGCTGTGATAATTCAACTTGTTTCTACATGCTTTTGCCTCCGTTTCGGAACGACGCCAAACCGACACGGGAAAGAGGTGAAGTTTCGATTCGTTCCGACGTCGGACGGTCGTGCGGGATTTCTCGCCGGAGGACGGACACGGGGCTGATCGCCTTCGTACAGTGCGGACTCCTTGGAAAAAACGGGCCGGGGCCCTCTGCAAAGGGCGAAGTCCAAAAACGTCAGACGCACATCCACAATTTTCATTTCGATCTCGAGCTTTATCTCGAGTGATTCATACGTTTTTGTACTTCCTGTTTTGTCAGTCGCGACTTCACGATAGAACTCGGGCCGATTCACTGTTACTTCCAACGACCTTTCGCTAAAAAAAGCTGCCGTTTCGTTTTTGGTGCCATCCTACGCTTGTTAGATTTGACAGTTGATAACACACCTCCAGCACAATGTCAGACGACGAAGATAAGCCTCCAGCACCACCTGTCAGACTCTCTAGCAATAGGTAAACTTCTTCATCTAATGGATTTCAACATTGACATGTCTCTTAAATTAAATCTATCTACCTGTTAATTTAAAACATCTGGTTAATCAACAGCCAAAACCTGGGACAACTCATTTTTCTCACATTTCATTAACTACAAGTGAATAGAAAGTATGACTTCAAATAATGGCAAAAACCTTTAAATTTTATCACAAACATTGACATGTGATATGCTCAATCAATAAGCTGCAATGTTATATGAACCCTCGGGGTGATTCTTTATGGTAGACAAAATCTGTTTTATTTTTTGCCAAATTAATTTTCAATCCTGCCATTCAGCTTGATGAGGTGGTGCAGGAAATTTTTTAAATATTGATATTTATTTATTTTAAAAATTAATTGAAATGAAACAAACTGTTTTATTCATTTTACATCATCTCCCTGATTAACAGCACAAAACTGGACCGAAACTCATGTCACGTTTTAATCACTACACGGCAAAACAAGCTATGCCTTCAAACAATGTCAAAGAAGATAAAATTTAATCTCAAACATTACATGGTGATACATTATTGCAATATAGTTTTTCATAGACAAATATTATGCCTTCAAATATTGACCAAAATAATTACATTTGTCCCAAACATTGACACATGATCCATTTGATTAATAATTTCTGGCAATTTTCTTTATCGTAGACAAAATCTGTGTTTTATTCTTTGTCAAATTGATTTTCACAACTGCCATTCAGCTTGTTGAGTGGTGCAGGACGAACATTTTTAATCTAGATAAGAATCGTTCAATATTGATATTTATCTATTTTAAGAACTTGAAATGTACCATTATTATTGTTTAAATCATCTGCCTAATGAACAACAAAAAATCTGGGCTGAAACTCATTTTTTCCTTTATTTCATTCACTACAAGTAAAAACCAATTATGCCATCAAATAATGTCCAAAATCAACGCTAATATGTGGGTGCACTGGTTAGAAATGATAGTTCCACTTACAAACTGGGTATAAACTATTGGCTGAAAACTACTGCTGCTCAAGACTTTAAACTTGCTATACAAAAAAACTTTTAACTGCTTAAAACCAGTTTGAGAAGTAATTGATAACACACTCCACCTTAATTATTTCTATTTATAGTGCCCCTATTAAACAAATAAATGTTCCATTATTTTTTGTCTAATTGTATTTTGAATCTGCTTTTCAACAAGTTGAGTTGTGCGTAAAAAACATTCTTATCTAGACAATATTCATTTAAATGACATTATTTTCAATATTTTTGTCATAAAATAATATGAAACATTTTTCAACTTGTTTAATTCAATATGAATGAAATCCATATACTAAAACCAACATGTGCCTATTTTCTTTTAAGGTGCAGGAAGTTAGTGTGTCGTGAGCTGTTTAAATGGTTAATTTAAATTCATTTGTTCAAATCTGAATTGAACAGTTATTTTTTAAATTTCAAACATGGGCTTGAGGACGAGTTTGAATAATCCAGTTTTTATCCTTGGATGCATGAGTATACAGCTAAATAGATAATTAGATAATCAAGTTAATGTGAGAGTGCAGGAACCCCCTTTTGATCGTTTCTCCAAAGAGAATACGGTAACAACATTTCTATCTAAAGGTTGAATCCGTTTAAACATAGCCCACATCTTACAATGATCCAACTTGCGGTTTTTTACATGCATAATTTTACATAATATTTACTCATTTAATTTTTTTAATAAACACAGTTTTGGTAGGTTTAAAACCATTATATTTTGTTATAAGAACTGCAACATAATTTGAAAGTAATTCATATTTGCTTAGTGGTCATAATTGACCATATTAATTATTCCAATTAATTATTATTTTTATCTAAGGTTTTTGGTTGAGATGAAAAATTAGTGTCACGAGCGGGATTCGAACCCATGTCCTTCGGCTTAATACGCCGTTGCTCTAACTACTTGTGCTAGCGTGACTTGGATAATTTGAATTTGAATATTTTGGAAGGCGGAATTTTGTAAATTTAAATTTTTTCAAACTTTACTTCCGGCTATTTAGCATTAGGTTTAAATAATTTTGTAGAAATTCTCTTCACTAGGATTGTACACAAGCATATGGACAAAAAGATTTTTTTTTTTTTGTGTGTGTGTGTGTAGAAATTCCACTATTCAATTTAGCCGGTTTGGATAGTTTTTATTTTTGTTTTCTGTAATTAAGCTGTGTATAAAAGAACATAATAAATACTGGGAACAAAAACCAAACATGTGGCAAGCAAAAAGGTACTTTCATAAACTACCCAATAGGAGAAAGAGGAAATCCTATTTAACATAAAGCAATAAAAAAACTCTCACTGGTATATATACGTCCTCCAATTAAACACCACCTTTTAAAACAGGGGGAAAAATAAAACTGTTGACAAATGACCAATCACTGTTATATCTACAAGGGACAGAAACACAGAACATGTCCTTTACAACTGCCCTGCAATAGATAAGAAAAAGCTTGGTGCATAGAAAGCAGTTCTTAAGCCATACTGATTTTCCAGGAGATACTTTAGCAAAGATGGGTACAATAGATGAAAGTTTAAGTGCTAAAGGGAGAAATCTCTACTACAATGAAGAAGGAAATGTGAATGAGTTTCTGACATTTAAAAATTTTATTTTATTTTATTTATTTTTAAGTTAATTAAATTGATTTATTAAAACTGGTCTTATTAGACAAACCATTAATTTTACAATAATATATATAGAATAAATAAATAATAAATCTTTACATTCATATAAACCCATTGGTACAGTAAGATGAACATTTCACTATTCACTAATTTTTAACTGCACTAGTTCATATGGCTTTGGTTTTTTTTTAACCTTCTGACGGTGTTTCGGTTTTGTAGGAGTTGTTTCCACATTCTCGTGCTGGCTGAGGCGAGACTGGTGTTTGGCGGCAAATCTTTGTATTTCCGCCGTGACCTCAGGGATCTTAAGATCCCTAAGTAAGTCCTTATTCCTTACATACCAAGGTGCATTGACCATGTTATGTAAGATTTTATTTTTGAGTGTTTGTATGATTTTGATATTGCTGTGTTTGGTACTACCCCATAGTTGAATACCATATGTCCACATAGGCTTTAGGACTAGTTTGTATAATAATATTTTATTTTGTATAGCAAGGTTGGAGCCGCTCCTATCAGCCAGTATAGCTGTCTATATCTTAAACCTATTTCTGTCCTTTTTTCTTCATGTATACTTTCCATCTCAGCTTGGCATCTAAGGTCATTCCCAGATATTTAGCTGTATCGCTGAATGGTATAGTAGTTCCATCAATTGTGAGCGACGGAACATGGTCCACTTTTTTGTTTGTAAAGATTAGATGCTGATTTAGCTTGATTTTCCATTTTTTGTCCATTCGTTTATCTTATTACAAGCATTTTGAAGGATTTTGGTTGACTAGTTGATAATTGGTCCTACTGATATCACCGCTGTGTCATCTGCAAACGTTGCAGTTTTAATCCATCTATTTTCGGAAAATCACTGGTGTATAACAAGTAAAGAAGTGTGTGGTGTATAGCAAGTAAAGTATGCAAGTAAAGAAGTGGACCTAATATGCTACCTTGTGGCACTCCTGCATTTGTTTTTAGTTTTGAATGTTGACCTTCTTGTTTGACTCTAAACAGTCTGTCAGGTAGGAACTAATAATATTGACATACTGTTTTGGTAACATACATGTTAGTTTATTGATGCTGTGTGCCAGACCTTGTCAAAAGCTTGACCATCAAGGAAGATGGCAGAACAAATTTGTTTTTCTTAAAAAAGTTTTTTTATAACATCTGTTACTCGGTGAATTTGGCCTATTGTTGAATGTCTTGTTCGGAATCCAAATTGGTGGTTGGGGATGATTTTCTTTCTTTCTATAATAGGCTTTATTTGTTTTTATAATAACTTTTCAAAAAGCTTAGTCACAATTAAAAATGTAAATTTTACTCATAAATAAAATTTTATCGCATTACGATAACATTAAAATACAATATGAATGACCCAGATTTCTAAATTTATTTATACAGATGTGAATTGGAGAGGTTAATGTTTATACAATTGGGCAAATAGTAGTCGGAATTGGTAACAAAATTCTCAACTTAGACTCATTTTATTTTCAAAACATACTGCGCACAAGGAAATCAATCCTGTAATCACTATGATTATAATATCGATGAAGTAAAGATATCAGTGAGAAGATGGACTGTGACTAATGCAAACAATGCACAAAGGCTTTTATTTCTCACGATTTTTCACAATAAATTACAGTGTTTGCAAAATGAGAATTGTATCCTCACCCGACTCATGCACAATAGATCAATACTGGTTGTGGTGTGTATGTAGTAAAGAGGCCGACTTTTTTTTGAAAAACTTTTAACCACACCAATTTAAATTCAGAAGATTTAAATATGTTTTTGTCCTGTAGCTTAGTCGTTTCTGATCATTTTTGTCTGCTTATTTTCACAAGATTGCTATTATTGTTCCTTTGTTTGTGTGTGGCCTTAGATTTCATCAAAACAAATTTCACAAATATGCATTTGATAAATTATACTTCCACAGATATAATTAAAGCTGAAAATAACATATCATTATCATTTTATAAAATCTTAATATATTTTAGACGAATCACTCAATGTGGCGAAAAGCCAAATTGTGTCTGACAGAGCAAAACGGCAAATATTGGCAGACCAGGTTGATCAAAAACAACGCAGCTACTGGTTTGTCAGTCCTTAAGAAGAAATTTCACAATTAGATTTTGGCTGTTTGGGCTTGGACTGGGTTGTTTAATTAAATTGTATTATGTCGCCTCTTATTTAACGTTATGAGTGTTTTTAGAGAAACTAGTATAGTATGATCTGCAAATTAAATGTCTATTGCAGATTACAGTCGTATGGTGTGAGCAATCCCTCGAATAAATCAATACATTAAATTGCTAATGCCGTATTCTTTTGTCTGTTTGTTAAAAAGGAAATGTCCCATTCGTCTTTGCAAACTTAAATTTTGATTCCTTCATTGTTGAGTAATAGTGGAAGAATATCTGCATATGAATTATTTAAGCTTGTCATGAATTTATTATTTTTATAAGTTTTTATTTGAATGCAAATAACTATTTTACCTTATAATTAAATGGAAAAACCTGCTTAATTTTATATTTAAGCCAATAAAAAAATTTAAAAAATGTGTATTTGTGTTTCACATGATTGGATAAGTCTACAATCAATTAACTAGATAAACCAAAATTATTCAATTTCAATGTGTGATTTCTTACAAAGATCAAACAGCTGAGAATTTTTCTCTAATCCTTATTTCCGTAATTTATACAAATTCATTTAAATCAAATGAGTTTTTGTTGTTTTCTACGTAATTAATTTTCTCAGATCTGAGCTTAGAATTTATGTTGAAATGGAAATATTTTCTGTGAAAGGCTTGATTTAAAATAAATTGTTACAATCTCTGAAAAAGTGAATTTCAATGCGTACTGATTATTGAATAATGGGGAAGTTGGTTTTTATCTTAACTTGATAAAATTGTTTGTTTTTAACATGTTAAATAAAAGACTACCTTTATTAAATAACCTAGCTAAACCATCAAGCACAACCTACAAAATTTAAACTTACTTAATTTTATTGTTAAATAATAATAATAATTAAACTCAAATGGGTGTGCATTTTTTATGTGACATCTAATCCTCCAATTGAATATCATTTCTACAGAATCAAACTCTAGATCATTTTCCACATGAGCAATTTAGTGTAAAATTATCAAAGCGAATCAGGGCTTAGAGGCTTTCATTCTTAATCATTTGAATGTAATTTTTGCATTATCCGTTTTACATTTCTATACAGATTATTGAGTGGTGTGAAAAAAACAATTCTTATCTTAATTCTATCAAATTAAGATAAGACATGTATGGTAAAATACCTGTATATTTTAAACTTAAAGAAAATAAGTAAACAAGACAAAATTCTAGATGATACAAATATGATATTGTATTTAAATCTTAAAGTTAAAGTGCACAAGTGCTGATAGTTAATAAAACAAACACTGTTACAATATTCTCTCTGTTATGCACGTTTCTGTCTTAATTGTATACGTATTGTCAAACCTGTCAAAACCTGGTTTATTAAAATCTAATCTGGCAACTGTATGTAAATAATCTGTGTAAATGCTAACCTTTAAAAAAACTAATACTTATTTAACTTCATATTATCTAGGGCTACAGGTAAAAATAAACGGTTGTGCATTAATAAAATCTAAAAAAAAAAATTCAATTTGATCATTTATGTGCGAGCAGTACAGTGTGGGTCATGTTGAAATGGATCTGACCTTTAGGTAGAAAAGCTTTTTG
Source organism: Cimex lectularius (assembly GCF_000648675.2). Classification (NCBI taxonomy): domain Eukaryota; kingdom Metazoa; phylum Arthropoda; class Insecta; order Hemiptera; family Cimicidae; genus Cimex; species Cimex lectularius. Next base: position 2,022,633 of record NW_019392656.1, read on the forward strand.
GAGAAATAGTCAAATAAAAGAGGGGGTGATTGATTAAATCTATCCTAAGTTACAAACTGGATTATTCAAGCTTGTTTAAATCTATATTTGAATAGTTACAAGCTTTAAAAAAAGTGTAAAGAATCAAAATGTAATTTCAGACATTTGACCACTTGCCATGTGAGCAATCTTAAGACGTATGAATATTTTGAGTGCATCGTTGTATTCTTTTTGGTGGAAAAACAAAATGATCTACTCATTTTTTCCTGTTGCATTAATACATCTACAAATGTCCTGATGATCAGAAGTCAATCATTGATTCGAATAAAGAAATAATGAACTGCTTCAACCATTTCAGGGTCTATTTGGCTCTGTTCTTATTACTGTTAGGAGCACTTGGTCAGAAAGGCCCCAAAATGCAGTGGCATTAATCAATAAATGGTTGAAGCAGTTCATTAATTCTTCGTTCGAATCAACGATTGACTGTTGATTATTAGAAATGAGGAGAAGGAACGACAATTTAAAAAAAAAGACAAACAGCAATTTAAATGTCAGTCATCTCCTTAAAACCTTAATAGCAAAGTAGTATGACCTCTTCAATCCATGCTTGCTAAAACCATGGTTTTTGACTGTTTTCCAACCTGAGAAAAATCTAAAATGAAAAAAGCAAGATGATATTACTGGGATAAATAAAAGTTAATTTTTTTTAAATGCTGTCTCTTATTTAAAAGTAAATTTGCAATGTAAGTTGTTCAAAATTTACCTATGTCTTCTGTTGGTTGATCAACAGTCAAAAAGTCCAAACTTTTCTGATTCTTCCATTCAGATTATTTTAGTCTTGTGTGAAGTTGAGTATGATCAACTTGGAATGGTTATTCTATGCAATTTAAATTCCAATTTCAATTCATCAATTGTCGCTCTTTGCTGTTGACAGGTGACACATATGATGTTAGATTGTTTGATGACCTGCATTGAGATATTACATAAACAATGAGTCATAACAAATAAAATAGTTTTCAGAAACTTTTTTTCCCCTTTTCACATTTAAACATGATATATTTATACAATATTGTAGATCGGGTATGTTTTTATGGAACGCAAACAACCAGTGGAGAATGCTACATTCCCATCTTCCACTCTTCACAAGTCTGTTGTTTGTCATGATTTTGGTAGAACCAAATTAATATTGTCTTTTAAATAATAATTTTAAAGAACTTGGTTGTTTGAGTTCCATAAAAGCATTTATTTTATTTGTCCTGTATACAAATATTTTAGTGCAGTAACTGAGATCACAAAATGCATAATCATTTTTTCTTTTTTTTAACAATAAAGGCCATTTCTCATTTTGCTGATCAGAGGGATTGTAAAGTTGCAGAGTTAGGTTTTTTGTGTGTTTATCACATAACAGCTAGTATTACCGCATTACTTTAACTGCATGTGATTTTTTCAGAGATTGAATTCAACAGTTAGTAACATTAGTTTTTTCTTAAAATTTAAACAACTTTTAAGAAACAATTATTGCTACACGATAAAGGCGATGACCAATGCCATTTGCCAACCCCGAAACTTACTAACTACAAGATAATTAATTACTATTAACATTGGTATTATGTCAAGGTTTTATAAAGAAAAATAATCCTTTTTAGAATAATTATATAGAATATATAATACCAGAAACCCTTAGAATATTTTATATTGTTTAAAAAAAAAAAAAAAAAGAAATGTTAAAATTAAGAATTGTCCTTATCAAATTAACCTTATATCTAAGAAGTGTATCTTATTAATATTATAATTACATGATCATTTTTATTACAGAGTTGAAACAACGCCAACAGTGCCTGTAGACATGAGACCCCTCCCCAAAGAGCCAGATGCCGATGACAGGAAAAAGAAGGCGGCCAAGAAAAGCCGGACGAAGACGAGAGAGACTGAGAAGCCTAACATCTCGTATCCGACAAACTTTGAACACACGGTTCATGTTGGATATGACACTGTCACCGGCGAGTTCACGGTAAATAAACACCGCATTTTTTGGTTTATTTGCCTTTGAGAAAGAGCTTTTTTTATATATGCTACATTTATGTGCCATGCACTTTTGATCAATCCGAAAATTTTACGACTGTCAAAGTGAATGACACTAAAAATGTAGAACGGAATGGAGCACAGTGTGTGTATCACGTCAAAAATTTACACTGCAGAATGTATACAATAGTTTTTCTGTTCTGTTACAAGCTGCCGCTCAAAGTAAGTAAATAGCCAATTTGCATGTCATTCATCCAGTAACATAACTTTCAACATTTATAATTTACACCATAGGTGTTTATAGATTCATTCACATTCTGCTTTTATCGAATAGGTGTAAACGCTTTGAAAACACAATTTTAAGCTTTTTTTCAAGTTCATTTCAGTATCATAGACTGTCGCTTCCTTTTTAAAAGCATTGTGATTATTCCCCCTTAGCTTTATCAATAATGATATCCTTATGTCATTGTCAATGTGAAAATATGTACTATTTTTAAAAGCATTTCTTTTATTGTTTTAGAGGTGCAAGATTTATGTTGTACTGGTATGATCGTCGTACGTTATGTGTTATCAAAGAGCACTCGTATTTACCTTGATTGAATGCTTTGTACCCACAGGCAAAAGTATTTTAACAATTCCAAAATCTAGTACCTTCATTCAATTTTTTAAGCTTCTAATATATAACTTTACCATCCTAAAAATGATTTCAAAAGGAAAAAATTTATTGTACTCAAATAAAAGTATTGTAGTAGAATAAGTATGTATATAAAGAAAATAATGTATATTTTGACTCTTTTTAACAAAGCAATTGAGAATTTTAATTCAATTTATAATAATTCTATCATTGTAAGAAGGAAAAGTTCATATGAATAATAGTAATAAATAAATATATAAATAACCTGTCCAAAATAATTCACAAAATATTGTATACTTATTTTATTCTGTTTGTTGTATGTTATCTTATTTTGTTCTTATTTCCTATATTTTGGAATTTTTTCAAAATTTGAGATTGCTTTTTAAAAAAATAAATAAAAAATAAAATAAACTGTAAAAATAAATTCAAATCAAGTCAATTGAGTAAAGTATTTATTAATCGTAGGAAATTATGATAACATCCAATTTTTCTATTTGTTACATAGATGTCTTATGTTGGATTTCTAGATGATTTTTGATAATTTGAATATATATGAATAATTTGATAGATATTGTAAAGTTGTCTGAACACTCGTCTGCAATGCCTAACGGGTGGTTGGACATAGAGCTCTCTCCTGTATGGCAGAAATCACTCATAATTTAAATCATTTCAAAAATTTTATTATTTTTCTTTTTCTAGGGGATGCCAGAAGCGTGGACGAGGCTCTTGATGAATTCAAACATCAGCAAACAAGAGCAGAAGAAGAATCCACAGGCTGTTTTAGATGTCTTGAACTGGTTTGACAATTCCAGCAAGGAGGTGAAGGGTTCAAAGTTCATGACCACTACTAAAATGATCGGTACGCACTGGTTTAAAACAGCTTTGGCATCATTCATTATTTATCAAATAAGTTAATTTGTATTTCAAATTTTCAGGTAACAGTGGTGGTCTTGAAGTTTCACTGAGACCGCTTAGACAAAATTCAGCCCAGTCACAGTCTCTTTCACACCCATCTTCTTCCTCGACTCCCGACACTGAACCAAACACATATCTTCCTGCATCAGCAACTGGAACGTCAACTTCTTCTGAACAAGAAGACGAAACACCACCTCCACCCGTTGCCACAAGACCAGAAAGAACTAAATCAATTGTATGTATAAATTACAATTTTTTATATTCTATTTTATAAAAGTAATCATGTTTAATTTTTTTTGTAGTACACAAAGCCAGTAGAAGACATCAGCCCGACACCACTCACGCCAATGAGAACAACAAACGGGACAATGACGACGCCTTCGACTCCCACCTTAGACAAAAACAAGAATCACAACATAGCCGCTCTCACAAATTCGAACGCAAATCCTGTTACTCCTGCTCAAGTGAGAAAAAAGAAACTCTCCGATGATGAAATACTCGATAGACTTAGAACAATTGTGACTGTTGGAGACCCTAATCGGAAGTACACAAAAATGGAGAAGATTGGACAAGGGTAACCTTTCATCTGTGAACTCTTACTATAATTTTGAATTTAACTTAACTAGAATAATATTGTACAGGGCCTCAGGAACTGTTTACACAGCTATAGAAGCATCAACGGGGATGGAAGTGGCTATTAAACAAATGAATCTCTCCCAGCAACCAAAAAAAGAGTTAATTATAAATGAAATTCTTGTCATGAGGGAGAATAAACATCCTAATGTTGTTAATTACCTTGATAGTTACCTTGTCGTCGAGGAACTCTGGGTGAGTGGGTGATATATCAAACCTTTCTGATTTGATTTATCTTCTTCTGAGTTACAATTAATGAGTTTCTTGACAAGAAATAGTTATTATTTATTTATATCCATTCTCATGGATTCATTTTCAAATTTTGATTTGTACTTGAGGAAAAATGGAGAGGTAACATTGATAAGTAACTCGGCAATAAAAATCTGTTTCTGTGTCATCAAAGAGTGATGTTTTAATTGAATTGTTTTATTTTTGTACTTTTAATAGGTTGTTATGGAGTATCTCCCTGGGGGTTCGTTAACAGATGTTGTAACTGAGACGTGTATGGACGAAGGACAGATTGCCTCCGTTTGCCGGGAAGTGTTGCAAGCCTTAGAATTTCTCCATTGTAACCAAGTAATCCATAGAGACATCAAATCTGATAACATTCTGTTAGGATTAGACGGGAGTGTTAAGCTGAGTATGTGGAAAAAACCCTCTTAAATAATTAAGCTTATTCCTTTACTTGATATTTTACATCCACAGCTGACTTTGGATTTTGTGCTCAAATTTCTCCTGAACAATCAAAAAGAACCACTATGGTCGGTACTCCGTACTGGATGGCTCCGGAAGTCGTCACTCGTAAACAGTATGGGCCAAAAGTGGATATTTGGTCTCTAGGTATCATGGCTATAGAAATGATAGAAGGGGAACCTCCTTACCTGAATGAAAATCCATTAAGGGTAATTAATTTTGTACAATTCTCACTTGCACTGTTAAAATTCTTAACCTTCTTTAATTACTTTTTAGGCGTTATACCTTATTGCAACAAATGGAAAACCAGAAATTAAGGAGAAGGAAAAACTGTCACAAATTTTCCAAGACTTTCTGGATCAGTGCCTTGAAGTAGAAGTGGAATGCAGAGCATCTGCTTCTGAGCTTTTGAAAGTAAGTACTTAATTACCTTCGTTACTCAGTATTTATCCCAAAAGAAAATTATTTAAGAGTTCAAATGATTTATTATAATATATTTTGTAACAGATTTAAACTGTTAAAAATATATATTAACATTAATAAAAGGAAAAAGCTGAATAGGCTGTACTAAAATTAACTTTTGTTGCACCGAGAACTCCCCTGGTTGTTCTAGAACAGCAGATGCACAAAGCTCAATCGAGATGGTATAGGTTCCAGCTTGAACTAAGATAATTTGTTAGATAACACATTATTTTTCTTTGGGTAGGAAAATAATGAAACCCTGAGGAAGGAGGGATAAGCATATAGTTGTGATGAGAAGGAAAGGAAAAGGAGCAAGTTTTAGGGGGAAAGAAAGAAAAGCAGGGGAAATGGAAAAGAAAAGTGAAAATTGGCCATTTCAGTGGGTTTCGAACCGGGGACATTCATAACTGAAAGCGCTGGTGCTAAACCGGTCATTCACTGACCCTCTCTGTAAAGTTGGCTCAGTCTTCTATCCTTTAATCACGTCTACCTCCTGGTGTCTACAATTTAGGCCCTATCCCCAAGTAAATTAAAGGTTGGTTGAGTGCAGGGTGGTTCAAAATAAGAAGAAAACTTAATTTTTGTTCGTTGGTCCCAGCCAAATCCCCCTGGTACTTAACTTACTACATTGATTTTCATTGGCTGGGTAGTACCCTGGCTATGTTGGTAAGAAAAACCTAGGAGGAGTAAAATAAAATACATACATACAATCTAACAACTTTTAATATAATTAATACTAAAATGACACTGAAGAACTTAAAATAGATTTCGTCAAAAATCCCTTTGTAAAAACAAAACAAAAAACAAAACTAGTGAGGCTTGATTAAGGGAAAACAATTATGCTTCTATTAAACCAAAAAAGTTTACATACACAGAATTTAAATAAAAAAAAAAAAAAAACGCATAGCTTTCTAGGTGTCAAGACATTCTCTGTTGGAGCCCTGGTCCTGTCAATGATTCCTTCTCCTGGAATTCTTTTGAGGTCTTCATGGTCTGGCCTTACTGTTCTTATTCCGAGCAATGTATCCTCCTCGGCAAAAACGGGCTGGAGAATTGCAAGTCAAGTTTTTTCTCTATTTCTTGATTGGGCGTCCAAACTTGCCTTTACCCCAGTTCTCCTCACTCACCTGCCCCTGAGTTCTCACCTGCTCATGCTCCTCGCCAGAATTCAAATTTCCATCTCTCATTTGTTTTATTTATAAATATTTGAAATATTTACATAGGTTAATCCAAGCTTTTCCCTTCAACTCTAAACTTTGTTACTGCATAAATCCTTTCTTTGCAGTGAAATATTAAATTATTTCAGGGATTATACAGTATCTTAATATTAGATTGTAAGTTAAGTTAAGCAAAACATATAATGAGTTTTCAGTTTCAAATATTCTTCACTGTTCAATTTTTTTAAAAATAATATTTAATTATTAAACAACACGAAGCACTGTATTGGTTGAGTAAAGTGATAGCCTCATTATCTAAATCGTTAAGATACACACATGCAGTTTTTTGCAGTCTGTACCTGTTACAATTTTAGGTTTATGCGTTGACACGCCACTCATCACTGTAAGGTAAAGGTCCCGGGTTCGAATCCAGCGGCCCTGCATTCGAACTTGACATACTTACAAACAGGCTTTTTTTCAAAAACATCGGCACCCCGAGGGTTCATATAACCTTGCAGTTGAAATGCCCATGTTAAAAAAAGTTATTTTGCAATCAAGCATCTTCTTGACAACAGATGATTCAGTAAACGTGAAGATTTGTGAGGACGTGTGTTTGCATCTGTATTTTCTTCTTCTACCTAAATCTGAGTATGTATTTAGAATGTTTGAAATGAAATTTGATTTGATAAATGAACAACTTTTATAATTAGTAAAGTGAGAGTAAAAATAAAGAGGCAGCGACATAAGGAATCGGCAAAGAAGAAAAGTATCCCAATTAATAGTAATTACAGAAGTTTCAAGTAGAATCAACCTTGGATACTCAAGATAATTAACAGCCATACTTTTTTTTTTTTTTTTTTTTTGTTAAAACAACATCAATTATTTCTGTTATTCTACTTTAAAATCATTGCTAACAGGAAATTTGCTTATTTTCAGCATCCGTTTTTGAAACTGTCAAGGCCGCTTGCTAGTTTGACTCCACTGATAATGGCAGCGAAAGAATCGGTTAAAACACACTGAGATTTGCCTTCACGGCCGACTGCTGTTGACCAGCAGGCGTCCGTAGTGTAAAATAACTTAGCAATGGCAGATGTTTGATAGAATTTAGTTTCTTGTATAATAATATTTTACTAAGACTAAAGCTTAAGCACGACTATGGTTTTACAATGTTTTGCTATTTATATTTTACAAAGATATGTAAATAGTGAGTTTCTATATTTTATATAGACATGAATTACAATAGAAAGCAAGCCTCTATCTTTGAACGAGTGAGGTCAGAAGTATTGATTTCCCTTATAATGTTATTAAGAAAATAATAAAAAATAGGTATTTACTATTTACTTCAGTTTGTTAAAAATTAAAAACAATACTGGAAAAACATATTCACCTTCAAATGAAATGTTATTGTAATTCTAATATTATTTTCCCTTAATGCCTTATTAGTTTGTGAAATTTTTTTATAACCATTTTGAAGAGTAAAACATATCAACCTCACCTCGTGTGATTTCGTAAAGAGGCAGACATATAATTTTATTGAATATCCTTTTTCAAATTATTTATAAAAACAAAGAGGTTAAAAAAAAGAGTAATCAGTTTTGCAAATTATGGTGCTATTCATCTCAATATATCAAAGGAAATCTGTTATCTTTTAAGTATATATTAAACTCATCTTTTATTTTGATGTGCAAATAACCTAAAACTAAGCTTACATAGAATTCAGGAATGCGCAAACTCTTTACCATCAATTTCAAAATAATGATACAAGTAAAGTAGCAAAAACCATTTGGATTAATTTTAAATCCCGGAGGCTGGAATATTTATTTTGTACCGTATATATAGTTTATTGCCCACTAGTGCCTTTCGGTTTTGCCATTTCACACATATATAGCAATATTAGTCTCATGTTACGATTTACTAATGCATTACCAGAGCATTATTTTTTTACAATATTTGTAACATGAGGACGTTGTAGTGGTAAAACATATTATTAGAAGCAGTTTGATCGTCTAGATAAAAAGAAAAAAAGATCTACTAAATTATACTAAATGAATGAGAAATATTGATTAAAACAAAATTACGCAGGCATTGAGGGAAAAGACGGTATGAAATATTCCTTCAGATATTTACAACTTTCCTTTTTAATACATAATAAGCGATTTCATAATTATACAAATAAAAATAGATAAACAACGCTACTCTAAGCAACATCTGCCACGGCTTTAACATTCTCCTAGAGGGTGATAAGAGGGTACTTTACAGAAATAATACTTCCTCTGCACACTCCATCCATGAGCACAATAAGTATTATTAATATTGTGTACAAGAGACTTATAGTATTTGTTAAAATTTTATGTAAAAGTATATATTTTATTGCCCATTGACATACGATTCCTGATACATTTTTGTTTTATTCTTGTGATAATTAATTTTCATTAATTGCATTTAAAGCTTTCTTTTTGAGTGGGTTCCCCCTAATATATTTTATAACATTATTTTCAGTTAAGGCCTAATGCTCATAACTGCTTGATTATAAAATAATTTTAAATGATAATCAAATATTAATTTTTAAGATTTTTAATTTTTACCAGGGATCCCTATTTATTGTATTACCTTGTTTTTGTTCAGAGTTGTGCCTATGTCTTGTGTATTTGACTAATTATAGAGTTAATTATGTATTGAATCAGTATTGTAAATTATATAAATAAAGTATTGCAACAATATTTATTAAAAATATGTAGCTCGTTGAGAGCATGTGCATTTATTTTCTCACTTTTTGTGGTCAAGTAGTTCATTTTTTTATGTTTTCTTATACCATGTATTTAAGTGTAAAAAGGAAGTCCATTTATTTTATTAGAATGGTCTTTGTAAATAGATATAGTACATTCGGATAATAAATATTACTATATGTATATCATTTTATTATTTATTAATCCTTGATGGTGTGATCTTGATGAATTATGTTAAGAGGATGTTAAGGATAATTATCCAAGTGTAATTACTAATTGTCCTATTATTGCCACTCCCGCAGGCTAGTTACTATATTTTGAAACGACTGTTCTTTAACATGACATCCTGTTTCGCTAAACCCAGTTTATCACATGAAAAATTCTCTGGTACTTAAAAATAATATGATTTTTTTAAATTTTATTACATTTATCTAAATAATATAGATTATATGGCACAATAGTTGCATCCCCTGCAGCACTAAGTGAATGAATTAGGCAACCCACAGAACATTTATTCATTAATTTTGTAGTTGAATAAAAGTTGTTTCTACTTTGTTCAATAACTTTCCTTTTATTGTATGTATACATTATATAATTGTGCAAAATATGTAAGTAATTAATTAATATAACAAAATGCATACACTGAAAAACAAACTTTACAGAATAAATTTAAAAAATCGTCGTTGAAAAAAACTGAAACGAGCATAGCCAGTGATACTTTTGCCCTTTCTGAGGTGAAGTTCGAACAGAATTGTGAAGTGGGAGATTTTAAAAAGTTTAACAGGAGAACTGTGTCCACTGCACCCAGAAGGAAAGTCAGCAAAATGCATGTTGTCTTATGCAGTCAATTCAAAGAAAGCCTAAACACATTCCTATTGTCAAAATTAACTTGATTCATTTATTGGCCAAAATTGTTAAAATACTTTTCACACAAACAAGTAGCTGCCAGAACCAGGAAACTTGGTTACTGCACGACTCGAGTAACAAGTTTGTTCAAGTTGCTTGTGGTTTGTATCGGAAATTAAACTTGGCTGTTGGCAAAGTTTCATTAATGCCTAATGCTCCTCATTGTGTACTCAACCACTATACAATATCTAGTGATCATATAATGAAAAAAGTGAGAAAGTGGCACTCTCAACACGACAAGCAAAGATGGCACAATTACACAGAAGACAAACACTTTGAGCCCTGAAGATGATCTCAATAAAAGATCGAAACGTTGGCACGATAAAGAAAATGTTTTTCTGAAACCTACATCACACCCGACCGCATCTCACGAAATCTGAATAACTATAGATTAACGGTCACTAATCTCTACACAATAAAATAAAGGCTAAATCTCTGGTATTTCATTAATTTTCTTCTTTTTTTTTTTCAAACGAAAAACCTTTAAATTTTATTCATTAAATCGAAAATTAAGACTTTCAAGGTATACATAATAAAACAACAGACAAAATAAATAATTTTCTTTTCATGATAGGAAAACAACATCAAAGTAAATAATTTACATACATTGGGTTAAGGACATTATGTTGACGTTAAAAATGCCCTCTATCGACTTATATAAAAAATAGCATCTATAGAAAAATTTTAGTCTCAAGGTAAATAGTACAATCAATTTTGTCTATACAAAGACAATTTAAAACATAATTCGTAATTGCGTACAGAGTAAGCCTTACAAATTCTAAGCAAATAAATTAACTATATTTAATATTGCTTCATTTAAAATTGTAACACAATGCAACCAGTAAATCGATCATATGATTTCTATTATCACATCTTTTCACATAATTTCATTGTAATAATTTCAACATTTGTAACTTTCAAGTGCTGTAAAAACTAAATTACAAATAGTAAAAATAGGTTCACTCTGCTCAAATAGTTAATACAAAATGATATTGCCTTCCCCCTTCTATGATTTTTTATTTATTTTACACACAGTTAAATTTGATAAATATATATATTTTTTTAATTTATAATGACTTAAATTTTAACTTTCTCAGAGACTAGATTTAGTTGAAAGTAAAAAAATAAATGGTTGCATTTTATCTATACAATAAATATTGAAGTATAAATAATAGTTTTCTCAAAAAACAAATAAAAAAACATAAAAGTGTGAATTATAAAAAGCACAAGTACTTTCATTTGCTTTCTACTTATTATATTTAAAGCTGGCAATACTCTTTTCTTATGGACCAACAATTTTTTTAAAACTTGTGTCATAAAAGTACATATGCTTTTTTTTACAGTCTGTCCTGTCATTCCATTATCTTCATGATTCTTTGTCCTTAGGGATGAAATTTAAAGAGGCGCTGTTGATGCAAAATCGTTTCCCAGTAGGTTTGGGCCCGTCGTCGAAAACATGCCCTAGATGAGAGTCGCATTTGGCGCATTGCACTTCAGTCCGGATTCGACCTGGGTTTGCGATCAATAACAGTAGGTTGGCTCCAACTTTTGAAAACAGGGGTGGATGGAGAGAGAAAGAGAGAGAGGAGGAAGGAAAAAGTAAGTCAAAAGGAAAAAGAGAAAAATCCCGAATTAGCATATATACAACCCTTGGAAAAAGGAAAATGCCAACATGCACAAGAACCAACACCTCAACTATCATGCCACAAAAACTCACAACACGTTGAATTGCTCATTATTTTGAAGAGGATTTTTTCAAAATTTAAGTAAATTTTAAAGGAGGGAAGAGTTAATAATAAAAAATAAAAAACAAGCTTAGTAATTTGTAAAAAGCTGATGTACAAAGACAGTTTTAACCAACAATGAATTGAATTCAATTCTAAACACTTAGAAGGGATTTTTTAAATTTACATAACAAAGCAATATTACAATAATTTAATAAACATGAACCAAATTAAAACTAATAATATAAATTTTAATATTTTCACTATTAATGATCAAAAACACAATACTGTTCAATGAAATATGTTTTCCTCAATTATACAATGAGGAGAAAATGTGATGGACAAATGGGTTCCTAACAACCAAGACAATGATCTCTTCTAATAATTGACCGTGTCCAATTAAAAAAAAAGAAAAAAAGAGCAACTTACTTCTATTGGTTGTTATGTCAAAACAGAAAAATGCCATTGATAATTTCTTAAATTTACTTAGTATTATAACTATTTATATGGCAAATCTGAATTTATAGAAAATCTACATCACAGCATACAAAAAAATTACCCTTGATATATAAAGAAAAAAATTTTTTTTGTTACATATTCAACTACAGATGATATAATGACAATGTATTTAACCACAATTTTATAAATAAGTTTTAAAAAATGTTCGGTTCTTTTAAATAAATATCTTGTAAACATTCTACACCTCTGTAAGAATTTTTTTTTATATTTGCCTAATATAACACACTTTTAAATTAAGCAATTAGAGGAAAAGTTTCTTTTGTCTGAAGCATTACCAACACCCGCTCTTATTGAAACCTCGCTTTTTGTCGGCCTACTCCCAAGGATTAGAACATGTTAAGGTAGGATTTTAAGACATCTTAATGCAAATAATAGGAAACAACGGATGAAGAAACAACCATTAGTTTGCAAGGCATGATGGGATTAAAAAGTGTAATGTAAATCAAACAATTGCAATATATTACAGGTACCTAAAAAGATATTGCAATACTTTATCAAACTATTTTCAATATTAAAATCCTCTGTGGTGCAATGTTATACCATACAATCTGTATGCCAAACTGTGAAGTTTTTTGTTTTTTTTAAATTATTTTTATGTATATAAAATATGCCTATTGTTTATGAGCACAAGACTGGTGCTGATGATCTCAGCTCCCATGACCCACTTATCTGGTACAACAACCGTGAAGACAGATCTTTAATGCTCTTTGGAGATATTACAAAAATTAAGATTTTATTAAACATATATTTTTTATAATTTTGTCAGTTGATAATCTAAATAATGTTTTAATATTTAATTTGGTCTGTACCGTGTTGCAAAAAAGAGTAAATAAGTTTCTTGTGTGTGTAACAATCTTTGTGTTTTGTGAGTTAATTGAAGTACAAGACTGGTGACCTAATGACCTCGGCCACTATAGTCCACTTAATAAATAAACTCCACAATTCTGTTATAGATTTCATGTTCCTGAATTTTTTTGAAAATTTGTGATGGTTTTATTTTACTTTTGTTTTTAAATTGTCCTTATAAAAGTACAAATGTTTGCTTAACTATTTGATAAAATCAATATTTAAAGTTTGTAACAATCTCTTATATGTGAAATAATCATAAAATCATTATTCAAATATTTAATATTACAGCCATATTTCAGCCAGCTCGCTGCCAAGACAAGGAATGGTTAGTTTCTTGTCTAGTTTCTTATGAACCATTTCGACTAACTCTCAAGGATAATGGGATATGGATGAGAACTTACTATTTCAAATATTCATCAATAATTTTTCAATTATATACATTTTTTGGAAGGTTTTTGATACTGAATTCAATGGAACAAGCTGTTTTTAATTTAGTGCAACCGTCCTCATGTTATTTGTGAAAAGTTTTTCCAAACACTATTTTTTGGGTAGATAAAATCATCTCCACCTTCTTCAACCAAGAACCAATTTATTTATTTATCATTTTAATTGATAGTAAATTACTTGCTCGTGGTAAGTTTGTAACAATTTCATCAAATAGCATTAATTAACAGGACGTTCTAGGTGTTGCTCATCAAAGCATGATTCAGCTTTGTGCAAAATTTGTTGAACCAAAAATCAATGCTTGGAAATAGTTTTTGCGAATAACTTAAGAACGGTTGCTCCAAATTAAAAATTGTTTGCACTGTTCAATGCATCGTCAAAAAATGTATATATTGCCAATTGAGATACTTAAGTGACTATTTGTATCCTGTTATTCCGGCGAGTAAAAATTAAAACCTTTTGGCTCATGAGAAACAAGACAAAAAATAAAAGTTTATGTATCTTGGGGTTTTCTATAAAAAGTCCTAATAAAAAATATATTTAGGGAAGGAGGAGAATGAAATTAGACACCCTGTAGTAAGTTATATTAAGAAAGAATATTGAAAAAACTCATTGAAGATTGCTAGGTGTATTTGATGAGAAAATATTGAGATAAAATGTATACCTTTAAGTTAACTAATTAGTACTGTAATATTCAAAGTATAGGTAAGAGGAGGAAATTTTTAATAAAATATATTTTTTAAAAGTGTTAAAATAAAATAGTCTTATTCTGTTGATTTTTCTTGATTTAGTCAGATCAGAAAGTGCAGTTTTTATTGTTCAAGGTTTCATGTTAAAAGCCACACTATTTTGGCTTAATAAAGAAAAACCTATGCCATAATGGTACACAGAAAGAATAAGAAAACAATATTCTTTGTTGTGTTTTTTATATTTAATAAATAAGAAATTATTTTGTATATATTAGTAAGAAGTTTCAAGAATAAGTGTGTTTGACCCTTAATTTTTTCATATGTTATTTATGCTTTGTATGCTTTTATTTCATTCTTTCTAATTATTCCTATGTTTCTTAGATGAATTGAGCTCTTGGTGTAAGATATTTTCTTCTTTATGAGCAATAAATTTCATATTCAATTTGAATATTTAGTAGCAATTTTGATGTTCTACAATTTTGTTAACTAATATATTTGTGTTTGTTTGTTTTGTGTGTGATTGTTTATCAACAATGGAACAAATGGTTGTCAAATTATTTAAATAGTAGTAACAGTATTGCAATAACTTAATTAGGTTTTGTGAAAATAAATAAATAAATGCACGAGGTGCGATTATATTTATTTATTTATTCAAGGGTGTTTAGAAAGCTTAATTACCATTTGACGTGTCTTTAGAAAGTTTGACGAGTCCCTTATTGAGAACGTCGTTAAAAGCTGGCCAACCGCACCCGGAATCAAATTTGGTCTTGGACGAAAATAACTTCTCGCCGCAGACGACGCACGTGTAAATACCTTCGTCGTACGTCTTGTTGAATTTGCCCGTGAACGGCCTGCAAAAAAAAATTCAATTCAAACCGTATAAGCTATGTAGGCCGAGGTTTTGGGATGAAGGTCCTGCCGGCGATTACGCAACGTCCGTAGAATTAAAATAAATAAAATAAGTAAAAAACCGCACAGACCTTTCCGTTCCTTTTTCTTGAGTGACATGGTACTGGATCGGGTCGAGCCGCTTCCTCAGCTCTTCTTTCGTGAACTCAGTCTTCTCCATGGAGCCAGTGGCCAAGGCTCTAAACCGAAACGAAGGCGGTTCGGCGGCCGATGTCCCTTGAACAAGACGAATCGCCTTTGAGGAAAATCTTGTAAATGTGTTAGAGAGAAGACGTAACATCTCACCCAGGATCGGCCCTTTTAAAAAAACAACTTACTCTTTTGATGTCAAAAAATCTTCAAATTAATTTAATACAATAAATATCTATTCTCAACTGATGTCGACGGGTGCGCGGCTCGACCGAGACTGGAGCGGTTCAGCGGTGTTGCGGTTGAGTAATAAGACGGGACGGGGTCGCAAGACAAATATGGGCAGCGATCCAGAAGACTGGACGGTGTATTTTTCGGTCTGTTGTTTTGGCACTGATTTGGATTTTCACAAAACGAGACGAAAAGTTCGATTCTCTTGAATCGATCATTTATTTTGAACGATTCCGAAAATACGAGCTAATGACTCTGTTACGTCGGACTAGTCCAAAATTTTATAGGTTCAAAAACTTGAAAATCGTTCAAAATCTGAACAAGCAATTCGCTTAATTGATTGATCAATAAATCTATATTGAATTTTTCACAAATTGACTCTTTTGATCAGCCAATTAAAGAATTCTCAACAAGGGCAAAAAACATGGGTCATAAAATTCTTACGTTTGTAAAATACAGGATACTAAATTTACAAGCAATGCCGGTATTATCTACTATTTCGTCCTTTAGGTCGAACACCATTATATTTTCAACAATTCCGAAAAAAATGCAATCTTTCAGAAAATACGGGAATCATTGACAATTTAGCTTACAACAAAAAATCTGTGTTATTCTATTCGATCCCAAGGTATATTAGGCAATGAACTGGCAGAAAGTGCAGCAGAATCTACACCCAATTACACAAATAACCCCAGATTTAATACAATCCCAAGATATCCTTTATGCTTTTAAAAGATTCTCTGTAGCAAATGCAATAGAGAATGAGAAAATGCAGAAGATAATAAACTAAGAGCTATAAAAAGATCAGTCAAACCGTGGAAAACATCAAGCCAACTTAAACAAAGGGATGAGGTTATGATCTGCAGATTACGGATAGGTCACACTCATATAACACATGGTTATTTTGATGGGCCGCAGTACACTTCTGTGGTGTCAATGTGGAGAAGTACTAAGTGCCAAGCAAACGTTGTCCCCGCCAAAAACATGTCCAACTCATACCAATTTGTTTTTAGCAAATATCTTAGGATATGACGAGATACCTTGGATAAAGTTATAGAACATTTAAAACAAATTTGTTCTGAGGGCCGAGCTGGTGGCAGTGCAGGCAGATTCTCGCCCCTCGAGCCATGTTTACAAAAACACCTAATTAAAGTTCAAAAACTGGGACGCCCTTTTTCCCGGTCCCTTTTTGGGTCCTTCTAGTGTGCTGCTTCGTTGCTGTGCAGCCATCACTCTCCCCGCAAAACAAATCATGAAATAGCAAGCAAATGAACAAAGTGAATAAATTGAAAGGGAGAGGCGGGAAATAATTAATTTAATAAGGGGAAAGAAAGAAAAAAAAGTAATGAATTTTAAATAAATAAAATATGCAAGTAAATAAAAGGCGATGATAACCTAGTAAAAAACACAACTCCGAAAATACTGACTGATGGATTCCGATACATCTAACTTGTCCAAACGATCGATGAACTACTCTAAGATACAACTTCACCAATAAGTACATGTTGCTTATACCAGAAGAGAAGAATGAACCAAAGGAATACCTCTGAAGGCCGACTGGTGTACTGACGGCTCAAAAACGTATAGAAGTGCATTTTATAATTTTAGATTATTAACTTTTTTACATTAAAACTTTTAATGAAATTAAAACTTAACAATGATAATAATTTGTTATTAATAATCGCGTGTTGTTAGGTTTGTCAGTTGGAAAGAGATCCGTTTAATTGATGGTTATGATCGTGACAGCCGTGGAATCCGTGTGAAACTTGTTTCCCGTAGTCTTCGTCCGAGTTTCTCTTTCGTCTCTGCGATCTCGTCTGGTTCATCTTGTACGTGTTTGTAATCCTTTTATATCATGGGAAATTTCTGTCATCGCGTTTCCCGGCAGTTGGAAAATGATCGGCTTTTCCGTTTTCGCCCTTTTCCGACCAGCGGATCCACTCCGTTCCAAAGCCGATCTTTTTCCGGCCACGCCGAGCGACGTGTTGTCATGCATAACCTGACGGCCGTCATTGTGATATTCTGTCGTATTTCTTTCGCAGAGGATGGGACGTGTTATTAGGGCCCAGAGGAAAGGTGCCGGGAGCGTCTTCACATCCCATACCAAGCACCGCAAAGGAGCCCCGAAACTCCGCTCTCTTGATTTTGCCGAAAGGCACGGTTACATCAAAGGTGTCGTTAAGGTTCGATCATAAGTATCCAAGTTCCGTCTGTACTTTCAATTCACCAAGAACCATCTTATTTTGCATGTTTTTATAAGCAAAAATTTGTAAATGCAAATGTTAAAAGTATACGTCCTCTTAACACATTTATAGGACATCATCCATGATCCTGGTAGAGGTGCTCCTTTGGCTGTCGTTCACTTCAGGGACCCCTATAGGTTCAAGACTAGGAAGGAACTCTTCATTGCTCCCGAGGGAGTTTACACTGGCCAATTCCTTTACTGTGGAAAGAAAGGTAACCTGACATTCAATTTAATTTAAAAAAAAAAGAAAAAGTTGAAATTCTACATTAATTTAATGTCTTCAGCCAATCTGAACATCGGAAATGTAATGCCAGTAGGGTCTATGCCAGAAGGTACCATTGTGTGCAATCTGGAAGAAAAGACCGGCGACAGGGGACGTCTCGCCCGTGCTTCTGGTAATTAAAAAAGAAAAAATCAAATGATTTTATTCATTATATTTTAATTTTTGATTGAAGGTAACTATGCTACCGTCATTGCTCACAATCCTGATACGAAGAGGACCCGTGTCAAGCTGCCCTCTGGAGCGAAGAAGGTCATTCCGTCAAACAACAGGGCCATGGTCGGTAAGTAAAACTACTGAACAATCCTATGCATTAAAATGTCTAGACTTTCAATTGTTAAATCCGGTTGTTTTGGATTTAAAAACATTAATGCCTGATGCATACATGATGCTCTTTGCTGTTCTGAGCTGCTATGTTCCCGCACCTGTTCAATGTACAATTGTCTGGTCCTGTTGTGGGGGGACTAGCAACTTTCTGCCAGTACAATCGTCATGTCTGGTAGAAAACTTGCTTTTTGCTTACCTTGTGTACAAAGACATTACATTTACAAACAAAATAGACAGAATTTTCAACTTCAGGGTATTTTCTCTATTTATTGTATAAAGAACGACATAAATTTCATCCGCCATTGCAAGCAGTTTCAATGGAATGAGAACTCTATTTAGGATGCAGGGAAGCGTACACCTATTGAAATCGGGTGAAATAACAAAATGACTTGTGGTGCCACAGTGGCCGAGAATGCTAGGAAAAACAATCCCATGTTCCATCCTGCACCGGACAGTGCGGCTGCAGCTCAGCAGCTTCATGTGCTTTAACCAATCTGATGCTCTGTACTTATAACTACACAAGTACAACTGCGGGACAGGGTGACAAAAGCTGAATGTTTGCATTGGACCTAAAGTTTATTATGAGCTTTTCTCATTAGGTCTGTGGGTGATAAACCTGTCTGAACAGTTTTAAATTATTCTATCTGTTCATCTTAGCTATTTTTGTTAATTATAAGTTGAGAAGTTAGTCAGAGAAGAAACTATATCAGGATGTTTTTTGATAGTTGCCATTATATTCTCAATCTTTCAGCTCTTGGAAAATATTGGGAAATATGTAAAAAAAATCTTACCTGGCCCACACTTCTCGACTAATTACTAACAAAAATGAAATCTAACATTGTGATTCTCCTCTTATAAGAATATGGAGGTATGCAAACTTTGAAAAGAATCCTTCCTTGTTGTTCTTTTTCTGTATATACTAATGGTTCTTAAGAACAAACTATAATAAAATAAAAGGAAATTCTCACAAATTATATTTGATTAACTTATGGGAACTATAATTTTTATTTGAATTTAAAATAATTAAATTACATCTATAATTAACAGTCAAATTAGTTAATCTTAAGTCATTCTTTACCCAATGCCAAATTATTAAAATTCAGTGCCTTCAAATAAAGATAATTAAATGATAATTTTAAAAATTATGAAATAAAAAATATAATTAAAAATAATCACCCCTATATCACTCAAACATTTTAATGGGATATCCATCTATTTTGGTCGCCTTGCGCCTTTATGAAAGCCCCCATGCTCACCTGACCTGAGTTTGAGTCAGTGGTCTCTTCCACCATGAAGACCAAATCACAATTTAACCAGTCACATTCTAAATCCTATCACTGTGAATAAAAAATGTCATTAATTTCCTTGTAGGTTTTTGCGTGCGCATGTCAACATAGTCTACAATCGTGCTGATTTAGTTTTTTATATATGCATTTCGTGTGCCCCATTTGGTCTGCATTAATTTTTCAGTTGTGTCTAATTTTTAAAAATCATTCTTGTGCTATCTGTTCAATTAGAATAGAAAAGATCCAGCACTAAAGATAGTCAAACATAATTTCACTGATCCAAACAACAAGGGGTAGGCAAACCAGAATCATCAGAAACAACAAGTTCTAAAGTTTATAATAGTTGTAATATATTAATTGGTCAAGCGGACCACGAAATTAGTGAGTTTATAATAGTATTGTATGTTGAATACAAGCCAAAATGGGAAATTTAAACTACTTGATCCAACTTTCTTGGAAGTTCGCAGTACATTGCTTAGCCTGATTTTTCATGTTTTTCTAGGCATCGTCGCCGGAGGTGGTAGGATCGACAAGCCTGTCTTGAAAGCTGGTAGGGCTTACTATAAGTACAAGGCTAAGCGTAACTGCTGGCCTAAGGTCAGAGGTGTTGCTATGAACCCTGTAGAGCATCCTCACGGTGGTGGTAATCACCAACATATTGGTAAAGCTTCCACGGTTAAGAGAGGAACCAGTGCCGGAAGAAAGGTAATTGTCAATATGTAATTTTTAGTTAAATCATTTTTGGATTTGGTCTATTTTCACTGGTGTGTATTTTTACTTCTATGAGCTAGGCTTTTTCTTCTTGATCCAAGCAAGATGGGCCCAACCCTGTATCCTGATTAACAGAGCCCCAGTGGTCTTGATTGGACCTGAATACAAACCAGTCAGGACACTTTGTAATGATGGTTCTGCTCACAGATTTGTTGTTTCAACAATTTATTGTTTATTATTTCTATTAACCAATCAGGTGCCTTTTTATAATACAATTCAATCCGAATTTCAAATAATTTATTAACACTACAACAAAATAACTTACAAAAATTAAATCAATTTCTTATTTTCTACAATTAAAAAATTTCAAGTTAAGAAAACTGGAATTTTATCCTTTTAACAACTATGTAAGTCTATTTGTCAAACTTTAAAGAAAACGGGGTGGACAGCTACTCATTTCAATCCACTGTGAACTAGGACTTTTCTTTCACACTTTTTTTTATGACCCCACACTTCAGCTGTCTCCTGTAAAAAATCAAATAGCTCTGATCTCTCTATCCTAAAAGTGGGGGATTCCTTTTTTTAAACACTGTAGGGCTAATCATTGTGTCCAAATCACAAAGTTGTCACTGTTAAATAAATTGAAGCTAAGAGATATGTATAAAAGTTGGCAAGATACCATCATTGAACAAGGTGAAATGCTAAACAGTGAGAATATATTGAACCAAATGTTCACGGATTTTGTCTTTTCTACGTCCATTTCAAAAATAAATATTTCATTTTTCTTGTTTAGGTTGGTCTTATTGCTGCAAGAAGGACAGGTAGGATCAGAGGAGGAAAGACGGACCAGAAGAAGGACGATTAAGCTTTGTAATTGTTCTAATTTTAAATATATTTTACATTGTACACAATGATTTTATTTAATCTTCCTAACCCTTTTTCCAACCAATATAATAAAAAATATAAAATTTGTATAATCAAATTTAAAACAAGTAAGTATATTTTGTCTATTAATATAATTTTTTGGACTCACTTTGAACGTAATTGTTGTAGGTGGAAGTTTTAATTTATGTTCTTGGTAAAATTAAAAATTCTCTGCTGGGGACAAAACAAAACGAAAGTGAGTAAATAGTTTGATTTCTATTTTCAAATAAAGTCATGATGATAATTTAATAGTGAACTGCTCAGTGAACGAATAATGCCAATCCGACTAGAGGCTATTTCTGATTAAAACAAAAAATTATCTATATTATTGTGCGCGTTTTTTCTCTTATAATCTTTTATTTGTTTATATGTATTCAGTATTGTTGGTTTTAAGAAGTTTAGGACGGTGTTCATTTGGTAAGTTTTTCTCAAGTGATTAATTATTTTAAGTTAGAGATGATAATTTATTAATGATTAGTTTTAATGAACTAACATTGCCATTTCAACTAGAGGCTATTTCTGATTAGATTATTAATAGTAATCAATGTTGAAAACCAATCTTATTTGTAATAAGTGTTTTTTATTTTCAGGTATTCAGCATTATTGTCAATATTGGAAAAAAAAGAAGAGTGACTATTGTGTAAGTTATTTATATTTTTGATACAGACATTAATTTTTAAAAGGTTTAATATTTGTCATGATAATTCATTAGTGATAGTTTAGTGAACAAATTTTGCCATTTCGACTAGAGGCTATTTCTGATTAGATTATTAATTGTAATTAATACTGAAAACTAATTTTATTTGCTAATAGTGTTTTTTATTTTCAGGTATGCATCGTATTACTGTATTATGTAAGTTATATAAAATGTCACTGATCTAAATTTAAAAACATTTGTGATGATAATTTGATAGTGAATGTTCAGTGAACGAATTTTGCCATTTTGACTAGAGGCTATTTCTGATTAATACTAGATTAAAATATAATTCATTTAAATTTAAAAAAATCATTAATGAATGTATATTTATTTTCAGGTATTCATGGTTGATACATAAACAAGACAATTGAATAGTGTCTGATAAAATGGTGGAATTTTATGCATAGGTCAACAATACTTGATAATTAAATAAATTGATATTATATAAGAGTGATTATGCCAATACTTCTTAAGAAGGATGCCCGTTAAACAAGGCTTTCCTTTCTAACAATAAAAGTAATATTTAAAGCATTAAATTAGTTTAGAGAAACAAACATAATTTTTCTCCAGATAATCTTAATTAATTCTACAACTTATTTATTTTTTATTGTATTTTTTTAATGCAACTTTTGTGATGATTTGTGTAAAGGCATTTGAAATCCTAATGTTTATTGAGGAACTTTTAACAATTTTCTGATAAAGTTGCATTTATTTGTTTTAATTATTGCACTTAGTCGTCTTCAATGTTCTGTTTTGTCAGTTGTGTACCTTTTACATTTTTTATAGTAACCACATCACTTGGCATACAATTTAACCCATTCAGGATGGTGCGTGTTATGTTTTTGTTTAACCTAGTGAGTAACTGAGAGCCGCCATCATGTTCAGCTCTATCTCTACACTAAGCTACTGCGAGTATATCTCATTAGACAGTTTAGTTTTAGACTGAGGTTAAAAGAAACAGTGTTATTAATACAATAAAGCATTAAAAAGTTAATAACAAACATCACACTTCTATGAATTTGAATCTAAAAGAGAATATAGTTGAACTCTCGGAATTCTTGTGGATGAGTGCAATTGAGGAACATTTAGCACTGGCTGTCCTGAAAGGGGATAATCCTACAATGATAGAATGAATTTTTTTTTTTTTTACAAAAATACAACTTTTGTGATGATTTATATAAAGGCATTTGAAATCCTAATGTTTATTGAGGATCTTTAACAATTATCTGATAAAGTTGTATTTATGTTTTTTTAATCATTCATTTAGCCATCTTCAATGTTTTATTATTTTTGACAGAAACAGACAAAATGTAAGATAAACCTTGAAAGATTAGCTAGACTAGGATGATCGTAGAAAATCATATCTACTATTCAATTTAATTGCTCAAACATATATCTACATCACCAAAAAATTACATTTTGTAAAGAATTGGTTAATTAATGATATAAAATACTAATTTAAAAATTACAGCATTCGATTTGTATAAAGCCTAGTACGTACACACTGGGAGACAATAGCTCTTAAAGGGCGCAGTATATTATACCCTGACTATTACATCTACATCTAGTACACACTGGGACTAGTTGATCCATGTCACGATTCAGAATCTGCACTGAAAATATGCAATGTTTGGACTCAGCCCAGACTGCTCTGCATCAAAAAAAAAAAAAAAAAAAACGTCCACCAAGAATCATGATACGAACTGAGACTTGTATAATCCATTTGGCTACTGTAGCCCCTTAAAAATGGTTGAATTAAATGTTGCAGAATGCTGTTGTCAACTGTAATTGTCTACGTAATGAAATGTAACCTGTGATGATTGTTGGTAAGGCATTTGAAATCCTAATTTTATTTGAGAATTCTTTAATCATTTCTGATTTAAGTTGCATTTCTAGTTTTAATTTAGTTTGGACTTGTAAATAATTTGCTTTAAAACATTTTGTGATGTCAGTGAGTAGTCAAATGTGGTTTACAGTTTTCGGGGTTATATGAAATAAAATATTTAGTACGAATTGTATTATTTTTATAATCCTAATAAATATATCTATCCCTATATTGAGCAACAATTTTTCACTTGTGTAAATTTTTTCACAAATGAAAAGTCATTTATCATATTTGTACATATTTACTTACACATTTATCGGTGCATTTTATTTTAAAAAATTCGTCAAGTTCAAAAAGTTAGCAGTTTTTTGTTGATTTGTTATGGCACCATGATGAATTTTTGTGTTGGAAGTCAGCTTTGTAATTAATTAAAAGGTGTATTGCTCAAAGTTTCAGAAGTTGTTCAGTGTGACAAAGTAAATCGAATGTTAAGAAAGTATTTGTGTAATATATATACTCAAAGACAAAAAAAAATCTGGACACATATTTATTTCAAATTGTTTATTATATATATTTTTTTTAATCTTTA
The DNA here is from genome assembly GCF_000648675.2 of Cimex lectularius. Lineage (NCBI taxonomy): Eukaryota > Metazoa > Arthropoda > Insecta > Hemiptera > Cimicidae > Cimex > Cimex lectularius. The sequence continues at coordinate 2,047,138 of NW_019392656.1, forward strand.
GCTAAGGAACATGATTGTGTATATGTGATGTGCATTTCTTTTTTTTTGGGGGGGGAAGGGTTGCGTGAAAAAAGATCAGGGAGGGGTCGGTGGGCATCAAACTCATGACTGGGTGTTACCTTTACGAGCGAGTCATCGCACTACCACTTGGCTTCTGTGGTCCCTTATGCTAATTACAAAATATTTTAAATGTTTTAATGTAAACAAAAAAAAACGAGATCAGTAATTCATATGAGTTATAATAAAAATTATTTAATTATGATGGTTTGAAAGAAAATTAACCAAAACAACGTTAAATTTAGTAATTTGTTGATGTTAATGAGGTAGTTCCACCTTTATTCGGGTCATCTTCAGTTCATAAAATGTTGAGCTATTCTTGTGACGTCATTGGTTTTGTGCTACACAACACTTTCACACAAAACTACACTTTATGCCCTGAAAATGACCCGAATAAAGGCCGGCAAAAAAATGAAAAAGGTGTTTACTACCTCATTACCTACACAACACTACCTCATTCTTGACCGCTACTCACGACAAATTACGAAACAACAGGTCACTAAAATAACAAGTTAAATTTAGTGATAGACTAAATTGTTAGTTAAATTTTAATATATCGCTAGGGATGGTTAGGGTTACCATCCCTAAATATGTCTTTAAATTATTTTCTGGTGTTTTGGTGAATTTTTGTGTGTAAATTTTTGAAGTAAAAGTGTGTACTTTTGTTAAATTTTTAAAAAACAAATAGTTTTTTCTTTAATATTTAAAAGCTTAAAAATTGAGTATTGTAATTAATGTTATACCGGGTTGAATAGTTATTTCTATTTTTTTATCTTGATGAACTTTTTATTTTTTGTTCAAGTGATAATAAAATCACGACCGGCAAAGATAAATTGTTGATTCACTTTAACAACAATATACGTGAGATTAACCATCATTGGCCTTGAGTCCGAGGATCTCCCGCACAAGGATCGTTTTTTCTGGAAAACCCGGTCGTCCTTGTGGTGCTAATAATTGGTGAATGCAAATCTCGGGCAGGCCTTCCACTTCCAGTCGACAAGATGCGCTGTTGGGAGGAGCTGCTGTTGTTAGCTTGTTCGATTGTGATCGCTGCGGGCCAGGAACACCCGCGGGTGAAGCGGATCGTTGGGGGCGAGCCCGCCAAAGTGCCGCCGTTCTTCAACATATCGGCACTCGGCACTACGACCACTCAAGTGCCGTCGGTGACGGAGCCAGTCGTTTTCGTCAAAAAAGAAAGAAGGAGTGCAGTTGTCAACGGGATTACGAACGAAGACGGCACGTCCAGCTTCCTCGGCATCAGATACGCAGAGCCGCCTATTAAAAGATTTAGGTTTCAGGTAAAAAAAGAAAAAAAAGGCTTAAAAATTTATATTCTTGAGTGACTTGGTTCAACCATTTTGAAATAATAACTACACAAAATATTTTACGCCTCATTTCACTAGCTTTTTCTTCAAAGATTAATACTTGTTATTTAATTATTACCATATACGTTGCTATATACTTGTTTTTTGTGGTGCCTACACCACAAATTTCGATTTACATTATACATTTAATAAATTATTGTTTTGTTTGCCGTAAATCTCGATTTATAGCTTTTTTGATAGAGTATTTACTGTTTTGTTGGGTATTTTTCATTTCCATTTGAATTTAAATAAACGATGACACTAAATGGGATTGAATTATATTTTATAGTTGTTTAATTAAGATTGTTGAATTTTAGTTTTATGTAGTGTCGAAGGGATAAATGTCTATTTACAGAATTTGTTTTGTTGTTTTATAGATTGTTGAATATTTGTTTTATGTTGTGTCGACAGGATCAATTTCGATTTACAAAATACATTTCATAGATTTTTCTATATATATATTTATTGTTTTGTTGGGGATTTTTCATTTCAACGTGAATTTAAATAAACGATGAAACTAAATGAAATTTAATTATATTTTATAATTGTTTTATTAGATTGTTGAATGTTTGTTTTATGTAGTGTCGACAGGATAAATTTCGATTTACATAATACATTTCGTAGATTTAGAAATGATGAATGATGGAGTGAGCGCGGTGTTCAGTCCTTTTTAAAAAAGATAGTTCCTACTCACAGTAAGTTGTTTTCCAAGGTCCGGATTTCGAGCCCTTAGCTCACCATCAGGTGGTTGTAGAAATCCTTCAACCTGATGATGAGCTAAGGGCTCGAAATCTGGATCGCGTTGGAAAACAACTTACTGTGAGTAGGAACTATCTTTTTTAAAAATGGATTTCGTAGATTTTTTTTTTTTTTTTTTGCTTAAATCTCGATTTATAGATTTTTCGACAGATACCTGTTTTGTTGGGGATTTTTCATTTCAAAGTGTTTAAATAAACGAGTAAACGAAATGAAATTGTCTTCTATTTTATAGTGATTTTTAAGTAACATTGTTGGATGTTTGTTTTGTGTGGTTCTTCAGGATATTTTTTTAAATTCGTAAATCCGCTTTACAGATTTTTTAATAGAATATTTTTACCGTTTTGCAGGGTATTTCTCATTTCAATGCGAATTTAAATAAACGATTAATCTAAATAACATTGTGTTCTATTTTACTGTTGTTTAATTAGATTGATGAATGTTTGTTTTATATAGTGTCGACGGGTAAATTTCCATTTACATAATACATTTCCTAGATTTTTTTTTTGCGTAATTCTCGATCTATAGATTTTTCAATAGATATTAACTGTTTTGTTGGTAATATTTCAGTACAAAGTGAGTTTAAATAAACGATTAAACTAAATGAAATTATCGTACTCTAGGTTACATTTTTTTATTAACATTGTTGAATCTTTGTTTGGTGTATTATCGGCAGGATAAATTTCTATTTACAGAATACATTTCATAGATTTTTTTCGTAAATCTCGATTTATATATTTTTCTACATAAATTTATTGTTTTGTTGGGAATTTTCATTTTAAAGAGAGTTTAAATAAACGAGTAAACTAAATGAAATAAATTGTCTTCTATTGTATAGTGTTTATTAAGTAACATATTTGGATGTTTGTTTTGTATGGTCCGACAGGATTTTTTTTTAATTGCTAAATTCCGCTTTACAGATTTTTTAATAGAATATTTTTACTGTGTTGTTGGGTATTTCTCATTTCAACGGTAATTTAAATAAAGGATTAATTTAAACATTGTATTCAATTTATAGTTGTTTTATTAGATTGTTGAAAGTTTTATATGATGTCGACGACAGAATAAATTTCGATTTACATAATACATTTCGTAGATTTTGTTTTGCGTAAATATCGATTTATAGATTTTTCGATAGATATTTACTGTTTTGTTGGGTATTTTTATATTTCAACGTGAATTTAAATAAACGATTATACAAAATGAAATTATATTCTATTTTATAGCTTTTTAGTTACATTGTTGAATGTTTGTTTTATGTGATGTCAACAGGATAAATTTCGATTTAAAAAATACATTTCATAGATTTTTTTGCGTGAATCTCGATTTATAGATTTTTCGATAGGTATTTATTGTTTTGTTGGGTATTTTTAATTTCATTATGAATTTAAATAAACGATTAATCTAAATAATTTCGTTTTGTGGAGTGTCGACAGTATAATTTTTGTTGTTTGTCATTACTTTCGATTTATACATTTTTTAATAAAATATATTTATTGTTTTGTTGGCTCTTTTTCATTTCATTGTGAACTTAAATAAACACTTAAACCAAATGAAATTGTATTCTGTTTAATGGTTTTTTAGTTATATTGTATGTTTGTTTCGTATCTTGTGTATTTGGTGTATGTGCGATGGGAAATCTCTTTAAGATTTTTTTAAATTTTAATCTTTTAAGATTTTAAGTCAAAATAAGTTTAATGATTTAAGTTAAATGAGTTTAAGTAAACCATTAAACAGAAACCAAACCTCTAGTTAGACAACCTAGTGCTATTTCAGAAACTGTAACGTTTTCATAGATGTTACAATTTTTGTGTTTATTTAAAACAAGCCAAAAATACCAGGTGTAGCTATCCAAATATGTAAATAAAAAAGGTATAAAATATTAATAGATAATAAAATAAAAGTAAGTTTAGATAAAGCAATAAAGTGGACTTACTTTAATATTTTCTTCGTTCTTGCAATATTTTTTGTAAGGTATATGTTATAATTAGTTAAAAATCATTTTTTATGGTTTACTTAATTTTCTTGCACTTTATAATTTCAACACTTTTCCCACACGTCTATACTCATAGTGAAATCCGTGAATTTATATAATTGTATATATTTTAATAAATTTATTAATGGGTCTTTTTAACTGATATTAAAAATCGCATTTTATAGGAGAAAACCCAATCTGTTCAGTATTTCTTCTTGCAAACAACAGGTTGTTTCATATTTATATGATACATATTTATATAAACAGAGATTTTATATTTTGTTTAAAGTTATGTATGAACATTCATGATGTATGTATCATTTTTTCAACATTTACAGTCAGAATCAATTTGAAATGTGAGCAATCTGATCAAAAAAGTAAGAAATGCGTTGTTAATAAAAAAAAATTGTTTGTCTCACTTTTGGAAAAGTAAAGCATTGCTTTTAAATGGCCCTGATTTGTTCAAGACAGGTTTCCTGCTGAAATGCCAGAACGCAAACCTTGAGAGTTAATTGCATTCCTTCTCGTTTTCTTCTTTATTTAAAAAATGTATATTTCAGGATTTGTACCATTTCCTTCCCCACTTCCACTTTTGAAATCATTGTTAAATTTGAAAGTGTACCATACTTTTTCAGTGCAGACATCTTTAAATAAGACAGAAAAACCTAATTTTTAAACAGACGATTCTTATAAATATATATAATTAGTTTAAAAATGCTATCATAAAATACAAGAAAAAAATATTTGGTGAAATATAATTACAACTTGTATTCAATGAAAATGTAAACATTTCCCTTACTCTATCATTAGTTGAACAAATCTTTCAAGTAAATAGAGGAATTATTAAACCTGTATTTATTTTGATGTGATAAAGTTATAGTGATTTAACCATTCAATTATATCAAAAAGCATGTGCAGTTCAAAGAAACCACCGTACATGGTAGCACAATTAAATTGGTATTTTGATCATATCTGACCATCCTTGTTGCTGTTTTGTTAAGATATGATAAGTATGATCAAAGGTGATCAAGATGCATTTTTCATCACTTTGCATATCTCAAAGCAATATTTTGCAATGTTAACTTTGCAGAATCTAGCTAGATTTATGTATTACTGATATTTTACCATGATTCGTTTAGAAAAGTAATAAAATATTGATGATTCATTATGTAGTATATTTTGATTTCACTTAGTAAACATCATTAACATACTATTGTTTGTTTTTTCAGAGGCCAAAACGTGTTAAGTTGAAAGGAGAAATCGATGCTACAAAGTTTGGACCTCCTTGTCCTCAGCCAAATCCTTCGAAATCAGGAAGTATCGTTGGAAATGAGGATTGTTTACATTTGAATGTTTTTACTCCAAAGGTTGTACATTAAATCAATGTTATTCTTTAGAATGGAAAATAATTTCTTTATTGCTTCTTATATATTTATATAAATATGTTATATTGTTTTAGGTACCGTCAACTGGTGGTGATTCTTTACGCCCAGTCATCTTTTGGATTCATGGTGGAAACTATAAAACAGGATCATCGGCCCAGTATGTACCAACTCATTTAGTTAAAAAAGGTGTAGTGGTCGTAACTGTGAACTACAGACTAGGATCTCTTGGTTAGTTTTATGAAAATGTGTAGTAGAAAATTATACAAAACTAACTATAGTTTTGCAGGATTTTTAAGTTTAGGCAGGAAGGATCTGCCAGGAAATGTTGGACTTTTTGATATATCATTGGCTCTCAGATGGGTGAGAAATTATATTAAATTCTTTGGAGGGAACCCAAAACAAATCGTACCAGCTGGGCAAGGAAGTGGTGCAAGCTGTGCAACAATGCTTGCTCTTAATAAATTAACAAAATGTACTTTTTTAATATATTTTTTTTAAATTCAAAAATTTGTTTTATATCAAATTTTTCTTTTAGCATCTTTGACTGGTATCCTTGCTATGAGTGGAACACCTGTCTCACCATTTTCAACGGATGAAAATGAAATTGTTACTTCAGATGAGGTTTCAGTTGAAAATGGGTGCGATTCAAAAGAAGGGGTTCAGTTTGTAAGATGTATGCAACAACTTCCCTTGGAACAAGTCATGAAAGGAGATATTAACGTTGAGGTAACGAGTGCCAAATTTGAACTAAAATTTTAATTTAATTTCAAGCGTTTGTTTAGATGAAAAGAAAAAAGAAAAATGAATTCCCCAAAGGTCTGGCCAATCTTTATGGACCCGGCCCTGCTCAAGAAGGCAACGATGATGAGAGATTTTTGCCAAATTTTATGTTGGAATCACCATTAGAAGCTATTAAAAAAGGCCACTTTCCAAAAATTCCACTCATGACAGGTGTCACAAAGGAAGAAACTGGTGGAGGTGTAAAAGGTAATTAACAACATAAATCAATTGCATTTCGGAACTTAGTACTCTTTTAAAATGACTCTTATGCTTAGTCCTCCTCTTTGATCACCCTGGTTCTATCAGATGTGCTTCAGTTTGATTTCTAAAAAGTGAATAAAAAACATATCATTAATTCACAATTAATTAATTTTTGGAGAAATTTTTTTTTGGTAAAATACCAAAATGGTACATACAACCATTGAAAATAGGCAGACCAGGATGATTATAAAAAGATCAAACTGTGTTGATCACCTCACAGATCACATTACATTTCACAACTTTTGTTTTAGCTTATGTGTAAACATAAATAGTATCTAGACCGTAGCTCTTGAAATATTAATAATAATTATTAAGAAAATTAATAATTTTACTTATAAAAATTTCCAGGAAATTTTTTGGAAGAAGTAAAAAAGCAACTTACTTCACCACAATTTTTGCAGTCTAAAATATTCACAGGGGCTCTTAATTCCAATACAGGTGGGTGTATTTCCTATTTTATATGTATTATATATGTTATTTATTTTTTATGTTGCAGATAAGTTGTTGTTGTTACTGATTTCCATTTTTCAGGTCTTTTTGTTAACAGGACTGTTAACCCACAATTAAGCTCTCTATTCCTTAATGGAAATTACATCAAGTTTTTCACAATGCTTATATCTTCAGCCTTAAGTGATGTACAGAAGATAGTCAAAGTAATGATTTTTTTTTTTTTCTTTTTCACCTTAAAAAACTACAAATAAATTTACTGTAATTATATTTTCAGCATACTACAGATGCTTTTTTCAATCTGCCTGCTTTCATAACTTCACATCTTTGGTCACAGAAAACCAAAGTCTATCTGTATAGCTTTGAGCATCTTCCTCAAGAATCAGTAAACTCCAAACCATTTCTTGGAATTCCATTGGAGTCACCACGTTCTTCAAAAACTGAAAAGAAGACAGGTGTGAAATGAGTAATTATTATTTAAAAAAAGTTGTTCTAAAATATTTTTTCAGGTCCTGAACATGGTGATGATTTGGTTTATTTATTTGACATAAGGAGTCTTGAAGGTGAACCATTGATTAATGATGAATTTTCTAAAGTTGATGAAACAGTCAGAGACCATTTTACAACATTAGTGGCTGAATTTGCCCGTACGGGGTAAGTGCTTACATTATTATGCAAATTTTAATGGAATTTAAATGTCCTTTGATATACAGGATACCAAGATCTGACTGGACTCCTTTCACTGCAAAAGACGGAAATTACATGATAATAAATGATGAACCAAAACTTGCCAAAAACTTCCACAAATGTGAAATGGGCATGTGGTCGGGTGATGAAGGATTGCTCAAATCGCCAGAATGCAGTGTCATTGGCCAGGCAGGAGATTTCGCCAAGTCCGCTGGTAGTACATTGCTCAGTGGGATAAATGATGCGTCTGGCAGATTTGGCCTGGACAAAATCTCTCAACTTGGAGATGGCAGTTTACTTACCAATCCCACGATTCCACCATTGTCCAATCCGTTAAATAAGGTTTGGGGATCAACAGAAAAACCACCATCTGTTCCTCAGTTGTCTAATCCATTAGGAAACCTTTGGGGAGGAAATAAGCAATCAAATGAAAATCCAACAAATAAACCTGAAATACAAGCCACTACAAAAAAGCAAGGCCTATTCGGTGGTTTTGGTAGTCCATTTGGATAAAACTTTATAAGTGGTATAACAAAATTTAATTTAATTTACATTAAATGATCACAAAAGAGCATGTATTTTCGTTTACAAATGTATGTGATGGCAAATAAATTTTAGTAAAATAATTTTAACTGCCTTCTTATGTATTAACTTTCTAAAGACCCTTTAAAAAAATTAATTAACCTTTAATTTAAATAAATTGTTTAAACAAAAAGACTAATTGTGGTAAGGCATTTTTCTTTTTCAGTTAACGCACTCATTATGGCACTGATTTGTTAGATTTTGATTTAAAATTTTTTTTCAAAACGCTGTAAAAAAATTTCAAAAGATCAAATTGAAAAATGACTTTCACAGCAACATTGCCAAAGCGATACTGAATACCTCTGACGCAGATTCAATTCTAAAAAGACCCCCCAGCACCCTACAAGCTTTAAAAAGGGGTTTTGTACAAGAAGTGCATAGTTCTAGAATGATATCCGATAAGGGGAGGGTTTAGTGCGTCATTACAGGACAGAAACGACCGTAACAAATGTGTTATTTAGTTAATTAATTTTTATGGGCTATACCAGGTTTTGGCATGGCATGTACTAGTTGGTATGGCTATCTTCAAGGGAGAAACTTAATACAAATTCAATTTTAAGAAAATAATTTGATACATAATAGGTTATATATAAGGAAAAATACAAGAAAGTAATACTACTTTTTTAGTCCATATTATATTTTTAATTATAAAACAAAACTATTATATTTACACGACATCAACAAAACTTTCTAACATTTCGCTTTCCAGAGGATCTGAAACGGATTCATTTTCAGAGGTGGGTACTTCAGTCGAAACGATTTCATTTTCAGAGGTTTTAACTTCAGTCGAAATAATTTCATTTTCAGATGTAACTGCATCATTTCCAGATTCTGACTCTTCATCTATTCTTTCCTCAACAATTTGAAATTTAATCCTTTTAGCATTTTGGTTCCTAGAGTTGCTTCTATCGGGTGTTCTTTTACCGGTATGCAAGTCTGACAGATCTGTTGTTTCAATATCAGCCGTTGTGCTTTCTTTGCATGGTGTGCTGTTATTTTCCTCGGCCTGTTTTGACGTGCTCTCTCCTGGGCTGGCTTCACGGACCTTATCCGTTTCTTTAAAAACTGGGCTTCTCGACAGAGACTGATTTGGAAGATCGTTCAGAACAGAATCATCTTCACATGTCAAACTGGCCGATTCATTTATAATTGATATATCTTTATTGCTAATATCAAGGTTGTTATCTCTCTCAAGTTCCTCAGAATCATATCTAGTCTCTCTTTTTTTCTCAATTTTGAACCTCTGCAAATAGTTATGTAGTTTGTCGGCATTCTTAACAAATCCTTCCAATGGGACGTTCGGGTAGAGTACATTGTTAACACTCAAAATGGCAAAGGCGCAGAATTTAGAGATCTGAAATAGAAAACAAGAATATTAACAATTCTAATATGTTTTAATTTACAAGGACATACTTCAGGACAGGTGTCATGATAGCCTTCTTGGAATAGTTTGCTGGCGTAGAGTACGGGTGAAGGAAATTGAGGTTTGCAGTATAACGTCATGACTAAAAGACTGCGATAAAGTTCCAGTCGGCAGTTATCATCACTGTATGGCATGGGGTAAATTTTATCACCCTTGGCTGAACAGCTTGTAGATGACAATAGACCAACAATAACTTCCAGCAATTTCTAAAAAAAAAGTTTGAGACAAATGAAACTTCATCATTATTTATTAAGTTCATGATAAAGTTAACTATTTAGGAATTACTGAAAAATGATCTTCATTAATATCATATTTAGCTCCTTCCATAAATGGTTGAATGATTTCTAGGGCTGCATGGCAGATGTCACTGTTGGCGAGATGATTTTCAATGAAAGGTGAAGATTTCTCCTTTGTGGTTAAAGAAGCTTTAAATTTTTTTGATTTTCTTTTAGATTTTCCTCCCATTTCCATCTTATAAATAACAATTTATATCAATTGCAAAACATGTTATATTAAAATAACTAAAAATTAAATGTACTACACTTACATTAAGGGTTACTGTTTCTCTTTTATAAGAAATATCAGTAATTATGTTATGTATAATATCTTCAATATATTGTTCTACATCTGATCTAGAGTAAATTGAGTGTGTTGTGGACATCCATAAGCTTAAACATCTATAAGCACTTATTCGAAGTTTTCTACAATAAATATTTTAATAGAAATTTTCATATTTCCTTAACACAGATATTAACCACTTACGAATATGGTTTCTGATGTCCAATGGGCCAATCTGAGCTTTGAGTCCAGGAAAGGGTTTGTAAAAGAACTTTTGGTATTACTGTGTATCGAAATACGTTGAAATTTAAACTAAGGAATACAGAAAGAAATGTTTTAAAACAGAACTGTTTAGCTATTTGATTAGCAATAAATTCAGTGCATGTACCTCAATATCAATGCTTCGGCTAAACGTATGCATGCTTGATGTATAACAGGCATTTGAGTCAGCAAATTGATCGAATCTGCAGAAACGTTCGCTTTTAAGGTTTGACCGTTGACTGCTGCGCCCCTGCATATAATGCTGAGTATAGCTTCGACTCGAATAGGAGTCTGACAAGGAATTTTGGCTCTAAAACATAACAGCTAAACTTTGTATTTTCAACAAAATTACAGAGATCATGAACCCAAATTGTACCTGCACAATATGTACAGAAATTCCGCGAGGTTTTTAAACTGAGAAGTCACCCTTTGCATTTTTGTAAACAACGACTTTTCCAAATTAATATCAGCCAGGTCCTTCAGATCGACTTCAACTAGATAATCATTGTAGGGACTCTACAATTCATCAATTTTATATTAAATTACAATTAAATATGTAAAGTAATTAATATTTAAAAAGTAAAGAACCTGAATTTCATTTATATTTTCAAACAAAATATTAAGCCTACTGTGAAGGGCAGAAATTATATAATAAGTCTGTTGTTTCCACGCTTCAGTATACTTGACGTTTTGGGTACTCGGAGGCCCAGCAAGGGCTAGATAAAGATAACACATCCCCGCATGATGCACTTCAGCATCACCACTCTCTAAATGTTCAAAAATATACTGATGAATATTTTCCTGAAACAGAAAAAAAAAGTAGAAAACCCATATTATTATATCACATTACATATTAACTGTCATGCATACCTTCCATTTAGCACAAGATTTGGCATATAATTTGAGGATTACTTCCAAGCATTTTAATTTCTCAAACTTGTTTCCCTAAAGAAAAAAAAAATTACAATTTACTATTTCTGATTACAGGTTTGTTATAAAAAACTACCTGTTTCAGATTGCCATGCTTGAAAAAACTATCAAGTATTTTTGGCAGCAATGTCAAAGTTATTTCTTTTTTTACATCAGAAAACCCCACCGACATAGTTAAAAGTTGAGCTAAATAGAATAAGAAAAATAATTGTATAAGCATTTGATGGAGTTTTGATGATGAAGAAGCTCAATTTTTTTAAACAGATTTTTATGGCTATGTTTTAGAAGAGGTGATAAAAGTGAGTCATTCTAACTTCCAAGACTGCAACAGAAGTAAGTGTCTGTCACAGTTGTAATATGTACGTTCAATAATGAAAACAAATTTTATTTTATTGCCCTAAAAAAATTCTATTGAAATCTTTGATGAGTATATGTATTAAATGAAATAATGATTACATAAGAGACTGATTGATAGCGTCATTATTGATTCATCGTCCACTTGAAAATTTCCCTTGATACACTGATCGATCCAAAATATCAAATTCGGACTGATGAAGCTCTTTGGGCACTGGTCCAGCAACTTTTCCAAAATGATCAATCCGTAAATACGCTTTGATCGATCATTTATAAATTTGTTCATGCTGGAAATCAGGGTGGGCCAAACATCATCCTAAAACATACAATAAAACACACAAAACTATAAAACAATTTAAAATTTTAACTAATAAAACAATACAAAACTATTAAAAAATTATAAAACCGTTTGTTTGTCTCCCAAAAAACTGACTACCGCAATCTGGCCCTCTGATGCTAAAAATGCATGATTAAAAGTAAGTGGCAGCATCGGTGGGGTGGATTATCAAAGAAGCTCTTACTTATAAAAATTCAAGATTGATCAAGGTGTATCAGATCAGTCAAAAGGTGAGCCTTGAAAATCTGACTCGTAGAAGGGTCATCCACACCTGATTAAGGGTAGGCCATGCGAGGTTGACACACAGCACTTACTTTTGGGCCAAAGTCCGTGATGTGACTGGCATGTAAAGAAAGTTTGATCAATGTGTTCCACCTAACTGAAGTGTGCAATTCCTCGGCTCCATATAGAGAGCGCGTAGGAGTGCTTGATCATGGAAGTGAGTATCAGGGTCCACTGCTCTGATACTTGAAAGAGAGTCTTATATTATTGTGTCCTCCTGATAATTGTGCGCCCCTAGCATGTTTTGAGAGTGAATGTATTTATTGATGTGAATGAGGCAGAATATTGAATACCTCATCGACCCTCAATTAGGTTATAGTACACCATACACCAGAACTATGTTAAGGGAAAAAGCCAAACATAATGGAATATGCAGAAAAGGAAACAGATGCTGAAGATTGCCTTGACAGATAGATAAGTAGATAATAAATTGGCTATTTGCTATTAATAAAATTATTATTCTGTTGTCTATGCCTAAATGAATATGATTTTTGTAAAAATTTGTGTGTATAATTAAAAATCAAACAAAACAACAAAGATTTTAATTGAGAGAAAATGTTAATTTGCTAAAGTATTTTTTTTGTAGGCTTATACTAGTGTACATCTTGCCATCTATGCTATTTGGTGTGGACCGCCCCACCGAGCCAGCAGTCCTCAAGACCAGCCTGGTAGGATGAACACCCTGGCTCCCTTCTTAAAATGCCCTTTTATTTATTTTTTTACAAAGGAACAATAGTTGCTGATAAAAACCCTTACATGCAGTGCATTCTTAATGGAATGTCGTTAGTTTTTACATGCGAAGTTCATTGTTCATACTGAAGTATACAACACAGCAACAATGTTTGGTTTTTGTTTAATTATTTTCTTCTCAAATTAAGAAACTTTGGGATCAAGTGACGGAAGGTGTGCATGTATAGAAACATGAGTTTTAACACATATTGAATTTTTAATATATTAATCCTACTGTTTTAATATTTAAATATAGACAAAGGAAGAACCAAAGCATTTTAACTGAATTCTTGAAATCAACAAGTTGTCTTGTGGTGTTCACTTTTCTGGAGGTATCTCTTGAGAAGTAAATAATGGATAGGTGAAAGATACCGGTAAGTCAGCATTAAATCTCAACCTTTAATTCTTGTGTCTTTTTTTTAAATAATGTGATATAAATATTATGTATTTGACCGGCGTAAAATTAAACCAAGGCAAAACTCACTTCTTGAGAGAAGATTTTACTTTCTTTACAACAGTTCAAATAGTTCAAAAGCTCCAGTCTATCGTCATTTTGGACTATAAGACGCAATGATTCTGCAGGATCGCTCATATTTTTCAGGGTAAAATTCAATAAACCCAGTCTAAAAAAAAAAAAATAAAAAGAAAAACACTGCTCGATCTGTAAACTTTTCGTAAACACAAATCAGCACGTGTTGACAAGTTTAGTGGAAGGGGTGCCACCAATCCAGATAACGAACGCCCGCACTCTGCAGAGCAATCTTCCAGACGAATACACTGCTTTGTAGTGATATTCCTAACTAACAATATATAGTTTTACTTGTATTTTCCCTTGCTTATTATATCAATTAATTCATTATTAATTAATATAAATTATTAATAAATTAATAATTTCTATGTTTAGTGGTCTGTTTGACCAAATTACTTCTTTCAATTATTCTTTTTGCGTAAGGCCTTGGCTGAAATGTGAAATGAATGAAATGATGATGGTTCGAATCCCGCTCGTGAACTTTTTCATTTCAACCAAGACCTTACATAAAAAGAATAATTAATTGAAATAAATTAATTATTACTTCCACCTTGATGTATTGTAGCAATTATATTCTTCTAATACAGGGTGACCGATTTAAGTGCTTCACCCACTTTTTTTTTTATTAAGGCAAATTTAAAAAATCAAAAAATAAAATACACGTATTTCATGGTCTCTAATGTACTTTATTTTTGCTAATACAAATTGTTTTTTCTCTGTAAAATTGCAGAATACACCATCTAACCCTTCTTTTTTTTAATGGGACTTTATTACTTTTTTCAAAATTTTTGATTGTAATCCATTTACGTTTTCGTAGTCAATTGATCAAATTATTTCTTTCGATCAATTCATTATTCTTTCTAAGGTCTTAGTTGAAATAAAAAAGGTAAATTAGCGGCGTATTTAGCCGAAGGTCGTGGGTTCGAATCTCGCTTTTTCATCTCAACCAACACCTTAGAAAAAATTAATTGATTTTTGATAGTGATTAGTCTCCTGAAAACATAAAAAAATAATAAATTTTAAACTCGGACGTATCTTTCAAAATGTATTCTAAATTTTGTGTGAAAAATATGTTGTCCCCCTATAACTCCACACCTTCATAAAAATGTCTCAATTCTATGTGAAAAACAAAAACATTTGAAAATATATTTCTAAATTATCAAAAATTTTTTCAAGGTTCGTTGTACGTTTTTGGTGGAACTCCATTATCAAAGGTTGAGTATCAATAAAGCCTTAAGTTCCAACTGTTTATTAGTTAATTCGGAAAGCTTTTCACTTACATTGTAAGCACCTTCAACCCTTGTCCTAATCTTGTACTTTTCATCTAATGAATTGAATGAAATAATTACATTTAACGAAAAGAAAATAATATAAACCAGTTAATTTTTTTTATCATAGTATATTCTCAATCCTTTTTTAAAAAAGATAGTTCCTACTCACAATAAGAGAACACTGCACTCACTCCATCATTCATCATTTCTAGTATATTCTCATGTTAACTGGTTTATATTTTTTCTTTTCATTAAATGTAATTGTTTCATTCAATTCATTAGATGTAAAGTATAAGATTAGGATAAGGCCTGAAGATGCTTACAATGTAAGTGAAAAGCTTTTTGAATAAAATAATAAACAGTTGGGACTAAAGACTTATTGATTCCACCTTTGATTCTAAATTAATAAAAAAATGAATTAATAAATAAAATAAGAAAATAAATTTTAATAGTCAACAAATTTATCCATAGCAAAAGAAGCTGTCACTAAATGCGTTGTTATAAAAGGTGGAAAAAATGAAATAAGTATCCCTAGGCTTAAAACTAACAACAGACCTTGTCAACAATGTATTAAAATTGTTGTATAAATTAAATTTTTTTTCACACAAAATTGAGACATTTTTAAGAATGTTTTGAGACATTTTTATAATAATTTCATATTATAGTATTTTATTTTTGTCATTACTTCAATTATTATTTCTTATAAATTATGTTAATGTACTTTTCTGTTCGTTGTGTATTTTCTGTTGTGTTATTAAAAAAAGATGTGGCTGCCCGTCAAGTAAATAAGGATACAACTTTTATCGTAACATTTTGGTACTAAAGTTTTTTTAATATATGCGTGTCATAAATATATTCAATTTCGTGAACGTTTCCTTTTAAAATTCAAGACAAACAAGTGCCCTGCCTTGTTTTTCTCTTTGTAATATTCTTAGGAAACGTTTTTTGTTAAGCGTGTAAAGTCGTAAGTAGGACATTCGCCTATTATCGCAATGGATAACAACCTTGTGCCTTGAGAAAACAAACTACGCTCTTTCATAAAACACAAAGCTTTTTTCTCATAACATTCACGGATGAGGTGTGGTCTTTAGGCGTTAATAGGCTCTATTCAAGGATATCCGACGAAAAGCCATTTGGAAGCTTTCATTTGAATAAAGTCATTTAGAGCGACTCGGCTTTCTTATTCTATCAATTAAAGCTTTTTTCGTTATATTTTAAGTTTGAGAAAATCGTCGGTTTAAAATCGTTCAATCCTACAATTCCGTCTGCCGCCTAGGTCTGCGTTGGAGGGGGTTGGGAAGTTGGAAGTTGGAAAGAGGGTGCCTGTGTCGCTGTGGGCGTGTGCTTGTTGCTTTCGTCCATTCGGTGGGAAATGTTGTTTACGTGCCTGTGACACTTCCGATGTTATGGTTTTTATATTTTTTCAACTTAAATCACACAAAAGAACGACTATTTAAAACACTTTAACACGGTTTCATCTAATTTAAAATCTCCACCAATTTCTACATTTACCAACCAAATCCACCAAAAGGTCTCAAGGTAATTTATGTCAATTATATTCTATCCTTCTTTATTTTTCTAATAGTAAAGTTTTATTTTCTAATAGCAGACATTCTAAAAATATTTAAACATCGTTACTTAACAAAAAATACATACAGATTAATAAATAAACAGGTTGTTGGTTTCAGTCAACAAACCCATTTTTTTCATATTTTTATGTAAAATAATATTCACACAATCCACCTGTAACATTCTTGTTTGAAAGCTTTCGTTGGACGAACATTTAAGTCAAGATGCATTCTTAAATGTTGGAATTTTGTTATTCCCCCAGTCGTAACAATGCACGTTTAAGTTAACATATTAAAACTTATATTGAGCTATAAAACTACATAACACATATAGCTAACGTTAAAGTGTGTATTTACCACATTTTTACTCACAAATATATTGTATCTCGGTATAGTCTTAGTGAAAAAACAAATTCGGTTGTTACTACCAAGCTTTCGACCTATTCTAAGGTGATCATCAGGGCAAAACAATCTTAAATATATCTAAAAATTGGCATAATTAATTTCAAATTTCTTTGAAGACCGACTCAGTCCACATTTTACCAAGCGCACGGCTCAAAAGCAATTCAAAAAGTTTTGCTTCTGGGAATGAGTTAATTGAAGATGAACCGCAGGGTCTTGTAGTTTTTATGTCTTGAATGATAACGTATTTAGGGAAACTATTGAACATTATTCATGTCAAACGTGTCAGCAGCTTGCCAGAGTGTCAACCTATGCAATGAATCCATTCATTCTATCATCAACTTGGGAATATGAGCAAATATTATATATCCTTATAAATTGACTGACGGTAGCAAGCTTCAGCGTCTAAACATTTGCCTTTCATTTCTTTCATAATGTTGAATGACCAGATTGTCATCATTGGCTATTAGGAAATGACCCTGGTCTTCTTGACTGTAGTTCATCTTCATTCCCCTTATTTCCAGAAGCAAACTTTTTGAACACGTTATCAGGTTGAATTACAGTCATAGCTGCTAATAAATAAACAGTATGCTTTCAAATAAATGGAAGAGTCTATGATGGATGTGCTACAATGTTACAAATAAAATTCGCTTAGAGATGACATATAAAAGAGTTTGCTCTGATAAAGTTGAGACAAACACTTATTTTCAAAAATACATATTTGCTTATAGAGAGAAGGGATAATTTTATTTTTTAACTTAGAGGTATTTTTATGCAACCTGAAAGGATGAGATGTTTTACAAAATGTAACCATGTATTTTTCATTTAGAGATTACCCTTTATATTTACTCTATAAACATTTTTTTGTTACAAAAAAGTACTTTCTGGAAATTTATGCTTTATTTTTATTACAGATGGTGAAAAAGCGTTCTCTATCTGGAAACATTGGGATTGGGATATTTGTACTTGCCTTTATTTTCACTGTTGTCGCTTTTTGCACATCGAGCTGGCTTGTGTCTGATTCACGTATAAGCGGTGCACCTTTCGAACGACTCGGTCTTTGGAGACATTGTTTCCGTTCGCTCTCTGATCCCAGGGATGAGTACCAGAGACGGTTCTTTGTGGGCTGCCGATTGGTGTACGACCCCTTCACAACTGGATACGATCAAATTCGTGGATACCTAATGCCACGTAATTTAAACTAAAAACTTCATTTTTGCAAATTTGCCACTTATGTTTTTCTCTCTGTTGTAGCATTTATTATCGTGACCCAATTTTTCTACACCTTGGCATTCATTGGAGTTCTGGCATCATTTGTACTCGTTCTTATGTTCTTTTTGTGCTTTGGCCCGGAACATAAACAATTTGTTAATTTGACATTATTAATAGGCCTTATCATGTCTGTAGTTGGTAAGTAGTTTAATACACTTTATTCAGATTTGTAGTATTTTCTTTTTAAAAAATTTTGTGCTAATACTTTATCAAAAAGGTGGTAAAATTTGTATTTGAGAATGCCCTAGAGATGAAAGGACTATTGTATTATTTATAAGAATTATATATAGCTTTTCTTTAAAACAAAAATATTCACTTATCAGAAATGCTAATAATTTTTAATTATGCGATAGTGTTATCTTGTTAAAAAGGAAATATGTCAAGAATTGTGCGATATTTTCTCAAGTGAAAGTGTTCGCTTTTTTAAATTCTTTCAAGGGAAATGCATTTTTAATACGAAATTTAAAACAATTCATATGTTAATTTTATTTACAGGTGTGTGTAGCGCCTTAGCAGTTATTGTTTTTGCTATTTGGGCAAACCAGGATGGCTGGATGCCAGGGCATGACAACAACTTCTTCGGCTGGACTTTCGCCCTAGCCATTGCAGGTACAATTGCCTCTTTAATAGCAGGGGGTCTCTTTCTGGTTGAGGGTGTTCTGCAGAAGAAGAAGCGCATGTATTTAAAAGAATCTCAAACACGGTTTGAAATGGAGCAGGACACCAAAGCTTGATTTATCTCTATTTTTAACAACTTAGAATTTAGAAACTTTAAAAACAAACGAAACAAAAGATAGGGGTTGATTTTTTCATGGTAATGGTAAAAATTAATTCAAACAACTAGTACAATTTTTACAAAATAGTATTTTTTATATTTAAATTGCATGTCTTAATTTTCAGAACTTTTATATTTACATGAATAGCTAACACATTTAAGTAGAATGTTAAAAGCTCACAAATATTATTAATTAATTAGTTTTGCAAGTATTGTTTTTGTTTCTTTAATATTTAATTTACTTTTAATTATAAAAGCTCAAGTAATATTTTTCTGTTGTGCTTTGAGCTTTTATATCTCTAGTCTGTGGTTAATAGGTATTACCATATTAAAGAATTTTTTTCACTATTGGACCAAATCAACCCCTGAGACTTAATTCCGTCCAAATCGCTTTATCACAACAAAGATCCATCCAATTTATTTAAACAAAAGTTAAAATCTATTGTTTATTGAAAAAAAAAGACTTAAATTTATTATATTTTAAACTAACTTTTTATCAATTGAGTTCTATTTTTTACGAATTGTACATTTTATAATGTATATATGATTAGAAATTATTTTTAATTCAATACGTTTGTAGGGTATGATTGTAATGGAATTTTATTTTATAATATTTTTGTAAAAAAATATAAATAAATAAACATGAATAAAACACTGGTGAAATACAGCAATTTTTGAATTATGATTGAACCCTTTATAAATGATTTTTTAAAATATATTTATTATTACCATATCAAACATTGCCTGTTGATAGAAATGATAAATGTGGGATGAGTATGTTGTTCAACCACTTTAAAATATAATTCTTACTCACCGTTTGTTGCTTTCAACAATCCTGTTGTAATTTATGTTGAGAGATGTGTTTGTAACTCCATCAAACTGATGATGACCATTTAATGCATGAAACCTGGATCGTTGAAAACAACAAGCTATGAGTGAGAACTCTCTTTTAGTTGAACATTGCCTGTGGTTGGTTATTTCTGTTTTATAAGGTCTTCATTAAAATAAATAAAATTATAGTAAATAAATATATTTATGTAAACAACCTCAAGAGTGAAGAACGCTTCAAACAAAGGGGACAGTACATTTTCAAGTTTGTAGTTTATGAGGAATCTGATATCATGTCAAAAATATATCTCAATTCTTCGTCTGACAGTTTCAGATTTGTATATTTTCCATTAGTACGCTTGTGCCTTCCTGCGAATTTCAAAGATGCTTCATCACCGAGTATTCCGAAAAGCCTCAGTTCGATGTAGTTCCAGCATCCTTCACCGCACTCTTCCTCCTGTACCCACCAGACTTTGGCTTGAGGAAACCGTTCTAAATCTTGAATTATGTTGTTATAAGGGAAAGGGAATATCTGTTCAATTCGGCTTATGGCTACTTTATTTTGGAAGTTTCTCAAAGCACGCTCGTTCTTCAAGTCGTAGTAAACTTTACCGGAGCAAAGTATCACATGCTGTACAGAAGAGTTCGATGCAATATCAGGGTCCCCAATGTAACTCTGAAAACTGTATTTTTGTTTTAGTAGAATTCAAATTAAAAAAAAAAAAAAAAAAAAAAAAAAAAAAAAAAACATTTAAATACCTGGTATCTCCTAGAATGTCCTCCAAACTGGAAAAGCTTGGAGAGAAATTCCTGTGATCATTTGGAACAAAACATAAAAGGGGTCTTTGTTTCAAGCAGCGTGCTTGACGCTTGAGTATATGATAGAAATTCGCTGGTGTTGAAACATTTGCAACTATTATGTTGCAATTTTGCAATTGGTCATTCATTGAAGTTATCATTTCACATTCCTCACATGCTTCCAAAATCCTTTGTGGCTGGCAGCTGTAGTATTTCTTAGTTCCATTATCAGAAGCTATTTTATTCATTAAAAGAAATTGTTTGAATTAATAATAAAAAGTACAGAATAACTTGAAGTTGAAGGAATTAAAGTGAATGAAAATTGAATGAACTTGCCCAATTTTACATAAACATGCATGGGCACACACATTTATATGTATAATGTAAGAATATATTACCTTGTAGATAGTTTGGAACTATGAGTGTTACTCCAGTTGATGCCAAGTCCTCTTCACTTTCAAGTGTGAAATAGTGGCTAATTATGCTATGCAGCTGTGACGGTTCTAAGGTGACAGGTGCTTCCCAAATGTTTAATGTGTTTGTCATAATAGAGGAATACCCCGTTTCAAAACCAGCTGTAGCAAAAGGTGGGACATCACTCCTGCATAACTTGAACTCGCCCAAAATGGGAAACGTCCCAATGGCAGGATGCAGTGAATTTCCATTCTCCCCGTTTAAAAAGTTTAAACCTGGGTGCTGATCTCTGCTATTTTGGCTTATTCGTACGTTTTTCCCTTCCTGTGAAACATGCATGTTTTATTTTGTAATTTTAATGAATTTGCAAGTGTACAACGATGAGATACTCACTTGCATTAATGTAGTGTATGCTAGGGTTTCACAGATGTCCCAATCGAGCATGTTATTCACCAATAAGTCGTGTCTTTTGACTTGAAGCTCATACGACTCTGTCGACACGCAGTCTCTAGACGATGTGGTCATAGCTTGTGTGATTTTTTGTACAACGACTGGAGAAGCTCCAGTCAGGGGCTCTTTATACCTCTTAAAGGAAACAAATTGTCGGTTTATTTTAACCAATTTCATTAATAAAAGAACAAACCTTTTCAAGATTGACTAGATTCTTTTTCTTGATCATAAATGGTGGGTATTGTTGTGATGTACGAGCACTATGCAGTCTCGTGAGTTTTTTCAAGTATACATCCTTCTGTTCCTCGAGTATACCTTTTGAAATAACCTGGATAATTAAAAAATTAGTATAGTTACTTTTATTTAGTTAATTTTGTTATGTATAATTTGACAGTAAAAATTTTACTTTGGAATCTGATAGTTCTCTGATGTATGAAGATATAAGTGGGTATTTATCTCCAATCAACAGTTCCCGAATCAGACCAGCAAGTGCTACATTCTTAGGAGAATAAACACTAGTTGGTGTTATTAAATCAATAACTATATCTCTAAAAAATACATTAATGTTTTTAATATGTTCAAAAAAATATAAATGTGTCTTTCTACCGGAGATGATTTGCTCTGTATTCCGCTGCCAAATTCATCACGTAAATGACAGAATCGACATCATCCGCTTTTACATGAATGACTGGTGCATTTAGATATTCAGCAAATATTTTTACCAATTTGCAAGAGCTTTCAATTTGCGGGTTACAAAAATCTTCTGCCTAGAAAATAGTAATTAAGTACAATTAAGGTACACACTTACTTACTATTAAATTAAGACAATTAAAATCAGTACCTTGCTAAAATTGCACAAATCATTTGATAACATTACCTGCCTCATTATTTATAATAACATGGACTACACCGTTTGCAGAATAATTTGGATTTTTGGCAAGCTTGATGATATTTGTGAAGACTTCTTTGGAATTAAGTTCTGCCAAGGGATAGCAAAATATAGGCCACACCTAGACATTAAAATAAATACATCGTTGAACACAATTATAGAACTTTTTGTTTACCATTTTTCCACTGTGATCATTTTCAATTTGTTGTATCCCTCTAGTTTTACCCAAAAGTTCAGGATATATGGCTAAGGGCGAAGAAGGAGATCCAAGAAAATTTAATGACGAATTTCTCTTTTTAGGAGTTTCAATAAAATCAGAGCATATTTTCACCTCATTCATATCTTTACACTCTATAAGGTCAAAAAATATGTCCTCCACAGATGTTTGGATTAATTTTGAAACAGTTTTCAATCGTTTCAATTGGGATAAGCCTTGATTAATAATTAAAAAAACCTATTATTTTCAGTAAAATGAGTTAACACTTGTTATTAGCATACCTATGACAAATATTTTTGCATCATATTCAGTCGCTCTTTCAATAAGCGTGCATAGGGCAGGGAGTACAATTTCACAGTCGAACAGACACTTTTTTGCAGTATGGCATTTGCTAAACATAAACAGTTCAAAACAATGGATCATCAGCAGTCGGTTGAATGTGGCGATTTTATCTATGTCAGAAATTGTTTGTATGTCACTGCTATGAACTTTCTTGAACAGCCAAGGTCTTATATCTTGTATTAGATTTTCCAATGTAATTGATGTCCGAAAACTCAAGTCAAACTGAGAAACCGCTGGACCTCTTGTGGCGAGTTGTCTCATTAAGAACTCTGAAATATAGTTTCCTCAATGTAGGAAATACTTTTATACAAACATTTAAATACCTGGCTTTCTAGCCACCAACAGTAAAGGATCAACATTGGCAAAGCTAAATTTAGGAAACCTAAAACGGTAAGTTTTCATTATTACTAGAGATGAACATAATTTAAGACCAGATAAGCTACCTATGTAAAACTGCTTTGCAATGTTTGCTACTGGTACTGCATATTCTCCCTGTAAGCATTGCGTGCATGACTTAATTCCCTTTGACAAAAGGCTCTAGATTATAATTTTGTTCTATTTGGAAAATTACAAAAGTTTTAAAAGTTTTTAGGAAGTCAACACATGATTAATAATAATTATAAAAAAACTGTGTTAAAGCTCATCTGTCACCATCAGAAAATTCTTTAGCACAAAACATTATTACAATAAAAATAACAATGCATCAGTTAATGTAAAATTCTAATTATTTTTATACTAAAATTCAAAAAATTCTGATTGTGAAAATAAGAACAAAAATTTATGTTCGTATATACATAAATAAATAATATAGGTAATAAAAGACAGTATATAAAAATCTCTTTATTGCATAAACTGAAAACATGTTAAAAGCTTGTTATTGTTAATAACAGCAGCTCAGATTATTTAACAACTAGCAAATACATTATATTCTTACAATGTAACTATGGTTATTAAAATTTAAACAATACTATATTCTAAAAGTATAAAAATATTAAATATTTTGTTTCACTTCAGTTAAAAACATTACATAATTTGTGTAGAATTTTTATAACAACACACATGAATGGACGGATAATGTTAGATTTTAAGATGTATAAATACCAAAACTTGTTATTTGAAATAATTAAGAATGTTTTGTCACTGGACGGATAAGTTACATTTTAATTTTACATGTATAAATCCCAAAACTTCTTATTTGAAATTATTAAAACTGTTTGGTCACTGGACGGATAAGGTTACATTTTAAGTAAAAATTTTACGTATATAAATCCTAAAACTTATTTGAATTTATTAAGAAATCTTTATCTCTGGACGAATAATGTTATGTTTTAAGACACAATTTTACATGTATAAATATAAAAAAATTAATTTTTATAAATTATTAAGAAAGTTTTTCCATTGGACGGATGAGTGTAAAAAATGCGATAAATACATAGATAATCCAAGTACAATAATAAATATTTGCTAATTACACTAAAAATTAAAATATAAGACACATACTTTATAATCTAGTTATAAAAAAATAACAGATCTTGATTTCTGCTTATATTCCTAAATCTAAAAATTCATATTTCTAGCCACTGCTGAAATTAAACCGTATTTAATATACGCTTACGTTCTTACCCTTCTGTGTACGGATATCAGTTCTTACATCCATATGGTAATCACTTTGCAATTGTCTTTCATCGCGTTTACCTTTACCTTTATACCGCCTGGCTTCAACGAGGTAGAGTACACCACAGGCGTAAGTTCCAATTACACCTATAACGGCAAGCGCATATGACCACCCGATCTCATTGTGCTGCCAATCGGGCATCCAATCCCTCCCGTCTCCATATAGACCAAAAAGGTAGACTGACACTGTGCCACAAAGTCCTAAAACAGAGAGGGAAATTAAAACCTTCAATTTAAAATTATTTTTTCGATCTTATTTACCAGCTAATATTAACGCTCCACCCAAGAATCCCAGGAGCTTGATGAACTTGTCGTTATCCCGACTGCAGCCCAGGTAGAGAAGTACACAGAGCAGAGATAGCAAGTGCAGGGTGAAGCAAATTGTGAAAAAGAATTGTACGGCCACGAAAAAAGCTAAAAAATGTAAATTTGCTATTAGACATCTAATAAAAATGTTAAATTAATGAAATTTTAAAATAATAAATCCTTACAGGGCAATATGAAGTCAAATATTATGTAATGTTCTTCCTCAAAAACCCACCAGCACTCATTAAATGAATAATCATACCAAAATCTTGGGTCCTGGAAATTATTGAAGCACACAGTCCAAAGGCCTAAAAGAAGAACAAAACTGGTAAATTTAGCACAATTATTACGTGAAATCTGCGAGATAATCATCTTATTATCTATGAGCAAAGATGGAATCTCAAATTTTTAAACCCTCTGATCAATGTCTTCAGTGGATTGTATATATGTATATATATATTGTGGTTGTTCTGTGGGTTATTTTAACAATTATGTCCTTTTTGTAGCTGTACAATTGTGAAAAAAGTGTGCTGAAATTTGCCTATGTCTTTTTACCAGTCTTATTTATTGTTTCATAGAAGAAAACAAATTATAATCACAAAATTAACTCACTCGACAAGTTGGCTCTGGAAAGGATGAAAGTGAACTGATTTTCATTATTTTTAATCTAAAGAGTGTAAAAAGATTAATAACACTCTATAATGGTAAACAACAAGATATTAATGTTGTGGTTAAAGTCAACTATTAATTATACCTAGTTGTATTGTTTAGTTAATTGTATTTGATGAACAGGATTACATAAAAGTACATAAAAGTACATAAAGGTAGTTTTATATATAATATTATAATTAAAAAATAATTATTTGTACGAAATACAATTAAATTAATCATTTACCAAGATTCTGGAACTTTGGGTTTTGCTGTGTATTGTCCGTTTCCAACCAGTGTGGAGTACAAAAGGCGATGAAAATCAACAGGAACGAAAGGGCGAAGATGCCAGTCGAGATCTTTCCAGTAAGAGTTTTTCCCATTTTTTAAAATATTTAAACGTCTAACATTTTATTAAAGCAAAATGATAAAAAAAAAAGTTGGAAAGTATAACGTCCGAACCAACGCTTAAAAGAAATAAAATGTAAAATTGGAAACAGTTCAACTGTTGTGTTTACAACATGTCAAAGGTTTTTAACCATCGACACCACGCCCTTCACGTTTCCAACTGAACTTCATAAGTATTTCAGTTTCAAACTCCGACACGAGCGCTTCGTTCTTTTACATCATTAAAGTATTTCGATGACTTAATTCCATAAATTAAGTTTAAATGACTTGAATTTGATTTATTCAAGTTCATAAAACGATAATCGTCAAAAGAGTACTTAAAAAACTTGAATAAACTTGCATGCTTAAGTAGGTAATAATTTACATTGGTCAATTTTTACATCTCTTTAAAACATAGTTATAAACTATTTGCACAAGGAAAACAAAGGTCTAACATAAGGAAAGGCTGAAGGTTCAACATAATAAAAAGGTAAGGTAAAGTTGTTTTATTTATTTATTTTACAGGCAAGGCCTATTAAAATTTTACAGTAGTTACAAATATACCTAGGAAAGCTCATATAGAGATTCATTATAAAACAAATGGTTAATTAAAGAAAAACTGAATTAGAATAAAAATACAATAAATACCCCGAGGAATATTGAGTACTCTGAGGTAGTGAGAATGTAGTCTGGGGTGTAAATATAATTTATTAGCGTGAATGGAAGGGCATATTCCCAATTACGTTGAGGAACATCAAGTACTCTTGGTAGTGTGAATCCTAACCAGTCTGTCATATTTTTATCTTGTTTCTGGGTATTTGTTTTTGTTATTTGTCTTCTTTTACTCGCAATTAATGATGCCCTGAGGTACACAGAGGGTAGCAATAGAACAAAGAAAATAGTTGGCTGTAAAATATCGTAACAGCTGGAGAAACAGAAAAATAAATTAAAACGCGAGGGAGATTAGAAAAGAAAGCTAAAGAAGAGAGGGCTGGGATGACCGATGTAGTTTGCTGGCCTTAAAAAATTAAATTAAATTAATTAAAAATATTTTTTAAAAATCAATCACAGATAGTTTGAAGTATGAATTATTAAATAAAATAGA
Source organism: Cimex lectularius (assembly GCF_000648675.2). Classification (NCBI taxonomy): domain Eukaryota; kingdom Metazoa; phylum Arthropoda; class Insecta; order Hemiptera; family Cimicidae; genus Cimex; species Cimex lectularius. The sequence continues at coordinate 2,074,181 of NW_019392656.1, forward strand.
TGTATAGTAATATCCAAGCTTACAAGGTGCATTAACCTATTGATGGGACTTTCTTTTATGCAAACATTCTTATGAGCAGAAATGAAAAATATTTTATGTTTCCAGGACGAGAGCTGAGGAACATTAAAGTTTAATTTGGTGAGTTACATCAAGGAGTAATCCTGACAAAATTGAAATACTGAGCAAATTAATCAAAAATAACAATTTGAATATTTAAAAGTACTGAGATATTGTATCATTTAGATGATCCTTAAATCCAGAAAATTTGTTTGGCTAGCAGAAAAGCCCGTATGTAAGTTGAAATATCCTTTCCAACCAGTGAATTGATATATACTCACTCCAACTCAATTATTTCTATTTCTCTCAATATTTCTAAAGAACTGATTGAGTGTTTTTCTTTCTTTCAAATTTGCCTTATCCCTGATTTTTTTTTACATATAAGCCCAAAATAATCCTTGTTTATCCTAAGACCAACCAACCAGACAACAATAAATTTGAAGCATGCATTTGAAAAGATTTATTTGATCTACTTTTGAATAAATTATGTATTTGTTGAATTTCTAAGAAGTAATTTATTATAAAAAAAATTGATATCCACTAATGGATTTTCTGGAAGATATTTATTTCTTTTATTAAACGAATCTTCTCATGCGTATTATTGTTACTTTCATTCTTTTTGATTTGATAGATGAACAAGTGGTTTTCACTATCTACAACAAAAACTATACCAATTGAAAAAAGTGTGTACACGAAACATTGTAATTTTTGTTAATAGTTTATATTGTGTTTATTGTTATATATTTTGATATGTTATTACCCCCAAATAAGATATTGAAGGTTTTGACCAAGAATACACAGTGAAAAATTCATTAAACAACAACTGCTAAAAAATACTGCTTTCCTCAGAATATCTAGATGGTCCAAAAATGGGTATGTCCACTTGTTTTCTGTCATGTTGTATGCAATAAACCTAAAAAAAAAAATAAAAATAAAATAACAACTTCATTATGGTGAATAATTAAAATAATAAATAAGAATCACCATGCTGTGAATACAAGGCTAAAACAAAAGTTGATCCATAGGCATTTCTTCTGAGGGCAGATACGTTGCTTTACAATGGCTAATTCTATCAAATTTAATAGAGAAACACTCGTATGTACGACAAAGTTGAGATATCTAGGCAAAGGCTCTCCACCATGGATCAATGATGGATCTAGAGTGTAGATAGTCCAAAAAAGAATGGAGACAGTCTAAAAAAATAAATATTTTTGTAATTTATATTGATCATTTAAACACAAGCAATCCATTGTTTTGTTCAATTAGTAATTAAAATAAATTTATAATTATTTAAAAACGTAAAACAAAAACATTTGCAGGCTTCATTTTTTTCAACAAAGATAGAAATTGAATATTTGACTAGGACTAATCATTAGTACACAACTAATGATTACAAACTAATGTTAAAAACAAATAACTAAGTTAAAAGTAAGGGGAATTTTTAAATTATGGAACAAAATTCACAATTCTAATTAAAAAAAGAAACAGAAATAAATTTTATAAATTTATTAAATTTTATGCAATTTAAAATGGGAATTTTGTAGGCATTTGGCCTTCCGAATTAAGAATTTTAAAAAGAAAAATTAAAGCTTGGATGGCAATAGGATAAATAAGATTACGAGTGAATGTTTGGAGTCAGAGCTTTATAGCACTCAGAAGAGATATAGCTAACCTAAGATAGAAGGTTTGGATGTTAGGGCGTGAAATGACCTTAGCCGTTAAAACGCCCTTAAAAATTAATAATAATAATAATAATAATAAGGCATTTGTGGTTTTAAATCCACCAGTTGGCTATATTGCCAAAAGAAAACTTATCTCAAGGTTTTAGTGATAATTCTTATAACAAATAATTATTTGCAACAAAACACTAATGCATCTATTGAACATTATCAATGTTTCTATTGTAAAAATTTGACCTTGTATCAGCATGGGCCAAAAAAAAAGTATATACCAGAGCATTAGGTATTGCCAATGATGTTTTAATATAATCAACACATTTAGGCGTTTCATCCTCATCATTGTCATCAAATGTCATAATATCATTAATAGTCCTTTTAGTAAAATAGAACCATTGAAGATACTGGAAAAAAATAATTTTAATTATCCATCTGGTCAATTTTTACATGTGTCATTTTATCACATACCAAATTCCAATATGTCATGTATTGAAGCCTTTGTAAGAGATAAAACGTTTGGCCTGGGACTATGAGCTGGTAATCGAAGACTATTCCAACGGTGAATTGAAGTGCTCCACTGAAATGGAAAAGAAGTCCTACAACTTTGAAGAACTTGGTGTGCTTCTTGTACAAGCTATTCATTGCTGCCTCAGCACCAAATGTCAAGACTGTTTTTCCTGCTCTTTATAGATCTTGCATGGGGTTTTGGTATTTGTTCTGCTTGTTAAACATGAATATGAGACTTGTAAATTTTAATAAACTATTTCAAACATATGTCACTTTAGTTTGAGCATAACAAGAAACCTGAGCATAACCTGAGCCAGGTAGTGGTGAAGCAAATATTTATAGTAGTGATATAATGATGATTAACTATTATAATTTTATACCTCCTATCGAGCCGATCCTATTAATTTGTAGTGAAGGGATTCAGAGTGTGTTGTAACACAAGCTCCTTAATTTTACATTTATCTGTTCAATGCTTGAAAAATTTATAAATATGTACCATAATAATGACAAAATATAAGGTTTATCATCTTGAAAACAAACGGAAAAAACAGAAGGTGGCCAGCTATAGTTTATTTTGTAGTACTGTTTTGTTACTAATGCTACTGTTGTATATTGTATATATGCTTATGTATGTATTTGCATGTATATTATTAATGATTTATTTAAGCTTAATTCTGCACATGCATGTACTTACCAACACACATGTTCAGAGCTGAACTTCTTACAACCCATTGGCAATTCCAGCTTTTTGTGTAAGTTACAATAAATCACAGGCAGGCTTCAAGAATTACCCATAGGTGTTGGCAGTCCACTCCATAATAAAAGACTTTCTTCCATATTCTTCATTTCTCCATATTCATGGTTATCTTCCTCATTCCGTTATTAACCGACTTTAGAAAATAGCTAATAACTTATTCAAAAGTTTCCACCAATAGATATATTCAGAACTTCTTTAAAAACCATTACATCATATCTCTAGTTATTCAAACAATTTTTTTTACGAGGGTTCACAACAGCCGAAGTCATATCAACCCTGGAGTGCTGTTGTTTAAAAAATTAGCACATTTGTAAGTATATTGGGTTCGAATGCTGGGCCGCTGGATTTGAATCCAGGTCCTTTACCTTACAATGATGAGCACCGAGTCAACGCCTAAACCTATGTGGCCGCTGACAACCCCGATTGTTGCTTTTGTCTATTTTATTATAATTGGAAGTTATAATTCTATCACTGCTTAGCAGAATATAAGATTCGTTCTCATTGCTTAGTATATGATAATAATAATACTATTAAATGATAACATCAACCCATTACAATTTAAATTAGTAATATTAATTAATAAATAAGTGTTAATTAAAACATGAATACAAATTTGTTTGTACGAAGAATTTAAAACTTTAATTATATACTTAATACAACTTTAATTATAAAATTTGTAAAATATTAAATAAAAAATCCATTTGTAAATATGTTAGGTTCGAATCAGGGCCGCAGGATTTACCCAAGACCTTTATCTCACAATGATGAGCGCCGAGTTAACACCTAAACCCTTGTGGTGACTGACGCCCCTGGTTGTTACTTTTGTCTTTTTTTTTTATAATTGGAAGTTTTAATTCTAACACTGTTTAGCAGAATATAAGAATCGTTCTAATTGCTTAGTATATAATAATTATATTAAATATTATTAGTATATAATAATTATATAACCCACTACAATTTAAATTAATAATACTAATAAATAAATAATTGATAATAATTGATTAATAAATAATTAAAACAAGAATACAAATTTGTTCATATGAACAATTTAAAATTTTAATTGTAAAGTTTGTAAAAGTTTAAATGAAAAACAATTATTAAAAACTTCTTTGAAGAGTACAAACATAAAATTTGTTATAATTACATAAATAAATTAATTTTATGTTTGTACTCTATAAATAGGTTTTTAATGATTGTTTTTCATTTTGTTGGATTCATGAGGAGTGGTCAAGGATGAGGTAGTTTAGAAAAGCACTTTTCATTTTTTCCGGCGTTTAGAGCTTTAATTGGGTCATCTTCAAGGCATAAATGTGGTGCTATTCTTGCGGTGTCATATTGGTGTTGTGTGAAATTACTGTGAGACTTTTATAATTAGTTTTAAATTGTTAATATGGAAAAATTTGTATTTTTGTTTTAATTGCAAAGTGTATTGTATTTTGAGCATCTGCCCGTTTAAATAAATATTGTTAAAACTTTTTTGAAAGACTTTTGAAAATGGCGATGACATGATAGTTATATGGGACTCGAGTGTATTCATAAGAAGTGAACTTTTTTTTGGTTCAAACGACAAAATCAAATCATTGTTCAAATCGTTCCTGTGGATGGGAAAAATCCATTTTTTTTTAAATGAAAAAAACATTTGTTAATGTGACGAGTTGAAAGCATGAGACCGTTTGCGCAATCGGCTCTAAAGCCTCTAGCCCGTCTAATATTAGTACGATAACCTTCTGCTGCCAGCTCGTCCTTGGTGCTCGTCTATTTATTTGTTCATTTTCTCTGTTCTTTTCTCATGTTTCTTTATAAGTCGGTCGGCGCCCTTTTTAACAGACACGCTCATACAATGCCGACATACAAGAGCGTCACTCATGTTATATTCGATCTCGACGGCCTCATACTAGGTAATCACTATTATCTTTTAAAAAATTTGATAAGGGAAATGATAAAAAAAATACAAATTTAATTTTTTTTTAGACAGTGAAGTCCTGTACAAAAGCACGATCGGGGCGGTGATTGCCTCCTTCGGCAAGGAGTACACTCCGGATCTTCGGCTAGCAGTCCTGGGCACCAAGGAGCAGGACACTTCAAAGTTGATAGTCGAAAAGCTCAAATTGCCCGTCACACCGGAAGAATTCGGAAAACTGGCGAAAACGGAACAATTTAAAGTTATGAATAACATTCCATTGAAACCGGGTAATTAGATTATTACATTTTTTTTATATTCAAGTTCAAGAATTCAGACAGTATCAACATCTCGAGAACTGCTCTTTTCAAAAGCTACATCTATGACAAATTGTATCTGTCCAAAAATACCTTAAAAGTAATGAAAATCCATCATCACCTCAATAACTTACTTTAAGATCTTGCTTGCAAAAGTAGTACAGTTTCTTTGGCCTGGATGTGGCCAAGTGGTTAGTGGGTGTCCGACCCGTATTTGCGATGCTAGTGGTCCTGTGTTCAAAGTCCTTGGCTTTTTAATTGATAATGGTCTGAGAAATGTATTGTGAAGTGGTTTGACCCAGTCAGCGACACCCAATGAATATAGTTGAGTGTTAAGCCCTCCTGTATGACAGGAAATACTTTACTAATTTTTATGTTAAACATTTTTTGCATTATCACCTTTCCATGGACCAACCATATTAACATTTTTCATATTATTCTGTGTTAAAGCAGGAAGGACGATGTATTAATTTTATTCTTAGGCTCAAAGTTTCTGTCCTTTATGGCGCTATTAAATATATTTATAGCAAACTGGTCAAAAGTTAAAAAGTGTAATGAAAATAAATCATTACAAAACACCTCAACAACTTAGTTACATTAAGATAACAGAAAAAGTTTGCTTGCAAAAGTAAGGCAGTTTAACTTTTTTAGATTGACACCTTTACATTGACAATCGTACAGTCGTATATACATTAGATTGCTTTATATGAGGAATAGACAATAATAATTTTGTTCTTAGTGATTGTTGAGTTGTTAGGTTACTTGATTATTAAATTATTATATAATTTTTGGTATTTATTACACTATTGGCTCTGGGTCTCTCATCATTGAGCAACAGTAAATTTGTCTGACTCCTCATGACACCAAAAGGGTAGTTGGATGTTAAGCCCTTCTACGTGACAGGAATTATTTACTGCAATATCCTCTTGTTGTGTGCGAGGTAATGATCCCGTAAATTAATCGTTATTGTTAATCTTGATCAAATGATCAGTAAGGATCCAATTACTATATGATTATATACCTTAAATTTTCTTGGTTTTCAACAGTTGTTGAACAGCTATTGTATATTTCAGTTGAAAAGCCATGCAATTAAGGTGTATACAAATTGAGAATATAGCAAAACATTTTTTGTTGCCAACAACATGCCAACAAGATATCCAACATATTCATAATTTGCTTCAGTTTATTAAAACGTTTAAATAGTGATGTGATGAACTGACTTTGAATAATGATAGTATTAATAATCTTGAATTACCTTGCTGATATGCCAGAAGAGTTTGAACATTTCGCCAAAATTTTGTTTTTGGGTCTGCTGATTATCACATCTAATGTTTGAACATTATTTGGGCAGCAAAATTTTGATAAATAGTTGACTTATGCTGTGAAGTATTTCATGGGTTAGGTTTTATTCCTATCCACAATATCCATACAATTTTACAATTTTATAGATAGAAACATTTTTACAAGAAAAACCTCAAAAATCTAAATTACAATCATATTATTGTATTTTTTAATTTTTTTTTATTTAGATGGTTGGTGGAGAAAAGAACAAGTGTCTGAAACATACAAATTAAAGAAATATTTATGCCTCGCAACATTGGATTTTCATATAAATTCAACATACACATATTCAAGCATGAAAATTGTAACAAACTGTCATTTTTCATAATTGAATTTTATATAGTATTTGTTCTGGATTCTATATTTGTAGGTAATGGCAACAATTAGGGATTATATTAATAGTATTATAATTTTTTTCACATATTAAATTCCATTCTATATAAGGTAGACAGTAATTAATAGCCAACAAGAGTTCCTATTTTTCCATTAAATAATAAGAATTATTTATTGAAAACTTTTAAGGTACCGAAGTAAAACAATTTTGCTGGACTTACACAAATAATATTACACCCGTGAGCTTGTTTTTAAATTACCTTTTGTATTATTTATAGAAATAGCTGATTGTAGTTGGCAGATAACAAATTGTGCCAATGTCATCCTTTATTCATTTTTAGAGAAGACAACGAGGGAGTGTTTTTTTTTTTTATTTGGCCTGTTTTATTTAGCCTTTATTATTGGATTGCACAAATTTACAATTTAATAAAATAAGTTACTAGCAAGGAGGAATATTATCAAATAAGACTCATATTATGTACTCTTATATATAAGAAAAAAAATTATAATAATACTGGTTATTTTGTACACCATACATCTATTTTCTCATGATGGGCTGTTTATTTTTCTAGGTCGTTAGTTACTGACACACACGTCAGCATTGATATATTGATCCACACCTCTGAAGATGGTGAAATGCTTTAGTTTATATTTGTCTCTCTGTTTAATTAAGTGCATTCCATATAGGTTTAAAACGAGCCTTTTTGAATGCACCAATCAATACATTGTATTCTTCAATAGATGTGCTTGTTATATACTTGAGGAAATTGAGATTTCTTAATTAATGTTGTAAATTGTTAAACATTTTGTTTTATTTATGTGATAATTATTTAAAGTGTAAAGTATTATGAGTTATTTCCATCAAATTTTAATATTTAGAAATTCTCTTTTTCAGGTGCTGAGAAATTAATTAATCATTTACATAGCAAGAAAATCCCTATAGCAGTTGCGACAAGTAGTGGAGAACAGAGTTTTAACTTGAAAACTGCTATCCATAAAAACCTTTTTTATAAATTCAGCCATGTGGTGAAAGGCAGTTCCGACCCCGAAGTGGTTAATGGGAAACCTGCTCCTGATATATTTTTAATCGCAGCGAGGCGATTTCCAGACAAACCAAACCCGTCTAATGTGTGTTCTTGTTTTATAAAATCTTGTATCTTTATTTTGTTCAAATTAAAAAAAAAAAAATATATATATTACAGTGTTTGGTATTTGAAGATGCTCCAAATGGAGTGGCGGGGGCGACTGCTGCAGGCATGCAATGTGTGATGGTCCCGGAAGATTACATTCCTAAGGAACTAACAACCAAAGCGACTCTAGTCATTAAGTCTCTCTTAGAATTTTTACCTGAACAGTTTGGACTGCCACCGTATTAAGTACCGTTAGTACGTTTTTATGTTTTGTTTAATACATTTTAGTAGATGTTTCTTAACTGGTTTTTTGTTATTTATTTTTTTAGAACATTTTATTGCCTTTGTTGGTAATTTTTAGTTTTTTTTTTTTACAATATTTATTATTTTGTAAAGAGCTGTTTTTCCTGGGGCTCCTGTTTAATCCTTTTAATTAAGTATCTGGATCCGTGATATCTAGTCAGCAAATTAAAATTTGTTGATTTATTTAACATTTTAGATTTAAATACATTTAACAAAAATTAATCTTGTTAAGAGTTAAAAAACCAAAAAAACTTAAACATTTTAGTGGAAGAATCTTGATGATTTACTTTTGTACAATTCTTTCAAATCAATTCAAATAGTTTTTTTCAATGAAGACTGTTGAGTCATCAGTGTTATTGTTTTATTTTAACTGAAGAGCTCACTGGCAAACGATTATTTATGCTTATAATCTACAAACTTGACCAGACTATTCAATCAAAGAAAATTATGTCGAGATTTTATTATTCAAATCTCCAAAGAGACTGAAAGTGAACAACAAAGTATATCAAACAGTAAAAATGTCACATAATATTTTATTTTGCACAGAGCAATGAGACTTAATTTATTGATAATTAAGAGACAAAATAATTTTTGTAACGATAAATTTTAACTAGCCTCACACAGTGAATTATTCAAATTGAATTATTGGCATTTATTTAAATCTATTGGTTTTATTTTGTAAAGATGAAGTTATATATAATTATATAACAAAAGTTTTAGTTGTGTAAAAACAAGTTTATGTTGTGTAAAACTGTAATTCCTTTGTGAAGCCTTGTTGGTTGGTATGTGAGGAAAACATTTCTTTTTAATTTATCTGATAGTTTTTTTCCTGATAACTATTATGTAATTTGATCTTACAGTAATAACATTCCTACTATACTGCCTACTTTTGTAGCATTGTGAATTTATTGTATCAGAAATAGAACAGAGGGCCCCTCTATATATATGTAATTATTTTCTCCTTGAAAGAAACCTTCACTAAGTGGCAAGTCAATTTTTTATAGATAGTTATTTATAAAAATGCTTTTTTCATAATTGTTAAAGACTGTTCTATATCAAAATGAAAAACTCTGAAACGTTATCAATTATTCAATAGTGACTACATATTTTAAATGTGATCATGACTCTTAAAGAGTGATTGTTGTAGGAAGTTTAGGGAGATTATCAATCAAACATTTGCCTGATCTCACATATGCTTTATTTCTTAGGCTGTCTTTTTCTTTAACATGTTGACTGTTCTGGTTGCTCATGGCAGAACCCAATTTATCGTGTAAAATAACTCTCTGTTTTAAAAATAATGTAATCATTTTCAATCAATCTAAGTGATATAATTTACACGGTGAAACAGTTAAGTAATTGAAATACACATTCTGTAGAACGTTTGTTTAATTTGGGTGTACGTGAATAAAAGTCATTTCTACTTTCTGCAATAATTTCTCCTTTATTGTATGTAAATGGGTAAATTAAAATCTCAAAACACATACACAGAAAAGCAAATTACGTGGTTTTCACAGAAAAATTACAAAAATCACTTCCAGTTGAAAAAAATTGAAATGCCAGTGACACTTTTTTCCTTTTTGAGGTGGCCTAGGAAATTCAAAAGGAATTGTGTTAGCGGGTGAAGTGGAGGGAGAGTTTAAAAAGTATATACGGAAGGACACAGACTGTGACTGCTTCCAAAAGGAAAGTTGGCATGACACATGTGTTGCATCTTACGCAGTCAATGTGTTAAGGCATATATATTTATTTATGTTTTGGTTTAAAAAAACCAGGCATTTTTTGTGAACTTTTGGCTTGGTTTATCCATGGAGAGCCTGTAGTAGTGAATATAATTCACTCTAAAACATCTAAAAGTCCAATCACAATTTTAATTCACATTGAATTATAGGACTTTGCTTAATCATTTAGTGTAATTTGTCATGAGGACTTAAATTGATTTTCTTCACTTATATTTTACTGTACCAAATGTAATGCTGTTTTATGTTGTTTCAATGTTAGTATAATTATTCGTACATCTACAGCTTTTGTTTGGTGGTAGAGCCAGGTCACTTATTGTCTGATAATTAAATTAAAACTAGATACTACTTAAATTCTTTCAGAGGATACTGATGCAGAAGTCTCACAAAGATTCCGATTAATAGTAATTTTGAACAATCACTGATTTTTACATGATGTAATATCTTATTTTTGTAGAAAAATAATATAATGAAAAGTTGTATATTTTTTAATCTAAAATATAAATATAAGGTAGGGTTATTATTTTTCAAGCATAGATTCAAATATCTTGTATAGTAGCTTAAAATCAGTGCACTCTTGTATCAACACTAACAAAATTAGTAAATTGGAGCTGGTTTAGTTAGTTTCTGCAGTAAATTACTTTTAGTTTGCATCGTGCATGTTAGAAATTGAAGGCGTTTATTTGTAATACAATTTTGTTTTGGGACTGATGTATTTAGACTTATTTAATTTGTAACATTGTTGGATTTAACACATGTGATAACTGAATGTTAGGACAATTATCTTTAGTTTTTCTGTATAATGATAATAAGTGATGTAGATGTAAAATGCACTTGGATTAGTTAAATACTTTTGAACAGATAATAAGTTCTTTTCAGCTTCTGGAAAAAAATTGGGGCTGACTTAAAAAATATATTATTGTTGACAAAGTGTAGTTTTTTCTTTCTGTTACATATCTTTATTTCACCATGCAGTGGCATAGTTTCTTAGTGGCTTAGAAACAATTTTAAATATGCACTGTTTAACCCAATATGTTTATTGCAGAGACCATAATTCCCCAGTTTAATTTTATCCTTTGACAGTTTTTGAATTGACCTTTGAATTTAATATTCATTTGTATTTGTATTCAAACAATTTGTAAATAAGTTATGAAATTTCTTTGTAGTGCAATAATTATGCAAATTTTAATAATTATATTTAAATCAATCGGTTGTTTTTCCTCGTTTTGTTTTGTAATTGTTTCAGTTCTTGAAATGCTTTTCTATTCTCTGTAAAAAAGATAACCTAAGCCTCTCGAGAAAAAATCATTGCTAATCTATTTCTTTTACAATTTTTTTTTCCAAAACAAGAGTCCTAGTATTAGAAAAAGATGGGCTTAATTCTTCTCAATGATGGTATTTCAAAGAGGAAAAGAAAAATGGTAGAAATACATTCAATGGCACACATTTTATGATTAAAATTAGCCTACTAATCCTCTTTCATCTGTGATAACGTCTTTATTAAGTTGCTAAGTTTTATATCTTTATGAAATTTTCTATTATTTCTGTTTTTGCAGATATGAGTTTTCAGTGGTATGAGATGAAATAGAAATACCATAAAGCATTTAAATTGTAATAAAAAATCTCATATTTCTTTAATCCTCATCTAATCTGTTTGTATTAATATTGAAATTCCATTCTCTGATCGAAGTTATCACTTTATTGATGTTTTAAAAATATTTTATGATAAAATAATTCTACAGATTCCACCCATTTCAACATTAGTGAAGAAGAAGTGAATTGAATTGTGAAGATTAACTTGATATTTACCACGTTTTCTCCCCACTTTATTTCTATAAATCTTTCTCACACTGTCTTATTGCTTAGTTTGTAATAAAGGAAATTTAAAATGAAACTGTTTGCTTACTTAGTTCATCTTAAGTACTCAAGGCTACAAACCAAACGTAAATATTAGACTACATTTCTTTATAGAATTATTATAAAAAAAATAAAGAAAGACTTATACACCTCTCTATTTACTTCAAAGATTTGTTTCTTCTTCTAAATCACTTTCTGCTTAAAAGTGCTTAAAATGTGTTACTGGAAGAGTGATCTTGGATTCATCATCTTTATTTTAGACAGCTTTAACAAAGGAAAAATGATTCCATTTGCAGATTGGTTTGGTTTTTTATAAATTATTAAAAACTAAAAAAAACTTATTTGATAGAGCTGATGGGAACAATATTTGAAAACTACTTCAGAAAATATTAATGTAAATAAAAAATACATGTTTGTGTTGATTTATTGTAAAGAGTAATAAAATAAAAACCTACCTTCATGCATTTGTTATTTATTCTGCCAGATAAAAATTAAGTCTTTATTTAAAATATTTATACTAATTTAAGAATCCATATTTAATACTGTTACAATAAATGCTTAAGTCCCCTCCCCCCCAGCATTGGAAAGCATTGTGCAACCCTTGGGAGAGAGAGAGAGAGAGAGAGAGAGGAGAGGAAGTGAGAAATGAAGGTTGGTTTTGTACAAAAAAATGTTAATGTAAAAAAGAAGAAAAAAAACAAAAAACGAGTGAGATAAGAGGGTAATGACAGCAGACAAGTTGTGTCCGGCAGGTCCAAGGAAACTGACTGGAAAAAGCATTGGCGTTTCACTAGATGATGGTACATTGGGTTTTCTTTCTTATGTCCTGGAGGAATGGGGGATTGGCGGGGAATCAGGATGGATACCTGGAAGGGTATTGGGGAGTGCAATAAGGAGGACGACTTTCCCACTGTTGGCGTGAGGAATAAGGCTCTTCAGAAAAACTGTCGGATGGACACCAAGATGGGTCAGCAGTGGCCACCAGAAAATAGGTTTTGTGGGTTCGATGTGGACGAGGTTTTGGAACAATTAATTTTCTTTATTTTTCTTCCATATATGGATTACTATTATTGTGATGATCGTTGTGAAGAGAGGAATCTGCACGATGGAAGAGAGGGGACAATCATCACAAACACACGGGAAGAGGAGATAAGCTCCAATCTGGAAAGGAGTGCACTGGCAGAAAGATGTATTAAATTTTACTATTTGATGTCATAGTGAAAGATTTAAGGTACATATATATATCTTTTCAATTCATTTTGGTTAATTTTGATTTTTGTTTAAATTTTAATCTCTGAACATTGCCTGGTAAATGATTACTATTCTACAAAAAAAAAAAAAGCTTCTCGTACATTGTAAATGTTCAGTTTGTTTCATGCCAAGAAGAACTTTTTTTAAAAATATATTATTTTGCTTATGTTATTTTCATTGTTCACCATCACATTATTATCATTTTTTAAATCAATAATATTTTTATTTTATTGAAGTTAATGTTGATTTATAGCATTATTTAATACTTTACTCATGTAATAAGCTCTTAGAAATGACTGAAAAACTGCAAAATTACTTTATTGATGTACGTAATTATTATAAATTCGGCCGATTTAACGGCGCGAAAGACCAACACCTTCGCATCACTTTTAAGACGTGCGGGTTTAGCCTATTCGACTAATTTTTCTACTTGCTTATGGAATTCCTCAATCTTCGGTAGTAATGCACTATTATTATTATTATTATTATTTTCAATCAACTTAAACTTAAGTTAAAGTAAAATTTAAATACAACGACGAGATAACGGCTAACTAAAGATGACTAAAAACAGTCTCATATTCAAACATGACCGAATTAAGAAAGTAATGGGGAGGAATTTTCCTGATGTTCCTCGGATTTCTGTGAGTGTTTATGTGTGTATGTGAATTTGCGTTTGTTTGTTTGCTTGTGTGTGCTTGAGAGACATTAGAATAATTCAAATGATTATTATTAGATTGGAATATATATAACAATCTACCTTTTTACAACAGTTAGTTTTTGACTAAAGAAAATCGAAGAAAAACCTAAATAACACATATGGTACAAAGGTTTTGAAGAAGTTTTTAAAAAATGTTTTCATGCGGTTGAATAATTTTTCTACTTTCCTATGGAATTTCTCAGTCTTCGGAATTAATGCACTATTATTAAACACCACACATTATTATTTTTTAATCAACGACATATTTCTATTTTATTGAAGGTATTTTAATAATTTAAACGAGTCTTAAGGTCTCACATATTAGTGAAAAAACTTTAAGATTACTTTATTAATAATAGGTAAGTAAGTTAAAGGCTCGAAAGACCAACACTTTCGCATCACTTTTATGTCGTCCGAGTTTAGCCTATTTGACACTTTTTTCTACTTGCCTATCCAATTTCTCAGTCTTCACTCGTAAACTGTCCTGGGTAACATAATTGGCAGTTCATTTCCGAGTGTCAAGTGTCTAGCAAACTAGAGGACAAATAAACTAAAATAATTTAATTTTTTACTCATAATTATCTTTTGTGGCTGTAGTTTAGTCTATTTTAGAAGTACGCTTAATTAAACAAAAGGTTTTTTAAACTTTAATTTAAAAATTCAATATCGATAAGCTTTTACTTGTACCCATGTTTTAACAATAGTTTATTCAATTGAAAGATAATATCCTTGAATATTTTACCCTGTTGATTGTCCCGCCATCATTCGTTCAATGGTATCTAATGTGGATTATTTATCATAGATCAAATAAAATGATATTGAACGAAATTACATGATATGAATTGGATCTTTTGACTTTTCCTATATATTAAGCGATATTCATAGCGGCTTGAAGCGTATCGCTAGCTATAGATTATGTCGTAATAATTTAGCAAAGGCATTCCATTATTATCTCATGAATTGTGGGAACATTGCACCATTGAGCAAAGGGATTAAACTTGGGAACTTCCTTAGTAGTAGAACATTGTTCAAAGCGGAAGTACAACATTATCTATTAGTTAAATTAATACACCTATTAGTTAGATGTAACAGTTATAGAAATTTATATTTCCATTTTTGATCGGTACAATTTTTTTTAATCGTTAATTGTTATTCCTTTCGAAAAGGCCCCTTGTATTCGAAAACCGGTGGTTCGTATTGGGCCGCAGGTCGGAATTTTTAAACCATTAAAGCCTCCAGCCAAGACCATATTTAAACACATATGTACATTAAGTCACAAATTCTCAATGGCATGAATATTCATCTCACTGATTTTTATCAATAGCTCACGTCAGTACATGACACACATGAATTACACGTCACATGAATTAGATCTGAGCCGATGATCGCTTTTAATATCTTTGAATGCTAATATTTTTTTCTTACCATTAGTTATTAAATTAAGCAACTTGTAAGCTCACACACATGCGTGATAAAAGAATAAAATTAATTTATTAATAATATGTACTTAATTATTATAAATACGCCCGCTTTAACGGCGCGAAAGATCAACAACTTTGCATCACTTTTAGATCGTGCTGGTTTAGCCTATTCGACTTATTTTATACTTTCCTACGGAATTTATCCCTACAATGAAAAATCGTTCGAACCATCGTCAATACTTCTTTGTATGTATCCAATCTTACCATCCACAATGATATTAACATGCAATGTGTCCTTGAAGTACAAGTATCTCTAAAAGAAGTTTCTCAAAAAATTATCCAGTCACACAAACCCTCCCTCGATTTGAGCTATCGTGACTGAAGTGGTTAGACCAGCGGCGCTGCGTACTGAGCAGTATAAGGTCGGGGGTGTGGATCCCTCTTGTGACACTGACTTTTTCATCTCAAACAAGTCCTTAGACAAATATAATATTTAATTGAAATAATTTATATGGTCAATTATGGCCGCTAAACATTTTATTTATCGTTGAGTATAGTATCGGCCTTCATGATAAATAGTGTAGTAAAGAGACCAGGGTTGAAGCCATGTAGGTGAAAGAACCAACTTGTTTTTCTGCTGTCGAGCTTTCGGCTGTATTTGACGCCTTCTTCAGTGCTTTGAAAAACTATTTTAAAAAACTTTACAATCAGTTCTGACATGTGGTCCTAATAGAAGGGGCCAATAATTCCGAGTATCCGGCCCCTTCTATTAGGACCACATGTCCGAACTGATTGTAAAGTTTTTTAAAATAGTTTTTCAAAGCACTGAGGAAGGCGTCAAATACAGCCGAAAGCTCGACAGAAGAAAAACAAGTTGGTTTTTTCACCTACATGGCTTCAATCCTGGTCTCTTTATTTCACTATTATTGTTCTTTTTTCAATCAACGACTGATATTTCTATTTTATTGAAGTTAATGTTCAATTATACCATTAGTTAATAATTTAAACAAGTAGTAAGCTCTCACAAATGAGCGAAAAAACAATAAAATTACTTTATTAATAATATGCACGTTTTTATTAGAGTCCAACAACGGTTGGCAACTCCCCTCAAGACAGTGTATAATGTAAATATGTAAATAACCAAATTACGAGATATACGAGAGTATATTTTATTTATACAGGTGATAATAATAATAAAAAAATATTATAAATACGCCCGCTTTAACGGCGCGAAAGACCAACACCTTCGCATGACTTTTAAGTCGTGCGGGTTTAGCCTATTCGACTAATTTTTTTACTCACCTATCGCATTTCTCAGTCTGCCGTATTAATACTCTATTATTATTATTATTATTATTATTATTATTTTTTCAATCAACGACTGATATTTCTTTTTTATTGAAGAATAGTAAACTAAAAACCAAAACCTAGAAAATACTAAATTAAAATTAAATAAAAACTAAAACTTTATGGGCATTATAACGTATTAAAACTAAGTGTTCTTATTTAAAACGTAATATAAGATTACTATTTAAAATTTAAATACAACGACGAGATAACGCCTAACTAAAGTTGATTAAAAACAGTTTCATATTCAAACATGACCGAATTAAGAAAGTAATGGGGAGGGATTTGCCTGATGTTCCTCCGAATTCTGTGAGTGTTTATGTGTGTATGTGAATTTGCGTTTGTTTGTTTGCTTGTGTGTGCTTGAGAGGCATTAGCACGATCCAAATGATTATTATTATAATGGAATATATATAACAATTTACCTTTTTAGAGCAGTTAGTTTTTGATTAAAGAAAATCGAAGAAAAACCTAAATACCACATATGGTACAAAGGTTTTGAAGAATTTTTTAAAATAATGTTTTCATGCGTCACAGCACTAACATTAAGCCAGCGCTGCACTCGGAGGACTCATGCCATGAAAAACCAGCCAATGCTGACAGTGTGAGGTTATTAGTTGCTGGCACAAGGAGGTCACGAGGTCATCTTTGATCAGGCGATGTGGCGGGTTTGCGTGATGGAAATGTGTAGAGGACTCGAGCAGTTGGGTTAGGGTGGATCAAGAACGGATTAGTTCGCTGATAAAAGGAATGTTGTTGGAGGTTGTGTATAGGTTAGTGACGTAGCATGGACCTTTGACAATTTCTCTGAAGACTTTTGACTGGACTGATTGGATGCACTGGAGGTTGGATGGCATGGCAGAACCCCACTGTTCCATTCTGTATGTACAAAGTAGACGCAGTAAAGCCTTGTATAAGGCAAGACAGATTTCGGTCCTAGAATTCTTCATAGTAGTCCAAGTTTTTTGTTAAATAGTTGTCTCTTAAGTTTTGCGTGGGGATTCAACGTCAGCCTAGATTTAGTTCTATCTGAGTTGATTGGAAGGCTGTATCTTTTTGTTCTTGATCGCAAGACTGTTTTTATTTCAATGTGAACGTTCACTGAGTACTTTTTCTCCATTCAGTCTTGTCCTCTACTTTTTGTGCCAGTCATCGATAAACCCATTGGTTTATTTTAGATTGATTCTTGGATGTTGGAGACAGTTTGGATAGGATTCGAGTTAGAGGACGAAATTGCGGTACCTTCAGCGTAGGGGGTGATATAGATGATAAACGGGATGGGACCAAGGTGTTAATTTTGTTGAGTAATTCGAGTGCTCTTTGAATTTTACTTTATTATTTTTTTATCCCTCCAGTGTAATCTCCAAGGATTTCAGGGTAAGTTTAAATCATTAAGTTTTGGCTTTCTCCTCTTCTGTCCTGGGAGTTTTATTATTTGTATTTTATTTTTAATTATCCATCTTTGGTTACTTGTTCTATATTTTTGTCGTTCTATTTGTTAAAAATAACTAATAAACCCAACCTTTTTTAAAATTTAAGTTCAACAGGTAGGCATTTATTTATTTTTCATGTTCGTCTCTATTGAGTGACGGGCATATATTTATCTGTAATTTTGGTCTGTAACAACAGTACTTCCAATGTAAAATGTTTTGCATATAAACTTGCTATCCTGGCTGGGTTATTCCATATTTTCGTAAGAATTCGGATACATATTTAAAAAAAAAGAAGGTCAAATTTTGACCTATGAACAAAAGAAACATGGGAATCATCAATCAATTCATTTTGACCTTTTAACTTTTCTTATTATATTTTTCTCTCCAAATTGTAATGGCCTGATTTTCAAAAATTGGTCTAATTATTTTCACCGATGTATGGAAAAAGATAACAATATCCTATTTTTAAGTTTCCGGGAGAAATAAATTTTTAATATAAAAAAAGAAAACAATTTTATGTGAGTTTGTGTTTATATTTATTACACCTTAAACATATTCTGACCATAAGGGTGTATAATTTTTTGTTTCATTACCAACAACTAGCAAGGGCTTGATGAATAATGGCGTTGTTATTTCAACTTGAACAATAATTATAAATAAAATAGGTATAATTTACATAATCTTTTCTTTTTAGTTTATTTTTTAATAAATGAAAAAAGAATAGAATTCATTATTATTTAAAATTACTGTAAATTATTCAGTCTTTAATTAAAAATAAATATAGCTGCTAAACTAAATTTTTGAGGTATAATAAAACTAGCCACTACATTGTCAGATTTTTTAAAATTTTTATGATAGTTTTTGAAGGTAATGGATCTGTCGGTTTCTCTGCAAAAAAAGAAAAAAATATTTAAGGCATTGTGCGAATGTAGGGTCAATTAAAACATACTTAGTCACAAATGATGGTAGGGGACAACAAATCTTGTTCACCTGCCTGACGTATTTTGACCACAAGAATATTATCATATTCTCCACTAGAAACAAGTTTGATAGTTGAGATTCCGCACAGAACTGTCTCTTCAGTTGGCCCTGCGATTAATAATGGGTTATTTCTGCCTTATAAAATACAATTATAAGTTGTGACATACTCGGATACGTATCGACTCCGCAAAATGTTTCTGCCTGTTTTTGTTTCGGGGTCACGAGATCATAGCCGCCACTGATTTCAACGTAATCTTTTAATCCAGACTCTTGACACTAGAAAAGGAAAAAAATTAATAACGTTATTTTAGCACTACCCAATGAATTCACTTACTCTTCTCATAGTTCCTGTTTCTTTCTTGTTAAACCCTGGGACAGTCTCACCGACGTTCAGCGAAAGGATTGAAGCGTGTACTGGGTACAGTGCCATTAAGCTGCAGTTAGATGCCTTACCAGTTTGTCTCACGGTGTAAAGATCTTCGAGACCATCAATAAGCATATTGCAAGCTAAAAAAAACAAAACATAATCACA
This sequence comes from Cimex lectularius, assembly GCF_000648675.2. Classification (NCBI taxonomy): domain Eukaryota; kingdom Metazoa; phylum Arthropoda; class Insecta; order Hemiptera; family Cimicidae; genus Cimex; species Cimex lectularius. The sequence goes on from NW_019392656.1 coordinate 2,093,757, forward strand.
ATATAATAATTTCGTACATGTGAGTTATAAATGAAATTTGTGATATACGTAAGTTATGTGCGAGTATTCCAAATATAATATACAATTACAATTAATTTACATCACTATTGGCGTATGTTATCATATAATAATATACGATATTTTAATTATTATATAATAATNTATTTTTAAAGTTTTGTATTATTATAATAATTATAATTTTAATTATTATATAATAAGGTGATGACAATGCTAAGAAGGAGGTGTTTTTCCTAGAATTTTCAATGGCAGTCTCTCCCACTCCAGAGATTTTGTAATAATTTTTATTAACCAACTTGCCCGTCTTAAGTCAGATTTTCCTGATGGCATATCAGAGAAATTTGATTTAGATTCCTAGGTTATAAGTAACTGAATGTATAACAGCAATTATTTGTAATTTCTTTAAATAAAAGTTTTTTAAAAACGGATTCGTCAAAAGAAATTATTTAAATGGCGCAGTTAAAAGTTAGGACTTTGTCAAAAGTTATTGAACGAATATCGAGTAACTTTCCGTTTCAAGCGTACAATCAAGAATCGGCGAAGAGTTCAGTGCATATGAACTTTACTCCCGGACGACATCGAACTTCGAGACCCTAGGAACAATCGAATATGGTCGTAGGAGACCTAGCTTTCATGTAAGACACCAATTAAAACAATTTCATTTAAATTTGTAATATTATTAGCGTAATGTTAAAAACGAAATTTTTTATTAATTGTTAAGAAATTCCCAAAAATGGCTCTTCCAGAAGTGAAAAGAGAATTTCTGGACAAGGTCCCAGAATTCAGAAGAGACCCAAGTGTTCTAACACGATTCATTGACCTACCGCAAAAACTAGTTAATACATTTATAGTTAATAACCACCTAAATAACTTCAAAAATGTATACCTGCTTTTATGCTTAAGAAATAAGATAAAAGGCCCTCAAGTGATTGAAAATAGTAACATGTCAAATGGGCAGATTTAAAAACTGCATTGTTAGAAGGGTACGCCAACAAAAGATACTTGTACACTCTCCAGATTGAAATCTTTAAACTAATATAACAAAATGAAAAACCATATGTGTTCTATCAACGAGTACAGAACTTGTTAAACTTACAAATAGCCTATTTTAAAAACCGCAATTCCCTTCAGGCCAACACTTTAATTGGTTACGAGAGACGCGTCGCACTCCGTGTCTTACTAAAAGGTCTAAAAGAACCCCTAAGCTCTTTGCAGTCGAGTTTTTCGTAAATTATTTATTACTAATGTAAAATTAATTGACTACACTTACGTGAAGGATTTTTGAGAAAGTTCACTTTGAAAGAAAATCCTTTTGATTGTTTCGGTACTCGATACTGAATCAACGCAGCATTTTGAGAGGTGATGAAGACCTTTGAAGGTGCAGTCAAGCCGCAGAATTCCGATACTCTCTGCTCCAAAGGAAGTGGGTGCTCCGAGACGGTGGGGAAGTAGCCTCCGTTCAATTCCCATCCATCAACTACCTAAAAATTTCATCGATGTTATACTTAAAATCGAGAAAACAAGTACACGCTAGATTTATTTATTAACTGCAACAAGTCCTCCAGTATTGCAGGGCACGTCTAAATAGTCGAAGAATATCTCAACCACTTGGCTTGGATCTGCGACAACATAAAAACCACAGACTGTAGGGTCGTTGCTGGTGGATCTGTAGTAATAATGACCCTCAGTGCTGGCCACATGGAAGCAATCTATAACAGAAAATAGCGATGAAATGCAACTCTTTGAACTGTGGCATTTTAAAGTTAAGTCACAAATAGAAAAAGACGCAAGAAGGGAGGATAGAATAAAGGCAAAGCACAAATGACTTAAAGCCGGAAATGTGCAATGCTGACAAAACAACCGCACTTTTGAATCTTTAAAAATTAAATATGTTAAAACAGTAGAAATGTCGTTAAAGAACATTTGAATCCTAGGTTATATACGGAAATTGTATTTTCCCCTAATACACCAGGTTAGTTCAACATCTCATTTGCATATATTGTGTTTGTACTTGTTCAAGAATAATGTGTTCTCCCGTGTGAAACTTCTATGTGGGAAGCTAATTTCATGTATTTGACAGTTCAACAATTGTCCTGAGAGACAAGAGACCTAAGGGGAGACGTCACTTGACGAACAGGGCCCTATTTCCGCAGAAGAAATGAGACAGAGCTTTTAAACGTCTCACAAGAGTCATTTTAATGTTATCGTACGAGACCACTCCTTGTCAACATACTTCATAATAAATTTATTTTTCCATTTTAGCTTCAGAAATTGTAGGATGCATTGCAAAAAGAGGATCGTTTCAAGTCTAGATGTTTTTAAGTTAGTCAATAAGTAATAATAAATGAGATTGATAATGATAATTTCTTTATATTATTATAAATTCAAAATTTGTAAATATGAGTCATCCTGTTAAGAATAGTAGAATACGTAACTATTAGGATATTGCTTTCAGAGAGAGAGAGAGAAAACCTGGAATTTATTTATTTTTTTGTTGAAAAAGTGTCGAAACAGACCGATAATCATAATCAAAATCAATTATTTGAAAGTTTCGCATTTGAATGCGAAACATTTGATTTTATTGTTATTTTGCTTCAAAAGAATTTTATTTTTAAAGCTTATTAATTTTTCAAGACTTAGAAATATTAAGAATAAAACATAATTTTCTGCTAAGGATCAAAATCTTATTACATTTTGAAGGATTTAGAATGCCTTTCCTAAGAGGTGGATTTATCTTGGAACGAGAGAGATTTATTTTTCTCAAAAACTTGTGTTAGTCCCTTAATACCCATTACAGGACGTTCAAGGTGCACCATACCTCAAATTTTTCCGGATTAGCCAATTTACGTTCTTCTACGCACGACAATTAAAATTCAAACAGTTCAGATTTGTTCCTTTGAGGATTCTGTTCAAAATTTTATTATGCTTGGATTTTATAAATCTTTAAACTATTAGCAGGTAAGGCAAATTCGCCTGAATACACTTGATATATTTATTATACGATATATACTTAATATTTCGATAACGAGAAAAATTGGAAATCTAGTATATGAAATAATTGGCAAAATTTGATGCTGCAGTGTAAATTTAATATGTGTGGTGATCAGTGACCGTTAATCGATATTTATTTAGAAATCGTGAGATGCGGTCTGGTGTGATGTAGGTTTCAGAAAAACATTTTCTTTATCGTGCCAACGTTTCGATCTTTATTGAGATCATCTTCAGGGTCTGGGATTTACAAACATTGTTTAAATTTAACAAATACACGTAGGATGTGGAAAAAAGTGAATTATGCAATGCAAAATATATTCTTTATATTCAATCAAAGTATTTCTACTCACTCAAAGTGTTTGTTTTCTGTGTAATTGTGCCCTTCTTCCACCTAAACAATGTTTGTAAATCCCAGGCCCAGAAGATGATCTCAATAAAGATCGAAACGTTGGCACGATAAAGGAAATGTTTTTCTGAAACCTACATCACACCAAACCGCATCTCACGATTTCTGAATAATCATCGATTAACAGTCACTAAACACCACACATTTCTATTTTATTGAAGTTAACATTAGTTAATAATTTAAGCGTCATAAGCTCTTAGATATGAGTGAAAAAACTACAAAATTACTTTATTAATGTTTGTAATTATTATAAATACGCCCGCTTTAACGGCGCTAAAGACCAACACCTTCGCAACACTTTTAAGTCGTGCGGGTTTAGCCTATTCAACTAATTTTTATATTTTCCTGTTGAATTTCTAAATCTTCGGTTTTAATGCACTATTATTATTATTTTCAATCAACGACTTATGTTTCTATTTTTGAAGAATAGTAAACTAAAAACTAATCAAACATGACCGAATTAAGAAAATAATGGGGAAGGATTTGCTTGATGGTTCTACGATTTCTGTGTAAGAGTTTGTGTGTGTGTGTGTGTGTATGCGTTTGTTTGTTAGCTCTTATCTATCTCTTTGTTGTTGATGTTCACACGAGGACAAGTCTGTTTTTTGAACGAACTCTGAATACATTTTTCACCATTCCGCTTTGTCTTCTAGTTTCGGTACCAGTCTTCGATAAGCCCAAGATATTCTTGGATGATGACAGGATTCGGGTTAGTGGACGAAATTGCGGTATCGTCTGCGTAGGTGGTGATAATTGTGTTGGGGGTGTGCAGGTTCGCAGTATAGATGATAATCAGGATGGGATCAAGAAAGATCCCTTTGGCAGGCCGGCTTATATCGATCTGATTTCCGAGAATTCGTTACTGCACCTCACTCTTATGCAGCGGTCGGTTTTGTTAAGATAAAATAATAACACGTAATATTTTTTAAGTTTTATAGGTCTAAATTATGGAAATGTTGAAAATGTATCTCATTTTAAAATAGGGTGTTTTTTTGGGTTATTTTTGTTTAACTGATTGTTGTTTCGATAAATATAAATCCCCCCTCACTTTTTACCTTTATCATTGGAGTTTATCTCTTCCACATGTGATTAAAAGATTCTAAGTCAATTATGATACATATTAGTATTATTAAGACTGCAAATGGGTAAACTTTTTTCAAAGAGTCAACGAATTTACCTATCTCGGCTGCTAATAGGAGCTATTTTTGGTCTTTCAAAACATATGAAAAGCAGCTCGATCCCCTGGAACCCAAAAATCAGGCTCGAAAGAATCCTTATTCGCCCAGTAGCGACGTATTCTTTTCAAACTTGCACCATCCCCAAGACAGATGAAAATAATCTCTTGATCTTTGAAAGGAAAATTCTTCATAAATGTAATAAAGCTGGGCTGGGAAGTGTCAGGAAAAATAATGGATTGACAACTGGGCACGAACAGAAGGGTGGGCTTATGTGGCTTGATGGGGTTCGCAAAGTTGCGAAAATTATTGTAGAAGCTCGCAACTGTAGGGCAGCTGCAAACGAATGAAATTTAAGGCATAAACATATTAAGGAGACCATTACAAACGGTTGTAGCGTCCTCAAGATAGTTTCGCAATCGGGTAGTCTTCACTGTTTTTGATATTATGCCATTGATTATTCGTCTATTATTATTATTACACTGCAAATATATATANATATATATACAAAATTAACAAGTTTTAGTTGTTAATTATTAATTATAACATTAAAATTAACTTTACCATCTAACTATAGTTTCAAAGTTTTATGAAATATTATTAATATTTACCTTTGATTATACTGTCTGAGGATCGCTTTGTTTTCGCGCCACTCAGGCCGCTTCGAACTTTCTGCAATAAAACAAAATCAGAGTCAACATATTTTATATTAATTATTTCTAATTATGAAAATCGATCGAATTTGTTAAATTTCAATGATGTTTAAAACGAATAAAGCTCACTCCTTTACTCAACTAATTTTTTTAAATACCTTTTCAAAATGGCTACCACATGTTATAATAAAGTTAATTGAAGTTTAGTTTGTAAAGGGTGGCAAAGTTATATAAAAATAAAAATGAAAAGACCCCAACTGTATATTAATTAAGAGTAACTGCATATTTTAAGATAAATTCACTAGTTTTCGTGGTCCACTTGACTTTCAATAGCCGAAGATCGTGGGTTCGAATCCCGCTCGTGACACTGACTTGACAAATAAAAACCTTAATTAATTGAAAGATTTTAACATAAATGTGAAGAAGTTTATATTGTTCGGTAAATATAATTCGTCTGTTTAAAAATTTCTAGAAAAACACCGTCGAATTTATATTCAAGAGCAACCAACCTAATTTCTATACATTTAGTAAATCTTCTAATTTTACAGGATTAGTTTAAAACTTATTTAAATGTTCGAGGAACAGGTGTAGTTGTGCAAAATGTGTTTAACACCTCGTCGCTACAGTTTGCTATTAAAATTTATCTAGTACACGACTGTAAAATAGTTTTGATTCTTATATTTAGGTGGTGCAAATGTAATGTGTATCTTTCACATTAAGGAAGGAGCCAGATTTTTGCAATCTTTTCAAGCGTTACTGTTGTGTTTTCATAGAATTTATTGAGACAAAAAAAAGGAAAAAAGGAATTTCATTATATATATAAATATATATGTAACAAAATAAATTATTCTTTAAGGTTATTTGTGTTGAGAATAAAGGAGATATTTTATGTAGCCCCTGAAAGCGACTTTGTAAAGTCGTATGTTCGGGGTCGGTTCTTTTGATACGCAACATCATCAACAGTTTTTTCTCAGCTTCCAGGCATACTGTGGCTTAAATTCATTATTAATGAAATCCTGGGTCGCCGTTAGTACTAGAATTCTGCAAAACATACCTGCCCCATTGCTTTCATGTAGCTCCAAAAGCCATACGTTATCTAAAGGGCCATAATATGCAAATCGTTCTAGCATCCGAAATTTTTCGTTTAGTGCCAGACTTGTTCTTTTAACAACGGGTCCCAAAAACCTTTAAATAATTTCTTTACACTAGATATTCATTTAATCACGCTTTGCTATTTGAGACGGACTAAACGGTAAGGCGAGTTAAAAAATGATTATTATATAGCATTATTATTGCTATTATATGGTTAATATTTATTTCATTAAAATGTGGCGTGGATGGGCTTCATTCTATAATAAAATTGAATCACACACTCAAACTAAAAAATAAATTAAAAAAAATAAACCAATTTGTATAACAAATGAATAAAAAGATCAAAAGAAATCACCACATGAATAAAAAGAATTGTTGAAAAAATTATATATTTTTTAATCAAAATATTACTCAAATTTTTGTAAATTTTTCATTCATGACACTATTTCACTCATATTACGAATGTATAATTTTGTTAATTGGATATACTCTTCCTTTGACATGTTTTAATTTGTATATTTATTTAGACAACTAAAAACCATCTTCAGATACTTACGTTCAGATAGTTAAATTTTATTTTAAGGCGTTTAACGAAATATACATGGGAAGAAAGTACACGTTACTGTTTTTATTTCATCATAAAACGGCCAGTTGTCAAGTTCCCTCGTGGGTCAACATCCACAAACTTGACAACTTCCAACTTCCTTCCGCGTCGTTCGATGTGGTACGTGCCGCTATCTCATGGTTGAAATGTAGACAGTCAAACGCTGTAAATCTTCATTCAACGCCCGCTCGTAAATTCCGTTTTGACAAGTTGAAAACTGTTTTTTCCCCCTTCAAATTTTCAATGGAAAGTCGTAACAACCAATAGGTTGGGGAACTGTTTGAACACATCATTAACAAGCCTGACGAATCGTAGCTAAATATCCTCAGGTGTTTGTCGGTCTGTGTTTGTTACTACCATACTAAATTAACCACCATACTACAAAGAGTAATTAATACAATTAATATTGCTAGCCTACAATAAGCAGAAGCTCAGAAATCTTAAGTCAGAAAAAATAACTTTGAATGAGTAATTATATATAAAAGAGGAAGAGAGAAAAACAATAAAGAGAGAGAGAGAGAGAGAGAGAGAGAGAGAGAGAGAGAGAGAGAGAAGGGAGAGAGAGAGTGAGAGAGAGAAGAGAGAGTGAGAAGAGAGAGAGAGAAGAGAGAGTGAGAGAGAGAGAAGAGAGAGAGAAGAGAGAGTGAGAGAGAGAAGAGAGAGAGAAAGAGAAGAGAGAGTGAGAGAGAGAGAAGAGAGAGANAGAGAGAGAGAAGAGAGAGAGAGAGAAGAGAGAGAGAGAGAAGAGAGAGAGAGAGAGAGAAAGAGAGAGAGAGAGAAGAGAGAGAGAAGAGAGAGAGAAGAGAGAGAGAAGAGAGAGAGAAGAGAGAGTGAGAGAGAGCGAGAAGAGAGAGAGAGTGAGAGAGAGAAGGAAGAGAGAGAGAGAGAGAGAGTGAAAGGAGCAGGCCATTAATTAAAACAAAAGATTAGATGAAAATCCCATTTTCGACATCGGACACGACACGTGTTTGGAAACAGTTACAGTAAAAACATATATTTGGGAATTACCTCACATGAAATACCCAGTAAATTCATCTGAATAAAAATATTTTGGATTTCTACACTTCACACAGGAATTGACTAAACCATAGGAAATCTCGTTGTGACCAAAATTATTCCAGCGAAAGAATTCATTTTCAAACGAATTATTGTCTGAGATGAGTTTTAAAGGAAATGTAATTTGTTATCCTAATCTTATTGCACAAGTCCTTTTTGTTAACTGTAATTGCGTCGTTAAATGCAAAAATCTCGAAGGGACAAGGCCGAACGTATATCAACAACACGATATCAGAAGGGAAAACATCTTATTACCATAATTTCTACATAATTCTACCAGTTTAGCTATGTTTTAACAGAAAATTTGTATTTTTAATCGCGTCGAGATCCACAATCCTGTCCGATGCTCTGAAAAATAGTTTCATGTTACGTAATTGACAATTGAAACCTTGAGGTAACAGGATCCGACGTGGGTACCCTTCGTTATTAAGGTAAAAAAATTCTTCGTTCAAACTTTATTACTGATCATTTTACAAGTGAAACGTTTTCAAAAGACAGTAGCTAAGTTAAAATTAGCCCTGTTTATAGCAATTCCGTAAAATGAAGTCATTAAAGTCAATTCGATTATCTTTCCCTTTTGTACCAACTTCATCTTGTTAGATCATTTTAAGTCCCTTCGGTTTCTGAGCAGATGAACGTGGTGGCTGAGGTCGGGCACGACGTTTACGACCAAACTGACTTTTAAGTGAATTATCCATTTCCTACGACCGTAAAACGTGAACGTTGGCTGTCATAATTTTTTAGACGTGTTTGTCTTTTTTTATTTGGCAATGCAAATTAAAAAAAAGAAAAAAAGTAATCTTCTCGTATTATTAAACAGATTTCTTGTTCTAACACTCTACGGCGTAATCATAAAGTGGACATGTGAACTTCGTTATGATCCTCGTTATCAAGTTGACAAATGATGTGTACGTCGAGCGGTGTGGAGTTATGTACTAACAATCTTCGGACAAAAACTCGACAACGAACGCATTACAGAAGTAATTAAAAAAATTAAATAATTTAAATAAATAAATAACAAAGTTAAAAATTTTGCATTAACGAAACAACGATTTTTAACCCTTGCCTTTAATTATTAAGCATAAACTTCTTAAATCGGTCTAAGAACGCAAAGTCTTGACTATAGCCGATGGAGCAAAACTATATTCCAATCCTTTTTGACAGCTACAGCAGGAAATTTACATACTACTTAAAAATACTTTATTGATGATAAATAACAAAAACTTTTTCGACGAAGTCCAGGCGTTGGAATAACTGAATTATTAATACTTTAAGACTCAGAGTTAAACAAAGTTGGACAATTTGATAGATTTTTACTTGATTTCTAAATTGAGAAGATTTAATTATTAAACAAATCAAACTTACAATAAAAACGTGAATATAATTTGAGATGTACCATTAATAGATGCTCTGCATTTATAGTATCCAATAGAATTATCGTTAACATTATTACATAATACAATTAATTAAGGTTTTTAGTCGAGATAAAAAAGTCAATGGCACGAGCGGGATTCGAAAAGCGGTTGAGATGGGAAGTTGGTGTCCGAGTGGATCGAGGTCACGATAAGAAGGGTGCAAGCAAAGTAAGAAAGCGAGAATAGGAAGAGTTGCAAGGTATGTAGGTAAAAATAGTGAAAGCGAGAGAAAAAGATAGACAGATAGAAAGATAGGAAGAAAAATAAAGAGAGAGAAAGAGGGATGTGGCAGAGAAAGAAGGGATAGCAAAAAAAAGAAAAATAGATAGGTAGAATGATAGAGGTATGGAGATAACTAGAGACAAAGAAAAAGAAGGAAAATACCTATCTGAAAGACGAGTTTTCCCAGCATAAAGAATACATAAACCTACGAACTTAGTGCGTTATATTTAACAAACAAGGTCTCCGAATCAGGCTTAAATTATAATTTAACTGAAACTAATTGGATCAATAAGGGTATAGTACTATGGTCCCATAATTTTATTTTGACCCAAGAGCAGATCGAATAGCCGCACCAGCTCAGATTTTTGCTGACAATGTGATAGTATAAAGATCACAACTAACTCTCAGGGAGTTCAAACCGGTTTAGAATTGATCCAAATTCCAATTTCATCCATGGCCGGATAAAAGTAGCCTCTATGACCGATAGTGACCATCCCAGGAGGTTCAAATATAACACCCATTCCACGAATGGATAATCTTCTTACTGACTTTAAAAATAAAAAAAATATAAAAAAAATTATATACTTTGAAATATGACTCAGAGGTAAGAGATAGAGAATTATTAAATTAAAAGCATAGCCTTTCAAAAGGTTCTAGTAACTTTCACGGATTACGGGTTATAACATGCTCCATAGAGAGTAATAAAAAAATATATTGGTGTATGTTATACAAAGAAATTGCATTTATGAAAATAAACCTCCAGTTTTAATGTACCTTTGGAAAATAATGACAAAAAAAAAAAAAAAAAACAATTATCTATCAGGCAAGAGTTTAGAAAGCTAAGATATGATATAAATATGTAATTTTTTCGCTTTATTCCTCTACAAATAAATTGAGAATCGACTTTTCATCTCGATTTTTTAAAAGTATATTTAAAAAATGTATTTTGTTGCAATAGACTGTCCAGAAAATATTTCGTCGTACTTTTGTCAGACAGCTGACTGTATCAGCACGATGGATAGGATTAAGTGGGCAAATACCCATGTAATTAAATTGAAGCGTGATACTTCAAAAGAGGGATCAAACCATTTTGGCAAGTCCTTGGAACAAGGTACATAAAAATGTGGTGAATGTCAGACTACATAATTACTTGGCTGCGCTGACCATAAAAATTTTTTAAGCATATTCCGACATCGATCAATTACACCCCTTCATACAATTGCAGCTTGGCCAAAAAATTTACATTCCACTATTAAACAAAAAAGACAAAATTTTCAAGATTATCTGGTGGCGTCTTAGTATATTTTCTAAAAAATTATATCGAACAGTAGAAACGGTACAAGCACGCACACCCACAAACACAAGTCCACACAAACACATAAATATTGATTGAAAACAGGAATTGGAAAGGTAGGAACAAAAAATAGTTGGGTTGGAAATTTGTTTTTAATAAATAGTTATTATCTAGATCTAATTTGGTTTCCCCCTTAACTTTAGATTAACTTTACATCAGTTCGAGAAATAATTACTGTGTTAATAAATGTACTCACTAATCTGTGTTCACGTGAGCTAATTGGAGTTAGAGAATCAATTAGTTTCCGACCGCACATCTCTATTTTCTAAGATTATCTAATTGTCCTAAGATGTATAAATAATAGTTCGTGTAGACATTATAAGAGATTTACGTAAAAACATGGCGACGTTTTATAAAATTTTATACGGCCAATGTTTGTCTTACAAAAGCCGAAGGGAAGATTAAAAAAATGAACTTCATTCGCCCCATTTGTCTCGCACCGTGATGTCCAGCCGATGGCGAAGAAGAGCCAATTGACCAGAAGTTAATTAGCAATAAGGTCTTATGGATTGTAAAATCGCCTGCGATAAGGCCGAGAGAAAACTTTGTTAACTTACCCTTCCATCAATATTTAAACAAGGAGAAAACATCAAAACCTAACAAAGCAAGTTAACCGCAAGCCTCCAGAAACAGGTAGTGTCGATCGGTGGTTGAAAGTTCTAAAACACACAAGTAAGCTAAGAAACAACAGGATGGAAATTTAAATCTTTAAAAATATATTAGCCTTTAATAATTAACTAACTAAAAAACACGAGTGTAGCATTTTGTATGAATATAATTTTAACGATTTAATAAATTTCATCAGATTTTCGTTGTGTAGGGTTTTATTACACATTGTAAGTAATTATGAGGGAATTAAACTTTTATAATAATTGTATAACTAAAAATAGTTAGTAGCCGTTTAAAATAAGAAGAATCAAGAAAGCGAGAGTTCTAGAAATCAAATCTTTAGACAATCGAATTGTTTATAACTTATAAAATAAAATTAGGTTGGAAAATGAAACCTATAAAAAAAAATTATCATGACGTTAAAATATCTTTCTTAGAAAGTTCTGCATTAACATTTAATGAAAGCTGTAAGGGTGGAATTTTTATTTTACTGCACTAAGAAGCTTTTTTCCAGTGGTAATTTCAGTAAGAACCGTTTACGTTTTAGTACTTTTCTAGCTATTGCTTCCAATGAGATCAAATTATTTTTTAATACGTCTTTGATATTAGCTTTAATTCGGTTTCTCAACGTAAAATTAATTGAATTTTTTAAAGATAATTAATCCTTGATATATTGTTCGTATTTACGTATGTAATTCCTTCAAGCTTTAAAGCAGGATATTTTTTCCTTGAATATTTAACAAAATATACAATAAATTTACGTAATTCATATGTTCATGCAACAATCTTTTCCGCATCACTAAATATACTTAAGTTCTGAAATCTCATAAATAAACACATTCTTCTATATTCGATTCGTAGCAAAGGATATCTCTCCATCAATGTAACAAAATTTGGACAAAGTACGAATTCAGTATTGTTTAATATAAGTCCATGTAGCTTTTATTACGATCGCTGACGAACCACTAACATAATAGTTAATAAATACAGATGATTTAATATTCAAAAGAAGATTGGAGAAGTAGATGTTCTAACCTCGAGGGGCGAGAGAAAAATTACAAATAAGAATATGGCACCCTCTGGAGTTTCGAAATCAAAATTAATAACTTTCAATCTACCGCTAAAATTGGAGCAATAAATATAAATTCTACTATTAAATGCCTATTTTTAACGCCTGTATGTATCAAGAAGTTTACATGATCCTTTTGATTATGAAAAATTATTCAAGGAAAACAAACATAAAACCGTAGCGTTTAACCCTGGAATGGTATGTAAATATACCTAGCAAATGAGTTCGGACCGCCCGCAGAAAAACAAAAAACAAATTGACAATTACTGGCTTTACTGAAGGGATAATTTATAAACGTAATGAAAGAACTGAAAAAAGAAGGATTTTGTATTTAAATTTGGTACTTGTAGACATACCCAATATAAGGTTTTCCCTGTGGAAACATTTATTTTCATAATTGAGATACGAACATTACGATTTTAATGAGAAACGAAAGTTAAATCCGGCCAAACAGTTATGCTTTTGATGTAGGCACGTTTCTTTAGATTATTCAAACCTCACACGCAGGATTAACTATGATTTCACCCAGTGTGAATAATCGGGTGGTTAATATTAATTCAAAGTGGAACATACGCGTTTCATACTCGTACCAGTTCTATACAAGGTCTTTCACAACCAGTCGCTAAAATAATGCCGACCGTGAGAGGTTCTTCAATAATGGAATAATTAATGGAATAGAGATGTCTTTTCGTAAACATACTAATCCATTAATCCAAGAATAACAGGAAGAAATTTTTTTGTAAGCATGAAGGGAAGTTAACAACGGTTATTTGTTTCTGGAAGTTATAAAGTCAACGTGCTCCCGTACCCCGTTAATCACTTAATTAATTTTTTTATTTAATTTGAATTTTTTTTGCTATATTTAGCAATATTCATGGATAACTTTGAAAAAATTCTTTTCAAATCAAATTAATTAAATCTGTTCTGTTTTGAAAACGCTATGTAGACGATATTTTATGTATATGGTCGGGAACACTAGAGGATCTAAAAAAATTCATCCAATTAATTAATTCTTTCCACCCTAGTATAAATTTTTAAAATACATTGTAAATAAATAAAGACGTTTGTTTAAAATTTGTAGAATTACAACTTTCCATAATAAATAAACTAATTGAAATAGACATATATAGAAAACCCACAACTACTGACACTATGGTACCAGCAAAAAAACCCACAACTACTGACTCTATGGTACCAGCAGATTTTTCTCACCCATGGACCCAAAAAGCTGCTGGATGCTGACTTACAGACCATATGTAGAAACTACCATCCCTGCTAATTATACAAAAGAACTACAAACAAAACCTTTGCTAACAACAATGGATATCAAGAAATATTTATCGATAGGTTTCTAGTAAAAATAATTAAAAAAATAACTGTAAAACGAAGGAACAATTGGACAGCCACCCCACCAAAAATTAATCATTAGGTTTTCGTTGCTTGCCACACATGGATCAACTATCGGAAAAAGTATGTAAAATTCTTAAAAGAGAAAGTTTTAGAGTAACTTTTAGGGGTATGTGTTCACTTAAAAACAACACCTCAAAATACTAAAAACAAGTATTAAATCTATTATATTTCGTGGTCCGGTTGACCAAATAACGTCTTTCAATTAATTATTTTTTATGTAAAGTGTTGGTTCAAATGTAAAAGCTCGTGTCACGAGTGGGATTCGAACCCACGACCTTCGGCTCAAGGGTTGTCTTGTTTTGCTTTGAGCCGAAGGCCGTGGGTTCGAATCCCGCTCGTGACTCTAGCTTTTTCATTCCAACGAATACCTTAAATAAAGATTAATTAACTGAACTAAAGACAAGGTTGACAAATTGTCAAAAAGGAGGTTTATCAACTTGATTGTAATGATTGCGAAATTAAATATATAGGTCAAAGCTGTGTAGAAATTAAAACGACAGTTAAAGTACTCTTGCCTAAATCGAACAAATTTTCTGAATTTAAGGACATTCTAAATAAAACAAAACTCAATTTGAATTTATGTAAAAGTGTTACACAGTTTCAACAAAGGGAGGGAAGCAGATTGGTTTGAGAGAGTGGAGAGATAAATGCATAAATAATATAATAGATTTTGATTACCTCCTATACCAAAATACCAATAAGCAGGAACCGAACCAGGAATACCAAAAAGTCTGTTTAGAATAAATCATCTATCATATCAAGACAAAATAATAATCTAGATACCAGTAAAAATATCCATAAAACCTAATTGTAATATCGATTTATCGTGTAAATTTTTCCTGATAATTTCAATAATTAACATTTAAAAAAAAAATAATAACTGTAATGAATTGCCGGACTGATTTTCAATCAAGACCACGATCCAGGGTAAATATTTGAATTGCTATCAACCTCCACCTGAGCGATGTACATTCGTGATAAAGTTCGAGGTGATGAGTTTGACAAGAAATACAGTTGACCTCAATCTTATCGTTTAACGAGAACGGTCAATTTTGCCGTTATAACAGTTTGGGCGATAAAATAAAACTGTTGTTTTGAAGAACCTTGGCAATTACGCCTCCATAAAATTGTGCTCCGACGTTGAAATTAGTAACGTGAGAAATCGATTTTAGAAAAAACTTCATGTGTATTTAATATCCCTTGGCGTAATTTGGTTTTGTTAGCGAGGCATAAATATACAAATTATCAATTAATCTTCTTTGAGGGATGATTTCCGGTTAAAAGCTTAATCATCCTTTCCAATCTTCATAGATATATGATAGGGCATAAATCCACTATATAGCAAACACCATAGATAGTGACAATAAGTCAATTGCAAAATTATATACGTTCATATTTAATAATTGCAATTAAATAAAAGGATTTACTTATCCATTAATATATGATAGTGACTTTGATTTCCATAAATTGATATACATTTTAGAGAATTTTTTTATTTAATTTTTTAGAAAAATGACATTTGTACACACATTTGTAAGAATTCGTTAGATCTGATTTTGTTCAAACGTGAAATTTCCAGTTTCTTGGATTCGAAAGAGCTGAATGTTGTCGGTACCCAACAGAATGGATTAGAATGAATCAAGATCGGATTAGCCGATTCACGTGAGGGAAATTGCGGTCATCCCGGTTCCGCTTTCACACTATTTCAGGCTCCCCGAAGCGCAACAAGTAGGTCTCTACCGGCCACTCCACTTTCCTCTCCACCATTCAGAACCCCCAGAACCAGTTATTAACCCTAAGATAAATTAAATGTACTTGCCCACGGTGAAAAAATATATATAAAGAAAATAGGCCACTTTTACTCTAAACCGGCAATTTTACTTTCTGGACAGACTACCGGATTTCACGACCTTTAAAAAAACACACTTCTTTCCTTTTAAAAGGACATACAATTTTTGTTAGTACCAATAAACGTACCTATTTATTTAGAAATCGTGAGATGCGGTCTGGTGTGATGTAGGTTTCATAAAAACATTTTCTTTATCGTGCCAACGTTTCGATCTTTATTGAGATCATCTTCAGGGCCTGGGATTTACAAACATTGTTTACATATAACAATTACATTTTGGATGTGGAAAAGTGAGTATGTTTGTAAATCCCAGGCCCTGAAGATGATCTCAATGAAAATCGAAACGTTGGCACAATAAAGAAAATGTTTTTCTGAAACCTACATCACACCAGACCGCATCTCACGATTTCTAAATAAATATCGATTAACGGTCACTAATCACCACACATTTTTAAACGTACCTATATTAATATAAATTAGAATAAAAAAACTGTTAACTAAGACATAAAAAATAGTGTGCATAACGAATGACTTCAACACGTATGAAACGTTCAAAGATATCCTTGATAGAGATTCGATGAAAAAAGATAACAAAAAACCAAAATCATAGAAGAGAAATCTAATATCTGAAGGGAGACGAGAGTGAGAAAGAGAGAGAGAGAGAGAGAGAGAGAGAGAGAGAGAGCGAAAGAGAGTGAGTGAGAGAGAAAGAGAGAGAGAGAGAGTGAGTAGAGAGAGCGAGGGAGAGAGGGCGAGAAAAAAGGGCGATAATCAGGGACAGAAAGAGAGAGAGAGTTAAAGTAGATAGAATGAAAGAGATATAATGAGAGAGAGAAGAGAGATAAAGAGAGAAAAAAAAGGGAGATAATGAGAGTGAGAGAGGGAGGTAAATAAAGGAGGAAGGAGAGAAGGAAGGAGGAAGAAAGATAAATAGATGGTTAAATATACAACAGACAGAAAAAAAGAAAATGAGGGTGAGTTGGAGGAAGGGAGTAAGATAGAAATAGATGATATGTATAGAGATAGACATAGATAGGTAGATAGATAGAACAAGAAAGAAAGAAAGAGAGAGAGAGAGAGAGAGAGAAATAAAGAGGGAAAGAGAGTGACGGAGAGAAGGAAGGAGGAAGAAAGAGAGATAAATAGAGAGATAAAGAGATAGTGATAGATAGATAGATATAAATAGAGAGGGATAGGTAGATATATGGATAGGTAAATAGATAGATAGATAAATGGATTGATAGACAATTAGATAAAGAGAGAGGGAGAGGGAGAAGGAAAGGGACAGAGAGGGCGGAGAGGGCGGAGAGGGAGATGGGGAGAGAGAAAGAGGGAGATAGAGATAATGAGAGAAAGAAAAAGAGTGACGGGGATAAGGTGGGAGGATAAAAGTTAGAAATAGATAGATAAGAGAAGGAAAGAAAGAGAGTGAGAGAGAGTAGGAGGGAAGAAGAAAGATAAAAATAGCTAGATAGACATAGAGAGATAGACAGCAAGAAAGAAAGAGAGAGAGATGATATCAATAAAGAAGGAAATGCTGTGTATTAAGTAGTAAATGTATTTGCGATTCCTTTAAGCTCCTAATTAGGTACTCAAATATAACCGGGAAATAGGACGAAGGGGTACACAATATGAACCCAAATTTCCTTTTCATTGGTGAATATATTTCCTACAGGCCAGTGCCTAGAAAAGAAGCACGTTAGCCCTTTCAAATCATCCCTCTCGAGTTTCACAGAGAAAAAAGAATTTACACTTTGGCAAGAACGAGCTGCTTCACGGGTCGCATTCTAGTGCTATCTTTACGATCAAAGGGGTCCCGGATGCATAAAACATTTGACTAAACGCGGTAATGGGATCGGCTTATTTTCTTGCAATTTTCGTATCCTTAGTAGGAAGAGTTGTTTCACCTGTTTCATTTTTATCGACATTCTACCTTAAGTTATAAATTAATCACTATTTTTAAATTAATTTAAATTTAAATTCATATGATTTCCTGATCAATTCAATTCAATTGTAAAAAGTATAGAATCAAATGCTTCCAGAGAGTTATTGTTTTACACAATGGAACTCTCTGGAGTCATAAGATTTCTATTATCTATGGAATAATTTTATTTAAAACAAAAATGTAGAAGACGTATGTAACAACTTTTCATGAAATGTGAAAAATTAATTAATTACTTCCTAGAACGTCTTGTTGAAAAATTCTAATTTTCCATTCCCAACATTTATGAAATATAAATTTAAAACCACCCGTCAAAGTACTTTTTCTTTATTAAATTTTCGAAATGAGGTTCTGCACCTCGACCTGAGTAGAACTGTTGGGCTTTTATTTA
Organism: Cimex lectularius; assembly: GCF_000648675.2. Classification (NCBI taxonomy): domain Eukaryota; kingdom Metazoa; phylum Arthropoda; class Insecta; order Hemiptera; family Cimicidae; genus Cimex; species Cimex lectularius. The sequence continues at coordinate 2,112,013 of NW_019392656.1, forward strand.
TTTATTTTTTATTTATTTATTTATTTTATTTTTTTTAAATTTTTTTTTACAACTCACTGGACAGCTTCATGTTGTTAATCATCTCTATAGTCTTTGGCACTGATGGCATGCATTTCAGCTTAAAATACCAAAGTGACTTCCGTAATGAGTTCGATTACTCAGGCTTTTCGCTTGTATCAAAAAACACTTGATATGGACCCTTCATGTGTTTTGGAGCCATCTGTAGAACGTATGATCGTATCTGACTTTCTCCTGAATTCTTCTTCTTATTTGCAGTCTGTTAAAACGTTGTAGGACTTAAAAAGAGTTTTCCCGCGATCATGTCGTCAGTCTCTATTTCTAAGAATGGGTGTCCGATTTTTAGAAGATTATTATTGTTCTGTGCCCCAAACGTACAATAGTAAACCGTAGGATAATTTGGGGCTTATTACTGCCGTATACAGCCAATAAGCCATTTTATAGAAAGAATAAGAATATGAAGAACAGGATGATTAGAAACAAACAAGTTTACCTTAATAGCTGTTCCAAAACATGATCATGATCGTTATATATTATAAATCATCTGCCCATATTTGAAAAAAGTATATTCTATTAAATACAATTAATTAGGATCGATTTATAATAATCAATATCCAATATGAAACGTGTAAAGATTAATGACATATAGATATATCCGTGTAAAAAAAACATACATTTATATTATGAAGGTACAGTATTTTTAATAATTCATCGTTTCGACAAACAAGCTTAATAAATCTCTTTGATATTTGATACTTTAGACACCTGCTACTTAGTTTCATCGGATTAATTCAAATGAAATATGCCCTTTTCAAAGGCAGTATCGAGTTTGTGTTTTCTCAACGAAATTGGCGTGTATTGCCTTTGACCTGTCACTGCAAGCTTGCGTAGATTAATTGCGAGACGATATCATTTCGGTGATCTTGGAGAAAATTTATGGCCTTAATTAAAATAAAAATTGTATAAATTTAGTTGAAATGTAGATTGGCCAATTGGAACAACGGTTTTACTCATCTAGAAAAAGAAACTGCCAATTATTACTCAATCAACTGCAAAGTACTTTAATTATGGGATACATATTAAATTAAATATTTAAACGTAAATTTAAATCATAATCTACATTTTTGCTTACATTTTACATTTTGTCTTATAAATAATATTGATTTAAATTTTTTGCAGTTCCCTCTTGGAAAATTGAACATATTTTTAAAATTGCGTAAATTAAATTATCTCCCAAATTAAAATTGGCATTTCACTTTGGTGTGAAATACCATCGGGCACTAATAGAACGGACGTGAGTCGAATAAATAACCGTCTTAATACAGTTTCAAGTGGTATTTATTGTAACACCATCTTCCGGGCGATCGACCCGGATCGCCCAATTCAACCCGTTCTGCTGTTTTAGAAAAAAATTCGAATCGTTCAGATTCTCTGTTTTTTCGTATCTCGTTGGTAAAGGGCTCGCGTGAGGCAGGCCCACAGGTCGAAAGCACCGGATCTCGTTCAATTGCTGACATTCCAAGGATCCATTAGTAAGAACATTCACTTACTTAAGATGTCCGATCTACGAAACTCGCAAATCAGAAAATTAATCACATGAAAGCTCAGACAAGCAAATCGAGTAATTCACAAAATATACTTTTCAAGGGTTTTCATTTTTTCGTTAATATCAAGCTATAATGTAATTTATAGCTGATTTATGACTGAAATTGATTGATTTTTTAAATGCAGAGGTTATTATGGTTAACAATTTGATGAAAATTTGACTGCACCTTGATCACTCCGCTCAGTTTATTTTATTATTATACAGGGTATCCAAGGTAATGCGCCCACACCATTTTTTTTCTTTGCGAAAAGTTTTTAGGAAAAAAGTATGAATTGAGACTCCCCTTCATTTTTCATGCAGTTTCTTCATGTAAGGTCGATTTATTTTTTTCGACCTCGATTCCACATAAGTCGAATTCAAATTCTTAATTTGAAATGAGGACCCCCCATTTTTCACATTTGTCTTTGAAACTAGATTTTTTGGCGAGAAAAACTAAGACTGAGTTATTACTGAGTTATTAAAATCGGTTAAAAATATACTAAGTTGTTAAAATCGATCAAATAGAACCGGAGATATGATTTTTTGAAAATAGCCGGAATGCTGTTCTAGTGCTTTAGGTCGAAACCACTTTATTTTGCCTTCTGCTTCAAATATTTTACATATTTTATATTAGTGTTTACGGTGGGAATTTGAAACCCATCACTAGTCGAGGAAAAGAGTTGTAGAGGCTTCTCATTCTCTTGACAGGGAAGCCATAGGCTGTGCTGTGTGTGATGAATGGTTGAGGCGATCGGGGGCGTGTATATTTCAACAGGATGGACGTTTCCAACAGATGTAATATTTTATGAGGTTTTCTTTCTTCCTTTTTATAAAAAATTGAAGTTTGAGTTTTAAGAAATTCGAGTTTTTAGTAAATTTTTAACCCAGATAAAAAAGGGCTTGTTCCAACAAAAGGCTGGAAACGAAAAATAAACAGCGTTAGTTCCTACATTCCTTTGATTTGCTATTTAACCTTTTTATTCCCAGATAACAATAGTTATGATTAATTATGGTCCCAACCCCGGTTGAGAAAGGAATTGCAATCAAGTTATTTTGGTGAATGAGTCTTGGGTAAAATCAGGTATTGGTCGAGGAGAAAAAAAAACGATACAAAATTTATGGGATTTGGCAGGAAATGTAGTAAGCTTTCAGACTTTTCTCTCCACTTTGGCTGATTTTCCACTCCTCTTCAAAATAATTGCAGTAGAAGGCAAAATAAAGTGGTTTCGACCTAAAGCACTAGAACAGGATTCCAGCTATTTTCAAAAAATCATATCTCCGGTTCTATTGGATCGATTTTAATAACTCGGTGCTCATTTTTCTCGCAAAAAATGTAGTTTCAAAGAAAAATGTGAATAATGGGGGTTCTCATTTCAAATTAAGAATTTGAATTCGACTTATGTCGAATCGAGGTCGAAAAAAAATAAATCTACATGAACTAACTACATGAAAAATGAAGGGGAGTCTGAATTCACATTTTTTCCTATCTAGAACCGCAAAGAAAAAAATAAGGTGAAATATTTTATTTTATTCCTTACATCTCAAGCAGTATATAAGCTACGAGGCCAGAGCAGTAGAAACCATAAATTTAATATATAAATATAAAGGAAAAAGTTAAAATAAGCCATAAAGCTAGAAACACAACATCGGTTTACATTTCCAGATATACGAGCTGACGCCACCGTGGAAAACATCAGTCAGTGAGGTAGTGTCATCCAAAAGAAGAGCGATCTTAACAGTCAAGTTACGAAGGAAGTTCCGGACATTCCATATGGAAAAGTGGGCCATTCCTCAGTGTGCGCTGTGGGATACTTCACTTGAACATGGAGAGGATATCTGATAATCTGATATAATGAGCACCTTCCAACTGAAAGGTAGGAAGCTATTTATTTTCAATCCAACGTGAAGTTTGCAGAGGGAATATAGTCATCATCCGATTCATGACCATCATGAATTCAAGAACAGACTTTTGGAAGAAATAAATTTAACTGCTCGGCTCTGAATCACCCATACAATCCCTGCATATTCCAAATGCGATCGAAATAATGATTTAAAGCGAACGGGTTAATAAATTCAGCAGGCATTTTCTTAACAAATCCTAGGTTACGTTTCGCTTTTTCAATAATTGTATCGATATGAGTATTAAATTTATAGTCAGAGCTCTAAGTAATCCGTAACAATAACAAGCTCAACTTTGATATTATTGAGAGCATATTGGTAGGTAAAAAATTGTTATGTAACTTGGTAAAACGAATAAATTTATATTTGTTTAGGTAAAGGGAAAGTTTATAGGAACACCTATCTGCTAAGGAATCTACGTCCTCTAAGTGCCAGTAAGTCGTCAGGGCCAAGAATGGCTTTAAAAATGTTAAGTCATCACCCAACAACAACAACTTAACAAACCTAAAGACATGTGCTATCAATGAAAAACATCAGAAATAAAATCGGGCCAAGGTGGGAGCCCTGCGGGACACCAGAGGCAAGTTCAATTCTCTCTGAGGTGAACGATCTGCCATCTTGATAAGAAGTCAACCAGATGAGAAGAGGTTTTCCCACCTCAAAAGCCTAGATTTTTCTTAGTACAATTGAATGACGGACTCGGTCAAAGACTTACGTTATGTCGTCATAAAAAGAGTCAACTTGAAATCCATTCTCTTAAATATCCAAAATGAAGTCCTTATACTACACTAGTTTAATAGTTGTGGAGTGACTCTTATATATGTTGTTGTCTAATAATTACTGGTCTGACGGATGGAGTAAGAATATCAGCTACCAAAGATTCATAGTATTTATTATTCTCGCTGTACTATTTTCTATAACTCCATCTGGGTGGGCAAAGTATATGAACAGCGTTTATCAAAAGTCGACAAAATTAATTATAAATGTTATTATTTAAAATTTTCCTAAATTATTACTACACTTCAGCACATTTCTCCACTGTAAATTTTAAATTGTCCATTGGAATCAGTAGTTTTATTTAAGATACCTTGCGAGAAATGCTCTAAACTGAATTTTAAGATATTTGCTAAAAGCTAATATTATTTAACATTAATATTATGTAGAATCTAATCGACCATTTTAATTATTTCAAATAATGATTCTTTTTATGTAAGGTCTTGGTTGAGATGAGATAACTTTTTCAAGTCAAAAGTCAAGTAACTTCAAGCATCAAAAGTTATCTTATCTCAACCAAGACCTTACATAAAAAGAATAATTCATTGTGTAGAATTTTGGTTTGTCAGGGATAGTCTGATCATTTGTCATAGCCTGATCACCAATGATCATTTTGATCTATTCTCAATATTTTTGTTTTCACAATTTCAAATTATCCTGTACATAATCATTTTACAATACAAACCAACGATGAGTTATATTATCTAAAATTCTAAGTTAAACCTTTTTTTTTAATTGGATGTCTCGTAAAAAAAATAAAAAATTATGACTTGATTGCTGTTGCCATTATTTTTATATAACCAGGCTTTTGTTTCTATGGGTTGATACAGAATTTAAAAAAATCGATTAATCCGATTACATTTAAAACTTTATCGCATTTACATTTAATACAAGATTTATTTACAAAATATTTAAACAATAACTTTGGAAGCTGGATTGAAAAGTTGGTTGAACCCAGGTGTTAATAACTCTTGTAAACAGTTCTGATGAAAAAGTTTTCGGATTGGACCAAATTGGAAGGCGATTACTGAGATGAGAGGGTTTACACCTGGATCTCAGTTCCACCGCTCGACATCATCCTTGTGAAATATATTGGAATTCTCTTAGACGCTTCCTTTTCAAAAAGGATTTCATCCTTCTTACAGTTCTATATTGTGTATGGCAAGATTTTACACACTTGGCAGCGGATTTTTGGGCGATATTTTTCACCAGAGGGAGATTTAATGAAATATAACGTGGGAATAATACCGTTTTTATAAACGAAAAGGGCTTAGAAAAAAGTTGCCTAAATCGGAAATTCTTTCGTAGTAAACAATTGCTTTTTTGTGATAGACTGTATAATTTACAATTTGCATTTTGACATTGAAATTATACTAAAATAAATTTTAACTAACTCAAAAATTTATAAATCAAAGAAATTTAAAATTTTGACTCAAAAGTAGTCTAACAGTTTGTCCAAATTAAAAAAATACACTCAACACAACTGTTGTTTTTAAAAACTAAATATAAAATATTTGATTTTCAATGAGTAAGTAAGAAATATTACCTACATACTGTAGTTATGAAATGTAATATTCGAGTAATTAATTGATAATTATTCATGTACTAACCTAAAAATGGATAATGGTAAACTATTGTAAAGTTTGGAAAAATTAAACTTTAAAAAAATCATCAATGGTGTGTTTTTCTGATTGAAAATTTGTTTACGTATTTACTCACCCTTCCAGGTTAGAATCATCAAGAAGCACTTTAATGAATTTGAATGATTGATGAGGAAACTTTACCCAAACGTTGTCCCAAATCAAGAATTAATTGAAAATACATTTAAACTGTTTAGAGATTCGTGAACTAATGGAAAACAGGTACAAAGTAAATTAGTAAATTTACCGAGAAGAAAGTCGATCAATGATTTTTTTACAGCCTATGTTTTTAAATTTTTAAGCATTGGGGACAGATTTAGAAGTTGTAATGTACGGGGAAATATACACTCAAAGACAAATTGTGTTTGTAATTATCTTTGTTTGTTTATTTTCCATGATAACTATGTATAGAGATTAATAGTTGAATTAAAACATAAACACAACATTAATAACTTGTTGTTTACCTTTATAGAGTGTTATTAATCCTTTTACAGTCTTTAGATTAGAAATGAAGAAAATAATTTCGATTTCATCCTTTCCAGAGCCGACTTGTCGAGTGAGCTAATTGGTTTTTGAATTGTTTTCTTTGAAAAAAATAAATTTGAGTGAAAAAAGTTTTTTCTTCATCAAAGCTTGGTTTCAAGTCGAGATTTCACCCGGGCAGATGCTTTGGCCAGCGAGCGTCCGTTACATAGTCCAAGTCCTAGGTGTGCCGTGCTCTACCATCCACGATGGTCCACAGCAGGTTAGAGCCTCCGGAAGTCTCGATCGAAGAGAGGGTCTATCGCGAAGTACGACGGCTAGAGGTGATAGTTTGATTGCTTTTACCGCACCTCAGAACCGTCATTCGGCTTCCTTATAGGGATATAAGGATATAATAGGGAGTCAACTTCAAACGGTAGATAACGCCAGGGTAAGGTTTAAAACAGTCGTCAGAAGTCTTCATGAGAAAAGACTAGACTTGAAATAACAGCCTTATAAATTTCAAAAATCAAAACGCATTGCCAGTTTATGTTTTAACTTATTCCAATTATATTCTTGGGTAAGGTTTTGTTTTAAAATCAGTTTGCCAGGAGTTAGAAAATTGTTATAATTAAATTTAAGTTGGGGTGGTAACAAGTTTCTCTTCTAAGTTGGTGCTAGTTCTAAAAGAACCTGTTTTTAGGAGGTGCTCGTTTTAAAGCAAGACGAAATTTTTTAATCATAACATAAATATTTAAAACTCTTTGATATAAAACAACTGGTTGTTTTGTGGACAATTGCAATCGCATGGTTCACAGTTGTAAAAACGGCATCTCTCGCAGCTCATTTGTCGTTTTGGTCTCGTTATTTCCAGGAAAACACGGAGTCATTTGTTCCTGAATCGGGGACGCGCGTCATTGGCGATGTTTGTACAAATCATTTGGGCCGTCTGAATCATTTGGTATTCGTGACGGAAAGGATTACAAACGGATCTGACATTCATCCTTATATTATTGCTCTTTCTCGTTTATCTTTTAATTTTCATATTGACTGACTATTTGAAAGAAAGGTCGTTGAAACAAAACAAAGCAATAAGACATCAGTCGTTTAAAAAGGCAAAAAGATTAACACTTTCTCTTTTTCTTTTGGCTTCTAAATTGACTCTAGGAATATTTAAAAAAAAATGAAAGTGAATGAATGAAAGAACGAAAATAATGACATTAATAACCAAACAAAGACACAATAAGAACAAAACAAAATTTTTAAAAAATCGTCTAAAGATATGAAAAGCCTAACACATACAGTCTAAATACATTTCGAAAATATTTATTAATCAAGTAAATTATAAATATTGCATGATTTGCTTTGACAGCTTGATGTTAAAAAGGTACTTAATTAGGATTTCGATTACTCATTTAATTAGATCATCCGTTAAAAAAGTATGATTGCCTTTTGCCTCGTCGTTATGTAACATTATATAATAATTATTAATTACGTTACGCGACGATGTGGTTTTGCAAAATGAGAAAATGTAACAAAAGCCAAAATTTCAATGCTTTTCGATTAACTAATAAGCGTGTTGAATATTAACAATATTGTGGCTGTTCTTTTCAGAAGGAAAATAGATATAACATTAATTGAAGGATTAAAAAAAAAACTTTCACATAGTCTTCATTCAGCTGAGTGAAAAAACTCTCAAATTTGAGAAATAACTTAAATAAACTTTTTTTTCAAATATAACAGAAAATGGTCGACAAAGTGGCCAGGCTTTTCAAGTGCCTTTTATACATTTTAATCGCAACTATTACAAAGTTTTCCTGTGATCTGTCCAAATGGAAGATAGAAATAATGGAAATCATACCCTGAATCAATTAACAATTTTATGTTAAATTTTATGTTACATTAACAAAATAAAAAAAATGGCGATTTTATAAATGATAAAATGAAAATAGTCAACTAACTTTAAGAACTAGCTTTTAAAGTAGCTGAACAACGAACTCACCCCACATTTATCGTTTCTACGGATAAAAACTTTTTACATTCTGGTTACACATTACAATCTGGTTGTTTTACTCATTAAATTCCTCTCTGTTCAACAATCATGAGCAAAAGAAAAGGAAATGCCATTTTGCCTTTTATGTCAACCCGATTCGTGCCTAATTGTAATATATTTTGTTCAAACTAATGCAATTAGTTTTGGCCTTTAATATGATAATTTTACTTTTAAAATTTAGGAATAAGGCCAATTGGACAGAAAAAACTCAGCCCCTTCTTCCAGTATTCAAGGAGTGTATCCGTTTCTACAGAACTTTGAAATTATTATTAATAATTAAGTAACAAGGTTATCAAATAGAATAGATTGTGAATGTTCATATTTATTTACCTTGTTAACTGCATTTTCAAGGTTGTGATGAAGGTGATATTTTTCATAAAAGCTCGTCTTAGGAAGTGAATTTTCTTTACGGTTTGCCTTTATTCCTGATTTTTAATATAAAATTGTAATATTGAAGGCAGAGATTATTTAGGGGGTAAGGGTTTATCTTACAAGCCATAATAAAGGGACGTAAGCGGACATAAAACTTATTAAATAAATTCAGGAAAAGTATGTCATGTGTTTACACTGGAGTAGAATTCCATTCACTGTACGCCTTACAAGTATATTTCATCGATAAATTCCGTGCTGGTAAATAAGATTGAGATTGAGTAGATCTTCAGAGTACGAGGGTCGAGGGCCTATGTCATATCCGATGAAATTCAATTCCAATAGAAATCTTCTGTTGTGTTGGGTGTCGTTCGACTTTTATTCCTTCTCGTATCACTCAAAGGCTCAGCAGAGTTCACAACAATGGAAGTAGTTTTTCCATTGCGGATTCACGTTTCTCAGAAGGTTTTAGTTCGGATTGATTTGTTGGAATTAAACAACACTACTGTGATACTAAACTTTTTCGATTTAATCTAAATTCAGCACCTGTTTTTTAGTGCTTTATTTTGACATATTCACAGTATTGATGCTTAGACATTGGTAGATAGATAGGCATATAATAAAGCGAAAATGTAGAGAAAAGTTTTTTTAAATTCTTGATTGCAATGTGCAACGTTTTCTTGTAGAACCGCTGTGGAATTTTTTACGATATACATTTTTTCCCAGGCTATCTCTATTTCCAACAATAAATACTTTGACAAATTTAGCAATAAAGCACAAGAGGGATAATCATTTTATTGTTTTATCTTTTTATTTCTAACAACTGGTGCCCTGACGGATAATCTATCGGCAGTAAAACAGATTAAATGCGTTCGCAGCAAACGGCAGAAGCTTAATTCAATGGTCCGATGCTTGAATGCTTGAAAAGCTTAAAAAGGATTATTTTAGAAATTTAGGAGCGGAAATCTCGTCGAAATTCACGATTAACACACGAGCGAGGGTAATATCGAACACCGCCGGCAAAAGAAGAATTTGATATAAATCCCACAAAACTTTTTCATTGTTACGGGGATTAGAATTAGAGTTATAATAGAATCAACTTTTTGTGAGATTCAACTTAAACTGGCCTATATAATTTTTTTTTGTAAAATGTATTTCTGTTGAATAAGTAAATTTTTCGACTCCATGGTGTCAAAGACAATATGTTAGGCCTTGAAAAAAAACTTCGCTAGCTGTCACAGAAGGATTTTTCAAGAAACAAACTGATTATCAACTGATTATTATTATCCGATTCCGGAAATGTTTTTTTGCAATTTAAATTCAATTTTAGGTAAAAACATTGTAAAAGCTTGAATAGATTGGTAAAACCTTTTTCGAACATATGCGTATGATTTTCAAGATTCAATAAGTGCTAAAAGTTTGGTTTGTATCAATGAATTGATCAATTTGAACGTAAGAGGATTGATAAAGAAAATAATGATAAAATACACAAAGAAATTTTAAAAGGAACGAAAATATATGATGGTTGAAGCAAAGATTTTGGCAGAGTTTTGTTTTAACTAGAATTCAAACTAAAAAAAAAAAATAAATAAATAAAAAAATAAAAAGTCTGTAAAAACATCAATTATTAACTCTAACAATTATTTTAAGATTAATATTTAAGCTATTATCTTTATTAATTATTAAATGTGTGACAATGTTTTAAAATTTGGAAGCTATTTTTCAATTTTTTAAAATATAACACGAGTTATCAAGATGTGAAAAACCAAGGTTTTTAAAAATAACTCGGTCCCTTATTTGAACATATTTACCACCAGTCCTTTTACAAACATTTTCTATGCAGCATTTCCGTAGAAGAGTGAAAAATAATTAATTTTGTGTGATACTGCTCATTACTGCTCTTGACAGCCAGCATAATTTAACGAGAGTAATTTAATTTAAAATTTTTTTAACTTGATTTTTTTTTTACTTTTTTAAATACCTGCCTATCCTTATTTTATTTGGTCCAAATTTTAATTTGGCTCGTTTTTTGATTATTCAAAATCCCACATGGGTGATGCAATTTATGAAATTTTTTTTGCCAACACAGTCGATGATTTTTTAAATCCCTGCAAAACAGATTGGTTAGGTTTTTGGTTTTTTTATGCTTACTCACTGGGAATGGGGAAGCAGTGGCTGTGGTTAGAATGAAGATGAGAATTGCACTAGAAAACATTTCGGCCCTGGCTATTGCTGGAAACTGGAGGGTTGGCCATGGATTCTCCTCCTATATATACACCCCCATCCCCTCCACGTTCGCACCCCCGCTCTTTGAGATATACAAAGATCAAATATTTATTACCAGTGTGTTAAATTGAAGGTCGTTGGGAGATAAAAAACGGCTTGAGCGCTGAAGATGTTCTCCTGCCCAATCCTTGTTTTCCTTAAGTATCTTTCAATTTTTGAAAATTATTGTAAATCACCAGGCCGGCTGCCTGTTAAAGTAGCTGTAGTTTTAGTCACCATATGTATTGAAAACAAGCAAGTGTTGATCCGAACAAATTTCCGAGAGAAAAATGCATCGCTTCGAGAACAAACGGAATCGTTAAACATGCCGACATTTTTGAAAACGTTATTCGACCTCTTGGCGAAAAAATTAGGGGGAGATGTTCTCGAAGGTGACACAGACGAAAACGAAATAAAGGAGCTGTGTACGTAGTGAAAATCGTAACATATTTTAGCTTCATTTTTCTTTTTCTGGGTGGAAGTGACTTTCGAAAGAAAGCCGTTGAAATTACTTTAAATCCTGATCTATGACGTCAAGTCTAAACAATTTGTCGTCGACGTGCGAAGAAAGTTGTTAATTTGAACTTGAAACACGTCAACGCAAATTCCATTGCATAAAGCATTTCAATAATTGCAAGTGTTCTCCGTCCTTCGAATTCCAAATTGTCTGATTGAGGTTTAGGCTTGAACTAAAACTAAAAAAGTCCTTTTTGAGATTTTTTTTTCTCGGTTTAGTGATAAAATGGCCCATTTATCTCAAATACAGCGTACCTCAAATTCCGATGGTATATTTTCAACGTTCCAGCTAAGCTTATCAACGATAAAGCTTTGGAATTTAATAAATAAACACAACGATTGTACGATTAGTATTTGGCCATATGTTTATCGATATATGGATATTAAAATATTCCAAATTAATTTTGTTTTAAATTTTCATAAACCTTTGGTAGTTTCCGATTATCAAATTCTGTCTATTCTGGTCTGGTGTCTCAAACGCGCATTCGGCTTTTCACCATCTTCAGTGTGAGGGTTATAGCTATCAATACAAACACCCTTATAAAGACTCATTAGACACCATGAAGAATAATTATTTAAAATTTATTTGATTAATATATCTTTGACATGCTAGACCTTCTTATATATAATTATATATTTACTATTTCTCCAGCCAAGTTATGAAGTATTATGATCACTTTTCTTTATCCTATTACTAGCCTCTCTATACCTCAGGACTTCGTCAATTGTGGATAAAATAACAAAATATACAGACACAAGATAAAAACACGATAGTCTGGTTAGCATTCACACTAACCCAGAGTACGCGATATTCCTAGTAGGGAGGGTTAAGCAAGATGAGATAAGCCCCTCAATTCACGCTAATAAATTACATGCAAACACAACAAATAACATTTAATAATAACATTAAATAACAATTAACAACAACATTAATAATAAAATAACAATTTGCCCCCTGCCTTTGTTTACTTCTTTTTCTGGTCTTTCATTCATATTTTCATCCTGCAGCCATTTGAGCGTCTCAATCTGTTACTGACTCTCCGCTTTATATTAAAACTAAGTCGATTTTCTAATATGCTATCCTCTAATTTGTACTTCTCGTTGTTAATTGCAGAGTAGAATATACAAAACATACATATACATCACCACAAACAGACGTATTGTACACCCCGTGAGTACTCGATATTCCTTGTGGTGGAGTTGGACCCACTCCTTCTCGCTTATTATTTTTTACTCTCCGGAAGTCCACTCTCACCCCAGAGTACTCGATATTCCTGGGGAGGGGGGAGGTTAAGCATTCCTTTCCTTTCACGCTAATAAATTACATTCGTTCTAATGTATTAACATAAACAACACCTGATACAAGCATACAAGTCTGGTCACATTCACTCCTCCAGATACACGATATACTTAGATTCGAGATAGATATTAAACTCCGATTTTTTTCCCTTTTGACAATTTTTAGATATAATGTAATTTTGATTGTGTATCAAATGAAAGTTATGTGTTACAAGACTGCGAAACAGGTATGATAAATAGGTTTATATATTTTAATAATCTTCCAAGTTTACAGTTGTTTCTACCAATTCGACGGAACAGTTTGTACCTTCGCCTGCCCTTTCGACGCCGTCCTGCGTTTCCATCGACTTTTCCGACAGCGACATTGTCCTGTGTCGTACCCCTGAAACGTACAGCCTTCAGTACGCCCAGGTTAGACGGTTACAGATTTTGTTATATTCCTGTTTTGAAAACGTGATTTCACTATCTTGTTTTGTTTGACAGCAAGGCTTCCTGAAAAAGGCTTTGAAGAAGGAGGAGGCCACCCATATGAAATGGGTGGAGCAGATTGGCAGGAACAAACGTACGAACGACGACATCAGTCGGCGAAGCAGTATCGTATTCGGTTCCCAAGATGTAAACTTGTTTTTTCAATTTTATTTTCCATTTGACCAGAAGGAAAACAATAAAATTCCCCCTGGGTTAAAATTTATTATGAAAATGAAAGTTATTTTTAAAACTAAAAATCTTTTTTTACATAAAACCATTATAAATCAAACATTAGTAGATTGATTAATGTATTATAAGTAAAATTATAGAATATCGATAATGAAGCATTTTTATGAAGGTTTATGGGGTTGTCCAATATTCTCTTTATGTTTTAAAGTTAGCTCTACTTGTTCTCCAACCATTAAATTTTACGAGCTTTTCATTTCTTACAAGTATGATCTCCAATAGCCGATTTTTCTATTTTTTTAAAGAATTTTAGTATATATGAAATAACATTTTATATTAACATTAAATTGTTTTGGATTTGCCATTTTTTCCTTTTGTTTTTATAAAATGACATTTTTTTAACTTGTTTATATTTGAATGGTTCTATGCATATTGCGTTTTAGTGCACCGTTCAATGAGGTAGAAGCGTGGTCCCTTTTTCGCTTTGTTTCTTGTAGGTAAGCGCAATGAACTTTTATCCTTTCTTTCTTTTAAAAAAAAAAATCTGTTTCAGCCTGAAGTGATTTTTTTATGAGTTCCAAAAGGGGAACATATGTTACACTTCAGTCAAATGATGCAAGGAAAATTCGTTTGTTAAGTTTCAAAGTATTACACCCTCACACACGTGTTAAAGCATAATGAAAGCCGGATTCGATTCTACAATTTCGAGACCCAAAATGACCTCGAAATCTGAGAGCATAAAGGAGATCTGTAAGTTGAGAGCCGCCGTGAGAAATTCCACTACTCATGGGTCCGCTGCCATCTTCCGTTTTGTTTCAGTTCTGCAGGAATGCAAAGCCGTCGTTTCTCCTAAGAGATCGACACCTTCTTTCGTTTCGCTCAACGACGACAGCGACGCAGAAGGTTTGCAGCTGAAGGCGACACTCTCCATAGAAAGCATACACCAAATCGAGGTGGGAACTTATGCAAAAGTCCCTAAGCTTAACGTACACGTATCGTATCAAACCTTTTAATGTTTAAGTGTTTCAGGACCGTCTGCTGACTCTGCAGTATGAAAACAAGCGGCTGGAGAGGGACAGGCGCATTCTGAACCACAAGGAAGGATCTCTAAGGAACTTCGTCCACGATGCGAATGCGACCGACCACGCCGAAGCACACGAATTGCTGGATGCCGAAGAGAAATGCAAAGAAAACGTGGCCGCCGAAACGCCTCCAGAAAAAAACGAATCGAAAACATTCATTCCGGAATTAGAAGAACAATAATGTGCTGTACGAAGTGATTGAGTCAAAAACCGGATCAGCGCTTTATTAATTACAGGCTGAAACATGTGTGAATATACATTCCAAAAAACACATTTAAAAACAAACATGTTAAAACAGCAGTTCTTCTTAATTTTTTTTATATACTGTAAATGTCCAAGAAAATAACGTCAACAAAGTCTGTCAAAGACGTTGTAAAGTTTCAGAAAAAGGATGTGCTATTTTCGGTTACCGGTGTAATGTAGCTTTTCCTTTAGTTTGTCTTACATTTCTGTTGAAACGCACAGAAAACATTTTTCGTTATTAAATTTCCTTTTACATATAGCGAAACAACCCTATATAAAACGAACAATGTCAAATATTTCGTGGCTCGATATAATAATTTTTTGTAATATGTATTACAATTTTTTCTAAATTAATTATAATACTTTTCACAATATTAGATTTTTACATATAGATTACATTAAAAGATACAAGAATTTCCCAACCTATTGGAAACTTATGGTCCTCCGGGCAGGATGTTATACATCTAAATTAATTATAATATTTTTCATAATATTAGATTTTTACATATAGATTACATTAAAAGATGGAAGAATTTCCCAACCTATTGGAAACTTATGGTCCTCCGGGCAGGATGTTATACATCTAAATTAATTATAATACTTTTCATAATATTAGATTTTTGCATATAGATTACATTAAAAGATACGAAGAATTTCCCAACCTATTGGAAACTTATGGTCCTCCGGGCAGGATGTTATACATCTAAATTAATTATAATACTTTTCATAATATTAGATTTTTGCATATAGATTACATTAAAAGATACAAGAATTTCCCAACCTATTGGAAACTTATGGTCCTCCGGGCAGGATGTTATACACTTATTACGTAAACGTTTAAGTTAGTTAGATTATCTTAAAATCTATGATTTTAAGTCTACTTGCTTAGTTTACCTTCAAATCTATGGTTTTAATTCTGTTTGCTTATCTGGAACAGTTAGTTGTGTAATATAATTGACTGACAACTGTGATACAAATTGTGCACACCTCGCCAACATGCGATAAGTCGTCAGGTCGCGTTGCGTTGCGTCAAGTAAATATGTTCCTGCGCAGGTTTTAAATTTATGAATGTTTACTTTTGTTTAAAATTTACTTTTTTGTTTTATATATAAATACAGTTAAATTGTATATAAATTATATTAGAGGATACAAGAAGTTCACAACTTGTGGAAAACGTATGATCCTCCGAGCAGGATTGTTATTCACCTAATACGTAAACGTTTAAGTTAGATTATCTTAAAATCTATGATTTTAAGTCTACTTGCTTATCTAGAATTGTTAGTTGTGTAATATTACTGACTGACAACTGTGATATAAACGGTGGACGTGCTGTGCACACTCCACCAACATGCGATAAGACGTCAGGTGTCGTTAGGTCACGTTGCGTTGCGTCAGGTAAATGTGTTCCTGCGCATTTATATTGATGAATATATATTTAATCAATATCAATGCAATTACTTTTTCGTTTTATATATAAATACAGTTAATTGTATATAAATTATATTAGAGGATACACGAAGTTCACCACCTGTGGAAAATGTATGGTCCTCCGGGCCGGTCTTTCATTACAGACTCTGGCCTCGTGAATGGTTGAAATTAATTGTTTAAAAAATGACGTTGGCAATGTTGTTTGCTTTCCTGCAATAATTCGTCATCGACTTAATTCCATAAAGTAATAAGTTATATAGGAGGTCCGAAGGGTTGAAACGTACCAACGCTCTTCAACAAAATATCAATGAAACAATAAATTGCCTTTTCAAGTTTTTATCATTTTATCATTATCGGATTTAATCTAGCTGTTATAATCTTCGTTGCACTTAATAATAGAATCATTCAAGGTTTCAAATAAGAAAAATCGTAAATAAATAAATAATTTAATTAAAAATAAGTTAAAAATTTCTATTCTATATATTACATATTATTTTGAGCAATATAAAGTTTTTTCTAAACTACAAATTGATATGCATGGCTTATTCTTTTTTTTAAAGAAGATTTATCACCATCATCTTGATCATGCAGCTTTTTCTTAATCAGAATTGTGAAAAATCAAGCCTGGTAGAATAAAAACATGAACATTTGGAGTTTTTAATAGTGCCCTGAATGGTTTACTTCGAAAATCGTGATATGTGCCTTTTGTGTCAAAATCATCCTTTTCTGTGCAGAGGCATGAGACCGTTATGCTGGTGGGAGTATGCCACTGTCATTGGATTCTCTGAACTCCTGTGGTGGAAAGCTAGGTGGTGGAGCAGCTGGTCGTGCCCGGAAGGATGGTGATGATGGTAGTCGAGATCGTTCGTGAGACGTTTGTAACCGCTGAACATGCTCATGAAGAAGGCCATCTTGGCGAGGAGGAGCGCCTTACCTCCGATCATGGCCATGAACTGGAACCCGAGTGGAACCAAGAAGGCGGTCATCATCATGAATCCGGCGACCATCATGGGAAACGCCCTTCGATAATGGTGTCTCCTCCGGCCTGAAAAAGCACGTAGTCAATGATCACTTAAATCTGGTAATAAAAATTAAAAAGATTATTATTTTTCAATTTAATGATCATTACTAACACATGATTGAAAACTAAGAACAGAAGTGGACGTTGTCTGTTTTCAAGCTAGGACATTAGCATAAATAAATAAAAATAATAATTAACAACAAGCATAATTGTAATCTTACAAAAAGTCTTACAAAAGTCTAATATTCTCATTTATATACACAATAACACAAATGCTTTGTTGGCTGAATATAATAGTAAATATCGAAAGGAGTTGGTTTTTTGGAACAATGACAAAAATCATATCATTATCATAATGATTTGCAAGATGGTCTACTTTGATTTAAACACTTACTTGAGTAAAGCACAGTTTTTGTTAGAAAGTAGTTCGATCCAATTGTCTAAATTTAAAAAAAAATACTAAAATAATATCCCATTCGTATGAATTGTAAAATCAAAGCAATTGGGACGTTCCAATAAGTAGAATGTTAATTTAAAATAATGTGCTAATTATGGTCACAAAAACTTGGCAATTATAAATTCTTGGTGTCATTTATTATTCCCAAACACTAATCGATTCGATCATAAATGGCAGGCTTCCACAGAAATCTTTATTCCAATATTTTCAGTAACAATAGCCCTATTGTTTACTATGATTAATAATCCATTAGATTTCGTTGTCCGATTGACCAAATAACTCCTTTCAATTAATTAATTTTTATGTAAGGTAAGGGTTGAAATAAAAAAGCGGGATTCGAACACACGACCTTCGTCTAAATACGCCGTTGCTCTATAGTTCACGCGGTAGAACAGCGGTGTATTTAGCCGAAGGTCGTGGGTTCGAATCCCGCTCGTAACACTGGCTTTTTTATTTCATTAATTTGATTAATTTTTAATAATTTTTTAATTCACTATTTTTGTCTACTTCAACCCACTATCGTCAGCTACTACAAGTTACAAACTTTAATGAAGTAACTTTTTTGTTTAGAGAATGTCTCATTGTAAAGATTTCCTTCTTTTTGTTAAATTAGAAAAATTAGAAAAGCAATATTATAAATCACTTTTGACTAATGACCAATGATATTGGATATATCAAAAATCAAGTTTTATATTCTCATTTAAAATAGATGAAACTAGGGTTTGTTTTTCTCTCCAACAGGCAGAACCTTTCAATGTAGAGAAGGCTATTGATGACAAAGATGTTCGTAAAGACTCGAACATTTACATATCAAATGAAACTTCAGTCCTAAGCCTTGGATACAGGCTAAATGTTCAATTAGAAACTGCTGAACGTGAAAATTGTAACTGCCAAGACTGAAACAATTAGAAACTCTGCCCATGTTTTCAAAGAAAATGTTAAACATATTACCTTATCAATTTTAGAGAAAGCATTTTAATTGTTTTTGTCTTTAAAAAATTACTTGTTTCAAAGCATTCATCCAAGATTTTAAAAAAATAGTGAGCCTAAGAATCTTACCAACTAGTTAAAAACCACGACATAAAGAAAACAAATCTAATTAGGCCAATTACGACTTTCTTGGACGAAACACGATTATTCTTTTCACAACTTTTTTAATCTAACAATAAGATAAAGTGTCAAAAGGTAAATTGTCAAGTGCTCCCGAGGGCTTCGGACTTCGCGAATTCCTTCACACTTGAGCAATAAACCGTGAAACCCCTCGTTTCACATTTAGCGATGACAAACTTGAAAAACAAATGATTGAATTACACAGGGGTAAAAATCGAACTTTTTCAGCCTTGAAAAACATCCGGAGGCTCTGGGCAATTCAATTTCTTGACGTTTCCTTTTTCCATTACGGTCTTAAGCGCACTTAGCCGACCTAGACGGATTTGTAAATTACAGACACACACACCCTAAAATTTCACTTTCAGTTGTTATTTGTGTAAGTTTTACTTGTTAGAGTACGATTCTTTGCTAAATATAATATAACTTCTATTTGGCTTGATAGTTTGATAAATAAATAGTTTTAGCTACTTGCTGTGGACTAGTTTGGCTTCAAGTATGTAGTTTTTAGCAGTAAGAGGAGAAACACAGGAGCTAAGTTCGGACGTCCGACTTTGAGAGCTGAAGAAAAGAAGTTGTTAGCGAAAGTTAACTATTGTTTAAAGTCAACATATTAATATAAATTTATTTGCTACATGTACCGATTTTTGTTTTACTTAATACTTATTGAGCATCCTAACTGAAAATGCTCTATTGGCTATATAAGGCAGTAACTGTGGTATAGCTTAAACTGGTGGACCAAAGCTCAACAAAAACATATTCATACATTACGCAACATACAAAGATTGGCAAGCAAATGTATCAGGGGTAAAGAAAGCAACCACGTCAATTGCACTGGAAACTCTGCTAAACCTACCTCTCTTGGAAATATTTATAAAAGGGGGAACCGAGGAAAAGCTCATTTAGGCACCCGAAGCAATCAAATTGGATGTGAACTAAACAATTCGGGTTGTGAATTTCGAGAAAACTGCTTAATTGTTATAATCTTATTTACAGTACAGGAAACGTCCCGGCATTATTCAAAGAGTCAGTGATATTAACCGGTCACTGGTATCTAAAAAAATCTTCACAACATGTGCATATCCAATAACAAGCCCATCCCAGATTATGAAACAAAGAGGAAGAAACACCTACCCATATCATCTTCAAATGTTCATTCATTATTAATACATAAGTTCTCCAATAAAATAATTTTTGTTTATTAATTGTCGAATCTTGTTCATCTAGTTCTTTGATGCAAAGTATGGATTTTGGAAACAAATAACTTCAGGGTTGTTTGCAGATTATTAATAACTTTCTAATTAGTTGTAGACCAGTTCTTGGCATAGGTTTGCCAAGTTTAGAAGTCGATGATCGATCAAATACGCTGAGAAAGACCAATTTGAGAATCTTTCATCAAAATCATGGTCATTATTGTGTTTTTTATTTAAATATTTAATAACAAAGAAATGCAGTTAAAAACAATTATAATTTTTGAAGAAAGTTTATTATTAGAAGAAATATTTAATATGATTATTATTATATGAAAGAAGATTATTATTATTAGAAGAAATATTTTTTCGTGGAATTCGTTAATCGATCAGGAATGCCAACAAAGACCAATTAAGAATATTGAGAAAAACCCACACGTTAATGTAATAAATAATTATTCAAGTTAAACAATTTATTCTAAAAACAAAGAAATTCAGTTGACATTCCTACGTGACGAAAATGTTTTAGTGAAGCGTCAAAAATTACTGCATCCGGGATGTGATGGGAGCCCACCAGATTCTATTGACCAAACAACCCGTGTCAATAATTGAAATTTCACCAGGGTTTTATCTTTTTATCATGATCGATCTGAAAAGCCGAAAGTCCAGTTTAAGATGCTTTTGGTCAATTTTATTAATCGTTTTTTAAATTTTAAGATTTGTCCGTTTAAAAACCAAGAAACTCAGTCACAAGACCGACATAATAACAATATTGGTGACCTGTCTAATACCGTCTTACTTGGGATGTGAGCCCGCCAGGTTTGATAGACCTAGAGCCAAGTTACAAACAATATATATTTTACCACGTTTTTCATGATATAACGGTAGCGAACTCTTTTTTGTACCTCTCTGTACTCAGGGCTTCGTCAATTTGGAATAAAGTAACACAAATAACAAACACACAAATACACAGAAAAAAGATGACAGTCTGGGTATCATTAACACTAACTCAGAATACTCGGGGATAATTGGGGATAAGCTCCTTCATTCACGCTAATAAATTACATTCACGCATTCATTCACAATACCCCAGTGTACTCGATATTCCTCTGGATAATTGGGGGATAAGCCTACATTCGTTCCAATAAATAGCACATATCGCTTACATAAAGGTACAAAGACCTATATACAATTAAACATATTTATAACCCTGAGATATTGGATCAGCGATCTGTGTCTGCTGGTGCCTTAAGGCCGCGCATAGGTCATTTGGGTGCCAGATGTCTCTCTGTACAGGCTTAGTTCTTTGCTGTCTGTTATTTATGATCTATCGTGATAAGCTCTCCACACAACGGGCAACTCCCAATTCACCCCCAATTAGTATGTCTGTGTGTGTGTCACATTGTGCAATCGTGTGAGGTAAGTATGATCTAACTTTTGCCCTTCTAGACGCAGCCTCCCCAGGCCAGAGGCCAATGCCTTTTTCAATTTTCAACCAGGGGTTTATCTTGCAAACCATAAATAAATTCAGCCGCAAATCCTAGATGACAACAGTACACATTTGGTGTTTTGGCAAATACAGTTTCACTAAGTTGAACCAAACTTATTTAAAATAAATTTAATAAAATAAATTACTTTAAATTAAATTGGTATTAGAAATTACAATTAAATTTCGTTTGCACATATTCTTTAAAGTGTAAAATATATCGTAGAAACATAACTAAGTTTCCTTCAACCTACCTTCGACTTGGTTTCCTTTGCTCAATTCCGCCAGGTTGATTTTGAACGTGTGTGTCTCGAAAAGCTTGAAAATCCTCTTGGAAACTGATGTGGTTAGATCTTCCGTAAAAAGATCATCGCTTTCTTCCGTCAGGCTGCACAGAAAAATACACAGAAGGAAAGTTTAAATATACACATAAAAGAGACATTCAATCCAGTGAAAGTTTGATATTTTAGATGATTTGATGATTTAGATGATTCGAGATTGCATTGGAAAAAAATTAAAAATAGAAACTGAAGCATGAGAGCTAAGAGAAAACAAGATTCCAAAAAAGCAATAAAAAATATTGAGAAAATCAACTTATCCAAACTAGAAAATTTATTTAATAAATTATAATGTAAAAACGATAAATTGTCCATCTATTTTCATTCACCAAGTCTCTCTATTTTATAATGTATGTATTTTATAATTGAAGATTCCCATGTGCCTTTTCATAAATCATTGTTTGATTTCTGATTATACAAATAATAATAATATATTAGATTATTCATAGAGTAATGGATATAATTATTTTTATTTAAATCAAATAAAAATTATGGGAAGATGACATTAATTTTAAATGTGCTTTTACCCCCACGACCTTGCCAGTTCATTCAAAAGTAAGTTGTTAAATATAATGATCTTTGAAGGACTTAATAGTTTCTGATAATCATGGTCAACCTAGTTTCGCTTGTTTTGTCTGTCAAATGCGTTGTGGTATTTTGCCATATTGAGTGGTACCAATTTATATTTGAAAGAATCACTGACAAAATACCGCAAAGACCATAGTTATGATCATCTAGATACATATTTAATGTATACTTGATGTAAACAATTGCATAAAAAATCGAGAAATCAAATATTTTGCATAAACAAATAAACGCGAAGTAAATTTTGAAATTACGAACATCACATGACTTGAAAGTAACATATGTTTATTTTTTTTTCAAACTTTAATATGAAATTTAGCAATATCAGCAATTTTACATTACCTTATGTCAATAATGTATTATATGTACAATATACATAAATTATTCAGAAATGGTGAGATGCGGTCTGGTGTGATGTAGGTTTCAGAAAAACATTTTCTTTATCGTGCCGACGTTTCGATCTTTATTGAGATCATCTTCAGGGCTCAAAGTGTTTGTCTTCTGTGTAACTGTGCCATTCTTGCGTGTTTGGGCACTCTCAACACGACACGCAAGAATGGCACAATTACACAGAAGACAAACACTTTGAGCCCTGAAGATGATCTCAATAAAGATCGAAACGTCGGCACGATAAAGAAAATGTTTTTCTGAAACCTACATCACATCAGACCTCATCTCACGATTTCTGAATAATTATCGATTAACGGTCACTAATCACCACACAATATACATAAAGGGCTTACGCGTATATTTAGGATTAATTTTAATAATTTCAACAAAAGATTAGTTAATAGAAATGATTTGAAGTGGGATGACTATGGCAACTCACTTTTGGAAGAGATAGTTTTTTTACGAGGGTTCGCAACAGCAGAGGTCATATAAACCCTCAGGGTGCCGGTGTTTTTAAAAAAAGCCATTTGTAAGTGTGTCGGGTTCGAATACAGGGCCACTGGATTCGAACCCGGGACCTTTATCTTACTGTGATGAGCGCCGTGTCAACGCCTACGCCGTTGCGGCCACCGAAGAGATACTTCTAGAAGTTCTGGTTATACGAACTTCTATGAGTAGAACTCTTTCAAAATGAAAACTTATTTAGGTTATAAGAACAGATTGAGTTTTGGTTTACCCCACTCTTGCACCTACAGTCATACAAAAATATCTATTATTGATTATAGCAGGTTGTTGGAATGACTTTAAGAAATAATAATCGTAATTGTGCTTTTAAAATGAAATAACATAACCAATATTTAATAATATGATCATGTTTTTGTTCAGATTCAGTTTTATGATAGCAATATGCTGGGTGATATAATTACAATTATATTTCCGGAGAAGAACGAACGAAGGATATACTTAAATTTTTATTTAGCATAATATAAACACGCCCTGTTTTTATGTTAGAATTAGCTGCATAAATAATTCACAAAGCTTTTAAAAAATACTGTTTAAAATAATTTAATTTATTAATTTCTTTTGTTTTTTGAAAAGGTTATTGTACTTTTGAATCAATTTCAAGCATGAAAATATAAGAAATGTTGTTACAGGTTTTACTTAAAAAAAGACCTCCTTTCCTCGTTATTTTAATGAACAAGCAAAACTTCAAAAGGAGCTTCATTAATTAGTGAATTTTGAACAACGGAAGGTTCCGTTGAGAAAGGTTTTTGTACGAGCCTAATTTTGCTTATATTTATGCAAAGAACGAAAAAAACATACTGATTAAAAAAATAATCAGGCGTTCTATAAACTTTTATGATTGGAAATATTGACAATTTTATGTTGTAAAAATTACGTAAAAAAACTTGAACAGGAACAGGCATACACCATGTAGTGTCTCTTTAACATTTGATCTGGACGTAAAACAAATTAATGTTTATTTTAACTTAGAAAAATACTTATTGAATACACACAATTTCGCTGACTTGAAATACTAATTTTTGAACATTTACCACGATTTCATTTGCCTTGTCATTTTTTATCATAAAATCTGTATTATAACAGTAATTACAGCTGAACGCTTAATCTCAAAATCTATGTTTACAACTCATCTGTGAAGTACATATTGTATGCTGTACAGCTTATGATATTTCAGACATAAATATTCTGGTTGCTGTCAAGATAATCATGATGGATGTTTTCTGAAGCTACTATATGCTCTTCACTTATAAAAGATTTTTTTATATTCTGAATTCAGGTAAATTATGATAGTCGATTAAAATCTTTGGCATTATGAGTTAAATATAATTGTGTGTTTCTTAAATAATGAGAGAGTTTTTGTTTTTAAATGCAGTCATATGAAACATGTTTTGTGATGGTATTTTTATGTTGAATCACTTACTTGGAGGCAATGTGATTATCCTCCATTTTCATGGTAACGTATGGATTTATAGGTACGTCCTTCGATAGGATCAGAGCATCCAAGGAGGACAGAAACTTATTTTCGACACAATTTTTCATTCGCACTAACGAGACGTGGTAGTCGTTTACGCGAGGGTCAAACGCCCCAGTTTCCTTCCTGCACTCGACCAGGGTAGTCTGACCGATCTTCAAGTAGTCCCGGTACCAGGACGAATTCGCCGAGGTGTGGGCCAAGGAGAAACCGAACCACACGAATAGCACACGGAGCATATCAGGTCCTTTCCATGAACATGATAAAACAACCGTCGGTAATATCACCGGCGAGGTATATAACCGTCTCCCACCAGACTTTAATCAATGGGTGCGGTATATTTGGTGCGTAAACGCTTGGTTATTAAAGTTAATTTTCGTGTGAAAATAATAAACGGCCTCAACATACTTACATGGTCCGATTTGGTTTCTATATCAAACAAAAGTGACCCTTCTACAACTTTCATTTCAAATTATAACGTTCCTGTAGAAAATTATACACAATTAAGACTTGAGATGGTCAGTAACTCGTTACTGCCTTTCGGGGAAAACAAATTAACAACAGGACACTGAATACGCACTTGATTCTAAACTATATTTTTTATAAAGTACACTTAATCGAACAACGGTTAATCATGTACATAATATTGAAATGAAACATTAAAAACAATAGCTTGGAGTGTTTTAAAAAAAGCAAAAACAACCAGGCTCATATAACTTCAAGCTTTAATTTCAACGACTCCAGTCTTTTTTGTACCCCAAAAAGTATGAAGAGGAAGCCCGTAAGTCTTTGAAATATATTAAAACTTTTATAAGCCTGATTGTTGTTAACTAAAACTCCACTCTCTTCATGTCTGCTCAACAAGCTTGAGAAAAAATAAAACAAAAGGCCATTTTGGGTCTTTTGCAACAACCCAAATTGCTCTAGTCGTTTCTGAACGCTATCAAAGTGTGCATATTGAAAGTAGCCTGAGTACAAACACAAAAATAGACAGAGTAGTTCCACAAGGGTCGTGGTAGGTCCCCTTCTCTTTTTACTGTTTGTTAACGACATTTTGAGCAGCGATCATTAACTGCCTATGCAAATAATATTTCTGCTCATTACTCAGGCAATTTTTTGAAGGAAGTAGAAAGGGAGATGCAAATAATATAATTTGGAACTTCCGAAGAAAAAATAAAAATAAATAATCTATCTTTAAAATTAAAAACATTCCTATCAAATGAACTGTAAATAGCTGTAAGATTTATCACCTGCTAATTAGACATAAATTCAATATTTAAGCTGTAGCAAAGATCTAATAGATGACATCATGAATATCGTTTATATCAAAAGCTTTTATATCATTTGAGGAAAAGACAGATATACATTCCACTTTGTTAATTGAATTACTAAAGAAAAAATGAGTAAAATTAGGGGTTTAAAAATTTTAAAAATATAATTCCATGTTTCACGCAAAACATGAAATCAAATTTGTATAAAATCTCGTTAAAACCATAACAAATTCCTCTAAGTTTTGATTTAAGCTTCTTGTCTTAAAATTCAAAATTTTCAAATAAAAATTAGACAAATAGCAATGAGGTAATTCAGAAAAATCAACAACATTGATAGTAGAAAAAAATACAAAAGTAATGAACTCATGATAAAAAAAATTACTAGCCATTAAATTTGCCTAATGAAAAATAATTAAAATACCTCTTGAGAAATTCAGTACTGTACAAATCACCTCGTAATAACAGACCGTAAGGGAAAATTAATTAACCTACATGACGAAACAATAATCAGAAAAGTTTTTAAACTAAAAAATCTCAAAAATATGGAATTCAAATAAAATAGTTTACTACAATATTAATCATAGTTTGCAATATTATTTATTTTTAACTAGAATATAATTTATTAATTAGAACTTAGTCCTTTCGAAACTTCATCAAGCTTCAATATTTAAACTGTTGCAATATCTAATAGACATAATGAATATCAATAACTTTTATATCATTTCAGGAAAGACAGATATTCCTTCTACTTTGTTAATTGAATTAGTAGAGATAATATTAGTTGGAGTTTAAACATTTAAAAAATTGTAATTCTGTTTCACTAAAAATTAGGGAATCAAAAACTCATTAAAAACATAACATATCCCAATAAGGTTTGATTTAAGCTTCTTGTCGGGGGCGTCGGTGGCTGCAACGGTTTAGACGTTGACACGGCGTTCATCACTGTAAGGTAAAGGTCCCGGGTTCGAATCCAGCGGCCCTGCATTCGAACCCGACATACTTACAAATGGGCTTTTTTCAAAAACACCGGCACTCCGAGGGTTCAAATAACCTCGTAGTTGAAATACCCTCGTAAAAAAAAGAAGAAGAAAAAAAAGCTTCTTGTCTTAAAATTCAAAATTTTCAAATTCAAATTAGACAAATAGCAATCAGGTATTTCAGAAAAATCAATAACATTGATAGTAGAAAAAAATACAAAAGTAATCAACTCATGATAAAAAAAATTACTAGCCGTTAAATATGTCTAATAAAAAATATTTAAAACACCTCATTAGAAACTTTTTAGTGTACCCCTCCTTCAAATTCAGAAGCATGCAAAAACTAAGGATAACCTTTATAAAATGAAAAATAAAAATAAATAACCTAGTAATAACAGACAGTAACAGAAAATTGATTAACCAACATGACGAAAACAATAATCAGAAAAGTTTTTTTAAACAAAAAATCGCAAATGAAATTACTTTATTACAGTGTTATTCATAATTTTCAGTATCATTTATTTTTAATTAGAATATAATTAATTTATTAGAACTTGAGAGCTTAGTCCTTTCGATACTTCATCAAGCTTTACATGAAGTGAATTCACCGAGGCACACAGTGCGATTTCATGCCATTCAATTTCTCCGCGAATTCATCTTTAATTTGGAACATCAAAAACATGATTAATTTTTAAATAAATCCTCCCCATTCATATGCGACGTTCCTTTCATCTATTAACACATTCGTCGCACATCCAAGTTGATCTCCGCTCATTGAAGACATCAATTTCATTTTCCGTCAGACGAACACACGAGACATGAAAATAACATTCACTGTCAAAACACTTCAATCTTAAAACTATTCTGTCAATTAGTTTGTAGCAAAAACCACATTTATTACACCTTTTTTCCAATCAGATTACAACTTTATTAATTCCAAGTGACAAAATAATTCAAGGTACAAGAGTCAAACTTAATACGTACCAACTCCGTGGACTCTGACCTAGAATCGATGGTAAATTAATTGCTCATGGTACCGAAAGAAAAATTTTGCAACAATTTTCCCAAATAACATCGATTAACAGATTTACAGCTTTGGATGTAGCTTATTCAAGCGCGATTCAGTCTGGTGAAAATTCTGTTTTTTTTCTTTCTGTACCACAAGCAATATTAAACGCTCATCAACAATTAAAATAAAAAGTAAATTAACTGACTCAAGATTCAAACTTTTCATTTCATGAGAAACTAGTAAAAAAATAGAGTTTTACGTGTTTTTTTCCCCAAAAACATCCCAGCAAAACAGAAATATAGGTGAGTATTAAACTTTCCCTGTATAAGTGAACTTTAAAAATACTAATGTAATAAAATAGATTTTATACAATATTGTCTTTGTTCGGGTTTGATTTTTAGTACCTTCTAGAGAGGTTGGGAAAAAGGCGGTCGGGGAGACAATATGCTGTTGTGAAAACTTCAGTAAGTAGACTTTACAACTTTTCAGGGTTGTCGAGATCACGGTGCTCTTATTAAATCCTTGGTGGCTTACATAACATGTCGTTTTGACCTAACGTACATTTGTTAATTCTAATAAAAATATCTTTCTTGTGAACATCAGAGGTTGCTTACTTAATAATTAAATTTAGGTTGGCGTTACCGTAACTCTAAATTTCAATAGACGTTTTAAATTAAACGTTTCGTAATTGGAATTTGCTTTGAGGAAAGAGCAGTTTAGAAAAGATATTTTATAACGCGATATTATTCGATAGGGCTATTTTAACACAAAATCGGTATCGTACTGAATTCAGGATCAAATTACAGTGTTTTATCCAGGAGGGATTGTTCATTTTGATAACATGACTGACCGCTGTCATGCTACACCGTACGAAGCAATATCACATTTCACCAGGTTAAGAGGCACTCTACCGACCCAATTAGTACCAGTTGTATTTCCAACTCCACGGTAGTATATATTTTATTCTGCTTTCTGCGATGGAGAAATTGTTATAAAATTAATAACCTTTATAGTGTTTATTGTAACCGATTTTTAACTGATCGTTACTGAGGTTTTTTATTTCATAGGGAAAAACGAGTACAGGGCAATCGACGAAAATTATATACGTCATATACCAAAATTTTGATAGTATTTCAATCGCCCTTTCGTATTTTTAATAGAAAATTATTTAAAGGAAGGAGAAACTGTCTCCCAATCGAAAATGCAAATATAATTTTAAATTCTTTAGGTGAAATCTGCTGGAACTAAAAGCTTTTGGAATTTACCTAAACAAAATATGATGAGGTTCCATCGCAAAGAAGTATATTTAAAAAAAAAAGCAAATAATTAGATTTATTATTTATTGATTATTAGATTTATTATTTATTGATTATTAGATTTATTATTTATTACTGATGCTTTGAAGTATAAACTTATTGTTTAGAAAAATATTTTTTTCAAAATCTAACTTCAATATTACATAAAATAGCAATTAAATACAGTTAAATTCCGATGTATCATATCTTCAAGGGGACGAAGTATAAGGACAATATTTCTACATGTTCGACATTATGGTATATCGAAGAAAAAAAATGAAACAAACTTATATCGAGTCCCTTATATTTCGTGATCCGATTGACCAAATGACTTCTTTCAATTAATGTAAGGTATTGGTTGAAATGAAAAAGGTAGTGTCACGAGCGGGATTCGAACCCACGACCTTCGGCTAAATACGCCGCTGCTCTACCACTCGAGCTATCGTGACTTCGATCCACGGTCACCAACTTCCCATCTCAACCTACCTTTCGAATTTTCCCTCCTTTTTGCCATTCGATGTGTGTCCGAGTGTATTTAGCCGAAGGTCGTGGGTTCGAATCCCGCTCGTGACACTACCTTTTTCATTTCAACCAATACCTTACATAAAGATTAGTTATATCGAAAGTTTCTTTTTTTTCATTGTATTGTATATAAATGTATGTACTTATATGTATTTCTGAAAACACTGATACATTTTTGTAAACATTATGCTAATTCAATAGTGTGAATTGTCCCGAACACGTTTTCATCCACGTTAATAAACGATTTATTACGCAATTTATCAATTTCTTGGAATCTATAGAATTGATATTTAGAACTTCTTTTCGTTCTTCGTCTTCTTCACCATCCACGTCGTCTATTTTAGTTAACATTTCACCGTTAATATATTGAGATTTTATTGTAACCAAAATTATAATACAATTAAATAATTAAATACATGAGTACTTTTGTCCTGACAGGTTGTGTGTTAAATTTCTTTGTGTCTTGGTACCCACAATATCATCAGGTTTTGGAGATTTTGGATGCATTCACTGACTAGTTTTGGCGTGATTTTTCTTACTTGGTTATATAGTTGCTTGGGTATCCGATCTTATTTTGTGTCAGTGCAACCTCTTTTAAGATTTTCTCTGTTTCAGTTTGAAAAACCGAGTTGTACTTTCCTAATTAGTTTGATTGCTCGTTTTAGCCTTGTAAAAAACACCTGATTCGGTTCCTTCAAGTGTTTTAGAACCTAATCTGTATACTATATCATTGTATATGGTGTTCTCCTGAATTCTTAATCTCGTTTGTAGTATGTTTAAACTTTATAGGATGTTGTAAAGATGGTTGTACATATTATGCAGTCAGTCCCCATTTCTAACAATGGTTTTCTGATTTTATTGATTATTGCTGTGGAAACGAAGTGTTGAGTTCCCATCCAGTTTAATTATTACTGGATCCTAAATAAGCTTTCCCTAGCTTCTCCTTGCATAAATGTTTCCAATGGAGGTAGATTTGGCAAAGTTTTTGCTTACTTGTAATTACTTGATAATAATACGTCTCACCCTACTACTATATTATTATTTATTTAACTTTTAAATCGACTACGATCAAACTGTTTATGTCGTACTTGTTCAAAAGATCTGTTTGACACGGTTTAACTGCAAAAATAAGTCTCTTATAATAGACAATCGCATAATAAGTTCAGATAAAAGATGCATAGATACAAAAGTATATATTTTTAAATTCTACTTTTTTTACAAAGATAAAACTATATTATGCTTATGTATTAAATAGTTCGCTTATCTTCCCTACACAGGTACTTTTCAATTTGTAGAGATAGAATATACTCAATTAGATAAAAACAGTAAATCTAACTACTCGAAGTATATACTCAAGAAGTATTTTTGATTAAAATGTAATAATAAATAGTAAAGAAAGAGTAGATTGAAATAAATAGCTTGACAGAGAAATTGTCGAAGAATCTTTAAATTAACCGGCATTGGTTTTATCCAGTGCTGAATATTGAAAACGACGAATTTTTAACAGCCAATTCAATTCTAATTTCATATATACCACGTGCTGATTTCAATCTCAGGTGGATTGCTAAAGGTCTATTTTATAAGGTATTTTCTTCCTGGGTCAGCATATTTTTGGGTGTGGAAACATCGTAGAAAATCGCACTGTCCAAGTCACCGGCGGATATCAAATCGACGCTGTCGACTTCGTTGAGATGGTCTCGAACTGGCTCCATTTCGAGCTCTTTTCCGTCGATGAAAGTCCTTTCGTTGAGAGGGACGACTATCTCCTGTTCTTCCTGCTCGCCCTCGGTTTCTGCACATGAAAGCAAATCTTTTAAAAAAACTGTCTTAAAAATGTGATTGCCGATTAAATAAATATAGCTCCAAACCTCTAGCAGTTTTTTATTCGGATTCATGTGATTAGAGATAGAGAACAAATAAAAAAAAATTCCTTTAACCCTGCTACACAAAACTATAGTATTTTTTATAGAAAAAGTAAAAAAAAAAGCTTTTACTATTTATAGCTCTCCAACTCTTTAAAAAAAATTAATATGATTATTGATTTATAAAAGCTTAACTATGCACACTTATACAGAATCGAACTTATGACCTTCAGGTTTAGACAGTCTGGCTCAGACCTCGATCTTATCCTGATGTCGACGTGCTACAGGTGCTATCCAAGCTTTGTCATTTCAGCCCCAACGCATGCAGTTTTTAAACCTAGACCCATTCACTATTAAATACTTTTTTCTATTTACATGCCATACACTCAATTAGGATGGTGAAGTATTCGATATTCCTCCATCAACATTTACGAAAACTAACTTTGAGGGTCTAAGGGCTGTTCAATATTCCGCCATTGCCCCTCTCACACTACATATTCACACTAATACATGCATTGAATCTCAGCAAACACAAAAAAGAAACAAATAACAAAATATATATCAGCCATGAAACATAATCGAAAAACCAGAACAACGAACCTAAATGTTGTTTAGAAATATAATGTAAAGAAGTAGAAATGTAAAGACCAATTCTGTGGTGGACCCAGCTTGGCTATTCATACTTATTTCATATTTATTTATGAAAGATTTATATTTATGTATGTCGATTTATGACGATTGTATTGAAGTATGTATCGCAGAAACTAGATATCTATCTAAAATAATCAAAAGCCTCTCAAGCATAATTCTCATATCGGCTAGCATTCCTAAATATATCAATAATTTCTCAACTAAGTAGATAGAAATAATTAGAGGAAAGCATATAAATACACTTATTGGAAAGGGTGGTTCTATTCATAAAATCAGAATATAACCGAAGTTGGTCGAGAACAAAATAACCTCGACAAGTGGATATCAAAAATGTAATAGGGCGCAAAAAAATTAAAAGAGAGATAGAAAATACGCAAAGATTCGATCAGGAATTGCCTAGCAGAGCAAATACTAGGCAAAGCTACTAACTACTACCAAGGCAATAAAAAAAGACAAATCGTCAAAATTTCTCCATTACAAAAAGAAGACGGTTTAAGGCTAGAGACAGCATAGAAAAGGCCGAATTTTTCGCCGGTCAGCTTCAGAAATTTAGCTAGGTACTTACAGTTAAAGATATAACGCAAAAAATTATAGGCTTACTGGTTAAAAAGACTCCAACATATGACCTTATCAGTGGAGAAATATGATTTTTAAAAAAATTCCTAAAAAAGGGGTTAGTTAAACTAACATACTTAACTGCAATCTGGCTAAAATTTTATGTTCCCATTATCTGGAAATGCTCAGAAGTGATCATGATACACGACATACATCACAACCGGGGAAACCGACGAAAGGAAGTCAAATAATTTAGACCCACATCGCTACTACCGACAGATTATAAGCTTTTCGAAAAGTTATTACCAAAAAAGTAAAACCCACAATAGAGAACAAAAAATCATCCGTATAAAAACTTTCAACAATAGATAAAAAAATAGTTTTCATTCTTTCAATAGTATAAATCCGAATAGCTGTAAGCAGTTTGAGAGTAGAACTATCTTTTCTACAAAAAATCTAAGTATTCTACGCACTTCTCAAGGTAAATTTTGCCCTTTTCGTATTGCATATGGATTTTTAATATCATTTTTGACATGTTTATTATAATATTCTGTTTTGATTTAATTATACCTTCATCTCGGTCAAGAACTCCACTTTCAACTTTTAGTTCGGGCACCATGGTTAGCCCTTCTTCGAACGCTTCTGCCGAAGCTCTCTGTGCTGCTTCCATATCCGTATCTTGAAGGAAATAAAAATATATTTTAAAAAATTCCTATGATGTGTTTTTAATTTGAGTATAAATTTAAAAAAACAACTTTTCCTTGTACCTTGAAGGAAAGCATGATTAGAAGAGAAAGATAATTTAAAAGTTTTAATGGAGCAAAAAGTTTAATTTTAAACAGGTCATTAATTACTACGCCTTTAATTTGATCAGAAATTAATGTAAGTTTTTAA
This sequence comes from Cimex lectularius, assembly GCF_000648675.2. Taxonomy (NCBI): domain Eukaryota; kingdom Metazoa; phylum Arthropoda; class Insecta; order Hemiptera; family Cimicidae; genus Cimex; species Cimex lectularius. Next base: position 2,145,906 of record NW_019392656.1, read on the forward strand.
TAATCTATAAACATAATTTTTTACATAATAGTTATCATTTAAAGTGTTACGTTCAATCTACGATACCTGTCGATACGATGCAATGTGCAACGTCCCCATCTCTAATTTCCAACGTACCATTGCACCTGGCGCAGAGTTCTTCAAGGGTCATTCCTTGAGGCAGTCCTACAATGGTAAACGGTTATGTTTGCATAATTCAGAACTCTTGGAAAAAAATGAATACCCACCTAACGAGGGAGAGAAAGCCAAGACGAACAGAATGAACGGCAAAACGCTCACGTGGGCCATTTTCGAAGACGTCGGGTTTTGCCGTCGCGAGCATTTTATAGAAATTCCACCGTTTAACAAACTCAATTTGTTGTAACAACAATCTCAAGGTGCGCGCGGGCGTCAGTGTAAACAGTATTTGTGTTTTAAAAATATTGTTTTATACAGGGATTCTTACGTGCTTTTTAATAAAAACATTCAATATTTTCAAACAAACACGAACACAAGTTTATAGAAAATAATCTTATAAGAGAAAATGACGTAGTAAATTAGGAACGGTTTGCTAAAGAGAAATGGGGTTTATGAAAAACCAAAGGCCTCTGTTTGTCCCTGGGTCAAAAAGAACTTTCTGCTTCAAAATTTCTTTACATCTCAGTAAAACTTTTCTTAAGCAAATGAACAAATCGCCTTTTATTTTATTCCAAAAACATGACGACTTAAATTGTGCCTTTCTACAGGAGGATATCGTCGGAAATTTTAAACAATCCTCTTGCCTTTTATTTGATAACTTCCTTCCGTTTCCAAAACTCTGGAAACGCTTGAAAAAAACACGCCTTTTAGCTAATAGTGATTTTCGCAAATATTTTTAAACAAATTTTAACAAATGTTTAACACATGTCTAGAATCCGGTGCGAAGGTTATGGCCACTTTATATTTTCTTGTAGACCACACATGAATAAAATAGCTGATTTAAATTTCCAGGGCCTAGATCGATAGAGTTTTTATTTTTTAAGCGCGTAGAATTCCCGTGAAAGGTGTTCATCATTTTTTTTATTTAGGTAAGTGATTTTATTGTTTTTAAAAGAAAGCTTACAAATAAGATTAGTTTCAAAAAATAAATTTGGAACTTGAGAAAACTGCTAACTTTAATATTGCACTTTTTAAAAATGTTTCTCCTTTTTTGTTGCTACAAATCTATGACAATTGTAATTATTTTCTTATTGAAGATTTTTTAAAAACAAAACTCAGTTTTTCACGAACTAAATATTTATAATAAGCAAAAAAATATTGCTCATATTTCGTGTTAAATATAACAAAAATCCCAAAAACTCATTAATGAAAGAACTTACTGAGCAAAAACTCCTCTTAAAACAATCGTTGCTAATTAAATGAGTAATTTATATTTTTTATATTCTAAATTTGAAAGAGCAGAAATGGTATGCAAATAACCATGATTTGTATTATTATTACAAAAATAGCTAAATTGTGTAAAACATGCTACAGTTTATGTTCAAACTAAATATTTTTTGTATTTTGATTATGTTGATCAATACTGATAAACATCGGTCCAACTTGGTCAGGTATATTTTTGGAATTTCATCAGTGTTCTTTTGATCAACTAACCACCTTTTTCCATATCTCAAATTTTTCAATTATCAAATAACTGGTTGTATTACAAAAATTATAGAAGTATTATAAAAATAGCTAAAATGTGTAAAACATGCTACGGAGATATTTCTTTTTTTTATGTTGATCATTACTGACAAACACCGTTCCAACCTGGTCAGGTATATTTTTGGAATTTCATCAGTGTGCTTTTGATCAACTAACCACCTTTTTCCAAATCTCAGTTTTTTCAATTATCGAATAACTGGATGTATTATAAAAATTATAAAAGCATTATAATAGCTAAAATGTGTACAACATGCTACAGTTTATGTTCAAACTGAAGATATTTTTATTAAATATATCTTTATTTAAAATATCTTTGTTTAAAAATATCTGATCATTACTGGCAAACATCATTCCAACTTGGTCAGGAATATTTTTGGAATTTCATCAGTGTGCTTTTGGCCGACCCTCCAAGTTTTTCCAAATCCCGGATTTTTTAATTATCAGATTTTTGGATTTGGATGTTTTGAATTATAAAAATAGCTGGAATTTGTAAATCATGCTACAATTTATGTCCAATCTGCAGGTATTTATATTTTTTATGACAGTTGATCATTACTGTCAAACATCATTCCAATTTGGGTAGGAATGTTTTTGGCAGTTCATCAGTTTTGACTGAACAAGAACGTTTTTCTAAATCTCACATTTTTCTTTAGTAATGATCGGATAACTGGATGGTTTAAATTATAAAAATATCTAAAATGTGTAATTTGGGTGGATTATTTCTCTCAATCATTAGCAGTAAATTTATAAAATTGTTGGCTATTCAACAGTGTTTTCGACCAACAAACAAGCTTTTTCCAAATCTAAATTTTTTATCTCTATTTAATCTTTAATCGATAGGCAAACAATTGACGATCGTGATCCGCGATGGCCACACCTCAACCTCCTCCCCAACACGTACTGAATGGTGAGCAAATTAATTTTTTCACCCACCAAGCATTGAGTAACATGTTTTCTCCTCCCAGAAATGAGACAACAACTGGAGCTAGCCACAACAAAATGTGGTTCACTTTTGCAGCAGTTAGATATAGTTAAAGACAGGGTTAGAAAAAGCAGCAGCACAAACTTACTCGACATGGTTGAAGATGAAGAAAGTTCAGTAAGGAACCTAAACCCACCTACTTTATACATTTTTTTCCTATTGTAATATAATTAATTAAATTGTATGTTTTCATTTTGTCCATTAGCAAGTGCAAGATCCAGATAAACAAGATACAGGAGATGATAATAAAGTAGTACGAAAGGACGATGAAGGGGATGATATGTTTGATGACAGGACAGACAATATAGACAATATGTCTGATGTGTACCAGGATTTGAGTGATAGCCTAAACATAGAATTAAAGGAAATACTCAGGAAGAATGCAACACCGACAGAGAAAACAGCCTTAGAGATGGCCCAAGAAGGATCACCAGACACTCAGCAGAAACAACACAAATCCGGAACAGCCGATTCGTCAACTAAGAGCAGCAAATCTAGGCAAGACATCATCGATATTTTCTTTAAACGCCTTGAAACCATTGAAAATGGAGATGAGAAAAGCAACTCCGCTCATAGTGCCACATCTGGAGCATTGGACAACATTGATACTTTCTCCTATGATGATGGTGATGATTATAATGATGAAGCAGAGGATGATGATATCGGTGAGTTTTTCTCTTCGATTGACCCAAAGGAACGAAATACAGCAGACTCTAATGTAGATGAGCCTGTTGTGAATAAAAAGCTTAAAGAAGAATTAAAAGATGAAAAAGTTGAAACTGTATCACAGCCTCCAAAGAACGATGATAATGAGTCAGTCAAGCCCCCAAAAAATGAGAACAAAAATGATGTCTCTAAGAAGAGGTCAAAAACAAAGACTATAAATATCCCAACCAAAGTGCCAGCAAAACTTTCACCGTACTTGACCTCATTGGTCAAAGTTTCAAAAAAGCCCAGTAAATCGACACTAAAGACCAAAGGTGCAAAGAAACCAATTCAGAAAACGGCTCCGGCTAAAAAGTCAAAGGACGATAAACATATACTGCCCATGAATGATGTGCTTTCTTTTATGAAAAAGGTAATGAATAAAAAAGATATAAGAAAATATGATAAAAGCCCCACAAGACATAAAAGCTCTATTAGGTCAGGAAAACGGAAAGAGGACTTTGTAAAGCGTGTACCATTTACCAAACCTCCGACTTTTGGATACAGGACTAATGAACCTGTTAGGAGGTCTAAATCTACTATTGCTCCACCTGTTGCAAGGCAACCTCCTAAAACACAGCAAACAAAATTTAACACTCCAGAACAAAATAACAAAAAAAATACTGAGACTAATAAAAAATCACCAGAGGAAACAAACACAACTCCCCCTGTAAAACCATCTTTAGTGGATCTTCAAATTAAGGATGCAAACAAAGTTAAGCAAATAACACCAGGGAAAGAAGCTGAAAAATCTAATGAAGATGAAGATGTTCATGAGAAACTTGTAACATCTCTAGTAGAGAAATTAAGAAACATAAAACAGCAGGATCAAAGGATTCTTTTAACAAATGTACAGTCTGGAGACAATAAAGTGGAGTTGGTTCAAACAAAAAAAGTAGAAAAAAATACTTCTTCTATTTCCAAAGGTCCACCTCAAGGAAAATTATTGCACAATTACAGTCAAATAAAGTCGAAATTTCTTGTATCAAAAAATGATACTTCAAATAAAACATACGTTGTTACAAAACAAGAACAAAACAAACTTCAAAGTACTAATAGTAAAGTGGAAACTAAAGCAAATGTTCAACAACTCAAACAAGAAATAGGAGCAAAAATGAATTCACAAAATAAATCTCCTAAATCGCCCCAACTGAAATCAACTACAAATAACCAAAGTAAAGTTTTAAGGGACACAAAATTAAATGAGACTACACCACACACTGAACAATTTAATAAACAACCACAAATACAAAGAAAAACTGAAATTATGAAGAAAGTCGGTATATTCGAACAAAAAAATATAGCAGGTAATGTAGTTAAGACAACTGTGACAAAAGTACAAAAACCTAATGTTGTTGTGAAAGAAGGAAACCAAAGGAGTAACACAATGCCTAAAATAATGGGAAATGTAAAACCAAATGTTCCTCCAAAAGAAATTACAAACCAGACAGATTCAGTTATTAAAGAAGTCACAACTCCAAAACCTATGGGCCCCCCAAAAACTGAAGCTAATAAAACAGTAGTTAACAACATATTAACACAATTCCAAAACCAAGCAACAAAAAAACCTGTCTCTACTGCTCTAAATGTTCCCCCAAAAACAGCGTGTGCGTTTCCACAAAAGCATTCTGCAAACAATAGTCTGATTACAGAATCTCAAGTTAACAATTTGCAGTTATCTACAATCAGCAAAGCTAGATCTGAAAGAAGCTTTCAACCATCTGTGAAATTCAACAGGATACCGTTCATTGTCGGGCAATCGACCAACAAGAGTTACCACATAGGGCTAAACATCCAGCAAACTCTTTCCTTGTTCAAACTTACACCGAGTCTTATCTCATTGAGCGAAGGAAACCCTGATAAAGCAATTTCAGAAAGGTCTTCCGCGTTCACTATCTTCACGTCTCCAAGCATTCTCCAAGATAAATTCCGGCACCCATCCTGCCCTGCTTGTGTGCACACTAATGACTCGGATGATGAAGATGGTGACCCTTGGTCAATCCCTCAGAAAGACAACTTTGACCAAAGGACTCAGGCCACCTCTCAGTGCAACTGCCTCCCCAAAAAGTTGGTCAGCTTTCATGAAGTTCTCAGCCAGCTTTTCCAGTCAGACAACAAACTATTTTCAAAATATCAGAATTATTTTGTCAATGCTATCCCTGCACAAAATGAGGTAATTGATTTTTGAACTATAATGGTATGTTAATTTTAAGTAAATTTTTAAAATAATTAAGACTATTCCTCTAGTGTATTTACAAAGTAAAGTTATGTTTATTTTAAGAAAGTTAAATGTTGTTTTTCCTCTTTCTTTCAGGAAGATGTTGAAAAAATAAAAGAAATGGTAACAGACTCGCAGAAATCTTCTGTCCCGTACAGACCTAATAACACTTTCTACTACACAAGACTCCTCAGGAGCATCCAGAAATTGCAGGACACTTTCGTCAAATGAGTGACTACTACAAATTTTATAAATCGAAGAAATTGCAAAATTCCATGATGTGTAATTTCTTCAAGTGGCCAGGAAATAGTTCATGAGAATGTTTAGACTAGATGGAAACTGCAGGTTAGAGAATTATGTTGATAATCACATGCTTTGGTAGTGTCAGACGATTATTGTGCTATGCACTTATACGAAAAAAAAAGTCACACCATGAAGATCTAGGGGTGCTGCCAAAATAAAATAATTAGTGGTAAATATGAGTTGTGTTTTTAAGATGTCTCGCTCAATTTACAAAATCATTTATCATTAATCATCCCAATTTAAAGAAAATGGTATTGATAATGGTAATTACTATATTATTTTTAACAGAAAAAAATCTGCATATGTTTAGATAAATATATATCTTCTGTGCTATTAGGTGATCCAATTACATCAGCCTAAAGCAAAACATAACAGATTATTTAAAAAAAAGCCTAATGATTAATTGCCCTTGTAAATCTAAAAGTTCTGGTACAGATGATACTTAAGAGTATAACCAGTTAATGATGGGTGTTGGTCTATGAATCAGTAAAATCATGTTGAACCAATATAGGATCACTTTTATTATTATTATTTTTCTTTTTTTTATTGATGCAAAAATTATTTCACATTGATTGTCTTACATACTCTATACTGATGACATCTGCCCTTTTTTCTACAAAGGTTTAAAATAAACTTGTATCAATTTTCTTTCTGTGTATAGAGTATGATATGCAAATATTAAAATAATGTGAGTTAAAATAAATGTGCACTTTTATATAAATTGGTTATTATTGAACACATTATTATTACCTACTAATTTAAAATGAATAACCACAGAGATAATTAAAAAATAACGATAAAAGTTACAGGACTATTACATTTTGTGAGATCCCTGTAATTCTTTAAGATTTTCAGGCTTGAAAACCCCCTTTTCTGTAATTATTCCTGTTATAAGAGATGCTGGAGTAACATCAAAAGCTGGGTTCCAACATTTTATACCTGAAAAAGAAAAAAACCTTCAATTATACCCTTTATTTAAACCAAACCAAATTCATTATCAATTTTTAAACAAACCTGGCGCAGCAATTCTTTTTCCTAAAACATCAGTCATTTCAGCATCAGGTCGTTCCTCGATCTTGATACATTTACCACACTCCATAGTAAAGTCAATTGTACTCAGGGGTGAGCAGACATAAAATGGTATGCCGTGGTAATGGCAGAGTACTGCAAGCTTTAAATATTAAAGTTAGACAACTGCTGACTTATCAGTACCAACCTGGTAAGTCCCAATTTTATTAGCAGTGTCCCCATTTGCAGCAACACGATCAGCACCGACAACCACCGCTGAAATGTTCACTTCTTTGAAAAGAGCAGCAACTGCACTATCACAAATCAAAGTGGATGGTATTTTCTCATAAACAAGTTCATAAGCAGTTAATCTTGATCCTTGCATATAAGGGCGAGTTTCTGTGCAATAGGCTCTTTCTGAAACATTAAAAAATTTAATTTATATTTTTTTAAAATTATATTTTATTACCAATTGCTTGTAATTCGTGTAGTCTTCTAATTACTCCTAATGCAGTTCCATAGCCAGCCGTAGCAAGTGTGCCAGTATTACAATGTGTTAACACATTCAATTTTTTCTTATTGTCACATGTAGATAAAATTGCATCAGCACCATATCTGCCTATTTCTTTATTCTTGAAAATATCTTCTTCCAACATAGCTTCTATTTTTGCTAATAAGCTGAGAAAAAACAAGAAGAAATAAAAAGAAAAACAAATGCTTAATTAAAAACACAAAAGATACCTGTTCTTCATAGTTTCAACATCAACTTTATCATCTTTGTTCAGTTGTTCACACAATTTTATTATACCATCGGCTTCTTTGGCCATGTTAACAGCAGTCGGGCGAGAAGTTATTTGGTATTCCAATTTTTTTGTGATTTCTTCTAGCATTTCCTGTTTCCCATTAAAATTTTTTTGACGCAATTCCACTGCCAAGCTCAAGCAACCAACAATTGCAATTGCTGGGGCCCCTCTCACCTAATAAAAACAGCATGAATCAATATCCAAATATTTTTTGCAGATTTCAATATATCTATCAAATATTGATATCCATTAAATTTTACAGAAATAGAGCATTTGCATATTTGTTTTTGAATTGTCAAAATATTTTACTTCATTGTCGAATTTTCTACCTGACATGTGATATCATATAATACATACTAATATAAATGTATATGAAAATAAAAATACTAATTCAGGGCAAGAAGGTATAGGGACCAACAACACATGCCCCATATTTGATAACAAAGGCTGATGACTTGGAGGGAAGGTGCAAAAACACAAAATGCTGCTATAAAGCGAGAAATTGTGGTCTGATTGATCAAAGTAAGTAGTATAGGCTCAATCTTTACTGCAGAGAACAGTGCTATCCTGGAAGCACTAAAATATGTAACAGATCCACCAAAACCAGAAGCAGTTATTGTCACCAACAGTCATGGCATTCTGACTGGAATCAAAGACTCATCATGACAAAAATACCCTCTTAATACTAGAAACATGTACAAGAGTATAGTTCCAAGAATAGAGCCTTGGGATATACCAGCTGAAATTGAAAGAGAAGAGGAGATAGAATTTGAAGCTTTAACACTCTGAGTTCAGTCAGACAGATAGGAGGAAATGAGATTAGTAGCAGTAAAAGAAAAACCAAAATGATGCATCAGTTTAAAACAAGCAAATTATGATTTATGGAACAAAATGCATTGAAAAAATCAAGTAGAACAAAAATAGTACGCTTATTATCTACTATCAATAGCTAGGTGATATCATCTGAGATTTGAGAAGGGCTGTCTCACAACTATAAAATTTTCGTTAGCCAGATTGAAAAGGAGATGGCATGGGAACCAATAAATAAGGCTATTTGTATTAGCAGTGTTTCTGCTCCTGTGAATCTTTTTACACATCCCAATGTTTGGATAACTTATTTTTGCTGAGGTTTGGTTCACCAGATTAGTAAGCCATTGGATACTTTGTGCCCTTGGTAGTAAACGGTTTTTATTCATATCTTCATAAATAGGATCTGCTAAGATCATCCTTAAAAAAAATTTAAACTTTCAAACCTCTCCTGAGTCCTGGCCTTGACCTAAACGTAAATGTAATAAGCTTGAAGATTGTTTTTAAATTTCTAAAGCACTTGTTACTACAGGTCTTTTAAATATAACGAAATAAGAGCACTTTTTGTAGGGAATAACTATATTTAAAAATCACTGACGTCATTGATTTAACTGACAACTTTTATACCTGACACGAAACCTGACGCCCCTCCTTAAGCCGTAATACAAGTAAGTCAACGAATATAAGCTGTAAAATCTATAGTTTTAGCGTGATGCTTATTAACTGAGCAAAATATTGACCAATCTTGCCTTAACAAGATTTGTTTTATGTAAAATGTTATGACTCACGTTCATTGATTTTATGGCGTTCCATCCGTCCGAAACGTTTTTAATTTCTGTATATTTCGAGCATTGGGGCAACAGCAGCTGGTCAAGTATTTCCAACCTTCCGTTCTTATATTTTATTGCTTGTAAAGGCATAACGAAAAGCAGCGAGTTTACTTAGAACCAACAGTACACTTCACAGGATACAAAGAAAATATGTGTGATGTGTGAACCTCACTAAGAATAATGAAGAATAAGAACGTCACTGATATACCCAATGGGTCATTTTATGTACTATATAACAGGAAATAAACATAGAAAAGAAGACAATCGAGAAAATCTTTCGGTTGCCTTTTAGTCAACCAATAATGGATTGGTTATGACAAACCTTCGCAGGCAATATTATAGCAAAACTAAAACCAGCACCATGTAATTCTCAGCAAATTAATATTGGTCACTGTATTAAATTCGCTAATTTCGTGGTCTGCTTGACCAATTAATACATTACAATTAATTAAGGTTTTTAGTTGACATAAAAAAGTCAATGCACGAGCGGGATTCGAACCCACGATCTTCTGCTAGATACGCCGCTGTTCTACCACTTGAGCTATCGTGACCTCGATCCACTCGGACACCAACTTCCCATCTCAACTCCACCTTTGGTCACTGTGCTGAATAAAAAATAGTTGATCAGTTATTCCTTTATGTAGCTTACTGTATTGGTGTCTTTTGTGGCTTGGCATAATCTCCTCTGTGAGTTTGGATTACCTCTCCATGACCACACGTCAGAAGGTCTAGGATGGCACAAACTGCAGTCATATACAACTAGAATCTATCTAGTCATCTCACAATTATAGATAATGGCAGGTGCCATCTACAGCTAAGATGGGATATAACAGATCTGGCTTAATGTTAAATAACAACATTCGATGAAAGCTAAATTCAACATATTTAATGTTATTTCTGTGCTGTTCTGAGCATCCCTTTGGGGATACCAACATTATAACATTGAGAAATTTGTGGAATTTTTTAAATCAAAAAGCATTTGGGCCACCCATTCTCAATTCCTAGCAATATGTTGTATTGTGAGACATCCTATTGATGGTATCTGCACTGAAGCTTCACTTTAATATCCTGAAAATTCTTAATTCCCTGATTCCCATATTACAATTATAATTACTGCTCATGAGTTAAATAAAACATCTGGTTATCCACGGGCAAACTCTTTTTTTCAAATATTACTCCCCACACTTATGCACAGAATGGAAACATAAAGCCTAAACTTACAAGAGAGTAGACAGTCCCAGTAATCAAGTACCAATCTCTAATATCAAAAACATATTGCTAATACATATATAAATACCATTATATAAACAGATTGCTTTGACCTAAAAGCTTGCTGTTTTTTTTAAATTGTTGTTTGTATAAATTGGTTTATACCCTGGCATACTAGTCAGGATTATAACGAAGATTTCCTCTAGTTTATTCATTTATCATTTAAGGCAAAATTAAATTGTACAAAAGATGGTGAAATATCACTACAAATAAATGGCACTTTTTATTTTTATTTTTTAAAAACTTACATAATAAAAAGTCACATCAAAATAAAGTAATTCCTGTCATACAGGAGGGCTTAACTTCCAATTAGCCATTTTTGGGTGTCATGGACAAGGGGACAAACTACTTTGCAATGGGATTTGAACCTAGAACTGCAAGCAATGCTGACAAATACAAATTGGCCATTGAAGTCTCCTAACTTATACAATAATTACTTGTTAATTGACTATATTCATTTCCTTACAAATTGAAGCTTGAACCTGATTTGACAGTTTTACAGAATGTTGATTGCTTTCATACTGATTCCACTTGGTGTTCCTTTTTGAATTTGGAGGTACATATACCATGATGTCTTGTCTTCTATAATTGTACCTAAATTTATTGCCACCAATTGATTGTTTCCCTTTTTTTAAGTCCATACTAGATTTAATCAAATTGTTAATTTTGTGATGAACAGTTTTTCATATTACCCTGGTATTTTTTCCTGGTTTTCCTCATTACTGGAGGATTTGAGTTTTCGCACATTGCATTTGTTATGCTGATGGCTTAGTGTGGCTTTCTAGTTCAGCAAAAATGTGCAAGTATTTTTGAGATCATGAATGGTATTACACACCCCAAAGATTTATTGTTATTTATAGGAAAATGCTACTCAGAATATATGAAATTATATTTGGTATTAAATAATATCTAATCACACAAATTCCACAAGTTAGGTTAGTTTTCCTTGTGTTTTAATTTTTAGTTTATTTATTTAGTTGAAATTTTAAGAGAAGGCTTAATCAGCTGAAAAGAAAAAAAATATAAATACATTTATTGAAAATAAAAAGTGAACAGTAAATCAAGCCTTATAAATTATTTTTTAATTTTTTATATTACTTCCACCATTGACACTAAATGTCAGTCTCTTAGTAAATAACATTGTTACAGCTTATCTGTGCTTTTTGTTTTCATAACATTCAAATTTTAAATAAGTCAAAGTAAAAAACTAATTTCATTGCAAAAATAAGTGCAGGTTTTAGTTTCAATACATTTACAATAATTATTACAATAATACAATAATTAATGATATTTTAAATAAGTTTTATTATATTTTTCCTTACAAGTCTGATCTTCATTATTATTTATAGTTAAATTAAGAGTATTTGAAAATAAACTACATCTAAGATATTTGCATACCATTCTTCTTTGTTTTATATTGAATTAATATACTTTAATGATTCAGTCTGATTAAGATCTAATAACCTCAACACAGTTTACCAAAGATATAATTTTATAACTTCATACATGAATCAATTTTTTATCAAATAGTAAAGTTTTGTGTAAATATTTTAACATAACTTAACTTCAAATGTGCAATTAAACCAGTTTCAATACCTTTTATAATTAAAGATAAACCTTTTATCTTCAATATTATTTATTTTTAGATTAAGTGCATTTAAAACAATTACATCTATGATATTTTCATACCATTCTTCTTTGTTTTATGGTGAATTAATATACTTTAATGATTCAGTCCAATTAAGACATATTAATCTCAATCCAGTTTACAAAAGATATCATTTTCTATATACTTGCATCAATTCTTGATAAAATAGTGAATTCATTTTCAAATGACAGTAACTTTTTTTTTAATTATTAATACTTATTCTTTTCCTAAAGAGTTTTCTACGAAAGGCACTATAACAGTCATTAAGCTAAATTCTATCCATAAATAATTAATACAATAATGAATATATACAGACAGATTTATATTTCTTTCTATTAAAAAGTAGAATGTATGAACATTTCTAACAAATCCTTTTTAAAAAGATGGTTCCTACTCACATTAAGTTGTTTCACAACTTAATAACTTAATGTGAGTAGGAACCATCTTTTTAAAAAGGACTGATCACCGCACTCACTCCATCATTCATAATTTCTATTTCTAACAAATAGTTAAAAACAAAATCTACTCTTTAAATTGTGATCTGGTGATTTACATGAAAAAGTTTTGTTAATTGAGATCACAAAACTTCATGTTTAATAGTACAGTTTTAAAAAACTTTAACATGGATAATGACTATGTTACAATAATGAAATATTCTGTGAAAAATTCAAAACCATTCAACCAAGTTTTAGAAAAACATTTTGAGCACTAAGTTTAAGATTACTGTTCATCATTTGTTTCATTACGCTTATCCTGTTCAATGTGGGCTGTTGGTGAAGAGCTCCTGGAATGAGGAAAGCTAGCTACATCATAACTTATCGCTAGCGACTGGGTAGATCCTGAATTTTCTCCCATTGTCAGGTTGGTTGGAGTGAGAAACCCACTTGCAACAAAAATTATATATTTGTACATATTAAATATGAAACATGTTTTTACTTAATGCTGTCATTGTGAAGTTGTTGATTTGTCATTAAAGTTAGTATGTAAAATATTATGGTGTAATTATAAATGAAATACCTCGTGTTGTGGGTAGTTACAGGTGGCAATGGTGAAGACTGAGGGGGTGGGCCATAACTGAGAGAGCTCCTGTTACTGTGTGGACATTGCGGAGTAGGAAAATTATCTCCATTCTCCAACTGCTGCCCACAAACCAGGGAGCTCCTTTTGCTCAGCGCTGAAAGTAAACAATGAAAAATAAAACAATTTAAACAAGAATTTGACAGGCAAACTTACATAGGATATGTGCATGACTAGACGATATGGGGTAGAAATCACCATGTAGTGGACAATGGAATGTGAGGCTTTTGTTCTTGTTCCTCCTTGCAAGAAGAAAGAGCCCGAGCCCAGCTAATAGCATGGCCAACCCTATGGCCAGACAACAGGGTCCTAAGACCCGCAAGTTGCTAGTAAGGTTGACCCTGTCAGCATACTGTTCTGGGTCCTCATCATTTTCAGGCCCACGATATGAAGCAACTATAACAAAGTTTTATTTTAACTTAATGTAATATTCTCTATTATTCTGTTTTGTGTGAATAGCTAAAATTGAAAATTTACATTGTTTCGACACTGATCACTTTACCGGTCGCCTATTCTCACTTGTTTATGTTTCAGAAAAATTAACAAGTAAGAATAACCAGACCCTATAAACTGATCAGTGTCGATAAGTTCAACATGTTCAATCCATCCACTTGCAGACCAACAAACACCATTTTATACTATTATAGCTGATGAGATCGAGAAAACAAGTAATGTAAATAAGTTTGTTTATAAAATTCTAAAGCTGCTACAGCTCTTTTTAAATATTAACGAAATTAAAGCATTTTTTGTAATGAAGAACTGCATTTGCAAAGTAATTCATGACGTCATTCATTTAACTGACAACTTTTATACCTGACACGAAACCTGACGCCCCTCCTTAAGCCGTAATACAAGTTAAGTCAACGAAAATAAGCTGTAAAATCTATAGTTTTAGCGTGATGTTTATTAACGGGGCAAAATGTTGACCAATCTTGCCTTAACATTTATTTGTTTTATGTAAAATGTTATGACTCCGTTGATTGATTTATTGATGCAGATCAAAAAACTACCAACTTTAAATAAAAGAGTGTATAAAATAAGCATTAGAAAATGTATTTGTATTGGAAATTCTTCAATATATATTTTTCTTTAGTTATTTTTAGTCTTTAAGGACGTTATTAATTTATAGAAGAATTCAAGCAAAAATTTGAGCATATGAAATCTTAAGCTTTTCTAATATTATTTTACGTTCAAAAATCGGGGTGAATGATATCTCTGTAAGAAATTAAAACGCTTAAATTTCAAGGGCGTAAAAAGTTATTCCAAAGACAGTGAAAAATGGAGGCATAATGGAAGGCATTGACGCCCTAAAGAATGAATTCAGCTGAATAACGTCAAGTCTGAATCAATAAAATGTCTTATAAATGTCTTCTTTTTATTCAGATGCTTTTTTAGTACCACTTACAGCAGAGCAAAATATTACATTTTGCCCTTGAACTTTTAAGAAATCGATTATGGTAATAAGAAAACTGCTGTTAAGCTCGTAAATTCAAGAACATTGTTGCAACGATATGACCAATTGAATTTGCGCAATACCACTTTCAAAATTATTCCCGTTTAAAAAGACCGACATGGAAAAATTTATTCATGAAGAACGCAAAGAAAATGTGCGTCTAAAAGCAAAAATTTTCGGAATGTAGCTTTATTTAACAAGCTTCTTTTGCTTACATTATGAATGATTATTGTTAGAAGTTTCTTCATTCCAGCATATTTCACACTTCCTTCGTGGACAATTGAGTGTCAAATTTTATTTTTATCACTTACTTGTAAGTACGGTGCCGACTATGAAGAAGAGTGCACCGAAGATGGGGAGAACGATCTGGCAGCTGGAAGCAACAGCGACCCCGGCGACGATCACCGATGCGTCTTGCTTCCTACGTGCCGTAGCCTTCGGGCATCTTCCGTCCTCAGTACCCCTGAAACGGCCCCTTAACTCAATCTTTGAATAGTTTTATTTCAAAAATAGTAAAATAGGTCGAAGAAGCGATAGACGGAAAAGTGACCGTTGCCCAGTATTAGCGAATATAAACTTACAATTATCCAATAAACCTATTATTTGATAGATACCTATCATCACATCAAACCACCGATAAACAGTATTAATACTACTCATCAGACTGCTACTTTAGACCTCTTCTAAAACATCACTTCAAAAATATCCAAACACTGAAGATGGCGAAATGCCGAAACACGTTTGAATTAACAAAAATCAATGAAGATAGGCAGACCAGGATGGTAAATTAGGTATAGGTAAATTTCAAACAATAGGTTTATTATCCCATAGACCACAGGAGGAAATCTCACAAGTTAGTCAATAAAGTTGGGAAGGTAGTGAGAATGAACACAAACAGCTCTTTGTTATTTATGATATATTTTATTTATCTTTAAATTAATAGATCAATTATGACGACCAAACACATATATTTATGTTTAAAGTTTATGAAGAACAAGTAAAAATGATTGTAGGTATGATAATAGAATTTTGATGTGACGAGTAACGGGATATGTTTGATTGTCTAATGACTGTACTGCTCTTTTGAATGCCAATAAATAAAAGAGTTTTTGAAAATTTCAGCCATTTTTGTAGAATTTGTAATTTGGTTTTCTTTGATCACCCTGGTCTGCATATTCTGGTTTGGTATGTCAGACGCTTTTCGTCATCCTCAGTGTTGTCTAAGTGTTATTTCGCCAATAATGTCCCTGTTACGTCAGTTGTTGTTTTATGTTATTCATCATCTCGTTGTTTTTTATGCAATTTTTTGAGCTGATTGATGTAATCAATTTACATGCGTATAATATGCCTGTATAACGCTAAAGTTTTCGTGTTTATCCTTTATCTCTCCCCTCGTCATGGTGGTTTTGGTCATTTATTTCAAGTATATATATTTTTTTTTCAACTTTTGGGACAGAAGATGAAATTGAAAATACATCAAAAACCGAAATGTATTGGGATCTCATAATGTAACAGGCTAACCAAAGATGGCCTGAATAAATATTTGAGGCCATTTGAAGAATAGCACTCTGGCCCGCTTGTTTTCGCTTTTTTCCTCAAGTCACAAGTGCGAATGGAATAGCAACTGAAAATTTTGATGTAAAATTTAAACAATAGTGTCGTTTGCTTTCCGATTGAAGTGTTAAAGAGCGTTTATTTCACAATTGACTTTATAAACTTAAACCATTGTCTTTTATTTGGAATGCCACTATCAAAATAAAGACATAATCTCTTGAAATAAATAAAGATATCGTTTCGATTAGTAAAAAAAGGATCAAATGCTTGTTTGATATGGTTTATATGGTTTATTTCATATTTACAACAAAAGCCAGCTCGGGCCGAATAAAGATTCAACGACCCCCATTTAATTTTAAGCTGAATCACGAAAGCAGCTGTGTATGAGTGAAACACAAAAATAAATGTTTAACATAAATATTCCGGACTCGAAACATACCAGCATTGTTGTACGCTCGGCCTTCCCGGATGAGTCTTCACAGTCGGGTCCAATCTCATTTATGTCACGATTTGGAAGACGCCATCACTCATCCCAGCAATTCGACGAATTCATTGTCGACATTTCCGTCTTTCTCGACGGAGGAAAACTAGCAGTCGGACATCCCTGGGGAACTGTTTGCTCACCGTGGCTAGCAGTCTCTGCCAATCGTTATATCGACTCGCCCCCTCGGCCCCTGTCGTTCACTGCCACTAGTTCTCACTTTGCACCGGTACATGCACTATTATTAAACAATTTTACTTGTGCGAAACGGATTTTTAAACAATATTCGACCTACCTGAAATGTCAATTATTAAAAAAAATCAAAAGCCAACCTCAATCCAAATTCAGAACTTTCCCTTCCCGATTTCTAATTGATTTACCCTAATGTTAAAGGGAAAAGTGAGACAAAATGTAAATATATTCTTAAATAAAACTGCAATAGTAGATCAAAAGAACAAAGAACAAACATCTAGGATAGGGGAAATTCCAGTTACCTTACTTAGCTTAATTCAATACTAGACCTATATGCTAGTTTTATGATACTTTCCTGCTATCAAGGCATCGTAGTAATAAGTGTAATATAAAGAACAAATTGTTTATGATATTATTAGAATACCAAGTTCAATAATCCCAAGTTTCATAAAAGTATCATGATTAGTTTATGAGACATTAAAAAGAAATAATAAAACAATGTACTCCTGAAGTAGATTTCTGTCTTTCTAGATTTTCTATATTGAAAAAAAAATCTACGATAAACAAACACGATTCTTTTTAAATCTTATTAATCTCAAGCAAGCGCAAAGTTAGGTCAAGTACAGTGTTAGCTCTTACAATACTCGAAATTCTCGTACTTTATACTTCAACCAAGGAATATAAGTTAGTACTTTATTACGGCATTTATAGAATTTTAACTTTAAAAAAAGTTTTCAACAAGACAAAACCCTAAGGATAAAATCCCTAATCTACGGATAAAAATCGTAAGAAAAACCCTAAGGCGTAGGCGGGGCTTAAACGAAAGAGTTCTTCACTCTCCTAACCTGTACACTAAGTTCAAGTCCCCAATTTGTCGAACTGACTTACTGCTTAGCCCACACCGTTCAAAGAAATTCATTCAAAAACATATTTTGCTTGTTTTATAGGGAGGCGATGTTCGATCGTGATGTCAAACCCCATGAGGGGCAGCATACATGCATTGGTCTAACCACTACTTTTTACAGGAGAAGTTTGTTTCCTGGGGTCAGTTTGGAGATTCTGCACAGTAAGGGTAACTGAAATTGCAGATTTGTTAAAGTTAGCTAGCTTACTGTCAAAAATTACCCCAAGGTACTTAACAGACCATGGTATTATCCGACCCCCGAAGACATGTCGATACTACACAAGCCTGCGCTGGAAAAGAAGATGGCCTCCATTTTTGTGGGGTTTATTTTAATCCTCCATTTGTTACGGGACTTGTCAATACAAGACATGGCTTTTGTAAGTCTGCTGGCTATTGCATCCATTCTCCGGGACGAAGTGTAGCAACGTCGTCAGAGTACAGCATAAGTTAATAAAGAGATAAAACAGCCTGAAGGGGGGCGTCTATTTCTACCGTCGGTAAAGTTGTTTTGACTTATTATGTGATTTATTATATTATGATTATTTAGATATCGTGAGATGCGGTCTGGTGTGACGTAGGTTTTAGAAAAACATTTTCTTTATTATGCCAACGTTTCGATCTTTATTGAGATCATCTTCAGGTCCTGGGATTTATAGGCCCTGAAGATGATCTCAATAAAGATCGAAACGTTGGCATGATAAAGAAAATGTTTTTCTAAAACCTACGTCACACCAGACCGCATCTCACGATCTCTGAATAATCATTGACTAACGGTCACTAAACACCACACACGTATAGAAAAACATTTTCTTCATCGTGCCACGTTTCGATCTTTATTGAGATCATCTTCGGGGCCAGGGATATATAAACATTGTTTAAATTTACAAATACATATACGATATGTCTATGAATTTATCGGGATCCCGGTGTCCGAGTGGATCAAGGTCACGATAGCTCAAGTGGTAGAGCAGCGGCGTATCTAGCCGAAGATCGTGGGTTCGAATCCCGCTCGTGCCATTAACTTTTTTCATCTCAACTAAAAACCTTAATTAATTGTAATGTATTAATTGGTCAAGCGGACCACGAAATTAGTGAATTTAATGAATTAAAATGAAGTACACTTCACTAATGCTCTCCGTGGCCATTTCATTTGTCGTCGAGAATCCAATCCGATTACACATTTGAAAAATGGCAAAAAGGAGGGAAAACTCATCAGGTGGGGTTGAGATAAGAAGTTGGTGTCCGAGTGGATCGAGGTCACGATAGCTCAAGTGGTAGAGCAGCGGCGTATCTAGCCGAAGATCGTGGGTTCGAATCCTGCTCGTGCCATTAACTTTTTTCATCTCAACTAAAAACCTTAATTAATTACAATGTAGAACTTTTAGGTTTGATCAAAGTATTTGTACTCACACAGTGTGCTTTCTGTGTAGATGTGTCACCGTTGTGAGACGTGTTAACGAGAAAATAATCTAATATGTAATAATCATTACGTAACGGTCAGTAAATATTACATATACACAATAATATTTAACCTATAAGAATCTTGATAAATAAAAAGAGATGTATAAAAAAAGAAGAAAACTTACTGAGTTATATCTTCTGAGGAGAGGACTACGCTGAAAACGATCGCCGGTTTTATAGAAAGGAACGCAATTTTGGAGTGAAACGGCCAAAAATAAAAATAAAAACCTCTTTTAAAAAGATTCGATGGATGAGATTTAGAATTTTGATCCAGTACTTTGATTAATTTCTCCCGGGGAAAAAGTTAAAATTCAAAACAACAATGATAGATTTCTATCGACCGATGCTAATCCCAAAATCTCGAAATAAAGAGACAAATTATGTTTTGTAAATTTCTTGCGTGAAATTTCGTCCTTCTGGCACCGTGTTTTAACACTTTGAATTGAAAGCGGTTCAACCGTACTGTTCGCTTTAGTCATCCCTGATAAAGCCATTATCTTGAGTTATAAATATTTCAACTTTTAAACATCCTTAAAACGTATAATCCGCCTCAATACGTTGATGTCAACGGCACGAGGACAACGGGCTACTTCATAATTTTTTTTATGAGTTTTGCCGCAATTTGATCGACCCTAGTCGCTGCATGGATTGTGTTTTATCTCTTATTGTTCTTAGTTTCCAAGTTTAGGAAATCACACAGACCCATCACTGAAAATGGCCAAAAGCCGGACATGCAGAATCAGCAAAACCAATGATCGAAAAAGACCAAACATTACTCCGCGCACCCCAAGAGGAATCTTACAATTGTTTATTGATTTGTATCCAGTGTTTTATTATCACTACTACTGAATTCGGCAAACTCAACTTGTAATTGCGTTACGTCAAACCATCTAAACGAAAAGCAGGTCATCAGCCAACGGCGAACTTCCTACATAGTTAATACGGCCAATTTCTTTCTGTAGATCCCCATTATTAAAAGGTTCACGGCTTTTCAACGAGTCATCAAAAATTCCATCCGTTACTATTTTTAGTATCGCTCGAAAGGCAACGAACTCTAGCTTTTCAAACTATAGTTCCATGACAAATCGATAGTTTAATAACAATACATTTCTTATATTTACTGAATACTTATTCGGTTCCACTGAGAATATGATAAATACCTTCCGTGAATTTAATTTCTGTTTAGTAACACAAGAAAAGACAACAACCACTTTTCGTATCTTAGATTAAGATCATTTCCTTTGTTACCTGATTAAATCCTCTATGATTGCTACCATGTCCACGCAGACCCATGATAATCTCATAAATGATTATGGTGTGAAAATACAATCAGTCTTCTTTCTTCTGGGCCCGCTGGTTCCTTAAGAAAGAGGGTAGCCAGAAGCAGGCGTTCAGAAGTCTCAAGAACACCCAGGCGGTGAAGGCGAGCGCTATGTACAGGAGGGAAGTGGTTACCATACGCCAGACGTCGACACGTACCTGTTGCTCTTTCATCACAGCATCTGCGAGCAAAACTTAGAATATGAAGGGTTCCAATCTTCTTAGAGGTCATTAGACAGGTGAAAAAAAGTAGATTAAATGCTGGGTTCACCGAGCTTTCGGCAACTTATAGTGCCAACATCAGGACTTGCCCAAGAATGAAGACAAAAATTAACATGGAAAAACTATTGTAAAAGCGTTTTGGGTTTAAGGTTATAGAGCACATGGCCAGCATACTACATTTTTGACGGTGAAAACAGACATCTCGCTAAAAATCCATATGACTAGAGGTCCAACTATCTTTTTTCTGACTAGCATTTTCTTACAGGTACATTTGTGATCACAGAGAATACATTTAAAACTAAAATTACAGCTATGTACAGAAGCTATTTACAAAGGATTAAAATTAATGAGAGAGAGAGAAAGAGAGAGAGTGAGAGAGAGAGAGCGACGATCTCCGTCGCCTCCGGTTGGAGACTGCTTAGTTTCTCTTTATTAATTTTAATCCTTTGTATATACTTTTTTAAAAAGCTGTAATTTTAGTTTTAAATAATTCTATGTGAGCACAAATGTATCTGTAAGAAAAAGGTAGTCAGAACAAAAAATAGTTGGACCTCTTCTCATAAGGATTTTTAGCGAGTTGTTTTTTTTCACCGTTAAAAATGTAGTATGCTGGCCATGTGCTCCATTACCTTAAACTCAAAACGCCTTTTCAATAGTTTTTCCATGTTAATTGTTGTCTTCGTTCTTGGGAAAGCCCTGACGATGGCACTATAAGTTGCCGAAAGCTCGGTGAACCCAGCATTTAGTCTACATTTTTCACCTGTCTACTCTACGAAGATTGGAACCCTACATAGATTATCTGCAGGTCAATCAACAAACATTATAACAGGAATATTAACAAACCGAAGCCTAAGGCTAATAAGTTTGACGATTTCTGAACAGACGATTAACTTTTAATAACCTAGTCAAATTTAAATGGAAGGCACAGCTTGGGAAATAAGCAATGAAACATCGATGTGCCCACTTTTCAGATACTTGAGCTGAATAATCAAAGCTCAAAATATCAAAATAAGCTCAATCTGACACATTTTTCTCCTGCTTTTTTTAGGTCATTATAAACATATCTTTATTTGGTAAAAAATATACAAACGTATCACTTTTGCTTTGAGAAGTATGAACAATGGATATATTCAAGGTATTTATGTGATTAAACATGAAATTTTCTTTTAAAAAAATCATTACAATAAAATCGCTTTCATTTCAATTAGACAATTTTTAACAACAAGTGACTAGTATTATTCATTTGGCCACCTTTCTGATGATTTTTTAATTGCAAAATTGTCTTGAAATGAATAAGAATTGCAGCAATAACAGTAAATGATCTGCTCTACTTCTTAAATGAAACGAGTCAATTGAGGTGATTTAAAAAAAGTAGGAAAATATAAAATATAAGCCAGAAGGTTTTAGTTTTTGGAGAATGCCAAACCCCGCGTCCTAATCATCATCATCGAGGGGTTTCAACTAATGACCACGGTGACATAATAATCCTTCTATATCTCACGAGTACCTTATAATTAACTATACAACAAAGCTTTAACGCGTTTGGGTCTCGTCAGCTTTATTCACCGGACCTATCACCATCAGTCTTTCACGCCTCTGCAAACATCGCAATTCGAATGCTACCAAAATCCATAAAAGGTTTAGATGAAGAAAATTACACTCGGAAGATGGCAAACGGCAGTGTAACGATAAATTTACTGGTCTATTTGTCCATTGTCCATATTATTTTTATTATTATTACATAGTTTTATTACTCTGTTAGCCTTTGAGTCCAAATACACTAAGAAAATAAATTAGTTTAAAAAAATATGCAAAAACCAGTGTAACTTATTTAAACATAAAGTTAACAAAATGATTACATTGTCAAAATGTACAACAATGGAGTGTTAAACTTCTAGATGTGGGATAAGACGCATACTGGTCCGCCAGTTCTTGCTGTGTTTGAATCATACTACGCCCAACTTAATTCACAAGTGGTTTTACCATTGGCCTATGCTATTTTTATTTAAAAACATTATTTCAGAGACCATTGTTCTTATAAAAGACTGAATTATTTAATGTACTAATTTTCATCGATTTGTAATTGGGGAAAAATCAATTCTTTAGACGTAAGACGTTCCGAAGTATTTTCAAACTTTTGGTTGTTGTAATTAACATCGAAGAACAAAAATAAAAAATATTTGTTTATATATTATTTTTTTATTGATGTATTGAAATTTTGCAGCTTGATAACTTCGATAAACTTCCAAGCACTTGCATGAAGTTAAACTTAAAATGGATTAGTTTAAGTCTGCGATGATGGAATCATGTCAGATCATCCTTGTCTGCTTATTGTCGCTATTTAATGCATATTGTCAGTTTGCTTGTCAGAAACAACAGATTATGATTGGTCTGTGCGGAAAAAGACGAAATCGTCTTACATACAAAACCAGTGAAAACAAGCAGTCAAAGATGTTGAAGATGATCAATTTATTATTAATAAATGGGTTCATTTATAAAGACCAAGACCATTTCAGGAAGTGATAATTTTTAACTTTTCATTTGTCATTAAACAAAAACGTCTATCTAAAAATATAATTTTATAAAATATCAATACACTTAATTACACGCGTCTCGTGAAAATGGTTGCCCTTTCATTAATTACGTTTGAATTTATAGGGAGGGAAAAGCAATAAATCGTTATTTTCCGTTAAAAATGGTTTTCCCAGATCAGACAGCACGAGCATAATTTGTGGACACGGCTTTGGTCAACTGGTCAATATGTACTTTGACCTATATAAAGAAAATTAAATGTCTAAACGGCGATAATTTTTGTTTATGGATTTACCGTAGGTCTCATTTATTTTATTAATACATTCGGGATTTTCTTAGATCAAAAGAAAAAAATTGTATTTTTTAAACTTTTTTGAATAGTAATTTTATAATATAAAAAAAATCGTCACGTTACACTCAGAAACGTGTTTCAAGTTTTTTTAAAATAAATTGATTGATAATTGATTAAGATCAATGCCCAGTCGGTAAAATTAGCCACGGATAGTCACGATAACGGAAAAAAACGAATCAGACAAAATTATTCTTTGATCATTATCTAAGGGGTAAATAAATAACAATATTTTTATATTGACCTTAATTGTTTGTTACTGAAAAACAAAAAATACAACGCATTACCACCTGTCCTTTGTTGCTATTGTTTTCGCTATATTAATCCACCTAAACCACATAAAGTAATAAAGTTAATTTCATCATTATGTTTACAAATTCGGGTTTAGTTAAATTACCTTTTGGTTTAATTAAATGAACTAATTAATATAATTTTGTTTGGTTTGAACAAAACTTTAAAACGTAACCACGAAAATTTTGTTTGCTTTAACGTTTTTATAAAGCGTAACCAGGACGATTTCCTTGATTTTAACAAAGTTTATAACGTAACCACAACAATTTGTTTCATATGAATAAAATTTTAAAAGTAACCGCGGCAATTTCGTTTGATACGAATGAAATTTTGAAACGAACCACGAAAATTTTGTTTGGCTTTAACGTTTTTTTATAAATCGTTACGAAACAATTTTGTTTGGTTATAACAAAGTTTATAACAACCACGACAATTTCGTTTGGCTTTACAAAGATTTTAATGTAACCGCGACAATTTCGTTTGATACGAATGAAATTTTAAAACGTAACTATGACAATTTCGTTTGACTTTAAGGCTTTAAAACGTAACCACGACAATTTCGTTTGGTATGAATCAAATTTTATAATGAAACTATGACAATTTCGTTTGATATGAATAAAATTTTAAAATGTAACCACGACAATTTCGTTTGATACGAATAAAATTTTAAAACGTAACTACGACAATTTCGTTTAACTTTAAGGCTTTAAAACGTAACCACGACAATTTCGTTTGATACGAATGCAATTTTAAAACGTAACTACGACAATTTCGTTTGGTATGAATAAAATTTTAAAATGTAACCACGACAATTTCGTTTGATACGAATAAAATTTTAAGAAGTAACCATGACAATTTCGTTTGATACGAATGAAATTTTAAAATGTAACCATGCAAATTTTATTTGACTTTAACCAAGTTTATAACGGAATCACGACAATTTCGTTTGACTTTAAGGCTTTAAAACGTAACCATGACAATTTCGTTTGATACGAATAAAATTTTAAAATGTAACCATGACAATTTCGTTTGATACGAATAAAATTTTAAAACGTAACTACGACAATTTCGTTTAACTGTAAGGCTTTAAAACGTAACCACGACAATTTCGTTTGATACGAATGCAATTTTAAAACGTAACTACGACAATTTCGTTTGACTTTAAGGCTTTAAACGTAACCACGACAATTTCGTTTCGTATGAATAAAATTTCATAATGAAACTATGACAATTTCGTTTGATATGAATAAAATTTTAAAATGTAACCACGACAATTTCGTTTGATACGAATAAAATTTTAAAATGTAATCATGACAACTTCGTATGAGTTTAACAAAATTTATAACGTAACCACGACAATTTCGTTAATACGAATAAAATTTTAAAATGTAACCATGACAATTTCGTTTGATACGAATGAAATTTTAAAACGTAACCAGGACAATTTTATTTGACTTTAAGGCATTAAAACGTAACCACGACAATTTCGTTTCATACGAATAGAATTTTAAAATGTAACCATGACAATTTCGTTTGATACGAATGAAATTTTAAAACGTAACCATGACAATTTTATTTGACTTTAAGGCGTAATTAAAACGTAGCCACGACAATTTCGTTTAATACGAATAGAATTTTAAAATGTAACCTTGACAATTTAGTTTTATACGAATAAAGTTTTAAAATGTAATCATGACAATTTCGTATTACTTTTTTTTTTTAACAAAGTTTATAACGAACAGAGAACAAGAGAACAGCCCGGCGATCCGTATCCATATACGCCAACATATTTTATTTTCACAAGTAGAAAATATTTCAAAATTATTGGACCTTCGTTGTAGGTAATGGAATGTGAATAATATAGTTCATTAGAGATTTGTCAACAGAAACAGATTTAGTTTAGTGATTAATACATACTTGTTCCTTCTCAAAAGTGTCATTAACTTCCTATAAGTTCTTGAACATCTGTCTGACATGTTGAAATTTAATTAATTTCCCCTGATTCTAAGGATAATCCGTCTTATATATAATATATTTAAATAATTTTTTTGAAAAATGTGTACCATGATCTTGACTAGTGAATCCTGAAGAATGGGGTTGTTCGATTGTTCCCGAACTAACATAAATTAGTACAAATAATTTATCATCCTTAATCTGGTGCAAAGGATAATAAAATGCCATAATTAAAAAAATATTAATGATGAAAATTAAAACCTTAAAGTTTAGGCTAAAATTGAAATAATAATTACAAAATATTGGCTTTGAAATAAAAATTACAAAATGGAGGATGCTCATAAATAATAAATTGTTGTGATCATCAATTATATGTTGTTGTTTTCACATTTTTACTAACAACTAAGGTGCGCTTTAACAAGTAGTTTCCATAATATTTCTACCTGGGCAAATTATCGATCGGTTTTCAGAGCGGCCGGTTCGTAAAACATGCACTTATGCTGAGAGGACACTGGACATTTGTCAAGCAAGAAATGAAATCGATGGCTACATGCGCGTTAACCGGACGTTACAAAACAATATCGACTGGTAATCAAACATTAATTCAACTGCGTCATTTGTCTCAACGGCTGAAATAGACACGGAGGCCCTCGTGAGTCTTTAATGGGCGGTTTCGTACAGACTCGCCAATTATACGCATCTCCATTTCAAGCCTTGGGCCAAATCAACGACCCTTCGACGGACGAACAATTTGTTGACCATCTGCAAACAATCAATAACGATTTGTCGTCAAACTTCCTCTTCTGCCATTCTTTTCCCATTGCGACAACGCGAAAAACATTGGAAAAAATTCATTGGACACACCAAAAATTATACAAGAAAGAAAGGATCATTTCTAAGAAATCTTGTACCTACAAAGCGAAAAAGGTTTTCCTTTTTAATTTATATGACTCAAAACCTAACAAAACATTCAGTCAAATTGAAAAATATTCAATTTCAGAAATTATCTAGAGAAAAAAACCAAACAAGCAAATAGAGCAACATCATAGGGTATACCCATCTATTAAAAATCCATTAAGTGACTAATGTTATGGTCAAAGTTCTCACAGTTCAATAACTCGAAGGGCCAAGTTTTGTACAAATAATGACAACAAACATTTTAGCAAAATCAATTACTGTTGAGGAATGAATAAGCACAGTTTGAATAAACTACAGGCTATCACATAATTTATGTACTGATGAATATTGATGACTATGTTGCAGATATCATAGCCTTGACCTATTCTCTACAGGGCTTAACATTTCATTAATAAATGTTTACAAAAACATTAATATTTCCTCATCAAACGGCCTACTTTAAAAAATTATTATTTATTATAAATTGTTAATTTTTATAGTCAATATAATGAAGAGTAGTTTACAATGTTGTATTTTGTATTTTGTCCTCCTCTCAGTAAGGCACATAAAATTTAATTAGCAGTATCAATTCGCTGCTCTAACCAGTTGAGCTATCGTGACTTCTATCTTTCTGCTATATTTTCAAATGTGTAATCAGGATTTGAGTCTCAGCAACTTATGAAGTGGCCATGGGGAGTTGGTGTCTGAGGGGATCGAAGTGGTTAGAGCAGCGGCGTATTGAGCCGAAGGTCATGGGTTCGAATCCCACTAGTGTCACTAATTTTCATCTCAACCAAAAATCTTAGATAAAAATAATAATTAATTGGAATTACTATTACTCCTTATCATACAGTTAAACACATTAAAAATTATTACAAATTGTTAATTTTTATAGAGAGTGAAGAATAATGAAGTTGCTGTGAACTTGGTAGTACATACTTTTTTATAACTTAATTATTCCATAACTTTATTAAACATATTAATTCATATACATAGCCGTCATAAAAGCAAGTCCATGAAAAATAATATGGTTAATTATGACTATTAAACATGTATGGATTAAAAATATTTATAATTTTTTTAAAATGCTATAAACTATTTGTTCCAGTTATGACTTGGGAAAAAGAAGAAAAGGCACATAAAAACAATGGAGTACACAGTATTAAATATAATATCAAAAACAAAAATATCACTAAAATAAGTACTAAACTTTTGTTTATAGAGACAATCGTTTTGTTAATTGAAGACTAATTTTGGTGCAGGTGATTTTTCCTTAAGTGCAAGGTTTATTCATGGGTTCTGCGATTTGTTAAATCGTTTCTGATCATTTTGGTCTGCCATCTTCACTGGTTTGTTCTCTCAGAACATTTCAGCCATCTTCAGAGCTGGGGTCTCTTGGTATCTCGCCTACGCCAAACTGTACTTATACCACAACTCAGACTAAATCGGCTATGGCCAAAATGATTTCTTGAAATGTGTTTTCTTAAATTGTTGGGCCTTAGGAAAGAGAACAACCCTTAAATGCTATTATTCATAAACAATCTTGGTCATACTGAATGTAGTCCAAATACCCGTTACCTGACCCAAACGAGGTATCAAACCATTTTACCATTTTCTATACCATTATCAATTAGAAAGCCCTGGGCTCTGCCAAGATTCAAACCCAGAACTGGTAGCATGGTAATTACAAGTCAGATGCCCTAGTCTCTTTTATCCTTTAAATAGCCTTAAACGAGAATATTTTACTCTTTCACCCTTTCCAAATATTGTTATTTTTATTTTTCACATTTCATGTAAGGGAATACAATTTAAAAAATCAAATATAGACATATAATTAAATTTGAGAATCAATATCACATTATATTTTATTCGCATAAAAAATAGTCATATATACATTTATGTTGGAATTTTTAAAGCAAAACAACAAAACATTTTATAAGTGTATGAAAATTGTTGATAAATAAATAGTTCATAATATTAAACAAGTTGGCACCGTTATATTACATTTGTACAAAATTTATCATCCATAAGTCCAAACATTTATGTTATGATGTCGAAATACTATCGATGCAGTTTTGTATATTTTTCCAAGCTTGCATTCCCTGTAAAAGAAAACCATTCCTTAAATACATCATTCAAGTTTTGTACTGTCAATCATTACCTTCTTGGCCATTTTGATTTCATGTTTAATATACACTTCTAGCGTATCCTTCAGATCTTTTTCCTTTGTCTTTTTAAAGTTTTCAAAGTCAGAAAGTGCTTTTTGCTTGAATTCACTTTAAAAGAAGTATTTATTATTATATATTTATTTAAAAAATGTCTCTATAGAATTTAATAAATCTTATGTTGAATTACTCTAAAGCTCTTTCAGATTGTGCGATTTTCTCCTGGGTTGCTGCAATTTTCTGATCAATTTGTGCTATTTTGCGGTCTTTATCTTCTTTTTCAGGTGAACCAAGAAGACGAGATAGCATTCCATATTTTCCTTTAAATAATGTTAAATTATTTTACTTTTTTTTTGTATATAAAGGATTTTAATAGAAATACCTTGAGTAATCTTTTCTTTTTCTGAAGTCTTGGCTTTAATCAGATCATGCAACTTTTCTATTTCTAACTGTAACATTGCTCTTTTGTTACACACGTCACCGAGTGATGAAGCAAAAAGCAGGTACCTATAATATTTGAAATGTGTTAAATTTAATTAAACAATCTAAAAATGGCAATGACTGACTCTTTTAATTGGTCCATTATGAGTTCTTCATCTTCTAAAAATGACTCACTTCCAGATGCTACTGAGTCGAAATAATGTCCAGCTTGCTAACAGGTAAGAAAATTAAAAGTAAATGTATCTGTGTACTTTTAATTTGTAATTTCTTACTTGCAAGCCATCGCCCATCTCTTTTTCGATAGCGCTCCATTCGCTGAATACTTTACCGTAGCCGGCATGCCACTTGTAAATGTTGAACCGTTTTAACGCAGCCCTTGAGCGGATTCTCAGCACACTGCTCAACACTCCCTAGACCAAGAATTTTACAATGGAATCAGATTTGTTAAAAATCGCTACTCACTTGAATTCCATCGCTGTAGCGCCTTATTTGTTCAAAGTCAGGGTCGACTTCTTTAGTCCTGACTATAGCGTTGAGCGTTTTGATTTTTTCCTCGGCCAGCCGCATGTATCCTGGCAATATAGTTCACCTGTTGTTTTTATTTGTAATAATATATTTGTTATAAAAGTATTAGAAAGATAAAATGGAAATCTAGATACTGATGCAAAAATGAGCATTCTTACTTTCACATAAAACAAATAAATGTCTACATCAAAAATAATGTGTTATAGTGAAACCCCTCTAAACACACAAGAAATAAGTGTTTTTGCCTTTATTAAGGGTGCTCATTCAGGTTTATGTATTTTTTTAAAATTAAAATAAATATAATATGCACATAATCTATATTTCAATGAATCTTATACGTAAAAAAAAGTATGTTTACTATAAAAAAATTAAATAAATAAATCTTAGTTTGTTTTTTAAACTTATAATACAAGATAGTTAGAGCTAAATGTTTTGTATTCAATTAATTATACATAATTTTTTTTTTAAATAAACAATTTCTGTCACAGGCAGGATTCGTACCATTACTTCAATCACCCATGCCACAAACTTATCATTTCAACTCCCCGTTTATTGTTGTAAGCACATCACGGCTTAATTTAGAAACACATTTTCTTAACGATTGTACTACATTAGCAGGATGTATGATCCACAGGTGTGATTCTAGGTTAATACCAACTTTTATTATTTTTTTATTAATTATTTGGAGGTCGTAAGATGCAGTCTAGTGTGAAGTAGGTTTTAGAAAAACATTTTGTTTATCGTGCCAACGTTTCAATCTTTATTGAGATCATCTTCAGGGCTGATGATCTCGATAAAGATCGAAATTTTGGCACGATAAAGCAAATGTTTTTCTAAACCTACATCACACCAGATAGCATCTCATGACCTCCAAAAAATCATCAAGTAACGGTCACTAAACACCACACATTTTTATTGTTATTCTTAATTATGCATGTATTCAATTAAATCGAAATGAAAAATTTGTGTCACAGGCAGGATTCGAACCCACGACCTTCAGCCAGAATTGGTCAGTTAAAACAAAAGGAAAAAAACGCTTTGATTTTGTTTTATGGTAATTGCCGAGGAACATAGTACACACATTAAGCAGGGTATGACTGTATTTTAAACTATTAAGATAACTATTGCCTATAGGTCTATAAAAGGTTGGCATGCTGAACGTTTCAATACCTATGTCTTTCATGCTATTTTTCCAGCCTTCTTCTTGCTGGAGAAATATCAGGAACATGGGGTCTCTCGAGATCGTCGGGTGTTGTGCAACACGGTGAAGAAAATTCTAAAAAGAATAATATTTATGTGAATAGAACGGTGTTTAAAAAACATACCTTATAAGTACCTCCAAGCCGACACGCCTTCGATCGATGAAGTCTGGATTGAAAGAGTCGGTTGGCAGCGTATGAACAGGAAAGGAATGCTTCTTCTCAGGAAGAGGTGGGATCACAGCCCAAGGGTATGTGTTGGACAGATAATATCGAAGCTGTTCAAACTCAGAATACCTTCTCCATATCTGTCCTAGGCCATGCTCAGTAAGGTTCCAGCCATTCTGTGTAATCCTGTTGAAAATTAAAATTAGAAAACCAATATACTCTTTTTCTTAAAATAATCTACCTCGTCTTGATTAGGTATACGATATAGCACTCCCTGATATTTAACGCAGATGTAGCACGCTTCTCTGATTCCGAAACACTAATCTCCATATGATTCAATAAGCAATCCTATATTTGGATGGGAAAAAAGGTAGAAAATATTAGACAACGTCAATGGTTTTCTTGCTAAACCTTGACACTTTCAGTGACAATTATTTTAATACTGCTTATATTACATAATGGGTAAATTATGATTATATATGGATTATTTAGCTTTCTCTTACGATCAAATTGACGTCCGTTTCTTGCTTCTTATTTTCTCCCTCGCCACATAATTCTGCCATATTCCAGGAGGTTGAGAACCCAGATGGAAAATAATAAGTGGGCCTCGCATATAACCGTACCGTACACTCCGTAAACAAGTAACAACGCCCAACCGGTCGTTGTCAGATTCAGTGTCTGTTGTCAGTTGTCACCAATCTATCCCTTTACAATTCAATGTTCTGACACGTCAACTTTGTGACTTCACAGTCATCCTAATATTTAAAAAAAAGCTATAAATAAAAGGAACAACTTTTTAAAGCTTGTATTGGACAAAGTCCAAACTACAGTGCGATTGTTTTCGAAAACCTATTAGAAAATATCTAGTTAAGAAAAAAAACTTTTGTAAAAAAATTTGTTTTCTGACAATCTTGACATGAGGCGTGCACCTCGGCATGAGCAGTACATTTACTATTAAATATGGAAATATTTTTCATATCCTATTCCAATATAAACATAATTACAACATTAATATAATTTCTACTCATAGTGTGTGTAAAAAAGATTGAACAACACACTCATTCCACTATTATCTTTCCTATTAACATAATTTTTCAAAACAAAAATGTAAAGATTAGACAGGACAATAAATTAGATTTTTTTATGTGACTAATAGCCTTTAATTATTAAAATCATTTGGATTATGATTTTTTTTTCATCAGAGCCCTGTCAATAGGTAGCCCTTGGAGTATTTGATTCTTAGAAGAAAGGACATCCTCACCCGATTAAGAAGTCCATCAAGGTTGACACATGGACATTTACTTTTGGGCCAAAGCCTGCATGTACATGGCTAGCATGTAGAGAAAGGTTGCTCAGTGGGTACCGCTTAATTGAAGGGTGCCGGAAACTCTTTGGCTCTATATAGAGAGCGTGTAGGAATGACACCCGATATGAGAATTGTCCTTGGGGAAGGCAGGGTCCTTGTTCACATTGTTAGTGAAAACAGACTGTTTTACTGTACATAGTACTTTATAGATATTTTATCTAATGTTTCTTTATTTTTGTTGAGACTGAATTATTAATCATTATTATTATTATTAGTGAGACTGAGTTAATTGATTATTAACATGAATGTGAGAGCAAATAGTGTGAGAGGGCCTATGGCGGAACCATTTGCATAGGTTAGTTATGTGGAGGGTGATGGAGGAATGTCAAATACTCCAACACCCCCAAGAGAGTGAATGGCATGTAAATAAGAAAGAATGTGTTCAAGAGTGATGAGAGTGTGAATGTGTTTGGATTTGGAGGCTGATTCTGTTGGGAGTTGAAATGGCCTAGCTGTTGGTAGCCCCTGGAGCCGAACCTGCAGGATGGATAAGACCAAGGTCTGGTCCCAGTATGGGGTAATTTTGAGAACTGCCAATAAATTAATGTAAATTACAAAGCTGAATTGCTTGCAGACTCCTAGAAGTGTTAGGTTCAACTCTGTACATTTATGAATGTATGTACATGCATGTGCAGATTTGTAGATAAGAAAGATATAGTTATATATGATTATATAGATATACATTTATGATAGATAAGATAGTATAGATATAAATCAGCAATCAGTAAATCAAATTGATTTAATTAACAGTAAATACCTGCCACACCATAGAAATATTCATATAATTGAACATTTGCATTACATTTTTGCAAAACACATATTTTACCATTCATTCCTTTTCATGTTTCTTTCAAACATTTTTTTTTTTTTAATAATTTCATTGTAAAAAATAATACTTTTTGTTCATTAAACCATATTTGTCTAAAACAGCACAAATAATTTTAAAAACTGCTATTTACATATTACTTTGCAACATGCAACATTAAAGTTGGTGGTGATTGTTGGTCTGCAATCCTTGACCAATAAGCACATGTCTATCATTACAATTAAAAAAAAGGCTGATTCCAGTAACAAGCCAATTTCTGTGTTACAATTACTCCTTATTTATTAGATAAATAAAGTCAGATCTTTTTCTTTTTTAATTATTATTTTACAGAATAAATTTTACATTACATCATTCCTCTTTTGAAAAATACTTCTATTTATAACATACAACCTTTAACAAAAGCTTAGCTATTGTTTGAACTTTTAAAAATAAATTTTCTCGTGGTGGAATTACAAAAAAGTCTTAAAACATAGATTTACATTTATTAACTATTTTAGTGATAAATATGTCAGATTTTAAACATTTTTATTTGAATTTTGTTGCCACATGTGAACAATACTTGTTTGAAACACTTTCTTTTGCGTTTTTAAAAAAATTTGAGTAAATTTTTGTTGACACACCAGGCGTTTCAGCCATCTTCTTCCCACTGAAAAGAAACTTTCAATTCTCTGGAATCACAAATGGTGTAAATGAAAAAATCATATAAGCATGATGTTCCAGGATAATAGTTCGATGAGTTACAAGCAACTCAACCAGCAGGAATGTTCTCAACAGGAGGACTCAGCGGATGAGTATGAATTAACGGAAAAGCTGACCGCTGTTTCCAAGCGGAAGAAAAGCACGTGCAGGATCAACTATAAGCCCTTGCCCCCTAAGCAAGTGAAAAATTTCAAATTGATCTTGTCCAATTATTTCAACTGCTCTCTTCCTGTCAATGTCTACCGGTCCACCAAGACTGGCCTGACGGTGGTCGTCAGTGAGATGGTCGGTCCCATGGTTTCTGCTTATGTGTCTTTTGGTGAGTACTCTTGTTTTCTTGCCTTGACATCAATTAAGGTATTTTTTTTTTAGCTACTGAAAGCTTAGGTGATGACGGCTTACCAGAAATTGTAAGGAACTTAGTGTTCCTAGGAAGCGAAGATTATCCATATAGACATGTCATTAATAATATTGCCAAAAATTGTCATGTTACGGCCTTCAATTCATGGACAGGTAAAATTTAACACTAACTGAAAATTTCACATTTTAACATATGTTTCTATAATATTAAATAGAATATGACTATATAAATTAATTTTTTTTTAAATTTTTATTAATCGCCAACTTTATTATACTAGATTTATTAAAGCCTTGTCATAAACTAATAAATTGAGAACTGCTAGTTTTATGTCTCGAGCATGTGTTGGGAGTGAATGTATTTATTAGCGTGAATGGGTGATGTGAGAGGGTAGATGGCAGAATATTGAATACCCCATTGTACTTCAATTAGGTTAGTTATATAATACATGTAAACGGTGATGGAGCTAATCTAGTATAAAAGTCTCGAGCTAGTATTGTCTTTGATCCACCTGTTCTCGCTCTTTCACCCTAGTGTGTGTTCAGAGTGAATGAATTTATCAGCATGAATGTGCACTGGAGGTCAATGGAGAAATATTAAATGCCACATCGACCTTCAATTAGGTTAGTTATATAATAGGTAAAATGGGTGACAGAGGAATTTGGAGAAGTCCACCATCCTAACTGAGTGAATGGTATGTAAATAGGAAAGGATTTATTTAAGAGTGAGTAAGTGTGTGAATGAGAGATTAAGTTGGGGGTTGAAATGACCTAACTGTTAGTAGGAAAAGCTCCTGGAGACCAAACTCAAGCTGGATGGATAAGATCGAAGTCTTACCCTGCACTGCCAACACCCAACTCTCAAGGTCTGCTGGTAATTTATGGTAAATTACAAAAGTTGGAATTGCCAGTGTACTGCGGGAAGTATGTGAATACATGCAGATTTGAGCTTGTACTGTATTTGTGCGCATCTCACAGCTCCAAATTGCGTTTTGGGATGATAGATTAA
This sequence comes from Cimex lectularius, assembly GCF_000648675.2. Classification (NCBI taxonomy): domain Eukaryota; kingdom Metazoa; phylum Arthropoda; class Insecta; order Hemiptera; family Cimicidae; genus Cimex; species Cimex lectularius. Next base: position 2,181,582 of record NW_019392656.1, read on the forward strand.
AATATTGTGAAGTCTCATCCCTCACTGATCTCTCCTGATCATTCCAATATGTGTATTCTTGGTGATTTTGTCTGCTAGATATGGTTTAGCATCATCTTGAGTGGTTGATATGTTTCATCTTGCCTTATGCCTCTTCACATTTTACAAACTTATAATTATTATAAAAAGTATACATTAAATCAGACCAATTATTCAAGATGATGACATGCCAAATAACCTAACAAAACTAGCAAGAATAATAGTGGTCAAGGACAAGTTATATAGTTTTTGTGCCTAGTGATGGTGATCTTACTTCTTGTAAGAAAAATATTTGTATAAAAATCTTTTGTCTAATTTTTTAATTTATTTTTATTTTAGCTGTCAACTACACATGCTACACATACACATCAGCATCAGAATGTGGTTTCTTTAACATGCTACCAATTTTTATGGACCATCTGTTATTTCCAACACTAAAAGTACTGGATTTTTAAATATATTTCTGATTTTAAATAACATTTTATTATCGTTCTATCCAACAGAAAACTAATTATATCACAGACATCTATCACATTGATGAATATGGGAGGGATGCGGGACATGTCGCACAAAGTCTGGATGCCTTGGAGTCTTCCAAAAATGAGATCATCCTGAGGGAGGTGATGAATTTGGTCTATGCCAACACCGACTACCGTTTTTCTCCTTATGGCAAAATGCAGAACATACGAACAAGCGCATCCAACGAGAAAGTAATTTATATATTTTTTTGTTATGATTACATTTTATCCCTTGACCTTTTCAGGTAAGAAGATTTCACAGTAAATCGTACAGGCCGGAAAATTGTTTTATTATTGTTGTTGGTTCTCAATTGCAAAAAGTGCTAAACTGTTTGGAATCTGTAGAGAGAAAAATTATTAACAAGGTACAAATTACACAAATTATATGAATATTATTTATGGAGAAATACTTTGGAAATGTTGCGACTAACATTATTATTTAAAGATTTCATTATTCCAAACCCTATTTATCTAAATTAATGAATTTTTTTAAAATTTATAATTAACACAGAAATGTTGTATTTTTAAATGTCTTCCTTTTACATTTTAGGGTCACAGAAGTCATTTTCACAGGCCGTGGCAATCTGCAATTCCCCCTTTACCTCTTGAAGACCATTTTATGAGTTATGTTAAATATCCTTCAAGTGAAGATGTTACAGCGACAATCACCATGGCATGGCGGGGGCCTAATATTGTCCGTGATTATCCAAAGTAAGTTTACTTTAAAATTTTTATTTTTTACAAAAGAATAAATCACTTGATCTTTTTCTTTGCTAGGATTCTTGCTTGTGATATGATGTTTAGGTTCTTGACAGAATCTAATGATAGCCCCCTTGTTCAAGAATTTTTGAAAATTTCCAAACCATGGGCTACTTCAGTATGTGAAACAATCCTTCCATAAAAACCAGTTTTTCAGAAGTCAAATTTTCAGATTACTTACCGGGTGGAAATGTATATAGACTCTCTTGTCGCCATCACTTTCAGTGGTGTGCCAAAATCATATATGAACCGTGTAAAAGATAAAGTGGTAGATATACTAAAATCATTAACTAAAACACCAGAAGCTTTTACACCGATTGGGGCTACTTTAAAGACCATTAGAAAAGAAACAATTATAGCGCTTGAAAAAAAGTCTCTGGATTTCTTTGTTTCCACTATGATCAATTACCAGATTTACGGCAAAAATGAATATGATGTAGGTTCTTAACAACGCTTTTAAATAAAAATGGTTCAACACTTATTCTTTTTTAGTTTAAAGTGAGAGTTGATTTCTTACCCCTCCTGGAACATATAATTAAATTACCAATGAAATTCTGGATTACTTTGCTAAACAAATTTTTCGTTCTGAGAAAGTGCGTTTGTATTGTGGCACAACCAAGTTATTCCGAGGTGATAAAACAAACAAACATAAAAGTTGATTCAATAAAAGACAGAGTAAAGAAACAAGGACTAGATGGACTTGTTAGATTTAAAAGATATTTCATTGCTGCAGCTGAGGACAACAATGTGAGCATTATCTTTTAATTTAATTTAAATTGATTACTTTATGTTAGAAAATATTTCATGTGATTTTACTATATAAAACAATAAATACTTTACTTATTTACATTTTTTTGGATGTTTTGGGAATTTATACCCATCATCAGCACTATATTTTGAATAAAAAATACATTATAACAATGATATTCATATTTTACATTTTATTAAAAAGATTACTTTATAATGTAATAAATTTATGATTTATTATTATCCATATTATTAACTTAAATAACACTATTAATTTACTCATAGGTAAAAATACCAAGAGAAATCTTCAATAGCCTCAAGACATGGCAGAAGCCAGAAAATTATTATCCTTTGAACCATTACGGTTTAGAAGAAAAGACACACCCAAGGTTCAACTTTGATAAAGTCCCCCTCAACATGCAAATCACGGATATTTACACACATTTCATAACTGTAAAATGCAGGTTTAATCATGTATCTTTTGACAATATTAGTAGCAGCGGTACATTGTAGATTTATGCTCTGATTGACACGAGAAAACTTGAGCTGGGAATGCGTGCTTATTTGCCACTTTTGTTGGAAAGTTTGATCCAGTCCGCAATAATGAGAAATGGAACGGCTATTCCCCTAGAACAAATTTTTCAAGAAAGACAGGAAGATCTTATCTCGCTAACATGTTCACTGGGCTGCAAGCCTTCTGGGTTTTTTTCTTGTGGATATCCCTCGCATTTTGCTTGCGTCTCTGTTACGGTAATTTTTATACACTAGACCAAATACAATATTTTTTGGGAGTTGTTTTAAAAAATGTCATTATGTTTTTAAATTACAGGTAGATTTTGAAAAATACTACAAAGGAATAATGTGGTTGAAGGACACACTGTTTAACACTTTCTTTACTGCTGACCGCCTCAAAACAGTTGTTAATTATCTACTAGAAGAGGCAGTTGCAAAATTAAACAACAGTAGAGACATCGTATTGCAGTTGATGAATGGGATGACGCATGAAAGAAGTGAGTCTGAATATTCAACACATGGAACAAAAACTAGTCTACCATTTTCCAACAGACAGCAACTACTGGGCCTCAAATACAAACTTACAAGTTAAGTTTCTATTCGAGACATTGTCATTTTTGGACGAAACCCCTGAAGACATAATTACAGAGCTGGAAACCGTAAAACAGGCCTTCCTGGATGACTCAATTCGCTTACACATGGTTGTCAACATGGAAATGCTTGCAACAAATTACCTCGACCCGGCAGGAGTCTGGCAGAACTTCCTTCCAAACAACATCAACGCAAATAAATATTTGTACGGATTATCCGATTATGAACCTTTTCAAAATTTCAAAAAGTTATCATTTTAGGTGTAAATTGAATCATGAATTGACACTCCTTAAAGAGAATCTTTATGATTCGTGTGTTGTATTAGAAGGGAAAGGAACAACATTTGCTTGTCTGTGTTCACCCTGCTTTTCAGATTTCACATGCAACGATTTGCCAGCCTTGATTGTTTGCCTTGAATACCTTATGCAGCCTGAGGTAAAAGAGAAATTTAAAAAATTGTTAAATTTTGTTTTCATTTTGTTATTGCAGGGACCGTTTTATAATACAATCTTGGAATATGGAGGGACATTGGAAATTGAGGCATGTCCTGAGCATGGAAAAATATATTTCTTATTGAACAATGTCAACAGTATTGCTGAAGTTCTCAAATTTTGTAAAAAAACCTGTGTAAGTAACATATCAAAATATGGTTTAGGCCTGTGTACATTACTCCATTTCAGAATGTTGTAAGGCAAAATTACATGTACCATAAAAAATGGCCACTTTTTTTGCCTCTCAGTGTATGATGAAACAATCAACACAATCATACTCTGGCTAATATGCAAGTTCATAAGGCCATTAAAAAAATAAATAAATTATAAAAAAGTGTATAAACGTGATTAAATCATTGTCTTTGGCATTTTAAGGAAGAGTGTGCAAAACGTGATTATCCTTGGTCAGAGGACTTGGTAGTGGATGCTATAAACTTTGCCGTCGTACGAAAGATAAGCCCAGAAAGCGATATTAAAGAGGTCAGCTTAGATTCTATTGTCAGCTATTTGACCGGCAGGCCTGTGGATTACAAAAAGTACTCATACTGATAATAAAACAAACTTGGACAACATATTTTATACATTTTTCCAGGAAGTTGATCAATGATATAATGGATGTGACAAAAAACGATATTATCATAGTGGCTGAAAAGTATCTGACCTCTCTATTTGATTTTACTAAATCTCGCATTGTGATCCTAAGTGATGTTAATGATTACGAATCTATTGCAGCTCAGTTTTATGAGTATTTAATTTATTTATTTTAATATTTGGTATGTTAGTGTACATCTATATGAAAAATGTTTCCAATTTCAGGTGGGGTACCGTGTTAAAGTTGTTCAATACTGTAGAGGAATTTCTGAAAAGAGTTTATTGAATTGATTGTTGAAAAAGAAAAAAAGATTAAAAAAACTGTCTGAAGAATGGCATCGCTTGTATATACATTAATTATAAATATACTACAGAGTACACACATTATGTAAACTTTAATTTAATTTTGTTTTATTAAAGTATTTTATTCATTTTTATTTATATATTTCTGTTGGTATTAGGATTAGGATTAGTGTTTTTTGTTTTTGTTTTTTTTAGTGGCTGGTGGTTTAATAATTTGTTGGATTAGAGAGGAGCGATGAAGAAGGTGTTTTTCTAAACTTCCTCATTCTTGACCGCTTCTCACGAATTCTCAACTTATAAGACAGTGGTATATCGCCCAAGCCTTATATGAATTCCAGTTGGTTTATTTCTGTAAATACTAGCTCCTGACTCATATTGAATTTTGGAGCCATCTAATGCCAGATATGGTTGATTCCCTTTTTACCAGTCTGCTTTTGAATTTTTTCTCAAATCTGAATTTAGGGGACATTGCATCAACAGGCATCCCCAGAACCCCATCTGCCTAAAGCTCCCCTGAAGCTTTAGTTGTACCTAGTTATGCAAATAGGCTATTGGAGCCTGTCCCGACAGGTCAGGTCGGGTATAGGTCGGGTAATAGGTCAAACAGGAATTGTGACCTACCATTGGATTAAGATTTGTAGTCACGGTATATTCAGGACTTCCATGGCAGCAGTGGATGTCATTATCATCGTTCAGGACATCCTGTTTGAAATGCAATATGGATATTAGTAAATTATAAAACTAATTGAATTATAAGATGATGATGGCAAATTCCTGTAACAACCAAAATAAATGTGAATAAGTAATTTACTTAATTTTTTTGTTAAAAAACCCACATGGAAATGTTTGCTAACATGAACCAACAAAAGTAATAAATAAGTCAACACTTTCACTCAAAATCAATTTGACGCTACAAGAATAGCACAATCTTAACACTCTGAAGATGACCCGAATAAAGGTCGAAACATCGGCAAAAAAATGAAAAAGGTGTTTTTCTAAACTACCTCATTCTTGACAACTCAATCAGAAGATTATAAAATTATCTTTTAATAAAATGAGAGAACATTTACAATATTTGAATAACATAATATTTGGAAATTTATAGAAATTGTCTTTGGATTATACTTTGTAGACTAGTTAATAGAATTAGGAATATGTTCAAGGGGAATTTTAAAGGATTTCACTGTTACGTAATGTACGACATTACGTGAGGACACGCACTTAGTGGATAACAGTCAAATCTCCTCCTTCGAAAAGGAAGCTCGTACCGTTCGGTGTAAACTACCGAATGTACACAGTTCATTATTGAAAGTACGAATTTTCTGACAGGGAAACCGTGTGGCGATGGACGTGGGAGCATAAAAGATGCCAGTGCCTACCAGTCGGACGTAGAAGATGTTCAACCTGAGCGGTTTGTACTTCGTTTTCTACTGGCACATCCGCTCGTTGATCAAGTGGGTGCTCCGGAAGACGACGAAACTATGCGAGCTGCAGAGGATATGCTACGGCAAGCAGGTCGGCTGTCCGAGGTCGTCGGCCGTCGAATTCTCCCTCTTCTCATCCAAGTCCGAGCACATCAAAAACATGATCAAAGTGCTGAACGATTCAGCGGCGAACAGGCAGTTGGGGGGTCGTAACCAGAAACTGATCCTGGAACGTTCAGTGAAGACTGTGATCATAGTCAAGAAGATCAACCCTGACGTGCACAGGCAGTTCGTCAAATCATTTACAAGGTGTTTGGAGCATATATGGGGCTACAAACAACTCTACGCGGAAGTCGAAGAGCTCAGGCTCACCCAATACGACTCGTCTTGCCCAGAACACGAGGAGAAACTGCAACGGCTTTGGACGGCCCTTTGCCCGGAGACCCCTCTCGAAGCCAGGATAACAAAACAATGGCAAGACATTGGTTTCCAAGGTGACGATCCGAAGACCGACTTCAGAGGCATGGGCCTCCTCGGACTGGAAAACCTGCTGTTCTTCGCCGAAGAATATTCCAACGCTGCAAAGCACGTCTTGTTACACTCCCTTCACCCCAAGTATGGCTACGCCTTCGCCATAGTAGGGATCAACCTCACCAGTCTTGCATACCACATATTGAAAGACGGAGCGGCTAAAACGCACATATACAACATTGCCAAGTCGATGCCGTCGATGAGGGTGTTCCATCAGTTTTACTGCTACTTATTCTACGAGTTCGACAGATTCTGGATCGAGGCAAAGCCTCAGGACGTTATGCAGTTCAGCTTCATTAAGGATCAGTTCGAGGAAAGCATAAGACGTCTTCTGGAGAACCCGATGACAACTTTCAACATAAACTTTGTCGTCAACACGGTTTAGCGTAGCTGTACCGTCTACTCAAGTGCAATTAACGTTTTTTGTTTTTTTTCTGTTGTATTTAAAAATACCATATATTACTATAATGTGATAATTTGTTTCTACTTCTTCTGCACTGAGACTTTATTCTCACTGAGCTCAATGCAGACTTTGTGTTCAATCTATTTACCAATATATCTTATCTAAGACTATTTTCTTTTTGTAATTTTTGTGCCACTTATTTAAATATTTAAGTAAAACATATCCAATATTTAAATTTGTGTGCAATTTTTTAATGTTAGAATACATTTCGTCTAAGATGAAGTTTTTAAAACAATTCACTTTTAATTAGAAACAACTCGTTTTTGTAAATTCAACTTTTTCTTTTTATTACAATATTTTATTGTGTTTTCTAACTCCTTTTGTACAAATACCAATCTTTTTGATAATTTTGGTAAAGATAAAGAAACAAACATAATTTTCATTTGTTGTATAAATTATCTTTTATTTAGACTCACTTATTAGTTTTTATGTAAATTATTTGAAATAATTGAGTGCAGGGTTGGGTGCTTGAAAGCTTTAAAAAAAATATTTTCTCACATTGGCTCAATAGTTTGAACTATAGGTTGAAATGTGAAAAAAAAATGGATGGTGGATTTAATTATTGTAAATTAGCTATATTCAATTAGTTATTAAATTCTGTAATTTATTAAAAAATCAAATGTAATTCACCATAATCTAGAAAAACCGCACAGACCAGTTGATAAGCAATGCGTTATACATAAATTTTTCAAAAGAGACAATTTGGTATCATTTTTTGAGTTTTGAATTTAATATGCGTAATATGTTTTCACTTAGTTTTGTGATAGGATAACCAACGAAGTATGAAGGTTGAATAAACTACCATTTTTGATCTGTTGAGTTCCTTTCTCATTGATCTCTTACTCTTTTAGTTAATTTAAGGCGGTGAATATAAACACATGTGAGCCTTGCAATAAAGTTGTGATTTAAAAAATAAAATAAAATAGTGCCTAGGTGATGAATATTGCTCATTTATTTTGTCAGGTTCTTCAAATAAAATCATTCCCAACAGTTTTACATCTTTTTTTCTCCTTAAATTTGTTTTTAATGTGTATCCTATTTTGTCTTTCAGACGTATCTGGCCATCTTCAGTAGTCAAATCTAGTTATTGAGACAATCAAGGATCCAAATTTTTTTTTTTTTTTTGCCATTCAGGTTCATGCCTGCTAGCAATGATAAATGGATTTTGCCTCGAGGAATGGACAAAATTTAAATTCACACTCAAAATTTCTCTTTATTTAGAATAAATCACAACAATAAACTATATAAAAAGTTATTAACAAATTGTTTTTTGATTTATGACTATCACTTCATATAAATATCTAAATACAAAACAAATAAATAGAATATATTAAATAAACATTCAACAACAAAAATGACTGGAAGATTGGTAAAAAAAAAGTAGTTTGACAATACTAAAATTGACAAGGAATGAAATTGCATATGGAATGTCAGTCAGTGCTTAAAAAAACTAACAATTGGTCGTATTATTAAAAAAAGATTGGTTATCGGCAAAAAGCAAGCCTACTAAGCTTATCTAACAATCAAGATAAAAACATCATCTAAAGGTACTTTGCAACTTTTTCAAAGTTAATTTTTAAAAAATCAACAAATCTGTGATGCTATAAACTGTGATGTTTAAAGAACAAAATGTTTCACATAGTAACATATTTTTAAAAAATCATTGTTGAAAATTCAAGAAAGTTGGATTTTCTTATATTTCAGTGATGATAAAATCTTGCAAAAAGAAGATTAATGTAATACTGCAAAGAAAATTTGTTATCTTTAAGTTCTATAAAAAAATACAAGTTAAATTTAAAAGTATATAAAATTTACGAGTTAAAAAATTTTCAGATTTAAGCATTGGCTAAATTTAATTTTGCACATTTGATTTTATCCATTTCTATACATATGTACTACTAAAAACACATATTATTTGTCTATTAACACCTAAAGCGCCATGGGATCCCTGCGTACCTCACCCTCAAACCAAGATTTTTTTTGTATACTTAAGGTATAAATTAACAAAAGCATTGATCTTTTCTTTTCCTCAATGTTATAAAAAACGTTAGGTACCTGTGTGAAGAGAAAGTTGTTTAAATTTTGTTCTCCCTGGCACTGCGCAGTCCCACCTCAGCAGCTCATGTCAAAATGTTGTAGGGATTGACAATATTTTTAATTTTTTTAAGACTGGTTCAGTTATCTTGGGTGTTCATTTTATACATAAAAATAAAAATATTTCATTGTTGATTTTTTTTTCAAACTAATACCTTCCCTAAAAGACCCCATTAATAGGCGGCAATTTTTTCAAAAATGTATTACATGAAATAATTAGGAATACGGTATAGAAAATGCACGTGACTAGTTGATAGTAATTACAAAAAAGTATCTCGGCTGAGAAAATTAGCTTACAAAAAATAAATAAATAAAAAAGCCCGAAAAGAAATCTCATCGGCTAACAAGTTCGGGGTTTTCTTCCAGGCCAGAACAGTGCAAAACATGTGTGAATGCATGGGAAAAGTGGTACGGCGGCCAGAATATGATCCCAACCACAAGTTGTTCCTGGGACTGCCGTTGGTGTGAGAGTTTACAAGGGGACCACTGGTGCTTTACATGTTACAAAAGTATTCTAACATTTGGTTAAAGTTAGAGGGGAAAAAACAACAACTTTTTCTTTGACAAATTAACATGCTTTCAAATGTTAGTAAAAAAGTTATTTAAAACAACACCAATAATATAATCTAGTTTCCCAACAAGCAAATAATAAAGTCTTCTAAAGCAAATGAGTTTCTTAAATAAAACTGCAAGTATTGGGTTGTCCGGAAAATAATGCAGGATTTTAAGTTTTCATTAAAAAAAATCTATATAAAATATTCTGTTTACGTTTACAGGATTACTCATTTGTATGAATGTCAACACTTATTAATCCTCTTCCAAATGATATTGTTTGTTTACCTCTGTAGCATTCCGCTACTTGGAAATAATTCAGTCATCCTTATAATGTCAAAGCGAGAATTTCGTACGATTTTCTTTTACGAGTTTAAACTCGGCCGAAGCGGAGCCCAAACGGCTAGAAACATTAACCAAGTCTGGGGCGAGGGTTGTGTTAATGAGTGCACTGTGCAAAGGTGGTTTAAAAAATTTCGGGAGGGAGATTTCAGCCTTGAAGATGAAGAAGGTCGTGGAAGGCCTTCCTCTCTTAATGATGATGTTCTGCGATCAGTGGTGGAAGAAAACCCCAAAACAACTGTTCGAGAACTTGCAGAGCAACTCAAAGTCAGTAAAACGACCGTCGCTGACCACCTCAAGGCGATTGGAAAAGTGAAAAAACTCGAAAATTGGGTTCCACACTCATTAAACGATCGCCAAAAAAATCAGCGCTTTGATGTTTGTGCATCACTTCTTTGTCGAAACAAAAATGACCCATTTCTGGCCAGAATTGTTACATGTGACGAAAAGTGGATTCTCTACGATAACACTAGACGTTCTGGACAGTGGCTCGACAAAGGAGAAGCTCCAATACATTTTCCAAAGCCCCCAACTCATCAAAAAAAGGTAATGGTTACGGTATGGTGGGCTTCATTTGGTTTAATACACTACAGCTTCTTAAATCCTGGCGAAACCATCAATGCTGAATCATACTGTAACCAAATTAATACCATGCATCAGAAATTGGCAGTAATGAAGCCCTCTTTGGTCAATCGGAAAGGGCCCATTTTGTTGCATGACAACGCTCGACCACATGTGTCACGTGTAACGTCACAAAAATTATTGGAGCTTGGCTATGAAACTTTGCCTCACCCACCCTACTCTCCGGACCTCTCGCCTACTGACTACCATTTTTTTAGACACCTGGACCACTACTTACAACACATAATATTCAAAAATCAAACGGAACTGGAAAATGCATTTATTGACTTTATCAATTCTAAAAATTCTGAATTCTACTCAGACGGAATTAATAAGTTACCAACACGTTGGGAGAAATGTATTGAGAGTATGGGAAATTATTTTGATTAAAGAACATTGCTTTAAAGTAACTAGTTTCTTTTTTTTTTGTTTAATACCAAAATCCTGCATTATTTTCCGGACAACCCAATAGTTAATTTTTAAATAATAAATCCATTATAAATATTTAGAGGTCTATTAACTTCTTTCAATTAATTAAGATTTTTGTTGAAATGAAAAAGTTAGTGTCATGAGTTTGTGGGTTCAAATCCTGCTCGTAACACTAACTTTTTCATTTCAACCAAAGTCTTACGTCAAAAGTTCAAATAATAGCTTGACGCAAACTTTCAACTTATAAAAACTGTTAATGGTATAATTTCCCTAGAGGTGTTTTAAAATGTTTGTAAAAATGTTAAGTTTTGGACGTTTTTAAATTTAGAATTGTTATAAGATCGTCTTTTATTTCCGAATTTCTAAAAGCAAGAATACCCCCGGCATTGCAGCACTCCTGGAGGCTTACACCGCCTCGATACTTGATTGGCTCCAAGGTCGAAAAGTCGACCACACCGCCCCCACATGCATTTAAAATGGCATTGCCGGCACATACGTCCCAGAAGTAAGTCGTCGGCTTGCTGAGAACATAAGCGGAGACGTCCCCGGATATTATGCTGAGGAGTTTATATCCGGCGCCTGCCAGTTCGACCGTCGTGTATCCATGGTTCTGAAGTGTCTCTTTAATATGGTTGTCCTCGGATGAGCTGACTGCAACAATCTGCATTTTCAAGATTCATGTAATATCCATATCAATTTTTAAATTATAATAAGATTGAATTTAAAGTAAAAAAAAAAAAAAAAAAAAAAAGCACATTCGATTTTTATTTTATTTTAAAGAGGTTATTTATTACAAATTTGTACCAAAATTTGTGTTTCATCAATTCTTACCTCTATTTAACTATGTATTATGGGAAATTATCTTTCGATCTCTTTTCAACAAGACAAATCCGGCTGCACACTTTTCAAATGCAAAGCAAAACCTTTCAAAAATTGATGCAATCTTCTATTACATCCACCCCCAGTCCAGACCATGCTCCTTCAGACTACCACCTCTTCCTAGCAATGACCCACTTCCTTAAGGCAAAAATATTGGATTTTGTAAAAACTTAGATTCTGTAAAAATCAAATCCAAGGGGTGGAACCACCAAGGAATTGAGCAGTTGGCCTCTAGAGCGTATCAATTGACAACCAAGATTATTATTTGTTGTTAATATTAATATAAAATAAATTTGAATTTGAAAAATTCAAAATTACCATTGTGAGTAAAAGATTCCTACCTTGTTTACTGGAATATTTGAAAAATCCTGATTTATCCCTCTATGATCTCCGATGTTATATCCATAAACTAGCCTTCCAGACCAACTAAAAATATATAGAGTTAATATCAAATTGAAACTGCTTTAAAAGATAAACTGACCTTCCATTTCTAAATTTGAAAAACGGCTGTTTTACAACACCGATCAGTGGTTCTCCCGTGTCCATGTTGAACACACCGATGAGAATGGTGACACACGGAAGACCTGATCTGACCAATGCGCTTTGATCGTCCTTCCTTCCCTGAATATACTCGCTTGTCGAATCTGAAATATTACATGTCAAAATAAATTTTTAAAAAAGTTAAAGATAATATTACCAATTGGGTCAATCCAGACACCAATCTTCTCTGGTAAAATGACATCCAGGTTTATATCACAGTAAAAATCAACGTCGACATTGTTGTGGGCACATTCGGCCAACACTCGACTGGCGTCCTGGTCTTTAACAACTTTGTTGAGTAAACTTGTAGTCTCCTCCAAGGTCGGCTTCACCTCTACCAGTATGGTCCCTTCATCAGTTAAAAACTCATTGTTCTCTTCACCAAACACCTCTCCTTTTGAATTTGTAAACTGTTAAAAAATGGTAAATGTAAGTGAAAAAATGAAATATCACTACTACTAATCACATTTTATGATTGGTATAAAACCTTTTTAAAAGTTTGTCAAAAATAATGAAATAACTGTTTGTAATATAACTATGAAGTTTTGATTACATTCAATTGTCTGTGTAGCTATTGAGAATGATAATTTATCATCTCTGATTTTAGGGAAAATCAAGTCTTAGTTCAATTTCATCTTTAAAATACAATTTTTAAACTAAAAGGAGTATTAAGGGGAAAAACTTTGTATGAAGTACATTCAATTGTTGATGCAGACATGACTCAAGTCAGGCATCTGTAGAGTTCCACAAGCGATGGCCATTCTAGGCAGCTGTTGAGTTTGTTTAAAATTTACCAATTCAATTTTTATAAATGATAATCATGCTGAGTGGCTTTCAGGATGAACGAAATTTATCATCCCTGATTTTAGCTTGACAAGTTTACAATCTTGAGTTCAATTACACATGCTAAGTAAATTTCAGTTATATTTAAAAAAGACTAAACTTGGAGGTTCAGAAAAAAAAGTTGTACTAAGTACTGTCAACTGTTCAATGTCATGCAGAACTGACTCAAGTCAAGTATCTGTAGAGATCCTCAAATTAAAGTGGAACTTTACAGATACATTGTACAAAATTGATCAGCTCTGATTTTAGTGTGAAAAGTCAATAAGCTTGAGCTCAATTCCACCTTGAAAGTACATCTCTATTAACGTTATAATAATAAAATAAAACTGATTATCTAAGAGAAAAAAATGTTGTACAATGTAACGTCAACAGTTCATTGTCATGCAAACCTGATTGGATTTGGGTACGATCAAATTTGACCAATTTTGATTTAAGCATGACAGGTCTACAATCTTGAGCACAATGCCATATTCAAAGTGCATATCTATAAAACTTAAAAAACTAAAATTGAATATTTTACTTCGTACCAAGTACTGTCAACTTTTATTGTCACGCAGACCTGACTCACGTCAAGGATCTGTAGAGTTCCAAAAGTGAAAGTCATCCCTGATCACTGAGCATAAAATCATCTTCAATGAGCATCTCTTTCCAATTAGAAAATCATAAGTTGCAGGACTAGATAGTATAAATTCTACCAACTGGTGTTGGTAGTTCATTGTCATACAGACCTGACTCAAGTCAAGGATCTGTAAAGTTCCACAAGTGAACGTCATCTCTGATAACTAAACTTAAAACCATCTTCAGCGAGCATCTCTTTCCAATTAGAAAATCGTAAATTGCAAAACAAGATAATATAAATTTTCTACCAACTGGTGTTGGCAGTTCATCGGCATGCAGACAAGATTCAAGTCAGGGATTTGTACCGTATCACAGAGTGAAAGGTCGTGTTTGACCACTTCTTGGAGAAATACGTCGACCAACGTCTTGAAATCGTGCTGGAACCTCGGATTTCGTTCGGAGTCTTTCTTTTCCTGGACGAGGAGAGCAAGGAGGCGGTCGTCGGCCCTGCAGACACGAGCTATCACGGTGCCACGCTTTGTCGCAGCAAGCAACGAAGCAAGCAAACGATTCTCGACCATTGTCCTCTCACTGACAGTTGACAGTTTGACACTTCGTTATCATTTTTAACCTTGCCGGCCTGTCATTGACTCCTTGGTCAATCAGTGATAAAACCATTGACTAAACCCAATAGTCGGTGAACTGAAAATTACTATTTTCCAGTAAAATGAATGAAATGAAAATTACTATTTTCTAATAAAGAAAAAGTTGATTTTTAATATAAAAACTTCCCAAATCTGAAACGCTACCTAATTCAAGAAGAATAAACTTAAAAAAGAAGAAAGCACAACGTTTTGCCGTTTATTTTCCAACAAGAATTAACCTAAGGTAAAGTGATTAAAATTTTACTTAAAATAGATTTAAAAATTTATTTATTTAACGTTTTTTTTAAATAATCTGTGTATTTGTCGTTATTTATCTGAGTATAAACGGAAGTTGCTGTACAAATTTCAAATTGCGTCGCCTGGTTTCGCTATGTACTTTTTAGTCTCATATACTGACTTGCGAATTTTTTAAAGTAAAACTGTTATTTAAAAACTGAGTTTTCTTCTTCTTACAAAAATCATCTAAAAAACCGTTCAAAGCTTGGAATAAAAGTGAATATAAAAATGTACAGGTCACTTAGGTACAATTTTTGTCTCCTTGCTTGACTTTCCCTGTTATTTCCAATGTCACATAGTTATACCTATACATCAAATATTTAGCTGTAGGTTGACAACCTATCCTGCTTTTTCTATTCTACATTTTTCTTAATCCTTAATCTTTACTTTAACTTTTTTCTTTTCTGACTTGTTCTGGTAGTCTATGTTTCTAACTACCTACTTACCTTGCAACCCTGTAAGCTACCAACCATTCTATTCCATTTGCCCATTTACATGCAACCTATCCATCATTTTTTCTTTTCTGTAGAGTGTTTGCATATTCAATATAAGGATAAAATTCAAATACCACTAATTCATAAACTAGCAAAGACATGAGCAGGTTTCACATCCTTTGGTCCGGAACAGAATTTCAGCACACTGTGGTTGGAGAAAGGGGCATTGTCAGTGGCTACTTAGTGCAGATTCTTCTTGTAGCCTTTATTTAGTTGAAGGATCTACACTTATATAGACCCTCACAAAAACATAAATGTGTTCTGTGGTATCCTCTTTGTCCTGGTAGTAGTTCTTCTATTTGTGCTATTATCCGGTGGATTGCCTTCTTAGGCGGCATTTCCCTGGTCAGGAGTCCAACCAGAATCCTTGTACTGTCACAGTTTACTTTCAGTAATTCCTTTGTAAGTTTTACGTATGGCCCTTCTATGAATATCTTCAGGTGCCTCATGCCTGGGTTATTGTTCCACCAGGTTTTGAACTCATTAAGGTTTTTTTGTTTCCTTTTTTGTGGGTGAGATGCTAGGCCACAATGGGGTTTGGGCTCTAGGGAATTAATATTGTTTTTTTGGCCAACATGTCGACTTTCCCATTGTCCTAAATGCACAGGGTCCCATGCCAAGGTCAGGTCATTTCTGTTACTGACTTCTGCCAGAGATTCCTTACAATTCCATACTTTTGCCTTTACCTCTCATAAGGCATAGGCTTAAGTGCTGCCTGACTAAAAAAAAATTGCTATCTTCCTGGAATGTGTTCCTAGCCTTTTTATTTCTTTGGTACAGTGTTCAATTGCTATAATTTCAGCCTGGAAAACTGTAGCGTATTTACCGAACTTTAAAATCAGTATGGTTAAGTTTGGTGCAAAATGTACATGTTCATAGGTGCCGTGTTTGATTTTGGACCCATGTACAGGGTCCCCTGTATTTTCTTGCTTTCTAGATCTGTCAGTGTACCAATAGACTGATCCTTCCTTAACCAGAGGGAGTTTTTCACCCCATTTTCATTATTTTTTTTAGAATCTCTCTAATGCGTTTTGTCAACAATCGGGACTAGTAATATATCAATATCGACCTTTTTGTCATTGTATTGTCACGATTGTCATTTCAATGGAGGTGATTGATGACGGGTGAAGGGCAAAATGGCCACTCTCCAACTTTTCAGCTGTTCACTGCTGACCTCTCCACATTCGGTGCTTCTCACTTCACCCCTTCGCCGTTGTAGTTTACCATTATTTTATGCGTTTCACATCCCTTCCGTTCTACGATGAAAGCACCGAGAAGATGGTTCAATTTGATTCCATGTGACATTTAAAACCCTCCCCCGAGCACCGTTCGTTTTTTGACCCTTTTACCCTCCCTTTAGAAAATATGCTCTGGTGTAATAATAATTTTACATTAAATTATGATTCGGATGTCTAAGCCTGTTCCTAGCAGGTAAATATGACCAAGTTAAACGGGTGATGCGCTCACTTGTTACCATATCGAATGGATTTATTGTTTGGCTCTCCGCAACAAATTTTCACCCGAGGGAGCTTTATTAGTGTTAGAATATCAGCATATGTTGTAAAGTTTTAATAGTAGTTTACTTATTTATTAAACCGCTTGTTGAAATTCTTGGCTTTGCAGTTTCCATGAAAGACTTCTACTATAGTATTTGCAGCTTATTATGTGTTTTTAGAAGCTTTTGTTGTATTTTGGGCATGCGATAGTTGAAAGCACATCTTGGTGTCACCGGCTTGATCTGAGAAGATGATTACAGCTGGAGCAAGCACGTTTACAGGCGCCGTTCTGCACCATATTCAGTTTCATGTTTTGTAAAAATTAAGGAACCAACCGACCGAAACATCGACTGAAAATATGTTACAATTAAGTTCATTATTTGTTAATGCATTAAAAAAAATTTTTATATCTGTTAACTAATTTGTGTTAGATTTTTCAATAGCATATATCAAGATGAGAGTATCAATTATTAATAATTAGGAAGTAGATTTTTATGTATTAAAATAGTGAAAATATGTCTATATTTGGTAATGTACAGTAGGCACTTGTTATCCACCACCGAGCATCACCGCGGGTAATAGCCAATGCCTTGAATTATAGGCATCGAAGTTTTTTCTTCTAACTGCATACCAGACACTAACGTGTATGCTTATCGTCAATGTTATGTGTGAACATAAGTATACATATTTAGTTATTAAGTTAATAACACTCAGGGAAACAATATCTTGAATAATACAAAACAGAAAAAATTATAAGGAGCCTAAAAAAGATAAATTCCACAGTTAGTAGTTATTTCAACTGGTGGAAATTTTGTTGGAGTGTCCACTGCTTGAGTTAAGTCATGTTATGTTGATGTTTCGTTCCACTATTGGATGATATTCTATAGTTTTGTCTTCAACTTTTCAGCTAATTAAAAGCTTTCTCCAAATGTGATTATTGTCCATTTTTGTTTTCCTTCTGTTTTATCATTTTCTTCATACTCTTGTATGGTTGATTTGATTAAATATGTAATATAGAGTCTAAAAAAATGTATTTAAAACAAAATAACATTGGTACGATTAAAAGAAAATCTTTAATATAACAAAAAAAAAATTAATTTCATTTTTTTAAATTATGAGGAATGATATATTTTATATTTTTAATTTCAAAAGGTGAAAATCAAGTCTGCTAAACGAGTGTTCCACATGTACTGATTTTATGGCTGATAGTACTGCATTTAGAACATAAAAATAATAATAATACTTTATTAGTTCAAAATTTTACATAGTAACATTACATTGTAACTGTAAGCCAACATAGTTATTTACTTATATTTGTATAAATAAAATATTCATCCGTCCAGTTTTAACTTAATTTTTGTGAATGTAATTTTTGTAGCGCTTTAATGAAGATCAAATAAATGATCAAAAGCTTACAAAGATATAACAGTATTTCATTGTTTAAAAAAAAACTACATTCCTGATCTCCATAACATCAACGCCTGTTTGAAGTTGATTGATTGTCTTCATCACCATATCTTATATGGTTTTTTATTTAAACAAACTGATTGATTATTCACTTACTTACCTATAAAATGACGTAAAAAAAAAAAAAATAATAATAATAATAATAAGCAGGGCAAGATTTAATAAAATTCCAAATTTCAAATGATTGCTAAATTAAAAAAGATTAATGTTCCTGAAAGTGTTTAATAAGTTATCAACCTTGAAAAAACATTGGTGAATAGCAAATCACTATAAGCAATTAAAAATAAAATAAAATATCTAGTCAAAATATAATAAACTGTAATCACGTTATGTACTGTCTTGATTTATTTATTGTTGATTTTATTTTTTGTAAAACATAAAAATGTAATTTGTCACTTACTGTAAGAAACAAATTGATGGCTGCTTGCATATAAATGTATTTAAGGCTGAATTAATTATAATAAAACAAAATCACAAAATATAGTTGTTTTACTTGCATTTTATTTATTTATCTTGTTTTTTTTAAAGCTTTTGTTAGTATTGCTTGCACATGAAAACACATTTATTGCTTTTTTGAGGCTTTTTATACTTCTGCTTATAGACTAGTTAATAAATAGTTCGTAATAGACAAAAGTTTGCTTAAATCAGTTTTGATATATTTAGATAAAACAGCAATTTTTAATTATACAAATAGAAAATTTGAAATTTTGGTTCAAATCAGTGCTGAACAGCAAGTTGAAAGCAAAAATATGTCAAAAGAGCAATTTTCGTGTTCTGATATAAATTCTGTAAAAAAAAACACCCTAGTTTTAGGTTTTAATATTTGTACTTTTATGAAGGATCGATTTTCAGGTGATTTTCAGATCCAAAGATCAAATCTAGTAGTTGCCAAAAAAGTACTTTAGTACTAGATTAGTAACAATGGTTTTAAAATATACTAGTCACATATAGACCAAACTAATTGAATAAATGTGATTTAGAAACAATCATATTAAAATATTTTTAACGCTTCTATATATATTTTAATGGGTCCAAAGTTGTAAAGATCATAATGGACATTAATATGATCAATAGGGTTTGTGGAAAAATAACTGGTATCTGCTTGGGTGAAAGTAAATTGTAATTTTGTTGTCACATTGATGATTCATGATTTCAAATCAAAAATATTTCGATGAATTAAAAATTTTTGCGACCAATTCTGAGCACTTTTTAGCTTGTAGTTTACACATTGCGTAATGAATGTTCCACGTTTGTTTTAAGTTGAGCTTTAATCAAGAATAAATCATATATTTATGTGCACTCAGAAATGACTCCGCAGCCTGGTGATGCTGAGCCTCCGAATTTCATCACTGCCACCATGAGCATATTCTTGGCCGTTTCACCTACGACTACCTCAAGATTACATGTAATTTATCTCGTTAATAGTCCAAATATCGGTTCTGATGGATGGCTGTCCTCTATTTCTAGAAACGTTGTCGAAGTTTGAACCAAATGGACAAGATAGGATTAAGGCCTGATAATTGTTTGAATGTTCCGCTCCAACAGAGGCGGCACAATTTGGCAAGATCCCAGGTATGGAAAAATCATGGAGAATTAAAGGAAAAGAAAAATTCTATGCTTATAATTATATACTAATTATTATTCAAATATAAATGTGTTTATTACTTAAAATAGTAGCCTAAAACACAATTAATTAAAGTTGAAATACAAAACTAATTCGAAATTTCATTTTATGTATCACCCAACATGATTTTATAACATTTTAAAACTTAAAAATGTTTCTAGGTGAACAGTTCAGAGTATTTCAGTGTGTCATTTGAAATTGGAGGGCAGGATTCATCCGGCCATGAATTTTTGCTCGCTCTCAAAGGTGTATCTCTTGCGTAAGAGTCAGTTCTAATGGAATAAATTGTAATAATTATAATTGTTAGAAATTAAAACTGTTCATTTTTTACCAGGGAAGCGTTGGGCCCTGTTTGCACGCGGAGAGGAGTTGAATTGTTTAACGTGGAAGTCATGCTTGAACAATACAAAACTCCTTTGCCAGTTTTGACGACCGACACTGCCTGGCTTGGTGGGAAACACATAACTATTAGAGGTATTTAAAAGTTCAAGTTTAAAATAATTTATCGGACAGAATTTTGCAAGTGATTTGTTGTTGTTGGTAATTTTTCAGAAAAGGACATCTCAGATACAAAATCAAATAAACTCTTCGGCCACCCTTCTCGGAAAACATCCAGGGCGAGTAATCTCAGTAAAATTAAATTTAAATAATATATGTATTTATAATTTATGGTTGTTTTTCAATAGAGTTGTAAAGGGAGGACGAGCTTTTTCAGCGTAAGCACAGAAGATGGTATATCAGGGATTTCTGATTCAGGATCACTGTCAGTTGAGAGCAAACTAAGAGGGACCAAGCAACGATGGACCACCCTTTTTGGAAACTCCAAAGTACAAGTTTTAAATTAAAAAATGAACTTCCTTTTGCCATAATTCGTTTAATGGTATTTTTTTTTCAGGATAGCAAGATGGAGTTACTTGTTGAAAAACTTAACAACTACAGCAAATATGGGATCCCTCAGTTAAGTAATAAAAACGATGAGGATTTAGAAGAATGTAAGTGATCAGCTAAAATTAAAACATTCAAAAATTTATCTAGTTTTTTTTTTTTCAAAAGCTCTTTACAAACTTGAAGATGACTGGAGAGAAATTGTATCTAAGATACTTAACATAACTGACAGTGAAAGTCATCAGCAGGCGGCAATTTGGGAATTGATTCAAACCGAAGTAGCTTATATTCACACTCTGAAACTGGTTACAGATGTGAGCATCATCAGTTTATATTTTATGAATTTTTACGTTTTTATGAATTTAAATTGTTGCAGCTTTTTTTGGCCTGTCTGATCAACCTACAGAAGTGCAATTTACTGACTGACATAGAGAAAAACCGTTTGTTCAGCAACATAGAGGACATTTCAAAGTGCAATCTCGTACTATGGGCAAAATACCTTCTTCCTATGTTGGCGGCAGCTAGAGAAACGTCAGCCCTGCTCGACCCAAATTTTCTTCTTGAAGCTTTTCTAAAAGTACGACAAAACTTTTTTCATTTTTATAATTTTTTAAAACATTGTTTTTCAGTGTGAGGAAGTTTTTGCCCCTTATGTTTTGTACTGCTCTGAACAAAGTGAATGCCAAAAATACTGCAGAGAGAAAACACAGTCGAATGAAATGTTTACTGCTTACTTGGCGGTATGGTGATATTTAAAAGGTGTTAAACTATTTTCTACACTGATTTTTTTTTCTTTTTAGTGGTGTGAGACTCAGAAGGACTGTCACAGATTGCGACTTATTGAAATGCTCGTAAAACCCATGCAACGTCTCACTAAATATTCACTTCTCCTTAAAGCGATATTGAAACACACTTCTTTAGAGAAGCAGAGAGAAAATTTAGAAATTATGGTAACTGAATAGTTCTTTTCATGTTTTATTTCAGATAAAATCGAAATATATATTCAATATTATTTCGATATTAAAATAGTTTCATAGCAATTTCAAAAACAGTAGGCAGTAGTTAAAGGTGTGACAAATCTTATTATCATTTTTCAGATCGAACGAATGGATTCATTTGTAAACAACGTAAATACCACTCTGAGACAAAAAGAAGACATGGAATGTCTTAGAAGTTTGATGTCGAGAATTGAAGCATATGATGTTATAGTTAGTTTCACTTATTCTGATTTTTTAAATTTTATTGTTATTGTATTATGTTCCCTTTATTTGTGGTGTAGATTTTTGGAATAGAAAATCTTAAAACACTTTCAATGCACATTTAGTGCATGCTTTTATGCATAATTTTTTAACCTGGTCAAAAAGTGTAAAATATTCATCATTTCTGATCATCCTGGTCTGCTTATTCTAATAAAACAAAGACGTCAATGGAAAAACAGGCATTTTACAAACTCATAAAAAAGGATTGGACTGACAAAATAACACATAGGCTAACCACTGGAATGGTTAAATACCAAAACACCTCGCAGACTTCACCACAATGTTTCACAACAAAGTTATCAAAAATATCCAGTCTTATCATGAAATAAATGTTTATAATAGCAGAAAATTGTTGTTTTCAAGTTGTTCCAATTGATCAAAATTAAAATAATTTATTTTATTCAGTCTAGTAGGTCTAAATGTCATTTAGTATTAATTTATCTTTTTAAATCTTCAACATGACCAGAATTACTTAAATAGATTGTAATGCTTAACACTTAACACACATAAAGAAAAGAAATATACAATAGCATACAACAGTTGAAAATAATACAGTTTTCTTTTATAAAGAACCTTTTACTTTTGGAATTTATGATTTTAAAATAATACAAATTAGTCTATGATGCAAACTGAATGAAATTTTATTTGGTAGGAAAATTGAAAATGTTGAAATTTTTATGCTCAAGAATTATTGAGGTTTGAAATGATAACCCTTTCCAAATCTTAGGTACTACTTCTTTCTGACTTTAAAAAAATCCACCATTTACAACAAATTAATGGAGAAATCTTTAAAATAGTTTTTTGTAACTTGTTTTATTTTTTTTCTTAGCAGCACATTAAAATGTATGCTTATAATTTGCCTGATTAAGTCAGTTAGCTCGCAGTTTTGAAATTATTTTACTTTTGTTTTAAATTTCACATCGTAAAAACTTTACAAGATCTCTTGATTCCAGGAAACCAAAGACGACGACTTGGACAAATTGATAAAAATCCACAATGAGCTTGATCTCAAAAAATCAATGCCCGGGTGCAACCCGCTTCACAAGAGACAACTCATCGCAGAGGCTGATGTCAAGCTCAAAGACTACAATACAAGCAAAGTAAGAAAAAAAAAGTGAAAACAAATGTGACAAGTATTCATACATTTTATATTTGGAACAAAAGAGAA
Organism: Cimex lectularius; assembly: GCF_000648675.2. Classification (NCBI taxonomy): domain Eukaryota; kingdom Metazoa; phylum Arthropoda; class Insecta; order Hemiptera; family Cimicidae; genus Cimex; species Cimex lectularius. Next base: position 2,204,723 of record NW_019392656.1, read on the forward strand.
AGATTTTTCTTTATTTTTCTAATTTCAAAAGGTTTTATAATGTTGTATTTTTCTTTTTAAAACTTTAATATATTTGTCATTTTCTTGATTATATGGATTTATAGTTGATAAAATCATTTTAAGAATATATCTGAATAAGGCAGCCAAAGCTCTTAAAAATAATATATTACCACCAACTGGCTGTGGGAGCCCTCGATTGACTGAGTGAGGGGAGGAAAGAAAAAGCAATAACTGTTGGGCCAGGAGTCGACTCCCTTCTTGCAAGAATTGGTCATGAGCTGGTTAGCCATGCAACAACTCGTAATTCACAGGAGTTTCCATTACGCAGCCCCTTGGTCCCGTATTGATGGGCCTCTGGTGAAGAGTTCACAAAGCCCTTCCCCAAATTCATGATGACCCTCAGCGTGATGAACCATTTCCGTGACCTGTGACAAACTTTTGTTATTTATTGGGGCTATTCGCCTGTTGTGTTTCTATACCTTACAGGTTTGTGGGAAGTGTTTCTTTGTTTAACCCATCAGAATATATTTTATAAGTTTTTCACAACTATTTTTAACTTATATTAACACTATTCCTAACTTATACTAAAAGGGGACCGGCTTACAGTAAGATTTCTTTTAGATGTCTTCTGGAAAATAAAACTGTATTTTGGTTGTTTCTGATCATTTTATCGGCCTATCTTCAATGTTTTAGCCTTTGCATTTCAACTTATTGCCATTTTCTGTGATTGGGTATATTTGAAAATTTTTAATTTTGTTAATTGGCGTTGAAATGAAAACTAAGTATTTAGGCTTTAAATAGATTTTATTTATTCTGGACCTTTTTGGCTCATTCACTCATACTCAGCAGCCCTGACAAATAAAACACTGCAAAAATAAACAGCTAATGTGTGTGTTCAAATAAAAAACTTAAGATTTATGCATACACCAACCAACTGGTTTTTGTCAATTTTACATAAAAGTTTAATTTTTGTAGATAGAAGTCCACTGCATACTTCTGACAGATATGCTCCTTTTGTGTAAATACACAAGAGGCTCCCAGTTAAAGATAATCCGTCCCCCATTCCAAGTGAATAGATTAATAGTTCAGGAGCTGGCCAGAGATACACCAACATTGGCCTGTGTGTACCTTTCAGAATACTCAACGCCAATATCGGCATTCCTTCTTATATCTCCAGATTCCAAAGTTATAAAGGTATCTCATTGTTTTTTTTTATGAAAAAAAAAATAAGATCAATTGATTTATTTTATTCGTACAGAATCTCGTGATGTGCATCCATAGAGCAGAAGGACTGTACAATGCGGCTAAACAAGCAAGTGACGACACTTGGAGAGTAGAGCCTGATTCGAATAGGTAATGTCACACAGCATATATAATCAAATGAAAAATGACTGAGTAATGTTTCAGCGGCTCTGTTGAAATGGCTGAAGGATGTTCACCAATAAGCAATGTTTCAAGGGGGCTTAGCGTAGAATCAGAAGTCAGGCCATTCTCTCACAGCTCAGATGAAGCTATACCTCATACGTGAGTCATTTTTATTTTTAAAAGCTCCAAGTTATTTGGATTAAGAAAACGATATTGTATTTGCCAGTGATACACTGAGGGTAGTGGTGCCTCAGCTTGGTCAGTCCTTACCTGATTTGAAAGAGGCGAGTCGGAGATGGCTAGCTCCGCCGCCTCGACCGTTGGTACCACCACCAGCCCCTCCTCGCGGAGCTTCGTATCCACCACCGTCGCCGCCGCTGAGGAGGTCTCCAGCCATCAGACACAACACAATGGATCGCCCTGAACAGTAATCTGTTGTTCGTTTACTCGTTTCTTAATGGCAAGGTGCCACAAAACAAACTAGAGTAATCACACTCTGGTAATTACAGAGCACTTCTAGTGCATTGTCATCAACCGATCGTTCAATGGCTCAACAAGTCAGCATTTTTTGAAATTTTGTGAAAGTTTAACGTTGACATTGAAAAGAAATAAAACAATAAATAATTACTCAACTTGTAAAGTTTGCTATCGACTGATTAAGCTTAAGTGAATGATATATTTATCTGCACTAAGACTAGCACATTTGAAAGGAATGCAATCTGGGATCACTAATAACTTGACAATAAAATATTTATCGATATAAACACAACTACTGCATTTTTCTTCTTTTTAAACGAGAGTATTTAAATACTCAATTTTTTTTGCTACAATGTCAAAGTTAAACACACCATTACATTACAGGGGTTTTTTAAAATCATTCAACAGGGTAGTGCTTATATTAATAATAATAATGTTAAAATTTAATGCTTTTGTAAGATGGGATTTATGACTAAACTGTATAGAAATACAGGAAAGTTCACTGTTTTGCTCTTGGATCACAAAATTGTATTAAACTATTGAATTCTCTACAAAAACACCAATTTAATCAAGAAAAAATCAAGATAGGATATTTCATTCATTTTACTTTGTTGTTTTGCGCTCAGTGAATAATAATAATAATAAATAAAAAATTATAATAAAAAGGTAAAAATTGTGGTAAATGTCATAACAGCTTTTACTATCGAAATGCTCGGATGGTTTTCTATTTTTTGTCGAACTCAGTTGCATTGATTATTTTTTCATTGGAGGATCAAACACCATAAATGCCGTAATCGAAAATTTGAGAATTACTGGCAGACCAAAATGCATACAATCAGACGATATCAAGTGTTCGTTTGTAATTGGTATTTTAAGGAAGAAATCTGTTAAAAATTTAAAATATAAGATTGGAGAAAAAAAATCAACAGATCGAATTTAAAACTGAAGAAATATAGGATACAGAGGAAAAATTTGAAGATTATCTTCAATTGTATTTTTCTTCAAACACATTTGGACAAACATTCAGCCAGGAAGATTGATTTTAAGATTGATTTATCAAATTATTACTGCTGTTTATGTCTATCATTATTTTATATTTATTATCTAGTGTCGTTGAAATGGCTGAACGCTCGCTTATCCTGTACAAAGGATTTACAAATTTGTATTTTTTGCTACATCTTGTACCTCAAAGTGTTAACGTCTTTGACCGAAAGTCAATTAAAAACACAAAATTTTATTGTTATCAAGGAAAATCAGACCAAAATGGCTCTAAAAGTTTTCTATGTCATGACAATCGTCAAAATGGTATTTAAATTGTTTGTGACTGTCATTAACTACGGCAGTTGAAGCTCTCACCAATTAGTGAGAATGATATGAATTTAAGGGGTTCGACATTTATTGTGATGAATTCGATTTGCTTTCGATTAGATTTGTTTTTTAAATGCCGTCTTTGCTCAGTCTACTGTATTGTTGTACAGCACTCTTCAAATATTTCTATTATGTAGTAAGACTTTGAATTTGTACCTAGATAAAAAGCCATCCTTCAGGATCACATTAAATGCATACGCCTTAACAAGGAAACAATAATTTTGTCAATTTTCAAACGATGTTTTCAAAACGACTGACTTCTATACAAATTATCCTTGTATATAAATACAAATTTACATCTTAGAATATTTATATTTGCAATTTTCTTTATAGAAATCAGTGGACCAGTGAGAATTATTCGTTTTTAAAACAATTGTAACTATGTACAATCGGTAATATTAATTTTCAGAAGAAATTCTGTTTTGCCTTCTGGGTTTAAGTGTATATACTCTTTGTATAGTGTTGTGTATTTAAACCCAGAATGTAAATACATAAAGTCATGCGTTAAAAAAAATAATCAATAAAATTGCATACTCTTTTGCAGAGTATTAGAATTCATTTTCTATGACCAAAATCATTGGCAGATTTAGGTTTGGCCGTTAGTCGCTAGAATACTAGGGGTACGTTTAGAGTACCAGGATAAACATAGATTGACTAAAGATTTCATTATAGGAGTATTTTATAAAATAGTCCTTTAGAAATAATATAGTTATTAATAGAAAACATAAGGCCTAATTACATGCCTTTCTTTAGGATTTGAAATCTTCCTACTTTAGTCTCCCTTGCCCTAAAGAAAGCTCATATTCTCAAATTACTTGGATTTAGATTCAAGGGAAAAAAAAGCATATCTCTTTTACTAGTCAGGGTTAATTATTGTATAAAAAGGTTGTAGTAAAATTTTCGATTTGAGCTGATATTTAGATTAAGTTTAGAGAATTTTACGGCCGTTACACCCCAGTGGACATTAGATTATTAAGAAATTGCAAGTGGGAGGACCAAATTTTTAAATTTTTTTCGCTTAATTCGCTAAAGACAAAGAAAAAAAAAGATCTCCCTCATTGTCCGACTTACTACTTAGCTTCTTAGGCCTAAGGATTGATTAATCGCAAATCCGTCTTAATGTTCACTTGTCGATAAAACATAGTTTTTACAGATCTCACTATTTTATTTATAAATTTAAATGGTGATAAGTACATTTTGTACGCATACATCGAAAAAACCCAGGTACTAGATTTAAAAAGACCAATAAATAAATTCTTATAAGCTTATTGTGATGTATACGCATTGTGACTACAACGTACTCTCTTAATTGTACCTGTTAGAATTAAAAGTCGTTCTACATTTAGAAAAAAACTGTTAAAATAGGCTAAATAGAAGTTTCACATATTTTGTAGACAAAGTGCCTTTTTGCTTATTTCTGTTTTGTAAATAGTAACGCCAAATTGTTATAGAGAAAGAGCAAAATTATTAAAAATTTAATTCAACAATACTTTGTTTTCTTTACTTCCTTTCACCCTGCTGCTAAAAGTTACAATGAAACCTGTAATAAAAATTACTCATCACTTGCGATGAATGTTATTTCAGAAATTTAGCTTACACAGTTTTGTATATTGAAAGCACTTAGTCAAGAAAATTGCTGCTTGTTCATTCTGGTCTGCATATTCCACCTAAACGGACTTAAGAAATTGATGCTTTAATTAAATTTACAGCTTGAACATCACTGATATTTCAGGTGTCTATTCCTACTGTACAGAATAAAGAAATTGAAACTTTAAAATAAATTTGCCAACTGATCATCACCGATAATTCGGTCCTGTCTATTCCCACTGTGCAGTCTTAAGAAATTGAAAAGTTAAATGTGCAGCATGATATTTCGGTTCGGTTTATTCCCACTGTACATAACAATGAAATTGAAGCTTTAAAATAAATTTGCTGCTTGATCATCACTGATAATTCTGTTCTACCTATTCCCATTGCACATAATTAAGAAATTCTGCTTATTCCAGCAGAACAGTAACTGATGAAAATAATGGTTAAAGAGTTGACAAAGTGCTCATCACTGTAAGGTAAAGGTCCCGGGTTCGAATCCAGTGACTCTACATTCAAACCCAGCATATTTAGAAATGTAGTTTTTTAAAAACACCAACACCCCGAGGGTTGATATACTGATATTTTGGTCAATATTAAAAAAAAAAAATTAACAATTTTATTTATAACTTCCATTTTTGTCTGCAAGTAATCATGATAAGATATCTTGTTTTAATGCTATAAATGGACAGAGGAAAATAAAACCAAAAACAAGCACTAATTAAAAAAAAATATATTAACAAATGTAATTTTTTCTCAGAAAATTATATATATATATTTTAAGTTTATTTAAGTTTTTTAGTGGTTTCATCAGAACTATCTTTGCTCTTGGCCTTCTCTTCACTCTTCTTTGGCTCTTCTTCCTCTTTTCCTTTCTTCTTAAGTACAACAAGCACGAGGACACAAAGCGCTACTACCATTCCAGTAGATTTGACAGCTAATTCATATTCCCGTATAAGATCTGCTATCATTTGAGTAAAATCATCACTAAAAACCAAAACAAAAATATTATTATTTTTTAATTACAGTTTAATAATGTAACAAATACGTACAATGGAGTTTTTGGATGTGGCACTCGGACAGATTTTGCATTCTTGTACCAATCAGAAGCAAAAGCTACAAACGACGCTACATCGTATTTTGGAATATTGTAATAATACATTTTCCCAAGGCGGAAACTAAAACAAGTAATAAAAAAATGTGATTTTTAAAAATATAAAATTCCATATAATTTTCATACAATAGGAATGTAGGCTCTTCTATGATTTCAAATCGCCTTGATGTTTTCCTTCCTTGAGTTTTCCTGTTGATCCTAGCAACATTCAGTCTTGTCTTAAGCTTGCCAGCAACTGCTTCCCACCTTGCCTGCAGTCTTTGGCAGTCTATGCAGTCATTTGAATAGCTTAAAAAAATAAAAAATAAAAAAAAAAGTAAATCAATTCTTTTGATATCTTAAAATAATACTTACAACATGATAAACCAATCGCCCGTAGTAGCACCAGATGAAGCCTGTGTGAGACTTTCAAAATTACTATCTGACAACTCTTTTACAAGCGGTTCTCTGCTTTCAGTGAAAGTGTGTAAAATTATGTCCTCATTGTATTCACCTTTAAAATAATAATTTAGTTAAACAATCTTTAGATCATTGTGAAATTTATTTGTGAAATATATGGTTGTCTCAACAGTCACCATCGTAAAGAAGCGGAACACCGTGTCTGAAGAAGACTAAAGCTGGCTCCTTGGCTGGGCTGTAAAGCTTCACCATGTTAGAGTTCATAGTTTTAACGACCCATGGGTTGAGAGTCTCGACCAGATCTTCACGCATATGGGCTAAAAGGGTTTCCAGCTCTTCACATTTTGAACAACCATGCTTGCCTAGATAAAAACGAAAGAATGGAATTCATGGTAATGTCTTACTGGCTTTATTAATAATTATAGTCAACACGACCTTTGTTAGTAAGTAAAAAATGCATACTAAAAAAAGTAGGCACATTACAAAGCTGACTCCTATATGGTAAGTTTTCAAAATCTATTCATTTGGTAAAATTACATATTTTATATGTGGGAAAAAAAATTATTTGAAGATCGTGAGATGCGGTCTGGTATTAGAAAAACATTTAGACAGCATCTCGTCATTAACTAACGGTCACTAAACACCACACATATATTATAAACATAATATCAGTGAGACTCATAAAACCTTTTTGTAATTTAAGCATAGTTGTCAAAGTACATTCAATAAAAAATAATTAAAGTTTATATATTGATTTTTTTTATTAAAGATATCTTTATTGATAAAAAGAAAAAAATATAGATAATTGAAGAATACGGTAAAAAACTTAATAAGAATATTATGACATCATATGGTGCATGTATGTGATTGATTAATTTCACAAGTTTTATTTTTATCATTGAACAGCGAAATTTGGTATGTATGCATATGACTTCTAGTGACTAACTTATGTGACTTCTAGTCAAAGGACATCCATTGGTAATACTGAAAAATAATACTTTGCTTTAAATATTGTTTTTTCGTTAAATGCATATTCATAAATATATAAAAAAAGATTATAGAATAGATTGATCGATATAGGATTTTATAAAAACATATTGATAACTGCATTATTTTTCATTTTTGATTATATATAAATATTCATATGTTTATATTAAACTATTAAATAGCATATTGTTTATTTAAAATCATAAAATCATGAATAGTACGGGACCTTTTCCCAAATTAAATATTTCTCTTGCATATAGTTAAATCGTATTGTCAAAGGATATCAATTGAGAATATGGCCAAAAGCCATGTAACAGGTTGTCAGGAAGGTACAGCAGCTGGAAAAATTTAACTATTTAGCAATTAATAAACTAATTGATATTAAATATAAAATATTTTAATTATGAATTATGTCAGCCAATATGATGATGTGGCAAATACCCTAAAGCAAATGATAATACAATTGTTTATTTTATTTTTTTAATTTTGTGTGTTATCATTATACATATGAATTTTGGTAACACATTTTGGAAATTGAGTCTTTTGTTAAAGGAAATCCATAAGAAATAAAGAAAAAATATTCTTTTTTTATACATTGATTATTTGTTAAAGCTATCTTTATCAATATAAAGAAAAATGATAGTTCGTTGTCGGATTTGATAAAACATGTTGATAAATTTACTGTCAACTTTTTAATTACTGATTATCAATCAAAACAATACGTTTAACTATTTGAAATATATTTTTCTTCAAACTATCAAATTGCAGATTGTTTATTTAAAATTAGAAAATCATGAATATTTGATGGAACCTTTTCTGAAATTAAATATTTCTTTTGCATATTGTTTTGTCCTGTCGTGATAGAATATCCATTGAGAATATGACCGAAACAATCAAGACAGGTCACAGAGGTCACAGTTGTCAGCAATGATGCAACAGCTGGCAATGGTAGAACATTTTTGAAATGTACGCAATTGTGTCCTTTGTCAAAGGATATATATAAGAAATAAAGAAAAAATATTATTTTTCTTATAAATTGATTATTCATTAAAGCTATCTTTATCAGTATAAAGAAAAATGATTGTTTGTTGTAGGATTTGATAAAACACGTTGATAAATTTACTTTGAACTTTTTAATTTCCAATTACCAATCAAAGTAACGTGTTTAACTACATATTTGAAATAACTTTTTCTTCAAAACTACCTAAATTGCAGATTACTTATTTAAAATCATCGAATCAAGAATATTTGATGGAACCTTTTCTCAAATTAAATATTTCTCTTGCATATCGTTTTGTCATGTTGTCAAAGGATTTCCATTGAGAATATGGCCGAAACAATGAAGCCATGTCACGGTTGTCAGCAATGATGCAGCAGTTGACAAAATTTCACTATTTATAAATTAATTTGTTAATTGATATTAAATCTACAATTATTTTAATTATGAATTATTTCAGTCTATATGATGATGTGGCATGTACTCTGAAGAGAATGGTAACATAATTGTTTATTTTTAATCACTTTGTCAAAGGACATCCATAAGAAATAGAGAAAAAATATTATTTTTTTATGTATTGATTATTCATTCATTAAAGCTATCTTCATCAGTATAAAGAAAAATGTTGTTAACTGCATTCTTTTTCATTTTTGATTATATATAAATATTCATATTTGTATAAATTTTCTTCCTAACTATTAAATTGCGTATTGTTTATTTAAAATCATAAAGTTATGAATATTTGATGGAACCTTTTCTCAAATTAAATATTTCATTTCATTCATCAAAGGATATCCATTTAGAATATGCCCGAAACAATGTTACAGGCTGTCAGCAATGATGCAGCAGCTGACAAAATTTAAAAATTATTTTCCAATTGATTAATTGTTATGAAAATGTTTCAACTATGAATTATTCCAGCTGAAATGATGATGTGGCATGTACTCTGAAGAGCATATAAAATCATGAATATTTGATGAAACCTTTTGTCAAATCAAATATTTATTTTGCATATCATTTTGTCCTGTTGTCAAAGGCTATCCATTGAGAATATGGTCGAAACAATGAAGCCATGTCACAGGCTGTCAGCAATGATGCAGCAGCTGACAAAATGTAAAAACTATTTTCCAATTAAGTGATATGAAAATGTTTCAATTATGAATTATTACAGCCGAAATGATGATGTAGCATGTACTCTGAAGAGGATATAAAATCATGAATATTTGATGAAACCTTTTGTCAAATCAAATATTTATTTTGCATATCATTTTGTCCTGTTGTCAAAGGCTATCCATTGCGTATATGGCCGAAACAATGAAGCCATGTCACAGTGTGACACGGTTGTCAGCAATTATCCAGCAGCTGACAAAATTTAAAAACTATTTTCCAGTTAATTGTTAAATAAGAAATAATTTTAATTATGAATTATTTCAGCCGGTATGACGATGTGGCATGTACTCACTGAAGAGGACGATAACATATTTCTCGTTGCGAAGGAGTGACAGCAGCTCCTCCTCGCTCACCTCATCGAGAGTGTCTTCTTTGCAGACGGCAGTGCCGACCAGCGTTAAAAAAAGTATAGAAAGGAACTTCATAACGAAATAATCAAAAAGGTTGACTTCGTTAGGAGGATGGAGGCCGAAAGACGGCCAATAGTAACACTAATCAACGGCTTTCGTTGTACGTTGAGAAACCTCCAGTAACAATGCCAGATTGCCGAAGCTAGAGCATAAGTACTGGATGTAGTATGAGGTCATCGGTTATGACGACAGGTTTGGTGTCTCTGGTGACCAATTGGACGGCAGGTTGGGCACAGGCCCAAATGGTCTGGCTATACCAACCGGGGTAAAGGACCCAGTTTGTTACAATTCATCGTTGTTTCCAGAAAAGTCAATATCCACCCACAAATCTAGTGTTCGAAGTTTATTTATTAACAAGCTAATATTTTGTCCATGAATAGAAAATCCTCAAGAGAGAGCACTTCTCTTATTTGCTTAATGTTTTATTCATGTTTTCATCCAAAAACTATAAACCAACCAGAATGATAAACCCAGACTGTTACAATTCATCGTTATTTTCAGGAAAGCCGATCCATACACAAATCCTATGTCTAAAGTTAATTTCAAAAAGTTAATATTTTGTCCGTGAAGTAAAAATCTTCAAGGGAGACGTCTCCTCTTCACTTACTTCATTTTTTATTCTTGCTTTCTTCCAAAAATTCTAGGCCAACCAGAAGAAAGAACAGACCGTTACAATCCAAAGTCCTTTGCAAAATCCAATGTTTTCCTTATATTCCATGTCAATGTTGCGTTCATAATTCATGCAGAATTTATGTTCTGTGAAACTATATGTTCAAAAGGATAATTGAAACTCCTTGAATGTGAAGAAGAAATTACTCACAAATTAGTTAATAGTTCATTTATGCTTCTTGCATAAAATTCTGAACCTCTAGAAAAATCCATCAACAATACAATCCCCCACCCTTTGCAAGGAAGGCAAAATTCATTAACTAATCCATTAACTAAGTCCAAGATTTGTAAAAAAAAATGTTTTTGATTCCTATAGACCATTGATTTTTATGTTTATTGGTGTATAAATAAAAGTATAATGGATAATAAGTGAAGATTATTCAATTAATTATTTAATACTTTTTTTGCGGAAACTCCAAAAGAATTTGGACTTAACTATCCAACAACCTTTGCAGTAGGATGTATAAATCAAGTGTACTGTCCATTTAAAAAATGTCAATAGTTTAGACGATTATTTAAACTTTTCCAACGTATGTACTATTTTATTTAGGATTTCGAGGCACTTTAATCTTCCTCCTAATACATTTTCAATGTCTGTGAGGTCATAGGCTCATGACGAAACCTTTGGTCTGTGGTGACTAATGGACGGCCCTACGGGTCTTTCATCGCCGTAGCCATCCGTCCACAAATCCAATCCAAAGTTTATTTTAAAAAATGCTTACAGAAATTCTAAGGCCGTAGAATAACCAAAAGAAAGAACCCAAACCATAACAATTCATCGTCTTTTACCGAAAAGTCAATGACAAAACCAGTACAACAGCCTGTCGGGGCTAATAAAAATGGCTTAAACTGCCTTAGAATGCATCTAAAAAGAAAACTATACATTTCAAAACCTTAAATAATCCCTAACCATTTTTCTTGGAGACCGCCGGAACTTCAGAAAAATCAAGAACACACAATTGAACATCATTTGCAGAAAGTAACAACAGTCAACACGTTACTATCCCTTAAATAAATTTACTTATACTTCTTTCCTAAGTTTGAAACGTATCTTTCGGTAAAAATGTATTTTTTAGAATGAAATTACGTTCTTTTATTAATTATTATTTAAGTTATTTGTTCATTTCAGATTTAAAAAGCATAAATAAAGACCTTATGGCCAAGTGCAAGGCTATCCCAGACTCTAGTCTCTATTCTTCGATTAGTTAATTTTTTGGTTACGATAATTTATTAAAACTTCTAGTATAAAAGCTTTGGCAGGTGCAGATTGCCATCTGTTAGCACTGTAGTGAAATTAAGTCCTGCAGTGTAATCCATAAATATGATTTCGGACTTCTCTTCAACCATCCACCTTTGCCAACTATCTTTATCACTCAGGTGTAAACTTTACGGCTTAGGCCCTAAGCGGAAATTTTATCGACACATTAAATTCTATTGCTAACAATTTACTTCCTGAGAAGCTTTTAGCTTTTCAATCACAATATGTTGACAACAATTTCTTGACAGCCAGACAGGAAAATTAAACAGATAAGCATTTCAGAGATAATGATGCCCGAACTGCTGACGGTGGAGATCTTAAGAAGAGGGACATCCCTCTCCCTTGAAAGCAACGAAGGCTAAAAAGAATCAACCTTCCCAATTCATTTTAATTTTATCTTTTTCTTAAATCGTATTTTGAATGAATCTAACAATAGCCAAAACGTCAAAACAAAGTGTCATTTTATTACAATACATAGTATCAAAAATTAAATCAAATAATAAATATTGCAGCAGGACAAGTGGTATAATATTTAATCGGGTAGAAATGGTTTTTAAGCCAGTATAATATCATTACCATAAAAATTAGATATAATAATCAGCTGTATTATATAAAAGCCTATCATGACTTTTTTTCAGGCAAGCCAATTTTCTATTTAGTGAATTCCTTTAGGCCCAAAAAATATTTTTATATATGTAGCGTATACAATGTAAAAGTGAAAAACGAAATCTTTTAGTGTAGGCGGTCGCCGATGCTTTGTATGCTTATCGCTAAGCGATAAGAGAACATTCAGTGTACGAGCTTAACTACTTTTTGTAGGGGAAGTTAGGGTCCCAAAAATACAATAAACCAGACAGATATATTCATAAATATTTATTGTATTACACTATCTTAGTAAATAACTCCTCGACTGTCTTTATGTATTCGTCTGCGTTTCTGACGTCCAGGTTTATGGGAACCCCACTGGGTGTGCGACCCGTCAGATTTACGACCTTATTTCCAATATATTTTAAGTGGCGACTGCCGAATAATTTCTTTATATTCGTTTGCTTTTCTCTAAACGATATATAAGATAGTAGTCGGGGAAAGTGCTTCGCTACTTATTTTTGTGTAAGGGCAGCTAAGGGTTCTAGAATTTAATAAACCAGAGTATATTCTACACCATTTATTTCAACACAATTCCGTATTTTAAATACACAAAAACAACAACAAAATCTTTGTCAGTCTAAAAAGTCAGCCACGACACTAAATCTGGATTGAGTCTGTTAACGAAGGGACTTACCCCAAACGACGCTCGCCATGATTAGCGTCCATGGTGACTGCCTGGGGTGAGTCTTTGGTCTTGGCTGATTTTCGATTTCCAAATCATCCATATTATACCAGTTTCTCTACCGACGTAGGGGCGGAAGGGGAAATCAAAAGTTGGGGGTGTTCCCACGCCGAGGGTGGACCGGCGAAGACAGGTGTTGCGCTCCTGGTTGACGCGACCCCAATTTATGATGTCCCACGTCGTCACGTATTTTTGCCCTTGTGACAACCCTTCATCAGTAAATATTCGACTTTAGTTATTTATTTGATCGGTTGTCCTACAATTGCAACTTTATGCTTTCCTGGTTCGTGGGAAACAGTGCCTTTATTTTTTTGCAGCACCTAAGCCATATTTGGCTCTTTGCAGCTTCTGGGCTTGCATTCCTATAAAGCTTTTTGGTTTATAGACGGAAGCTGTGTTGTTTCTTTCATTAGTTAGACGGTTGCATGTCCTTCCTCTTGACGAGCTCTTAGTCACAGAATGGAACTGTATCCAGGATGGGCGGAGGCGGCTCACTCGGGATTTTAGGAAGAGGAGGAATAGACTTTAATAGGCTTTCTTTACTTTATGTTTCTTTCTTTCTCTTAATCAGAGGCATCACTCTGCGAAGGCACTAGCCCATGTTAGGCTGGCCATCCTTTTGGGCTCATGATGGCTTTCCTCATTTTTTTGGTAGCCAAGTACCCATCAAGACTGGATATGACGTGGCGTAAGGAGTCCATGCTACCCTTATCAACATTAGATTCATACATCCATCTTGTCCAGATGACTGTGTACTTTTCGCATACAAGGGCCACTTGCTCGACCGTCTCCAACATGCCGCACTCGCACAATGTACACATGAAATCGAAAACAACAAAACAATACAATTTTTGGTAATAAAACGTAATAAAACAACCAGATGGCACATTAATCACAGATTGGTATCAAAAACCAAGAAACACGGATCACTCAACTTTACATCTCACCATCCTCTTCATACAATAATAAACACGGCCAAAGGGTTACTTCACAGTATGATTACCCTGAGCCATGAATCATTTCACCACAAGAACATAAAGATATACAAACAGATCCTCCATAACAATCTCTACCCTAAACACATCATTAACAGAATAATAAACAACTACAACTCAACACTAATACCATCCACTATTACTAATAATATTACCTCAAATCTATCAAATAAAAACAAACCAACATACATTTCCATGCCATTCATTTACGGCCCATTACATAAATTAAACACATTTCTCTCGTCCGATAACTTTAAAATAGCTTTCAAAAATTATAAAACAATTCAAACACTTTTTTCCAAAATTAAAGATCCCACACCAATAACAAATAAATCTGACGTAATCTACAAAATCAATTGTTTAAACTGTCCGGCAACTTCCATCGGTCTTACAGCCCAATCAATATCTGGATAAGAGAGTAAAGCAACATATCTATGATTGCAAAAACCCAAACAAAATCTTACAGCAGTCGCTACCCACCATTTTGAACACAAACACAATTTCGACTTCAACAATCCAAAAATATTACACACAGAACAAAACAAACATAAACGAAACTTTTTAGAAATAGTTTACATCAACAGAGATAAACACAGCATCAATTATAGAACAGACACATGTAAACTCAGTCGCAGGTACGCCAATATCCTTAATCATATATATGTTATTACTATAGATAACATACATATATCATCTCATCACATTCCACACATCAAACATTTTTCACATAGTCTAATTTTTCAACAAATTAGATTTCCTTTTCCTATTTATCCCCGTCTATATAATCCTGAAAGGATAATCTGGCCGAACCATTACCAACTTTTTTCCCTTCGTCGGCTCTTTTCACCTCAAAGAAGCCGACTCTTTATATAAAAATGTCTTTCTATACCGACTTCCTTCTCCACCCTTTCAAAATCCACCGTATGTAAACATAAAACAGCAATATCTCACTGGCACTCTCAACACGACACGCAAGAATGGCACAATTACGCAGAAAACAAACACTTGAGTGAATAGAAATACTTTGATTGAATATAAAAAAAATATTTTTTGCATTGTATAAATTCACTTTTTTCCACATCCTACATGTATTTGTTAAATTTAAATAATGTTTGTAAATCCCAGGCCCTGAAGATGATCTCAATAAAGATCGAAACGTAGCACGATAAAGAAAATGTTTTTCTGAAACCTACATCACACCAGACCGCATCTCACGTTTTCCGAATAATCAGTTCTTATTTATTTGACAAACTGTGAAATTTTCGCAGAGCTATTTTCCCTCGTTTGTGAGGTATGTGACGTCGCTCCCGATTGTGCTGTGACACCCTTCGTCCAACTGCTTAATCATTGCAGGGTTATGTTTCAAGATTTGTAGAGGACGCACGTTGTTCCCGTCCGAATATACAGCCTTTTATATATGGTGGTTTAATCTATTTTTTCTTACTCCCACAACTAGAACTTATTCCTTACAACTGTTTTTAACTAAGCTATCCAAATTTTTATTTAGTAAATTCAGACGCAAAACGTAGTTTTATATATAGCATATACAATATAAAAGTATGTATTGTCTAAAAGAAGCTTTGTTGCATATAGTATGCTATATGTGAAAAAAATTGAATTGTAGGTTATACATTTTGCACTTTTTGTTCGCCGTACAGACATTAATTACGTTTGACTTATTTAAGAACATTTTTCTGGTGGAATTAACTCGTTAATCGAAGTTTAGTTAGTTCTTGAGCTAAAGTAAACATAGCAAGTGTTAACAAAAATTAATGTTTGTGTAAAAGAAATTATAACTGTTGTTATTTATTTAACTATATTTGTTTTTTATGAAAATTTTCTCTGCGATGGTTGATTGTAGTCGAAGTTCTTATTTTTTATACGTTGTTGTTTGTACAAGAGCTTTTCCTTAATCTTTACAACAATTATATGTTGAATTATTTATTATTGATTTTAAGGAAATGTATTTTCCAAACCAAACCAGATTGTACTCATACCGGCCCGTTTAAGTTGTTATTATTAGGAAAGAGTCCACTTCTTACCGTAATTATCAGACAAGACCCATTCTGCTGACAAGGAAGTAAGTTGAAGAAGTCTTAACGTATCTAGTTTCTGAAGTAGAGGCCAGATAACCGGGAGGGGTACCTAAAAAGCACCGAACTTTTCTCATTCGTGATTGCTGTATTCGTCGATCAAGAACATACTGATTCAATTATGGCACATCCAATTGAAGAAATGTGGAGACAGAGCGGACCAAAATCCAAACAGGACCTGTTCGTCGAGAGGGTTTCGTCCGATTTGAAACTCATCATTAGAAGGTACAATCCTGATTTTATATTGCTACAGGAGTTTTATAATGCCCATTTTATTTATTCAGTTTTCTTTTTCATCAACGACATCGGCCAAAGTCTAGTTAAATATAATGTATTATGTATCATTTAAAAAATAATCCTCTGTCAATAATTCAAATGACACCGGAGAAGCCACTCAGTTTACTGCACAATACTTTATTTAAAAGAAAGCCTAAATAAAATTAATTATAAATTATATATTCCTCTATCGGCCCTCTCACATTACACATTCACTCTAATAAATACAATCACTCTTAATGTACGCAAAAGGAAACACAAAACGAGATATCTATCAAATACTATATAAAATAAAACAGCTTCTTTCCTCCAAAAATCGGCACCCAATGGAGAAACATAATATTTTTGTTGCCGTGTTCAAGCACAATTCTCATATCGGGTGGCATTCCTACTCGCTCTCTATAAAGAGCCAAGGAAAATATGTGTATGTATAATGTAAAATATAATTATGTATATTATAAGTATTATTTCCCTATCTCACCATTTTGAAGCAAGAATTTCGGCTGCAAAAACAGGTTTGAACTGTGTCTGGGTAAATCTCTTTCGCAACAAGCTTGTACCTTATGAAACGAAACTAAAAGTTTATAAGTGTCCTGCGCACAGTGGTATGTTACGGCGCTCAAGTATGGGGTTTCCAGTCATACGAGGTTGTGGAAAAATTTCAACATTTTTTGTTAAAAAACTTTTCAACTTACCATCTTTCTCCCCAAACTACATGCTAACGCTAGAATCCTGTTTGCCTCCTCTATTCTCGTATACCTTTTCCCTCCACCTAAAATATATGTCAAAGATACTGAGCCTCCCAGATGATCGACTGCCTAAAATAATCGCTCTATAGATAATTAGAAAGAATATCTCCTGGTATAATCAAAGGGTTTCTTTAGCCCAGAAATACTCATGCTCCTGGCAAAACTCCGGTGTTCGGGAGAACCTCTCGGACCTTTTAGTGCTTCCTTACAAAATAATCGAAGTTCATCGAGAAGAAGCTGTGAATAAGGCGAAAAGCACAGAGAGGTTCTACTTGTATAAGGAACTGATCAAAGAACACCTACTCTCATATAAACCGAGCCTTTCCCAGGACCTTAATATTAGAGATTCTTGTTGGCTATTCAAACTAAGAGGAGAATTGTTATACTTGAAATTCAAACCCTGGATTTTCAATGATCCTCAAGATGAAACTTGTCCACTTTGTAACAGCCACGCCAGGGAAGATTCATATCATTTTTTGGGAGTCTGCTCTCTTCTCTCAGAATTGGGGGTATCTTACTTGGGTAAGACGGTCATCTCCAGAGTTGAAATACTGGAATATCTTTCTAACCAAGTATCCCCTTTACCGCTAATTTCCTTTGCTCGGCACGCCTGGAGAGTGAGATACGAGTGGCTTTCAGATATGCAATAATTGTCGTCCCTGTACAAATATATACTTTTACTTTTACTGCTTTGTTTTTTTAGTACTCTGTCAGTTCTCAAAAGGTAATTTGTTCTTATTTAATTCTTTTTGTTTTCTTCTTTTTTCTCATATTTCCATCTATTATGATTCATACACCTGCTATATGTTAATTTTATCTTCGAGTTTTTTTTTGTTTTAATATTTCTGTATTTGTAAGCTTTTAAGCAGTAAACTCAGCAGACGGCTATTAGCCATGCTTATTATACTTTGTATCAGTATTTCTATTTTTGTTTGTTTGTATCAATTCTAATAAAGTATTGTGTATTGTATTGTATAAGTATTATTTTCATTGTGGTGATCTCTTTCTCTTTGTCTCTCTCTTTTCTTCTTTTTTTCACGCCCTCTCTCTAATTCACTCTCACTCTCTCTCTCTCTCTCTCTCTCTCTCTCTCTCTTCATGTCGTTGATTGTAAAAGTGATCATCATTTGACCAAATTCTGCGACTCTAAATAAAACCGCATTTCTTTCCTCCATAAATCGGCACCCAATGGAGAACTTTTCCTAATATTTTTGTTGCAAGCACAATTCTCATTGTGTGGAGGCATTCCTACTCGCTTTCTATAAGGAGCCAAGGAATGAATGAAATTAGAGTGCAACTTTTACCTACATGCCGAACACATACGATTGTATATTATAATTATTATTTTCATTACTGTGATCTCTTTCTCACTCTCTCTCTCTCTCTCTCGTTATCGTTCACTTTCATTCTCTCTCTTCTTCTTTTTCTCTCACGTCCTCTCTCTAATTCACTCCTCGCCCTCACTCTCTCTTGAAATGAAGCAAATATACACGCTCAAAAAAAAAAAAAAAAAAGGTAATTTGTTCTTATTTAATTCTTTTTGTTTTCTTCTTTTTTCTCAAATTTCCATCTATTATGATTCTTCTTAGAGATTTGAATTTTTGGGAATTATATTCATTTTATAAACAGCGCAGTTTCAAGCGTTTCTTAAATTGTTTTCATTTTGAGGATTATCAGACCTGGGCTACATTTGTCTTCTTTCGAAATTGTTCATTTAGTATTATACGTTGGTCGTTCAGAGTCCAGACTGGAACAGTGTTCTTCAGACAAAAATTTTTTTTGTGTATTCAACAGGTAAATATTATATTTAAATTTTAAATAATTCAACCCTCGTAGATCTAGGATAATACGACAAAGCTGTGTTATCAATTTATCATCATTCTGCGAAGTACTTTTTATCGTAAGATAAGACGTTGGGCTTTGAAAGACTTTATAACCTTAACAATAATTGTAATATAAAGTTTTATATTAAAAATAATGTACTTACGTTAGCGATTTTTTAATTTTTATGATGTAGTTAATTTTGTAATACCACGCCATTTTATAATTTTCTTGATCTTTGTCGTCTCTATCGTACAATTTTAATTCCTTTTCTGTTTTTATTATAAAATTTAAATCACATTCAAATTCAAAGCTGAAAGGAACGGCCGAATCTCATTAATTTTATTGTTGGTTTTCAGTCTAAGAATACTGGAACTGAAGTTTGGTCAGTTTGTGGTCATCGATCGAGCTAAAATATGCCGAGGCGTGCTGGGAAAATGTAAATAAATCAATTTCAATATTAATTTAGAAATTTTTAAACCAAATTTTAAAACGATTGGACGAGAAAAAAAGCAACATCTAATGAAATGGATAGTTGCTAGGCGATTTTCCCTCGTGATCTGCGAGTCGTTGAACATTTATTGATCGTCCCTGAACATCCCCGATGTCCAAGCTGCGGGAAGTTTTTTTCTGGCCTAAACTCTTAAAATCATATATTCAGAAATCTTTTTTTTTTTAAAGCATATGAATAAATTAAATTCATAAATAGGACACAATAGTAAATTGTTGGTAATAAGTTCGATTCTTGATAATTCATTAGAAAAATTAGTATAAATTTATTAGCATTTTTAATTGAAAAAAGAGCTAATGTTTCGTTATGACATGAAAATTTTCATGCTTTCGTAGTTTCATTTAGTACTAGTACACTAAATGTCATTAGTAATAAACGATATGTCATGTTCATAAATTCAGTCATCTATATCCTCATATTTAACAAACTTACGTTAATTATTATTTCATTTTTGAAATGAATTAATTTGTTTGTTAAATCTGCCCCGTTAAGAGCGGCTCGAGCGAGTTGTGGGCGCTCTGAGTAAGTAGTCAGTGAGGTATTGTAATCTAGTCCGTCAAGCCTTTGGCTAGGGCGTGGTGTGTCAGGTTGTCCGGCCTGACGGGTAAAGTGCCCATCACTTTCCGCTAACTCTGTAGGGGGAGGCTTAGGGAAAGCACAACAATTCGAGTACATTATTCAAGTCCCCGACATATCGTTCCATCACTTACAGTGCATCAAACCCCTAATTCTTACTTATAAACTAATACACAAATCAATTCATGGACGAATCTCTCTATTCCATGTTTATAATCTAAATAAATACACCAACTTAGTTCTCTAACTATTCTCTATTCCTACTAAACAATTCACAACTTATTCCTGGCATCGGTCCTACTAACTCCAGGTAAACTCCTGGCCGACTAGTCTTCGACTCCTGGCCTACTCTTGGCCGACTCGTCGTCGACTCTTTTCCAACTCCAGGCCGACTCCTCACCAACTCCCGGCCTACCCTTGCTTACTCCTCATCGACTCTTGTCCAACTCCAGGCCGACTCCTCACCAACTCCTGGCCTACCCTTGCCCACTCCTCGCCGCCTCCTGGCCTACTCTTGGCCGACTCCTCGTCTACTCCTGTCCAACTCTTCGTCTATTCCTGTCCAACTCCTGACCGAATCCTCGCCATCTCCAGTCTTACTGTTGGCCTACTCCTCGCCAACTCCTCGTTTACTCCTGGCCGACTCCTGACTGATTCCTGTCCAACTCCTGACCGACTCCTGGCCAGCTCCTGCCTTACTCTTGGCCTACTCCTCGCCGCCTCCTGGCCTACTCCTCGTCTACTCCTAGCCGACTCGTCTTCGACTCCTAATGGCTTCTAGCCGATCCAACTGCCCGCGACGGGCCGACCCGACAGCTCTACTCCGACGGACTACACCGACTACCTTTTCTCTACGCCGGCCTTCTTAACTGCCTCCTAGTTCTTTTGGGATAGTATTTAATCCGATCAGTGTGGGTAGAGGTAGGGAACCCGTCCAGCTTTGGAAACACTGTTACGATTATTCCTGGTGGCCCGATTGCCTCATTTTTCTTCCCCAGTTTGTTGAGCTTTGCCAGGTGATTCCGGGCATTGGCTAATCCTTGGGGTTGAGCAATAAGCCTCTTCTCAGCACAACAGTAAATAATTCCGTGGCGATTTCCCGGGAACGACCTGTATTTTCGCAACCCAGTTGTTATTTTTTCGCCAGCTTTGTTTAGCTGTGTCTGGGGATTTTGTGGAAGAGTAAGTCGACTATCAGGATCGGGGGCACTTCCGATGACCTAATCTTACACAATACGCTTTCCCAACAATTATACGAAATATCCTTTCTTTCCATCTTAATATTTACTATGAATTTTAACCCCTAATAAAATTTGTTTAAGATTCCTTTTTGGAATGGTTATTAGTGATTCGTGGTAAAAAGAGGTTTCCGAGAAGTGCGGTACTTGGGGCGATAGATCTTGTCTCAACCAGAAAGATCTACCACCTACAAATTTGTAAACCAGTAATGGATAATTCTGCCCTTCTTTTCCCTCCACACTTCGTTTTAGGGTTAACAGAAAATCCAGATTCTTTTCAAGAGACTCAAGAAAAGCTTAGTCGGAAGACCCTCGAACCTCCGGGGGTAGATGACCGGAGAAGAGAGAAAGGGAAACTCAGGGATAACCTTTTAAAGTAGTTGAACAACATACTCATCCTACATTAATCATTTCTATAACCTTTTTGGGAGGGAGAATTTTTTTTGGAAGATGGTGTCAGCAGGTTTGGGCTTAAGTTAGTCGTTGTAACGATGTGAAATTCTTCTCTAGAGTTAAAGTTAAAAGACCAACGTAACTATCGTACGGTGTTGTGCGAATCTTGTGTATTTCCATCAGTTGATAAGCACTTAGTCGGAGAAGAGACAGACTTAGGACCGTTGAGTCCTAATTTATCAAGGAATTTGATTAGTTCACCTGCCAGTAGTATTTCTTTCACACAGAACACATTTTTCTGGCGAAAAGTGTACGCAACAATTTTTTCGCGTGTTATGTTCTCTACATTTTTCAGAATCTACATACTCCGTTTTTATTTGAAACAATCTTTCTCAGATTTAGACCCCACAGCGTTCAGCATTTTAAGTTCAAGCAAGCAACCAGCAGCTCATTTTAAGTGAGTGCGCACACCCGAGCGATTCTGGTCGATATCGCTGTCTAGGATGTTCAATTCGCTATC
The DNA here is from genome assembly GCF_000648675.2 of Cimex lectularius. NCBI lineage: Eukaryota > Metazoa > Arthropoda > Insecta > Hemiptera > Cimicidae > Cimex > Cimex lectularius. The sequence continues at coordinate 2,227,026 of NW_019392656.1, forward strand.
ATAAGTTGGCCTAGTATCGGCAGACCTGTGTGTACCATGAGATTAACTTTAATTAACCTTTTGAACCAATTGTTTGATCCAGCCAGTGTACGCAGGTAACAGTTACTCTTTGTTGTCTTAAAATCTCTTTCGCTATTGATGATCAAATTATAGCAACAAAGTGAAACTGGCTATCCTCGGTTGTAAAAAGCAAAAAACTTTTTCGAATACTTCAGTAGCTTAGGATGGAGCTTGTAAAAAGTTCCTTGCAACTATCTATTGGACCATCAATTGGATGCACACGATGTTCACGCTTTTTTTTTCTTCTCCTTTACAAATTGGCAATAATAACTGATAGACATTTTGTACAACCACTGGACAAAGGCTGTCCACTGGAGTTTGACCTGCAACACACGAAGTATTCGACCGATTATATTGGACAGCGCTCACCACCAGCCAACGAAACAGTTTGGCTAATCTGCGCAGTTGCAACCTAATCAGATTTGGCAGGGCACGAAAAGATTCGTTGACTATTTCTTTGATGTAATGTATCCTGTTTCTTTCCTTTCAAAGCTCGCAAGGAGGTTTCTCTGAATTGAACTCTTACTTCCGCTCTATTGAGAAATCGTCGTTTCTTCACTCTCACGTTGTCTTCTTTTCTAAGAAGTATATACTCCAGTCCACAAATGGATTTTTACCAGCACTTATTGCAAGGAGGTTTCTCTGAATTGAAATCTTACTTCCGCTTTATTGAGAAATCGTCGTTTCTTCACTCTCACGTTGTCTTCTTTTCTAAGAAGTATATACTCTAGTTCACAAATGGATTTTTACCAGCACTTATTGCAAGGGGAAATTTGTTTCCCAGTTGAAACCAGAAACTCTGCATTGCGTACCTAACCTATTTAGCTCGATCCTGCAATTCAGCACTACCTTGTACAGAGCACTATGGCTTATTTCTTAGGTAATATTTAATTGTTTATTCAATTGACCTATTTAATTATTGTGATAATAGTATTAAAATGATTAAATAATATTCCTCTATTTAGATTACAATAGTTAACCTCCTCACAACTTACAAGCAATTTCATTATTTTTCATGTTCCCAGAAGATTTTTAACTTTCGATCGATATATTTCTTTAAGCCATTGAAAATTAAACATAAATAAGTTGAGAAATATCCAGCAAATATTTAAGTACAAGTCGAACAGAAATTCATAATTTGAATCTTCTTAAATCATCTCCGCCCCTGCGAGTCAAGAAATGCAAACCCGCAAAGCTTTCTTGTGTTGAATTTTAATCTAAACTGTTATGTTTATTTCTGAATTACTATGTGATTTATCTTTTATTAATTGAATTAATGAAAGAATTCGTTTTTTCTAAATTGATTATTTGTTTTGTAAGCGGCTCTGACGCTCTTCGAACTAATAGTTAAGCTCTTAGGAGGGAATTTAGTACGCTAATCACTTTTTGTAAGGAGGAAGGTAAAGTTCCATAATAGAACAACCAGAGAGATAACATTCGTAAATATTTATTTTGACACTTTTCTGGACCGTCTGTATGTTGGCATAAATAAACAAACAATGTGACTGTTAGCCTCAGACTTATTTCCGCGCAACAACTTGTAATTCTCGGGATTTTTCATTACGGAGCCCACTGGTTCTTTGTTCTACTGGGCTAACGCGACCTCAATCCTTGGTGACCCACCATACGCTTGTGCCAAAGGGTCCGCATAGCATTGTCTGTTAAATCGAGGCGATATAATTCAAATATGGGATCTGGCGTTTATAGTCAAACGGGGGCCGGGACCCAACAAGGATTTAACTGGAGAAAATCAAACTGAAAGCACGACTCGATTCTTCGAGAACATTTGTTTATGCACTTGCACATGTATTTGTTTAATTTAAACAATGTTTAAAAATCCCACGGCCTGAAGATGATCTCCATAAAGATTGAAACGTTGGCACGATAAGGAAAATGTTTTTCTAAAACCTACGTCACGCCAGACAGCATCTCGCGTCCTCTAAATAATCATTAACTAACGGTCACTAAACACCACATATTTCATAATTTCAGTTCATTTGTTTTTCATACCATGTTCCCCAAAGAGTTGAAACTGTTGGTCATGTAAATCCACTGCTTTGTGGTAAGGTATGTAAGAATAATCTGGATCTCGGTATGGTCTGGATGAAAAAACAAATTCAGTTGTTATCTGCTAAGCATTCGACTTATTTTAAGGTCATCAACAGTGCAAAATATTCTTAAAACATGACTTTAACCAGTATATTCTACACCATTTATTTCAACTCAATTCCGTCTTTTAAATGTACAAAAACAACAACAAAATCTTAATCAATCTACCAAGCTACCACCATCTGGGATGAGCTTATTCGCCAAATGACATCCCAAACGATGCTCGCCAATGCCAGTTTTCAAATCATCCCTTTCTCCTCCAGGATCTTCTTCCTTTCAGCTTCGTGGGGCCTCGACAGTCGACTCTATTCGACGTCATAATAGCTGGCCCTTCCTGATTGAGTCCTTTCGCCGAGTCTCAGAAAGAGTGTGGCTGCTGTCTCCCCTTGGTGCTGGCTGACTGGTTGGTGCCTTTCTTTAGACTCGTTCCCACGCCGTGGGTGGGCCGGCGAAAACGTGTTTCTCGTACCTGGTTAATACGACCCCGAGTTACGAGGTCCCACGTCAATAATGACAACCTTTCAGCATTAAGTAACTGGACGTTAGCTATTTATTAAATCCATTATATTTAGTGGTCTGATTGACCAAATTTTTTCTTTCAATTAATTAATCTTTTTATGTAAGGTTTTGGTTGAAATGAAAAATTTAGTGTCACGAGCGGAATTCGAACCCACGATCTTCGGCTTAGTTATTATTTATTTCATCGGTTGCCCAACTCAACTTTGTTTCCCAGCTTCATGGGATACATCCTGGTGCCTCCCGTCAGGAACTGCGACACCCTTCAGATTTACAGCCATTTTTGTGTGGACGGGGACCGGCTTACAACATAAATAAGTTTTTAATAGATGGTTTCACATTTTTTCCCATATAGATTCAGTCCCAACATTGACCAGGACTATATCAGTGTTCCAATTAATACGTAACTTTATTTATTTAGAAATCGATTAATGGTCACTAATCACCACACCACATTAATACGTAACGCTATTCCAATTAACATATGATACTATTTCAAGACCATGTAACACTATTCCAATTAACATTCCATTGTAATAGTAGTGTTACAGTTCTTGAAAATGTTGGGACCGAGTCTATATTGAAAGAAATTTGAAATCATCTGTTAACAACTTTATTAAGTCAATTTTGTAGATATCTGTAAGATTGTTTTTCCCTGATGATGACCTTAAAATTGGCAGCTTTTATGTTATGCAGCTTTTATGTAGCTTATTGGAAGCTTGGCAGATAACAATTGAATTTTTCATCCAAACCATACCGAGATCCAGATTAATCATGAGTAAAAAAATGGTCGATACATCTACCACTTTACAAAAATATATGAAAGATCTCTGCAAACATGGATGATACTTACCATAAAAATGCATAGGTGAGACTTACACTGTCAATAACTTGAGTTCAGTATAATATGTAGTGTGCATTTTGAAGCTTGAAGGTTTAATGAAGTTTCATGTTTCGCAACGTAATACTGGTTTATGGCCGCTGAGTAATTTCAGAGCCCTGGAGGGCGGATTCTCATCCTATATAAACAAAGCATAAGTTAAGGGTACGCCTCTATAATGAAGTATACTAAAATAAAATAAATCGTTTATCGAAACATTAAAACCAATTATATTTTAAAAAAGGGAAATTTTAAAAAATCAATGGATGAAATTCTGTACGGTGTCATAAGATTACAAGGTGGAAATGAATTTTATTGTTATTTTTATCGTTCGTTCTGACGAAAAGGAATTAAATTAGAAACCAGCTGGGCTGCCGACGAAGCAATCTCATCTTGGGATCTGCTGAAGTCGCGTCTGCACTCAGTGCGGCAACCCAATACCTGAGAAAAGGCATGTAAGTAGTAATTCAATCTATAACCTCGTCTGTTTTTTTAAAAATACTTTTACTTTAGCTATATTGTTCTTAGTTGCGATAACTGACCCCAGGGGAAGAATAATTTATGATGGTAGTTCTTTATTAATTTTTTGTGTGGCATAAATTCTTCCTTCCTCATGCTGAAGGCTAGATTTTATGTATGACACCTTGATAATAGAAAATGGTAGAAGGACTTTTCCTATTTAAGCACTGAGAAAATTAAATGAAAAAATAATTGAACTAAAGTCGCATATTTTTCGAAGAACACGTGATTCCACAATTATTTCCTCGTTTGAGGCCGAAATGTTTAAAATACAAATATTAAGTCCCATCGTGGTGAGCAGTTTTTGGCTCTGATTTGGCAGGATGGTCCGGGTCGGAGAGGGGCCAGATCTTTTTAGTTTTCCTGGCCCGTTTCCACTGGCATGACACCAATCAGCAAAAACCGTCTCGACAAACGGCGATTCAGCCAAAAATCAACATTTCGATTGTTAGTACCTCGAGCTGGGAACAAAAATGATTACAATCAAGTAAAAAAAAGAAACTACGTTTTAAAACCTCAACTGAATGCATTCTGCTTGTCAGGAAGAAGAAAAGATCACCACGAACCGGCCAACAACAGCTTGTATAAAGAACACGAGTAAAGAGAATTAAAAGGGGCCATAATAGAAAAAGGGGGAGGGAGCTGAACAAAGGGTTGGGAATTGGGTCAGCACGCATTAGGCATTCGAATAATAAAGCTTCTCTACCTGCCAACTCGCTTTGATATAATCATGACTGTTTTAAACTTTTACTCACGCTAATAAATACACTCAACGTTTTTTTACTCTCAGACTTTGTTAATTTCATAATCGCATATAGGCTAGTGAATATAAGTTTAAAAAATTACTAAAAAGTTGCTTGTGGATGTGAATTATAACTTTTTTAAAGTGTGTGGTGTTTAGTGAACGAATATTTAATGATTATTTGGAGATCGTGAGATGAGGTCTGGTGTGACGTAGGTTTCAGAAAAACATTTTCTTTATCGTGCCATCGTTTCGATCTTTATTGAGATCATCTTCAGGGCCTGGGATTTATAAACATTGTTTAAATTATACAAATATATGTTATATGTGAAAAAAGTGAATTTATACAATGCAAGAAATTTTAGACTTTAAATCAAAGTATTTGTATTCATTCAAAGTGTTTGTTTTCTGTGTAAATATGCCATTCTTGTGTGTCGTTAAGAGTGCCATGACGTTTTCTGAGCCGTGAAGATGATCTCAATATAGGTTGAAACATTACAATTAATTAAGGTTTTTAGTTGAGATAAAAAAGTCAATGGCAAGAGCGGGATTCGAACCCACGATCTTCGCTAGATACGTCGCTGCTCTACCACTTGAGCTATCGTGACCTAGATCCACTCGGACACTAACTTCCTATCTCAACCTCACCTTTTGAATTTTCCCTATTGAATTTAATAGATCGAAACGTTGACACGATAAAGAAGATGTTTTTCTAAAACCCACGTCACACCAGACCGCATCTGACGATCTCCAAATAATAATTAATGTTCTATGTTCATATACGTTGGATTCTGAAGAGGTGGGGAAGGAAGTCGGGATAGAAAGACATTTTTATAGGAGGAGCTTCTTTGAGGTAAAAGGAGACGACAATGGAAAGAATGGGTCGGTTCGGCCTAATAATCCTTTCAGGATTATATAGACGGGGATAATTAGGGAAAGGAAAGCCAAATGGTTGAAGAATTAGACTACGTAGAAATGTTTGATGTAATGATTGTTTTTTATGTTTTGTGTGATGTGATGATGATAAATGCATGTTATCGACATTGAATTTGATTAATGATATTGGCGGAGCTGCGAGTGAGTTTACATGTGTCTGTTCTGTGATTGATGCTGTAAACCATTTCTAAAAAGTTACGTTTGTTTGTTTTGTTCTGTGTGTAATATTTTTGGATTGTTGAAGTCGATATTGTGTTTGTGTTCAAAATGGTGGGTAGCCAGTGCTGTAGGATTTTGTTTGGGTTTTTTGCAGTCATAGATATGTTGCTTTACTCTCTTATCCAGATATTGCGATGTTATACCGATGTAAGTTGCCGGACAACTTTTTATTAAGTGTTACTTGATGAGAAAGTTCTGAAGATTTGTTATTTATGTAAATACATTTTAATTGAAGGGTAAGAATCTGATCGTTGAGTGGGTAGATAAACCGCCCACTGATGAGAGATTAAATATGGAGGTTTATTTTTCTCCTCTTCTAAATTAATATGCCAATTTGTAACAAATCCTGTTATTAAATATATTTACCCTTCTTTTCCGAGTGTTTAGTCATTGAAGCACAACTACAGATGGAATACTGCCTGAAAAACTATAAACTAAAACTACTCACCACAAAAATTGGTCATTTTTGAATTTAGACGATCTGAAACAGTATGTTGATCTTTATCCATCCATTTTTTTAACTAAATTACATTGACAGGCAAAAAATTCCGCCCACTTGTAATATAACTTGATTTGTACATATTTTTTATGTATAAATCAAAGTTTCACGTTTTTTAACGTTTAATAATTGTGTCTGTGCCTAAAAAAGTGAAAAATGTATATTGCTAAGGAAAATGAAAAAAATAAAGAAATTAAAAAAATAAAAAATAAAAAAGACGGACAGATAAAATTTGTTTTAATTTTGTTTTAGATTTTTAATTAAATTTCAATATCGCGTATTTCCTCCTCTTGCCCTAATTACATCTCGAAGACGCCTCGGCATTCTTTCTACCATTCTGGAAATGTCTCTTTGCTGGAAGTTAGCCCATTCTTCACGAATAGTCCTTTCAAGTTCGTAAAGTGTGTCAGGAAGTGATGGACGTGTCTTTTGAGGTTATCCCATAAATGGTCGATGGGGTTCAAGTCTGGAGAACGGGCTGGCCAGGTTAAGACCATGATGTTTCGCTGTTGAAGGTAGTTTGTACTATGCATGCGACATCTGGATGAGCATTATCGTGCATTAGAATAGGAGTGTCGCTGATTTTATCGAGGATAGGCAACGCAGGATGTACCAAAATTTCATCCTCACAGCGAATGGCCGTCAAAGATCCTCCACAACAACCATCTCTGTGCGACTCTCTAATAACAGGCTTCGTACCTTTCGATTCGCCTTCTCCATATTCCTTCACGCCCATCTGGAGATCGAAGAGCAAATCTACACTCGTCAGTAAAAAGTACAGCAGACCAATCGTCCAAAGACCAATGTGTTCTCGACAAATGCGAGCCGTGCAACTCTGTGTGTTCTGGCTGATTCTGGTCCTCTTACGGGGTGAAAAGCCTTCAGTCCATACTGATTTAATCTTCGTGCAGAGCGTTCAGAAATTTGGACACCTCGAACTTCCTGGAGGTGATGAATCGCTTGGACAACAGTAAGGTGCCGGTTTCGCAAAATTCTCAAAGTCAAAAACGGTCATCCTCTGGTTCTGTTACCCTAGGGCGTACAGGACGGGGCCTTCTATGGTAGGACCCAGTTTCTCAATAAAGTCTAAAGGCGTCTCGCAGTGTTTCACAGGGAACTCCGATGGTAACAGCCGCATACCTGATGGGACGTCCATCATCAATAAGTGCCACACCACGCGCAACAACCTAGACACTAAGTGGCATTTTTAAGTTTAAAAATTGAAATTAAGAAAACAAAGATGAAAACTAAACTGTTTATTGCTTCAGAATTCAAATGAAACTGAATAATCATTTTAAATTCCGTAAAAATTAAACATTGAAAAATCCCTTATCCTTGTTTTGGATTAAGGATTAAGCGTGTTTACGTTTAATTGATATATCTAATTTTAAACATAGCATAAATAAATATTTATTGATAAAAATGTAAGCGGCGGTCGAATAGTCTCTCAATATTCGCTTGCTTTTCTCTAAGCGACAAGAGAGGAGTCGGCGTAAGCGCCTCGGTACTTATTCTTGTGAAGGTAATGTTCTAGAATTCAATAAGTCAGAGTATATTCCTTAACATTTATTGTAATACAATTCCGTCTCTTAACTGTACCCAAACAACAGAATCTATCTAAATGTCAGCCACAGCTCTAAATCTGGGATGAGTCTATTAACAAAGGGACTTACCCCAAACGACGTTCGCCACGATTAGTGTCCACAGCATCCTCAGCTCCGTCTGTTCTGTCGACCATCGACTTGGTTCCTTTTTTCGTTTTCCGTTTTCACTGACTGAATATTTCTCTCCGGACCTCTTTTCTTTCCGATAAGGCCTGCTCTATTTCCAACGCATGCCTTAACGCGTCTTTCAGAGTAGTATGTCGTCCAATGACGACCTGTTTTCCTACTTCTCCCCTAAGTCCTCGGGAGAAAGCCTGAACAACCTTTCGTTCAATCCCCTTGGACCACCAAGAGGATTCTTTACCTGGCCGACCCATCTTGGCTCCTAATCCGCTACACCGTTCTGCAATTTCGTGAACACTCTCGTTTGGGCATGGCTCGACCACATGTAGCAACTTCTCGAAGTGTTCAAAATTTCTCGGGTCGCTAAAACGATCCCTCAACGCATCGGCTAGAGCCTGATATGTTGCTCTACCTTTTCCGTTCGGGTGGGTCCGAACAAAGGCCGCCGCCGGGCCATGGAGTTTAAGTTTACATATTACGTACTTATCCTCCTCTGTCCAGTTCCCGCAAGCTGCAACCTCTTCCAAGTTGTCTAGGAACTCCTTACCGGCTTAGCAGTCACTTCTCCTCCCCAGGATTTGATCATCACCTGTAAAGATAAGTCCCGCCGATAACGCCTCACAACAGTAATTCTGGACTCAGCCTCCTTGACCGTTTTCTCGAGGCTTTCTGCATGTTTTTGTTCGACTTCATCAGCGTTTTCTCGAGCTCCAATGAACGAAGCCATTCGACCCTAACTTGCTCACGTAATTGCTCCTCTACTTGCTCATAGCGACTGTTTCTAGTTTCTCTACCGGAGTAGAGGTGGAAAGGAAAATCAAAAGTCGGAGAAGTTCCCACGCCGCGGGTGAACTGGCGAAGACGTGTGTCGGGCGCATGGTTGACTCGACCCCAATTTACGATGTCCCACGTCGCTACATATTTTTGACCGTGTGACAACCCTTCAGCACTAAATAACTAGACGATAGTTATTTATTTGCTTGGTTGTCAACTATTGCAACTTTACGTTCTCCAGTTACGTGGGAAACAAGACGTGGTTCCAGTCCGGGCCTGCGGCACGCTTCGACGTTCTTATCTATCTGTCCAACTGTGTAATTATTTCAAAGTTACGTTTGCCAGATTTGAGGGGGACGTCACGCCGATCCCGTCTGGGTGATCGCCCCTTCAGATTTACAACCTTTGTTCCTAAACTAAACTTTATTGCTTCAGAATTCAAATGACACTGAATAATCATTTTAAATTCCGTAAAAATTAAACATTGAAAAACCCTTGTTTTGGATTAAGGATTAAGTGTGTTTACGTCTAATTAATATTTCTAATTTTAAACATATCATAAATAAATATTTATTAATAAAAACAATGAGACAAATTAAGTGCAGAATTTTCTTTTATCGAGAAAATGAAAAAATCTGTTGGGTGGAATTTTTTGCCTGTCAGTATATTTTCTCAAGTACTATTTAATATTTATTTTATAACATTTCCAAATCATTTTGATTTATAAACTGTTCAAACTATGTCCATTGTTCTGTCGACAAAGTCCGTTCTGTAGGTCAGCCGCTTCCTTCCAAAGTGACATGCCGAATCAATGAATATCTCTTGGTCGAATATTTTGCATTCGAAGATTATGTGTCGAGATTGGGGTGTTCCACAGCTTGGGCAATGAGGGTTATCAATCATCTTTAAGTGCCATGGGAGGCTTAAAGGTGTGACTTAAATTTAAATTCATGCGGTGTTCAATGGTTGGAATAAATGCTTTGGCGTGTATTACCTTTATCACCTCCCTCCACTCATTTTCCCATGTCGTTATTGACTTCCGATTAGCCCAAAATTTGACGTAGGTTATTGGTGATCTTCGTCCGTGGGACGGTGCAGAACATGGTCAACTATGTACTTTTTGTCTGAATTTTTCGAGAAATCTGAATTAATTACACAAGAAATTTTGTAGTAAAATTATTAATGTTAAGATCATTTAAAATGTTTACTTTTTTACATCGACAAATAAATTATCAGGGAGATCTACAGCTTTCATCATAAACATTGATCAAAGACAAAGCATTCCATGTCCTGAACACCTCGCTTGAAATGTTTTGCCCAGTATTCTTCTGGCTGTCGAGTTCTTAAGTTGAATCTACCTTGCCTTTGATAGGCTGTATTTGAGAGTCTCTTTTCGACATGCATGAAAACTTACCTTCCTTCACTTTCGAGTCTTTCGAAACTAAACTCGGTTCGAGTCTGGACTTTCTCTTCATTTTGCAAGACTAGGACAAACCTTGACCTGTGCGGGGGACCCTCTTTCGGCGTTGCGCCTTGAGTTACAGTCCCTTTTGAGTCTATATAAATACAATCCCCCCCTGCTTTTGCATTTTCTGTGCTTGCCATTGATTTGGACTTTCTCTTCATTTTGTAAGTCTTTGATGGACAGATCTTTTTCATGACGACCTGAACTTAAACCACTTACTTTGGCCCTAACCGTGCCTAACTATCAACAACAAATAAATGAAGTGAAAATACAATGCATAACACTTACTTACAAATAAGTAAGATCTATGAACAGATGGTAGTGAGGACTTTGGGGTTTATATAGTACTATAATCTTTGATTGAATATTTAGTGGTATGATTCACCAAATTACTTCTTTCAATTAATTAACATTTTTATGTAAGGTATTGGTTGAAATGAAAAAAGTTAGTCTCACGAGCAGGATTCGAACCCACGACCTTCGGCCCAACACGCCGCTGGTCTAACCACTTGAGCTAACGTGAGCATCGGCGTGTTGAGCCGAAGGTCGTGGGTTTTTTTTTCATTTTCTCATCTTTTTCATTTCAACCAAAACATAAAAATGTTAATTAATTAAAACAGCGGTGATAGTTTTTTGGGATAAGATCGGGTGATTTGATTGTTGATGTCAAGATGTAATATGGCAGGAGGTGATCTGTAAGTCCATCAGCCCATATTGATTTTGTAATTAAAGACTAACTTGTTAGCATCATTTTCCATGTCCTGAACATTACGTACGAAATGATTGCCCTGAAATGCCTGCCGGATGTTTAAGTTGAATCTCTCTTGCCTTGACATACCTTGCTGCATTTGACTGTCTGGACTTTCTCTTCATTTTGTAAGACTTGTCATGTGGCCTCTTCGCCTTTTTCGGCTTTTGCCTTGGGTTTACAGACTCTTTAGTGTCCCTATAAGTGAAATCCTTATTTTAAGACCTTCAAACTAAAACTCTTGCTTTTTGTCATTGGTCTGGATTTTCTCTTCACCTCGCCAGTCTTCGATCAGATATATATTTTGATGACAGCTCTCGCTTTCCAGCCGTAGGATTTTCGATTTCGCTTCGGTTACAGTCTACTCTAGATGAAATTAAATCTCTTGTTTTTGACTCAATAAATCAAATTCACTTTCTTCAAATGGTCTAGATTTACGACTCCGCGTTCTGCGCCGTCATTCCTTTGGTTCGAGATTCTCCTTTTTTCAACTTTGCAATTTCCGTTTTTTTATTGGCTCGAGTAGTTGTGGAGTTAGAACAGCTAGCATCAGAGCATCATCATCAAGTACACAAAGAGAGAGAGAGAGAGAGAGAGAGAGAGAGAGAGAGAGAGAGAGAGAGAGAGAGAGAGAGAGAGAGAGAGAGAGAGAGAGAGAGAGAGCGGCTGCTCCGACTGACTGCAAAGCAAGCGTTGTCACCATAATATATGTCTGATCAAGGACTGGCAAGATGAGGAGAAAATCCAGGCCAATGTCAAGCACCGATAGTTTAGTTTAAAGGCCTCAAAAACACAGGGAGTTAATTTTACTTAGAGACTGAAACTCCAAGGTAAAACGCCCAACCGAGGCTTCTTGTCCTGTCAAAGTCTTTCCAAAATGAAGAGAAAGTCCAGACTAGGACCGAGTTTAGATCGAGACTCCAAAGTGAGGGGAGTTAAGCTCACACACGTGTCAAAACGTGACTGTCAACTACAGCCAAGTTTTCACTGTTAAGGCAAGATAGATTCAACTTAAGAACTCGACAACCAGAGGAATGCTGGCGGAATCAGGAATCAGTGATTCGATGTGAGATGGATGGTTCAGGACGTGGGATCTGATGCCAGTGTGTTGTCTTTGATGAATGTAAATATATTAAAACGAGATTAATTCTTCTCTACGATTCGTTTAAATTAATCGTAAAAGTACCATGTATGAATGTTATGATTAATGATTTAATGTCCCTTATCATTTGTTTTTACGATGTGCAAAAAGTGATAATTAAAAATGCCCGCCTGTGATTTTAACATTGATAATTTGACTACAAGTTTTCTCCGTAATTAATTCAAATTCAACGGAAAATTTAAACAGTTAGATAAATTTCATAGTTGGCCATGTTTTGGGTCTTTCCACGGACGAAGCTAACTTACTGTTTCCAAAATTTGACCACCAATTGCCCAACTTCAAAAAATGTCCAATAATTGTGTAAGCGGCAGTCTAACTCTCTACATTCGCTTGCTTTTCTCTAAGCGATAAGAGAGTAGCCGGCGTAAACGCCTCGCTATTTATTTTTGTGTAGAGGATGGTGAGGTTCTAGAATTGAATAAACCAGAGAGTTCCCAAACATTTATTTGAATTTATGCTTTTGAGCCTTTGAACGAGACTCACTGATTTGATCCCTTGTACGAGACTGACTTTTGATTTCCATATCATTCCTTTTTATACCAGTTGTCTACCTGGGTGGAAAGGAAAATGAAAATTCGGGGGTGTTCCCACGCCGCGGGTGGTTGCGCACCTGGTTGACGCGATTCAGATTTACGATAACGTCGCTTCATATTTTTGCCCTTGTGACAACACTTCAGTAATAGATACCTCGCCATTAGTTTTTTTATGTGATCGGTTGTCCAAGTATTGCAACTTTATGTTTTCAATATCAGGAACATCACGTGACACCCATCTGGGTCTGCGAAACCCTTCAATGTTCTGATTTATTGGACCAAACTGTGCAATTATTGCAGTGCTAGGTTTCCCTGGTCTCTGAGAAACGTAACGTCCCTCCTGTCCGGGTGATCGCCCCGATTTACTGCCTTTTTGTGTGGTTTTAAACTAATTTTTCATTGTTCTTATTTTAACAAATACAACTTATTCTAAGACGGGTATCGGCGGTTTGGGTTGTTGGTTTGGGTTATTGGTTACGACCATTCCAGTCGGAGACTTGCAAAATGAAGAAAAAATTCAGACCTGTACCCACCGTTCCTTCTGAGACGATCTCGAGTAACGAGTCATTGAGTCTTGAATCCCTGTCTCCCTCCCTAGTCTCGTTACTTCATTGTCGATTCCTTTGATTTTCCAGTTATCCCTTAATATATTGGACCTGCAAATTGGGGTCAGGTCATCCGACTAAAATATGTGCGTGCAACAACCCGCAATTCCTGGGGCTTTTCATTACGTAGCCCCCGAGCAGCATAGTCATTCTATCGAAGGGGCAAAAAACCAATCGTCGCCGCGATCCCAAATTTATGGCGACCCTAGATTGATGAGACCTGAACGCGAACATTCCCTTAAATAACTCACAGTATTGTTTGTTATTTATTGGTGTTATTAGGTCGTCGCATTTCTACTCTACACCCTCCAGGATTTTAGGAATGAAAATTTTTCTTATACTATTTCCTTATATTAAGTTCTAAAGATAAATACACATTTGTTATTTCAAGTCATAAATCGCGTTCATTGCTGGCAGAGTGAACGTCGACACATTGAAAAAGGTGAAATGTGGAAGCACGACTGACGACCAGCGCAGCGAGGATAGGCAGACCAAAATGATCAGTAAGGATCAAATTATAGGTTCATCTCCTAACCGACCATAGGAGGAATCTCACGATTTACCAATTACATTATAAAGTAGGGTCGGGAAGAACGATGGGCACAGTATGCGGTTGTGCATGCGCGGTCCCTTCCTCCGACACCGCGATCACATCGGGACCTATGACCCTTTCTCTTCTCCCCTTTTCGCTGAGTTGGCGTTTCCTTAAACTTACTCCAGCTTTTATTACAAACAATCAAGTAGAATAATATAATGCACAGTTGGCGTTAAAAAAACGAACCGTGGTAATCAAAGCGGAAACAGTATTTCAGGAAGTTAGTTATTTTCGAACGCATAAGGCCATAAGCATCATGCTGATCAAAATGTGGCGTCGGCGACTGGCGATACAAACTTTGCCAGTGAACTTCTCACCTCATGCATCAAAAAAGTTCGTACAACTATGGTCCGATTCTCAACTCTATGCAGATATCCAACGTTTTATTTAATTTTTCAACTATCTACGGTTTTCGTCATAAATCTACTCGTAGCTCTTGAACTATTCAACTTTTACGGAAATAAAAAAGCATAGAAAATAGCGTTCAATTTCCTTAAAGAAATTTCCTTAAATAAATAAATCACAAGTTCACAGTAGAGTTTGTCAAATTTCGTAACTTCTTCTTCGTTTTATATGTATTCTAGCGGTATGCCTTTTTTCTTTAATTACATCGAACCAAAATTAAGAAATTTTATGCTAAATGGGAAAAAAACTGGTGTCGGTGTAAAAAGGGCGAATGGGGTTAATGTAGTAATTCAACTTTTTGCCCTAGGAAAAATTTCTTTTCCAACTTTAACTTAATAAAAAGCGCAGAAAAGAAAGAAAAATGAATTAAAACACATAAAACTTAGAAAATAAATATTATTTTGAGATCGTGAGATGCGTGAGATTTATAAACATTGTTTAAATCCCAGGCCCTGAAGATGGTCTCAATAAATATCGAAACGTTGGCACGATAAAGAAATAGTTTTTCTAAAACCTACGTCACGCCAGACTGCATCTCACCATCTCCGAATAATCATTGACTAACGGCCACTTAACACCACACATAGAAAATAAAGAAAGCAAACAGCCAAAACAGATTTGGACAAAATAACTACACTAAACACAGTCAAAAGAAAACAAAAGAATCAATACGGAAGTTGTAAAAATCAACTTTCCCCTAAGAAAAAAATAAAGTCATTAATATCATTTAGTCACAATTGCACACCCGTGTTTGGGGAGTCCAGAGTAAAGGTAAAAACTGAGAGCATATTCAGTAACATTTATTGTACACAATCCCTTCTCTTAACGGTACCCAAACCACAGAATCTAATCAATCTACAAGTCAGCCACAACTCTAAACCTGGGATGAGTCTATCGACAAAGGGACTTACTCCAAACGATGCTCGCCACGATCAGTGTCCACAGCATCTCTTCTCTCGACCTCTGACTTGGCTCGATTGGTCGCAACGGCTGATCCTCGCTGGCTCTGGCTGGCCGAGTCCGCTTGTTGAATCCCAGACCGAGTGTGGCTGTTTCTCTCCCGGTCCTTGATATTGACTGCCTGGAGTGAGTCTCGGATTTTGACTCAGGCAAGTCTTCCGAGGTTACTCCTGAGAGAGTCCTGGTCTTGACTGCCTGGGGTGAGTCTTGTATATTGACTGCCTGGGGTGAGTCTCGGATTTTGACTGCCTTTTGATTTTCCAGTCATCCCTTTTATACCGGGTCTCTCCCGGAGTAGGGGTGGAAAGGAAACTCAAAAGTCGGGGGAGTTCTCACGCCGCGGCTGGGCCGGCAAAGACGGCGGTCTTGCACAGGGTTGACGTATTCCCAATCCCCCGTTCTTACCTAGCTGTCTACCTGGGTAACCATTTCCAAGCTACATTTGCCAGAAGTGTCACGTAGTTCCCGTTTGGGCGGTTGCCCCTTCAAAGCACAACCCCTGTCCCTTTTCCTCGTTTACCTATTTTGTTCTTATTTTACAATTTAACTTATCGCTAAGACGGGGGCCGGCTTACAATATATTTTTCAGAAATGAAAGCAGGCACTCTGATTCAAAAATAGTTATTCCTTTATGTAAAACAAAGATGTATCATAACTCATTCTATCTGAAATCCATAAGACTGTATAATGAATTAAACGAAAATATATTTTTAAAAAGCCTCAGTAAATTTAGAAATAAATATAGACTAAGATTGTTAGACAAATACTAATGTGAGTACCTTTTTCTAAAAATACAAATAGTTATTCATTGATAATTTAGTTATTCAGATATCGTGAGATGCGGTCGGGAGTGATGTAGGTTTCAGAAAAACATTTTCTTTATCGTGCCAACGTTTCGATCTTTTATTGAGATCATCTTCAGGGCTCAAAGTGTTTGTCTTCTGTGTAATTGTGCCATCCTTGTGTGTCGTGTTGAGAGTGCCTGTAAGATTTTGCTGTTTTATGTTTATATATGTTTGGTTTTGAAGGGGTGGGGAAGGATGTCGGTACTTGGGCACTATTATACTTTCGTACTAAGATTGCGCGTACACTCAGGTCTAATCGTGCGGAAATTTTCAAAATACAATATCCACAAATAAAATTAATTTATCGAGTTTCAAATTTATTTTGATATTTAAAATTTCGCTAGGGGAGAACGTCAATTTGTAAAGTTGTATCATCAATTTTTAAATAATTTTCCTCTTAATAAAAATATGAACAAACCTANCTCTCTTTCTCTCTCTACCTATCTATCTATCTATCCCTTCCTACTTATCTATCCATCTATCTATCTATCCAATCATATCTTTACTAGAAATATTTTTTTAAACAAATATAATGGGGTTTCGCGCCCGTTTTTGGTAATTTTAAACTCGGTTTATGGGTGTTTGAGTTTCCCCAATGTGGATAAACCATAAACGTATTTGACATTTTATTCTTCCCCTCAGAACACAAATCAACAGCCCTTCATCATGTTATGACATCTGGAACATAATCGCCATTACCCCAAAGATTAAAACAAAACCGGCGACAGGCGACTCATGTCTTCCAGTGTGATAGGGTTAATCTCGTATCATTTGTCTTCTCTCTTCTTAGCCTACAGGGAGGATAAGAAAATTAATAAGATAAAAGTAACAGTTATTTTAACAATTCTGATAAGATCTTTTGATGATTCGTTGACGAACTTTCAAAACGATAAATTTAGTGAGAACAGTAAATATTATCAAAAGGTGTTTATTGGTCATGTATAGGCCATTTTGTATCACATAAAAGTAAATTATTATTATCTAATTATTGTCCCCCCAAAAGTTAGGAGGTTTACAAGCCCAAGAACAAAAGAGTTTTGTTTTTACAAAGAAAGGCTTTCTATAAACCAGTCATGATTTAAGATGTAATAATTCTGAAGCTAATTTAAAAGGATTTGTTGTGTTTTTGCGTAATGATTTTTGAATCTATAATCATTCGCTAATGGTGTTTGTCAAACCCGTGCCCATTGTTTGCTTTGGATGGAACCGGTCTGTTCATAATTTAGTGAAACTTCCATCATTTGAATTAATCGTATTATAACAGGATATTTCATTTTTAAAATTAAAATAAAATTGATCTGGATTAATTTTGTACAGTTAGAAGTATGTTGTTGTATGGGGACTTTTCTCTCGGACAGCTTGAACTAATCAAAATGACGTTCGGCGTATAATTTTGTTTGAAAATAATTGTCATAGGTTTAGGCCCTGCTAGTCCACTGATTCGACAGAGCAGGATGCTATAAATTACAGAAAGTGGGAACGCGGCAACCAGATTGTCCAAGGGTCAAGACCCTAAAAAGAACTTACAACCCAAAATGTGAGCCAGGACCCAGGATTTTTTTTCCTTTGTTCCACGCTACCCTTGCTGAGCCGAATATAAAAGGGGCTTGGGCTGTAAAATGACAGTCCATCTCCGAAGTCCGTAGTGAAACAATGTTGCAAGAGACTGTGATCGATCTATGCGGATCTTTGTGGGAAGACTGGACAACCTGCGACTGGAGTTGGCTCGATATGAAAAACCCGGAAAAAGAAAAACCGGAATTCATGGACATCTTCTACTCTGAGAAACTTATGAATATGGTAGCTGGTCTTAACACGTTTCTTCCTCGGTGAGTCAATTCAACACTAAAAACATTTCTTCTAAAATTTTTGTCTTAAATTTAAATTTCAAAGAAGAAATGATTGTTAGAAGCGTTTCGATCCTGCCATAACAGTGAGCCTAAACTATCGGAAAATTATAATGAATTTTTTATTCGTAATATTAATATTTATTTATTTTAATTTTATTATTATCATTAATAGACTTTAAGTTGCTTAGGACGTTTGAAATTGTGTATTTCACAGTCGGCGTAAACATAGTGGTAATCCGACCATTTATCACTGTGTTCATAATTTTATTTAACATTCCTGTATTCACGTTTTTAAATTCCATAAAAAATGTATCGACTACTTCCATCAAGCCATTTTTTTTTTATTGTTTGATAGTTGCCTATCAAATTGGCCTGACTAACCTCGCTGATTTTTGTAAGTTCAGACGTGTTTAGTTGGCGTTTCGCCATCTTCAGTGTGATATCTCTGAAGTTTTATTTACGAGGTCGTGAATGACGTGAGGGCTAAGCGGGTATTATTATTGTTTATCAGTGTGCTTGGTGGATTAAGTAGGGTTTTTTTATTGCTCTGGTCGGTCTTTTTGATCTTCCGTCCTTTTGTGTAATGTTTTAAATGGTTAATTCACTAATTTCGTGGTCCGCTTGACCAATTAATACATGACAATTAATTAAGGTTTTTAGTTGAGATGAAAAAAAGCTAATGGCACGAGAGGGATTCGAACCCACGACCTTCGGCTAGATACGCCGCTGCTCTACCACCTGAGCTATCGTGAGCTCGATCCACTCGGACATCAACTCCCCATCTCAACCCCACCTTATGAGTTTTCCCTCCTTTTGCCATTTTTCAAATGTCGTGTAATCGGTTTGGATTCTCAACGACAATTGAAATGGCGACGGAGAGCTTTAGTGAAGTGTACTTCATTTTTAAATCATTTTCATTAATTTCGTGATCCGCTTGACCAGTTAATACATGACAATTAATTAAGGTTTTAAGTTGAGATGAAAAAAACCAATGGTTGAAGGGTCCGATTCTTATTCACGATAAAGCCAGGCGACACGTCGCAATGCCAACCCTGCAGAAACGTAAGGACTTAGAATATGAAACCTTACCCACCATATTCACCCGACCTCTTGCCTACTGGAAGATGATGTGATGCGACGTTGATGTCTTGATGTGCAGCAGTATGTAGACTGTGATACATTATAGATACGTGAGGTAGATAGATTTGCCAAGACCTGATGACGCAAGGGCTTGGTTCCTGCGTTGATGGTTTGACGGTGAGCTCTCGTGGTAGAATTTTAGACTTTTTAAATAAAATATTTTTTTCTTCGATAATTGTGTCCCCAAGATATTTTAGTTTGTGTTTTTTCTCATTGCGCCCACTCAAGAGACGAAGACATTGTTCTGTATGTTTCATTGGCGCAAATTCTTCTATGGTAAAGCAGTATTTCACAGCTTCCTTTTTAATATAGTACGTTTTTATCCCATAAAGTATTTATTTTAGTTAAATAAGTGATACTAACAAGAGAGCTTATTTAGCCATGAGAATATATTTAATTGTACGGACCCAGCCATATTTACAGATTCCTTCCTAGTAAATGGGCATATACACGATTTATCTGTCGATATATTGGTTGTCCGGAAAATAATGCAGGATTTTGGTATTAAACAAAAAAAAAGAAACTAGTTACTTTAAAGCAATGTTCTTTAATCAAAATAATTTCCCATACTCTCAATACATTTCTCCCAACGTGTTGGTAACTTATTAATTCCGTCTGAGTAGAATTCAGAATTTTTAGAATTGATAAAGTCAATAAATGCATTTTCCAGTTCCGTTTGATTTTTGAATATTATGTGTTGTAAGTAGTGGTCCAGGTGTCTAAAAAAATGGTAGTCAGTAGGCGAGAGGTCCGGAGAGTAGGGTGGGTGAGGCAAAGTTTCATAGCCAAGCTCCAATAATTTTTGTGACGTTACACGTGACACATGTGGTCGAGCGTTGTCATGCAACAAAATGGGCCCTTTCCGATTGACCAAAGAGGGCTTCATTACTGCCAATTTCTGATGCATGGTATTAATTTGGTTACAGTATGATTCAGCATTGATGGTTTCGCCAGGATTTAAGAAGCTGTAGTGTATTAAACCAAATGAAGCCCACCATACCGTAACCATTACCTTTTTTTGATGAGTTGGGGGCTTTGGAAAATGTATTGGAGCTTCTCCTTTGTCGAGCCACTGTCCAGAATCCACTTTTCGTCACATGTAACAATTCTGGCCAGAAATGGGTCATTTTTGTTTCGACAAAGAAGTGATGCACAAACATCAAAGCGCTGATTTTTTTGGCGATCGTTTAATGAGTGTGGAACCCAATTTTCGAGTTTTTTCACTTTTCCAATCGCCTTGAGGTGGTCAGCGACGGTCGTTTTACTGACTTTGAGTTGCTCTGCAAGTTCTCGAACAGTTGTTTTGGGGTTTTCTTCCACCACTGATCGCAGAACATCATCATTAAGAGAGGAAGGCCTTCCACGACCTTCTTCATCTTCAAGGCTGAAATCTCCCTCCCGAAATTTTTTAAACCACCTTTGCACAGTGCACTCATTAACACAACCCTCGCCCCAGACTTGGTTAATGTTTCTAGCCGTTTGGGCTCCGCTTCGGCCGAGTTTAAACTCGTAAAAGAAAATCGTACGAAATTCTCGCTTTGACATTATAAGGATGACTGAATTATTTCCAAGTAGCGGAATGCTACAGAGGTAAACAAACAATATCATTTGGAAGAGGATTAATAAGTGTTGACATTCATACAAATGAGTAATCCTGTAAACGTAAACAGAATATTTTATATAGATTTTTTTTAATGAAAACTTAAAATCCTGCATTATTTTCCGGACAACCCAATAGTTTTAGCCGATCTAATTTGTACAAAAATCTATTGACATTGTAGCTTGTTTCAACTCTATTAATTCGTTTGTTTATATATTTTTTTGTCTTATGGCGGGCTAACGACATTGAAGCCCCAATTCACTGTGAGGCCGACGTGTTTTGTTGCTCGTGTTTGTTGAATGTGGTTTTCTTTAGTTTCACGAGGTGTTATTTTGTGTTGTGGGTTGTTTTTTCGTCGTTTTTATTAGAGTTTCGAATTTCTTTTTTTAACTTTTGGCATTTTCATAGCACTTTAGTTTTTGCGTTTTCGTGTGTACCGTGTAAAATTTCAGTCATTGATGTTGGCAATAGTGTGTTACTTATTTGTAAGTGTAAGCCAAGTAAGTCTGTTTATTTTGTTTTTTTTAATGTTGAGAATCCTAATTGATGCTTTATTCCATGTTTTTTAATGTTTGGTTTGTTGCGGTTTGTGCTGCGTATGTTTTTGTGTTTGAGTTAATTCGTCCGTATTTTGATTACGTATTTGGTGTTATGTTAATGTCTAGGAGATGTTTCCTAAACGAGCGTCTGTTTTATAAAATTTGTATGTTTTATATACATACCTTGTTTAATATAATAATAATAAAAGGACGATTATTTAACTCGAAAGAATGAAATTGTAAGGAGAGGGCCAGTGAAATTGGATTGTTTTGTTGGACCTTGTGTCATATTTACCGGTAGATGGCTTGTATTTAGTGGTACATTTAAAGTAATTTTTACATGGAATATTGACGTAAAGTAATTGCAATTAAGAAACGACGTCTCGGGGGGGATATTTAGGCCACGAGGCAGAGTGCAAATCAGCTGTTTCTCACCTCATCCCCAATTCCTTCCCGACCACGGTCGCTAGTTCAGCGGTTACCAAAATTGAAAACCGCAAGGGAAGAGCAGTCCCATTTCGGAAGAAAGCAGTTGCGGTGTGTGCAGGCCGTCATCCTCGGTGAGTGATTTTGTTCTCAGAGTCGTACGGGGTAGAGCGTGGGTCCTCGAAGGCGTACAGGTGATCGTCCTCGATAGCGCCCACTGTTGTTAGCGAAGGATGCTACCGATTCATCAGTTTTAGCATGTTCTTGTTTGCTTGAATAGATAGATTTCTTGGGTTATAACTATTTCAAAATAAAAGTATACTTAGATCTATTATCTCTTTCATTCTTCCACACCAGGTTTCAGAAATAAATACCTTATTTAATGAAAAACCATAAGAAACTAAATTTAAATAAGGATAATTAACTTACATTTCAACGGGTTGTAATTTTGCGACCGTGCTATTATGCTGAAATAGTGAGGAGCGGACAGGAATGAATTATTTTAGAAAATCAACATTTTTTTATTTCTTTTTCGGACGTTTCTACCTTGATGACCCGGATCATCCTCAGCGCCTGGGTAGAATAAAAAACTTATGCTGATTGGAAATAATAATAATTATAAACACGTGTGTGGTGTTTAGTGACAGTCAATGATTATTCGGAGACCGTGAGATGCGGTCTGGTGAGACGTAGGCTTTAGAAAAACATTTTCTTTATCGTGCTACGTTTCGGTCTTTATTGAGATCATCTTCAGGTCTCAAAGTGTTTGTTTTCCTTGTAGATGTGTCATTATTGTGTGTCGTGTTGAGAGTGCCCACGGTCTAAAACCTACATCACACCAGACCGAATCTCAAGACCTCGAAATAATCATTATACAATAGATATGTTAATAATACAAATTTCCGTACTCACATTGCTG
The DNA here is from genome assembly GCF_000648675.2 of Cimex lectularius. NCBI lineage: Eukaryota > Metazoa > Arthropoda > Insecta > Hemiptera > Cimicidae > Cimex > Cimex lectularius. The sequence goes on from NW_019392656.1 coordinate 2,249,799, forward strand.
TTATTATTGCTATGTTATTATTGTGGTGTCATGTTTGTCTCGTGTGAAATCGTTGAAAAACACGAATTTGTATTCTTCTGTTTTTATATGACTGACAGGGTGGAGAACGCGGCAAATCAGGAAATTTTCTTTGATCATGGGCGGCTTTATTTGACTCAAAGGAAGTCGTGAACGGGGATTTTCTGGATTGTAGTCGGAGTCTATTGGAAGGCACAGTTATTAAAATTGGAAAAGAAATTCGTTATTATGGACGATTATGGAGGAAAAGAAAATGTAAAACTAAAGTTTGATAGTTTATTTGTTTATGATGGCTGAGTTTTCGTGTATTTTTTTTTACGAATGTTCGCAACAGCAAAAGTCATATAAACCCTCAGGGTGCCGGTGTTTTTTGAAAAAAAGTCCATTTGTAAGTATGTTGGGTCGACTTTGTGCCATCTTTAGTGGGAAACTCGTGCTCCTTTTCTCCGTTCAGTTCCTCACTGAAGACGGCGCAAAACCAAACGGGCCTGAGTGACATCAAAACCCGCGGTTGTACGAACCCAGTCATTTTCAGGCCAGTCTAAAATTAATACCGTTTTCGAATAATTACAGGGACGAATAATTTTGATTGCAATGAAAGACAGGAGACATGAAGCTTGGTCCGTCTATGTTCGCTTTGACATTTGTGACCTTATTTATTTATTTTTTAACGAGGGTTTGCAACAGCAGAGGTCATATCAACCCTCAGGGTGCCGGTGTTTTAAAACAAATTTGTAAGTATGTCGGGTTCGAATGCAGGGCCGCTGGATTCGAACTCGGGACCTTTACCTTACAGCCTAAACCGTTGCGGCCCCTGTAGCCCCCTGCGTGTATCTGTTCTGTAATTAATGCTATTTGTGTCTGTTAAAGTAAACCATTTCTAGAAAGTTTTTTAATTTGTATTTTGTCGAAATCAAAGTTGTGTTGTTTTTTCAAAATGGCCTATACATACGGTGGGATTTAGTTTTTGGTGTTTTATAGTTATAGATGTGTCGTTTTTCCAGATATTGCGATGTAATTCCAATGTATGTAGCTGGACAATTCACACAATTAATTTTATAAATTACACCGGATTTGTAGGCTGTCGTTGTTGAATGGTCTTGACTGCTTCAAAGTAAGCAACAAGAGCATTCACATATCAAACGAGTGTCTTACAAGGGAGCATTCTTAGACCCATCCTTTATAATATGCTTATTCTTTATTGTGGAGGACAAGACGAATATATGAGGAAAAATGTTCGCAGTGTACATTTACACTGAAAAAACGGTCTTGCCCTCCAGTGTGCATCAGTAACAAGCAGATACTGACATTTTGTTGAATTGACTTTGAAAAAAAAAAAGTGAATGTACTGTTTTGTGTGTTTTGAATGCTATTTTAATGGGGTCTGAGGAGAGAAATCTGAACCTTCACACAAGTACAACAAAAGAGACAAACATGAATACTTTGTAGAGATGTAAATATTTTATTATTTAAGGTTAGAAATTAAATTCCAGCATAATAGGTCAGATAGGTCCGACGCATGTTCTGTGTACGCCGAATGCTTCGTTTCCATTATTCCAACTATCTACTACATTGAAAGGCAAAAAAGTGCCTCCATAAATATTTTCAATTATCTCTTAGACAATCCGCCATTGATTATCTTACAACAATATTTGATCTGTTTTAAGGGATTAGAGGAAAAAAAAAACAAAGATAAAATCTCCCACTTGTGTTTGCAATTGGATTTGTAAATAAATCTTTGTATAGTCGAGTTTTTTTTTGTTGGTTTTTCAATAAAGCTTCTTTCTAACGTCCCGGTGGTGTGATTTTTTTTAAGTAGTACAATTTTTGAGTTTCAAATTTGTTTGAGTGATGGTTTTAACTGATACTGATTCGGCTTGAATCATAACATTGTTGGAAGATGTAAAGCATATGTGGCCAGGGTGCTTAACATTCCCAGAACAACTGTCTTAGAGAGTAGAACGTTTTATTGTTTCGAATGTTCTCCGTAATCGACATTTTAATACTGTTGAGATCAACGAACGATGTCAGCAAGTTAGAAACGTTAATGATAGTTTAAGCATTGTACGGCGAAGAGTTTCGGAAGCTGGATTACGTGCGAGAAGGCCTGCTACTGGTTCAGAACTTCTGACAAGGTTGAGAACAGCTCGTTTAAGAAATCAGTCAATTGGCCTGAGCAAGATTGGACTAAAATTTTGTTTTCTGATGAGTCAAGGTTTTGTTTTAGGTCTTCTGACGTTGTTTTCAGCCTTTCAAGCCAACCTACAAACCCGACCGCATCTCACGATATCTGAATAACTATCGATTAACGGTCACTAATCTCTACACACACCAACCTACAAAGTTTATGAGTATTTTCGTACGCCGCAAGAAACATTGAGGTACATAATCGAATTGAAGAAAACATACTATCAAACACTAAATTTATTAGTCTTTCAATATCATCGCAAAAAAACAATGGGGTAACAAAACGAAACTATGTGAAGAACGTAATGAAAACGCAGATGCACGCACTATCAAATCGATTTGAAAGACCTTCTGACGTGTCTTTCCTATTCTGACGATGAGGTCCACTGTAAGCACAGTCACTCCATGATCGATTTTTCTGTCGAAGTCGTCGGAACACGTTTTCATCAGAACTCGCATATCCACTTCAATTATAACCTAATCTCTTTATAGATTTGGAGGTAAACATTCACCAAAGATTTAGCACGAGTAGTGATGACATTCCGTTTACCCCTTGTTTCCAATTCTCCACCCAATGATTACGATCAAAACAAATTAAAAAATATTTATTGTCTTACACGCTGAACGTCTATCTACCCGTTAGATGTCGCGACGAGGGGTCAAAGTTTACCATACTTTCTCTATATTATTTATAATTATTTGGAGATCGTGAGATGCGGTCTGGAGTGACGTAGTTTTAGAAAAAAATTTTTCTTTATCGTGCCAACGTTTCGATCTTTATTGAGATCATCTGCAGGGATCCTGGGATTTATAAACATTGTCTAAATTACATGTTTTTGTATAATTTAAAAAATGTTTATAAATCCCAGGTCCTGAAGATGATCTCAATAAAGATCGAAACGTGGCACGATAAAGAAAAATTTTTTTTTTAAACCTACGTCACACCAGACCGCATTTCACGATCTCCAAATAATCATTGACTAACGGTCACTAAACACCACACATTATTTATAATTAAAAATCCATGGTGTCTGCGTGATTCGATCCAGGACCTTAGCTGGACAATGCGAGGCCACCACGATTCCCCTGGACACATATTTACATACATTTAAATACTTTTATAGCCGAACTTAAGTGTACGCAGGTATATAATAGACAATTAAAAATAAACTAATAAATTAATTAAATATAAGCGAATACTGGCAACGTATCGCTCCCGAAATCGAAATGCATAATTAATACTGACGAAGGATAAACTCTGAAAATGATTTCAGTTATCTACTTTTTACTTGTTATCTAAGGCATTGGTTGAGATGAATACGTTAGTGTCACGAGCGGGATTCGAACCTACGGAGTGTCGACTCAATACACAGCTGTTCTAACCACTTGAGCTATCGTGAACAAATGTTAGAGCAGCTGCGTATGGAGCCGAAGGTCGTGGGTTCGAATCCCGCTCGTGGCACTAATATTTTCATCAAAACCAAGACTTTATATAAAAAAATTATAATTAATTGAAATAATGTCGGTCAATGACGACTGCTGAACATATATGGATTAATATAAAGATAACGGTGATTGTTGGTAGAATTACATAGCGTAATTAAAAGCAAACAATTAAAATTATTAATTATAGGCGAGTACTGGCGAAATAGTACATAATGTGTTTGTAGTACATGTTGATTGCCGCGGAAATTCTACGTTTGGAACAATACAACAATAAAACCGAGAACTTTTTCGTACCTGTTATCGAAAGTAAAGAAAGATAAATTATAAGGGGAAGAATGTGTATTAGTGTAATTAAAAAAACAAATTAAAAAATTATGGGCGAGTACTGGTGAAGAAGAAAATGCCGATTGCCAATGTTGTTCCCAGGCATTCCTATTGTCGAAAACGAGACGGCCTTGAATGGATCCGGCTAATTATCCCGAGTGTAATTTACATAACAATCCCAACGCTTATCTAATTGCCGGGGGGTGGCCTTCAAAAGAGGGATATGACGTGAAAAAAGGAGGTGGTGCGTCGGGAGGGTACTGGCGCCCGAGTACCAGTCCTATAAATACGGGTGTTCCCGAGTATTCGACGTCGCTAGAACTTGTGCGCATCGGGCCGAGTTGGTTTGGGAGGTGGAATGTGGTGAAAGCCATCAAAGCGTCCTTGATCCTCGCCCCTCGGAAAGGCAGAGTGGTGGGAGGAGTGTGGCTCCCTAACCAGTCCGCCAGTCCAACCGACCGAACCGGTAGGCACGGATCTCGTCTGTAGAGCGTGTACTTACTGAGCCCACGTGTTTTTTTGTTTGGTTTTTTAAATCGTTTCATTTACACCTTTTTTGGAACCGTTTTGAGAAGAAAGATCAAAGCCGGCTCCGCCCGCCGTCTGTCCGGTGGAAAAGAAGAAGCCGTCTTTGACGATGACAGATTTTTTGCATCCCGTGCCTTCTTCTTCGAAGGGACCGCCTCAATGGCGTCCTATTTTCAAAAGGTATACCACGTGCCAATGTTCATTTACGATATACTTTATCACCGCGTCTCATTAAACTATCGCAGTATCCCGTTGACGTTTGTATTTGGATGACTATGGATGCATCCCCTATCTAAACTTAAGAAGTCATTAGTCACAGGCTATGGATACCTTGTAAATGTTAAGACCTTAATCGTAAATTCAATACACCTGAATCCATTTCTTGTATAACCAACGGGCATGTCTCTCAACAAACATAGACACACATACACAACACACGATTAATTAGAAGCTCTTCAAATCAAAGGTAATTAATTCCGGATGTTTAAACCTCGCCCTATTTGTTTACTCGACGTGTTTACCTTGGAACATGCCAAATCCAAATTGGGATCGATTTAGGTTGACTCCCACCCAATTACAGAGAGAAATGTTTATTCAAGATAACAATGAGGAAAACAATTTTTTTTTCGGTCGTATTTTTAATCTGTACTAAGGTCCTCCATTAGTTTAAGAAATGCGCTAACCAAAGCTGAGCATCGGAAAAGTAATGATTTGGTGGGCGGTATGTTTTCTAAAACGTGTTTTTAAACTTCGTCGATTATTAATGGGCGATGCACTATTTCATTAAGATCGTCTCATTCGCTAATAATGAAATACTGAATTTAAATTAATAAAGTAAGTTTGTCACACAGTGCACGTGGGGTTAGTAGACTTATTGCGCGTTAAACGTTGTACTTATGTAACTTAAACGAGAAATATCATCCTAACTAATGAGTCATTTAGTTTTAGAATACTTGGAAAATATTAAGACTAATCGTAAATTCAATACACCTGAATCACAGAATATAGGCTATTCGTACAACCAACGGACATGTCGCATCATCGAAAAACTTCCCACACACAACCTACACTACGCTTAATTAGAAACTCCTCAAAGATAATTGAGACCGGATGTTCTCCCCCTCTTGTTTACCTGGAACACTCCAAATCCAAATTCGAATGGATGTAGGTTGACTCACGCCCAGAGCGAAAGGTTTATTCAAGATAACAATTAGGTAAACACTTTTTTCGGCTGTTTTTTTAAACAATACTAAGGTTCACCGTTAGGTTTTTTGAAATACGCTGACTAAAGCGAGTCATCTGAAAAGTTATAATTTGGTGGGCGGTATGTTTTCTAAAACGTGTTTTTTAAATTTCGTCGATGATTAATGATCGTTGCACTATTTCATTAATATCGTTCCACTCGCTAATAATGAAATACTGAATTTAAATTAATAAAGTAAATTTGTCAAACGTCCAACACGTGGTGGATGTTGACTAATAGACGTCACCTTGCTTTAAACCTTGTACATCACTTACTTATTCAACTTACGCTAGGAATAATTATTCTTTAAACTATTTATTTACGCTGTACAATTATGAACAAATGCTTGTAAATAATTAATATTGTACATCTACTACTTATTATTTATAAAGACTGAATCGTGATCTGTAAGGATGACTAAAGCATGTACTCTGGACTGTTATCGGAAAAAAATAGTTCGGTAAAATAATCATTCCTGGCTAGTGGACTACTGCGTGCTTCTCTACACGATGTAAGGAGACTACGTTTTTATATTTTAATCGTTGAATAGGCATAGCCAGGTGTTAAAACTGCCAGAAATAATGAAGAGGGCTATGAGGGGACGGACAAAGGTTCGATCCGAAAGGTACTGGACCGCGGGACCGGCCCGACAATAAAGTGAACCGCCACTTTTCTATACCTCGTTTTTCAAGGTTCGTCCCACTTTCATTCCAGTCCCCCGAGGTACTCAAATACCAACGAGCGAGTCCATTAGTCATTCCCCCCTCGGCGCGGTCCGACCGTTCGTGACGACCCTCCCCCTTCTATTTCTGAGTCGACGACCTGATTTAGCCTCGTGTGGGGCTTTTCTCTCTACCATTCGCTCCTCCCGAGCTCCTTTGTGTTATTAAAACTTATTTCTTGTTGCTCTTTTCCTTTATTTCGTCTATTTTTCATAGTTTTTTCTTTATATACTGGTTTTTAATGTATTTAATCACTCCTCACGCACTTTTTTGTTATTCCTTTAACCAATTATATATACATATTAATTGTTTGGTATAAAATAAATTAATATATATTTTTTTACAAATTAATCGATTTAAAAATAATTAAATTTTGAAATAATAATCATTATTTTAAAGAATCCAACGTTCTTTTAATTTTGTTTTGTTACCAACGCTACCCCCACTCTTGTATATTCCCCCCACTATGTCGATGTCATTTTTTTATTTTTGCTATTTTTTCCACTTTAATCCATTATTTTTTTTACAATAGGCCACTATTAATTTTCAAAAATATTTTAAAATTGGCAAAATATAATTGTTCATAACACAATACACTTTAAATTACCACATAGATATTTCTCAATGTAGAACGATACGACGAATCACCCCGTATGTAATTGTAATTTTTTTCAATAGATAGGATACGGATATTCTTGTGGGATTTTTGTAACCTTTTTTTCTCGCATTATGCGGGCTGTGTGACTCAATACGCGACCCTAAATTACTCATTCATTGTCTCCTATCGGTCCTTATCGTGTTCCGTTTCCGATTCAGAGGGTATCTCTAGATACAGTTGAAATAATAAAATGAATTGTAGCTTTCCTTCGGGGGGTCTGCCATGACCTGTTTGATCGTTTACGATCATTTTGATCCACCTTTTCTCGCTGCTGCGATCTGTCGTAGGCGTTTTTGCATTTCACCTGAAACAAGTGTACATTTTTATGTAGAAATATTGAAAACTAAATAAGAAACGTTGGGCTGACTATTGAACAGTTTTGCCATTGCGTTGTCTACAATCGACACCAGTTCCCTTCCGATGAAGTTAAAGTGGCAAACTATAAAAGAAACTTAAAAGTTTCAATTTTTAAGATAACCTGTACGATGCTCCGTCTTAATCAGTTTAAATATAGGGTCCCCTGTTTGTTATTTAATAATAAAATATACATTTTAAATAACTGCCACCACTATGCCGAATACAGTGGTTCATGGATTGAGCCTGACTGACCTCGTAGGACTATCCGACGTCTGTTTCAGACTCGATAAATTGAAAGGTAAAATGGAAAATGACTTTCTTGCATTTCTGGTTTTATTGTAAGAATAAACATTTGCAATAAGCCTCCTGCGATCAACCTCGGTCCAAATAGCGTCAATAACCAATATTTGATTAAAACAATAAACCGACATCGATAAATATTGACAGTTCATTTCATTCCAGAACACTGCGCCTTTATATAGTTTTTTTATTGATATCCGCACACAAAACTTTTTCTGAAAGTTTGAAATGATGATAATTGTGTCTGGATTAAGCGAGAGAGAATCGCAATGCCACTGGATAATTAAGACTGCATTGAGTTGTCCTATGGACTGCGCATGACACCAGACATCGCCCTTGTTAACTTCGTCAGCAGGTTGGGAGTGTTTAACGTCATTCCACTGATTAATGTATCGCGGAGAATAACTGGACGTTTTATATTTTTAGATTCTATAAATGCGACTGCAAAACGTCGTGAACTGAAAAATCTCTTTCTCACGGTTGTTTTGTCAAAGGCCATGACTTTTATGTACTTGCTGTGTCAAACTGCTTCTTAATCTTAACAGTCTTAAGTTCTTCTTAAGTATCTAGTTGTGTACAACTACCTATCTCCTTTGCCCTTATTTTAACTTAATCGAAATTCAAGACATTATACCATTACATGCTGGCATATATCTGCAATATGGTACGATCTGTATAATATCAAAGAAAATCGAGAATATTTAAAAATTTCTCGGCAAGCTTAGTAGAGGGTTTTTCTTCTAAAACTTCTCACTAAAGTCAAATTGATTGAGTAGATTTGGATCAATTCTTTGGGGTAGCTAGCAGTCGGTTCCCCAGTCTTGCCAGATATCACGGTGTTCTTTTGGTGAAGCAAGTGCCATGGCTTAAATGTTTCACTGTTTATATCAGAACTGTCAAACTGCTTTTTAATTCTAACAATCTTCCGGGCTTCTTAAGTCTCTGGTTTGTACAACTACCTTTCTCCTTTGCCCTTATTTTAACTTAATCGAAATTCAAGACATTATACCATTACTCTACATTCTGGCATATATCTGCAGTATGGTACAATCTGTATAATATAAAATAAAATCGAAAAAATTTAAAATTTTCTCGGAAAACTTTGTTAAGAGGGTTTTTCTTCTGAAATTTCTCACCAAAGTCAAATTGATTAAGTAGATTTGGATCAGTTCTTTGGTGTAGCTCGCAGTCAGTTCCCCAGTCTTGCCAGATATCAAGGTGTTCTTTTGGCGAAGCAAGTGCCATGTCTAAAATATTTGTTTCACTGCTAATTAAACGGAATTTTATGTGACTGTTATACCTCTCAACTTGGTTAAACATTTCTTTAATGGCGGCCATGGCGAGGTTGAGCACTTGAGTACTTCACCGGTAATTAATTGATCAATAAACATGTGGAAAACGATATATATTTTTTATAAATAGTCCTTTGTAAAATTTGTATCCAGTTTTCAGTTTTCAGTCAGAAAGTTGGTAAATACTTGTAAATTGCAGAGCTGAAAATGTCATCCTTTAAGAACCATAAAGGATACAACTTGATTAGGTTTAGTTTCTGTACGGTATAATTCAATATACATAATTTTCTCCCTTGTTTGTTTAAAAAAATCGTCCTGTAATATCTGTATGTATCTGAATGATAAATAAGTATCACGCAAGTTTTTGACCTCGATAATGTCACCTCCTTAATGCCTTTTGAACATCTTGTTATATCATTTATAAATGATTGTTTGTAGCAAAATAAAGAATATTTTTCAACAGTGTAAATTTTTGATCGTTGCTTTTGACGGCTACGGTGACACAAGATAGGCCCTTTGAAAATAGAAAGGGGAGCATAGAGTAGAACATCTGACGAAGTTGCTCAGATCGATAGGGCCGGGCTCCCCCCCTCCCCCAGGTCGCACAACACTCAACCCTAATGCCTTCCAACTTGGGATCAATCCCTTTCTCCGACACTTCCAGGGGGCTCTGGAATGGCTCTCTACCACAGGGTATTGGAGAAAAGGGGGGCGGTTTTATCTACCGTTCGATATTGTTTAACCATTATTAAACTCCCGATCTCGTTTTAAGGTCATTCCTGTTCTATATGCAAGACAGCTAATGACTCTAATCATCATTCAATGTTGTATGTCGGAAAATGAAAGTCGAAACATGTCAAATCTACGGGATATCAATTATAGTTATACCTTCACAGTTGCAGCGATTAACCTTAATTTCTTGAGGTTATTGTTCTTACTGAGTTGGTAAGAATTGTGAAGCTGTGGTGATCATTGGTATGAAGCGTCTTGAATTGGCATGGAAGTTGATAAACTGCTCTCGCCAATTTGATTCAACGGGATAATTTCATCTTTTTTCCGCTGGCTGTCATTGCCATGCGCGTTCCGCCCTTCATCCCTCATACCCTTTACTGGATTATTAAGGGGCGATCCTCCCTTTTGCTTTGTTTTTGCTGGAATGAAGGTTGAAAGGCACGGAATAATTCAACCGGTGGATACTATTTGGATTGGTGTTTGTCAGGGTGAGGCCAAAGTGGTCGGAATAATTTATACATTTGCTTGAGACTGTGCAATTTTATTTGAGTTATTGAAAATATCATTGATGATGTAGAGAAAAATATTGTAAAACACCGATGAACTACAATTAAAATATAATCTCTGTCTCTTCCTGCCAGAAACTAAGTCAATTATTTTGAACTACATAATTATATAAAACCCGAACTTTTATAAAATCTTTTGGAAAAAATTGATATATTTATTTTTTGGAGACCAACATTAGGAAAAATTATTCTTTCTAAGGTCTTGGTTGAGATAAAAAAAAGGTCAGTATCACGAGCGGGATTAAAACCCACGCCGTGAGATAAAAAAGTCAGTGTCACGAGCGGGATTCGAACCCACGACCTTCGGCGAATACGCCGCTTCTCTACCACTTGAGCTAGGATCGATCACCAACTCTCCATCTCAACCTACAACCTGTTCAAATTTTCCCTCTTTTTGCCATTAGAAAAAATCCGTTATATTTAGTAGTCGATTGGCCAAATTACATCTTTCAATTAAATGGGTTCGAATCCCGCTTGTGACACTAGCGTTTTCATTTCAACCAAAACCTTACATAAAAAGATTAATTAATTAGAAAAAAAATTTCAAGATCAGGGCTTCCTAAACTTGTTAGCCAGCGGACCCCTTTCTCAAAAACAAATCCAGGGAGGACCCCTTTCCTTCAAGTATCTATTTAAAAGTAGATAGTTATAGTTATAGTAACTTAAAGTTTTATAAATTAGCCAGGCCATTTCTAAGTAGGTGATCGACGGGGATATGACTATGAAAACAACATTTGATTGACATGCTTAACTTTATATACAAAATCCGGAACACAAAAATCATATTGGACACAATCACATTGGAATCACTAGTTATGTAAAACACGAGCCAATTTCAAAAGAAATAATTTGAACATGAATGATTAATGAATTAATTGGAAGAGTGAGGCTGTCTTAGCCTGCACAATTTGGATATGTTGGTTTTAATATTTGATATCTGGAGACGAATGTCTGGTTCAGCATAAGGACTTCGGTATTTATTTATGGTGGCTGTATACATAGAAAATCCGCATAGGTAACTTATGGCAAATGGAACAAAAACAAGTTTTACTTTTTCAACGAGCGGATGAACTGTTTTGTTTTCCAGTCGCAGTCAAAAATGGGGGTAAGTATCGGACTCGACAGTAGATTTCAAGGTGGAGTCTGAAGTAATGTCAAAAATTCGTATTCACTTGAAGATAGACTGGTTGGTTTTGACGAAACAGAAAAAGGTTTCCCCACTCATGATCTTGCAGTATTGTATCTCAAGCTGTTGGGAAGTAGTGCTCAAAGGACATCTTCAAACTTTGGTGTTCACAATTACATCGATAAATGTACACAAGCTACAATTTTTCTTTAAAAAATCATTTAACACAAGATAACACCACCTATTCTTTCTCAACGGATTAAACCCAAAACTAGATTTTTCTTTTGAAGGCGTTATCGTAGTCATTAGCATCGAAAGATGTGATACTCTTCCCCTGAAAAGAAAGATTCATCTTATTCATTTTAATGGAAGTATCTGATTAATACCACAGTATACATTGCCTTTTTATATCATTGAAAACGTTAGTCAATTTGACATTGTGGTTCATCAACAAGATAAGACTAAAGAACAGCCACAGAACAGTCAAGAGACAGCCACTTCATTTCTGTATGGAGAATCAGGGAATGATGAGCTACTCATTGTTATTAGTTTTGTGTAGAGATTAGTGACAGTTAAGCGATAGTTATTCAGATATCGTGAGATGGGGTCGGGTGTGATGTAGGTTTCAGAAAAACATTTTCTTTATCGTGCCAACGTTTCGATCTTTTATTGAGATCATCTTCAGGGCCTGGGATTTACAAACAATGTTTAAATTTAACAAATACATTTAGGATGTGGAAAAGTGAATTTATACAAAGCAAAATATATTTTATATTCAAACACTTTAAATCTCACCATCCTCTTCATACAATAATAAACATGGCCAAAGGGTTACTTCACAGAATGATTACCCTGAGCCATGAATCATTTCACCACAAGAACATAAAGATATACAGATTCTCCATAACAATCTCTACCCTAAGCACATAATTAACAGAATAATCAACAACTACAACTGAACACTAACACATTCCACTATTACTAATAATACTACATTAAGTATATCAAATACAAACAAACAAGCATACATTTCCATACCATTTATTCAAGGCCTATCACATAAATTAAACACATTTCTCTCGTTCGATAACTTCAAAATAGCTTTCAAAAATTATAAAACAATCCAAACACTTTTTTCCAAAGTTAAAGATCCCACACCAATAACAAATAAATCTGACGTAATCTACAAGATCAACTGTTTAAACTGTCCGGCAACTTCCATCGGTCTTACATCCCAATATCTGGACAAGAGAGTAAAGCAACATATCTATGATTGCAAAAAACCCAAGCAAAATCCTACAACACTCGCTACCCACCAATTTGAACACCAACACAATTTTGACTTCAAAAATCCAAAAATATTACACACAGCACAAAACAAATATAAACGTAATTTCTTAGAAATGGTTTATATCAACAGAGATAAACACAGCATCAATTACAGAACAGATACATGTAAACTCAGTCGCAGCTACGCCAATATCATTAATCAAATACAATATAGATAACATAGATATATCATTACATTACATTCCACAGATCAAATACTTTTCACAGAGTTTAATTTTCCAACAATTTAGCTTTCCTTTTCCCATTTATCCCTTTCTATATAATCCTGAAAGGATAATCTGGCCGAACTATTACCAACACATTGTTCCCCTTTGTCGGCTTTTTTCACTTCAAAGAAGCCGACGCCTTACACAAAATTGTCTTTTATATACCGACATCCTTCCCCACCCCTTCAAAACCAAACATATATAAACATAAAACAGCAAAATCTTACAGGCACTCTCAACACGACACGCAAGGATGGCACAATTACACAGAAGACAAACACTTGAGTGAGTAGAAATACTTCGTTTGAATATAAAATATATTTTGCATTGTATAAATTCACTTTTCCACATCCCAAATGTATTTGTTAAATGTAAACATTGTAAATCCCAGGCCCTGAAGATGATCTCAATAAAAGATCGAAACGTTGGCACGATAACGAAAATGTTTTTCTCAAACCTACATCACACCAGACCGCATCTCACGATATATGAATAACTAGTTATTAGTTTTATTTTAAATGTTATTTAATCATTTTACGTTTATTTTTGTAAACATTAATTTTTTTCAAAGTTCGCCGCGGACCAGTTTGGGAAGCCCCGTTCTAGTTATTTTTGAGGTCGAAATTGATTAAATGAGAAAAATCATATGCCCAAAAAACGAAAAAGTATTCCTAGACTCATTCTCTCATTTTTGAATTTGCTAAAATGAACCCTAGCATTTTCCAGCAAGGAGGGAAATGTGTAAAATATTTTATTAAAACGATCGAACTAAAAAAAAAACAAAATTATCACGCAACAAGGAAAAGCGTGGTTCTTCAGTTCGTCATAACAATTTAAATTTCAAAATTTCTTTTATATCATTACATATTTCAGGCACATTTCCATATCTCATTATATTTTACTAGACTATATTTTATTTATATCTACGTGTAGAAATATGTGGTGTTTAGTGACCGTTAGTTAATGATCATTTCGAGGTCGAGAGATGCGGTGTGGTGTGACGTAAGTTTTAGGAAAATATTTTCTTTATCGTGCCAACGTTTCGATATTTATTGAGATCATCTTCAGGGCCTGGGATTTATAAACATTGTTTAAATGTTACAAATACATCTAGGTTGTGAAAAAAGATGATCTCAATAAAGATCGAAACGTTGGCACGATAAAGAAATATATTTTCTAAAACCTACGTCACACTAGATAGCAGCTCACGATGTCTACATAATCATTATATATATTTTTTAAATTTTGTCTGAACATCGTAGTCTTGCAAAACTTTTAACTATTTTCCATTAATTAATCTTTTTATGTAAGTTTTTGGTTGAAATGAAAAAGTTAGTGTCACGAGCGGGATTCGAACCCACGACCTTCGGCTCAATACGCAGCTGTTCTAACCATTTGTTCACGATAGCTCAAGTGGTTAGAACAGCGGCGTATTGAGCCAAAGTTCGTAGGTTCGAATCCCGCTCGTGACACTAACTTTTTCATTTCAACCAAAACCTTACATAAAAATATTAATTAATTGAAAGAAGTAATTTAGTCAATAGACCACTAAATATAATGCTTTTAACTATCATGAACTATCTTATCCCCATTTCTCTGTGATAATCATCTTGTTGCATACGCAAGGTGTAGTGATTTAAGTTCTAACATATGGCAAATATAAACGAATTATTAGCTTCAAAAAGTGGCTTACAATTGTCCCTATTCCTACGCAGTATGTCTTTGGTATGAACTGATCCTCCCCACAAACGTAAACCAACATAACTACTTGAAAAAGAGAAAAGTAAATAATTTTTCTTACATGTAAGGAAGTAGTGTTTCTAATTTTGGCCATGAGGAAGTAGACGGAAGACCTTTTCGTATATGTGTAAGATACATGAGTACTCCATGACAGTCTGTTTTCGTACCAAACTCCCAGCAGTTTTATGTTTTAATCTTTATCCGTTTTTTTACATTTTTTGGCAATTCTGCAAGTGCGTTAGATTTATTTGCGTTTACATGCATATGCTTTTCAGTGTACCAATGACATAACAACTGTAATGAAATTAAGTTCCTCGCATTCTTACCTATGGAAACTATTGGCGAGCCGTCAAGAAATAGAAATAGATGTACTCGATTAAATTTCTCCGTCCGTAAGGGAATTTTTTGACGTCGTTTAAATATAGTATAAAAAGACTAGGACACAATAGAAGCCCTTGGGTGACTTCATAATCTACAATTTAGCCCATGGATGTATTGTTATGTCATCTAACACTTTGGCTGTAGCCTTTCAGAAAAGAAATCCACATGTCTAGGGTTTTCCCTCTGATTCCATTTGAGTGCAATTTATCAATGAGGATGTTGTGGAGCCTAATCAAAGGCTTTGCTAAGATTAGTTAGACTGCCTTTACAAACTATTCTTTTCAAACACAGTGTAAATATTTGATACTATTTTTTCCAACACATCCAACGTAGTAACAACGTGTACTGTTGATAGTTATTGACAATGGATTTTTTCAATTTTTTTCCAAATTTTCACCAGATAAAAAGATGCGATCCTATCGCAAATTTAGTCCCAATGTTAAAATATAATTTTACAAACATTTTGATTTTTATTGACTCTCACCTAACACACTAAAAGCACTGAAGAACAGGCTGATCAGTGTGATAAATCGACGATAAAAATAATTTAAAAAATTAATTCCTTTATAAACAAGATATTAACATAAAAATATGTTTATATAAGGAAAAAATTAATAAAGCCCCCTTTAGCCGTATCTTAAATTGAGCCTACCCACGCACCTATATAATCTAATCGGTGAAGAAATGTTTACGCTAAATTAAAATTCCTAATAATAGTGCAAGTTTTTTGTGTAAAAAATAAAAAAAATTACTAAATCAATTACTGGGTTCAGTATTTCTAGTGACATATTACTTATTTTAAGTTCATATGTGATCAGATGGAAAACAGTAAATAAAAACCCATTATATTTAGTGGTTTACTGACCAAATTACTTCATTCAATTAATTAATCTTTTTATGTAAGGTTTTTGGTTGAAATGAAAAAGTGCCACGAGCGGGATTCGAACCCACGACCTTCGGCTAAATACGCCGCTGCTCTACCACTTGAGCTGTCCTGATTTCGATCCACTCGGACACCAACTCCCCATCTCAACCTACAACCTTTCGAATCCCCCCTCCTTTTTTTTTGTTGCCATTTTTCAAAATTCGAAAGAGGTCGAGATGGGGAGTTATCTGAGTGGAAGCCACGGTAGCTCAAGTAGTAGAGCAGCGTCGTATTTAGCCGAAGGTCGGGGGTTCGCTCGTGGCACTAACTTTTTCATTTCAACCAAAAACCGTATATAAAAAGATTAAGTAAATAAAAAGCTAGAAAGGAAATCAGAGTAAATTGATTTTAATTCGACCATTTGTAACTTTTCTTTTGCCCCAATGCTAACTTTGAAAACCTCCAGAATCAGTGATAATTAGGTGGAAACTGCTATCGTCATGCGAGCAATGTCAAAATGTTATTATTTTATTAAACTCACTATTTTTCGTGGTCCGCTTGACCAATTAATAACATTCAATTACTTAAGGTTTTAGGTTGAGATAAAAAAAGTCAGTGTCACGGGCGGGATTCGAACCCGCTGTAATGAAACTGTTTGTTCAAACATTTTTAATTTTATCATCAAGCAATTCTGCCTTTGGAATTGGCAACTTATGTTGAAAAATAAATAAAGAAAGAATGAAAATGCTTTAATTCTAATTCCCTAATTTTCGTGGTCCGCTTCACCAATTAATATCTTTCAATTAAATATGGTTTTTAGTTGAGATAAAAAAGTCAGTGTCACGAGCGGGATTCGAACCCAAGACCTTCGGCTAGATACGCCGTTACTCTACCACTTGAACTATTGCGACTTCGATCCCCTCGGGCACTAACTTCCCATCTCAACCCCACCTTTTGAATTTTCCCTTCTTTTTGCCATTTGTCAAATGTAATCGGATTGGATTATCGGCGACAAATGAAATGGCCACGGAGAGCTTTAGTGAAGTGTACTTCATTTCAATTCATTAAATTCACTAATTTCGTGGCCCGCTTGACCAATTAATAACATTCATTTAATTAAGGTTTTAAGTTGAGATAAAAATTTGTTATTATTTTATAGAAAGTTCGATTGAATTTTGCAAAGGAATACATGTAAATAAATTGTGTCTCAGGATGTGTCGACTATGAGTTAGCACTAAATCTGAGGGTTCTCAGGGTAATTTCTTTTTTTCTTTCAAGTCATCTTTCGTTTAATTTTATGTATTTTGTACTGGACATGTTTAGTCTACCAAAAAAGCTAATAGAGTCTGTTTATTTTCTCGTACTCCGAAATTGGAGTTTTAATTTTTGTTGGTTTTAACGTAGTCGTTTTTTGATGCAAAAGGTAGAAGGGGTTATGTTGGATGTTTATTATCTTATTTAGAAAATTTTAATTAAGAATATACTTTTGACAAAGTCGTTTTTGTTGATTTTTCAGGGCACCGTCGACGGTTCAACAGGCCCCACCCGTGATGGCACCCAAAACCAAATCGGAGGAATTGACCATGGCTCTCCAAAGGCCGTGGCTGAAATTCGACATGGCGAGAAAGCCCAGTGATCAAAGTCAGAACGATTACGTGCCGGAAATTTTTGTCGCCTGTAAATTAGTGCCTTCCTTCGACGATTTCTTCAAAGAATGCTCCGCCGAGCTCGAATATATATTGAAAAAGCGCCCGACCGTCTCTCCGAAGATCAAGATCAACGTTGGAAACAGAAACGAAGGAGAAACCATCACTCTTTACAACTCAAAAGGCGAAGCGCACACGACGACTGTACAGAGCGGGTCAACGTTGACGACCCTGGGTCAGTTGGACTCCGATAAAACGTTAGATACGAACGTGACGGCCAGCACCACCGCGGCTCGAAAATTCAACTCCAGGTCTAAAAGAAAGGTACGCAACGTGCCAAGAATATTGGCCAATTCGAAAAGGCGGTTTAACGATCTCCCGAAAAACCTCAGGATGCTTTACCGCCGCTATAAAATCAAGGACTGCTTCGTTTTTATGTACAAAGTCCCTTATACAGACAATTTTTCACTCACTTCGCCAGAATCATACAAAGTCACTACACTAACGGAAAACCAGTACAACGCTGAAAGGTTGAACGAGGAATCGAAGGAAGGTTATTCGAATAAATTAGAACAGGACAGCTGCCCCACTGACGACAAAACGGACGGTAACAAAACACCAGGACTTGAGAATGGAAGTGGTACGACGACGGATGATTTCGAACCGACTTTGAAACAGCCAGAAGAAAGATGTAACCTAAGACAACCAGAAGAAAACAGTAACCTACAACTGCCAGAAGAAAAAAGTAACATAGAACAATCAGAAAAAGAAGGTTGTCAGGCGTTGTCAAATTCAATCGGTAATCTTAAAAAAAATGAAAATTTGAGTATGCCCGAGCTCGAACTTAGCAGCCCTTGCAAAGAAGTGACCATGACAAGAAAAACCCCACCGAGAATAAATTCGCAGTCTCCCGCTTTGAGCATCACTCCAACATTGGCTGAAACTGACTCTATCAGACCGAGTAAAAACGGATCTCATTCAGAGACGATAAAACATACAGTGGATTACTTAATAAACCAAAATAGTAAGGATTCTCCTCCTTCCTCCAACATTGACGGAAACCGCTCTGAATCTCCCGAGAAACTCTTATCATCAGCCAGTATTCAAATCTTTAGGAAATCCCAAGATAAGGAGACGACTCTACGACGGGATAAGAACAGTCCGTCGCCAAAACTCTTAGAGCAAAATTCTGTTCAGTCCACTCGGGTGGCAAGAAGAGACGAAAATAGTTCTCCAAACAGCGAGGTCTCATTAACGAGGAATAAGGTAGCTGCTTCTGATACTAAATCCAGTTCTCCAAAACCTGTTAGTTCGAGTACTTCTCATTCTATATCAAAAGAAATGATGCAACCGCTGGAAAATCGATTTCCTCATGAAGAAATAAAAGCAAATCAGATTTTAAGAAGGCATAGCCTCGGCGAAGAAGACAGAATTAGAACGGGCATCCCAAGTCGTAATGGCCATCAAGGCTCAACGAAAAGAGTAAGATCGAAAAGTAAAGAAGACGGACGACAGTCGACGGAAAACTGTCGAGTGAGGACGTCTGGCGGACCGCCATTCACTAGCGAGTCGAACTGGGATTTTCAGGGTAAAAGGACGACGCATCCTCCCGAAGAAAATGGCGTTGTTGCGACCCAAACCTCAACTGCGAAAAATTGTGATAAACCCTACTCGGAGAGAGTGCGGATGACCTGGCCGGTTCCTTCTTCAACGGGCGTCTCAGTCGTAATCAAAGAGGAACCGAAGGACGACTCGGACCCCACGGAACCGCCTACCAAAAAGCCCAAATGTGATGAGGACACGTACCTCTGGTGGATGGCACGGCGGGTGAAAAAAGAGTATGCCAAAACGGAAATGGAACTGAAAACCGTCACATTCAAAATCTACTCCTGTTTTAGGTGCCATAAAGAATTTTCTGAGCACAAACATTGGTCAAAGCACATATGCGTTCCTGAAACTAATTAAATTCTCTTTTTCATACTCGTAAACACTTAGTTTTATACACTTTGTAAACTATTTTAATTTTAGGTGTATAATTTTATGCTATATGCATTAGAGACGAGACTTTTTTTTATTTTTGTACAATTATCGTTATAATGTTTTTAAAGTTTAATAAAATTTAAAAAAAATTATTGCCCAAATAGTTCTCAAAAAATATTTTTGACGTTTCGTACCGAATGATCTTCGTCATGTTTGTTGTAGATTACGACAGAGATTTTGTTTTATTTATTTATTTTTTTGTTCTGTAATTCCATAAAAATTACACTAAATAAATTTATTGTTCCTTACAAAGCTTGTTCATTTTCAACCAATCCAATGTTCCTAATGAAAAATTACACATTTAAAATGTATGCCGGTCCTCGTCTTAGAATAAGTTGTAATTGTTAAAATAAGAAAAAAAAAGTTTAAAGACCACACAAAAAGGGCTGGATATCTGAAGTGTGTCGCAGACCACCATTTGTTTCCCACGAACCTGTGAAAAACAAAGTTACAATAGTTGGACAACCGATCAAAATAAATAACTAATGTCGAGTTACTTAATGCTGAAAGGTTGTCACTAGTGACATGGACCTCGTAACTCGGGGTCGTGTCAACCAGGTACGCGACACCCGTCTTCGCCGGCCCACCCATCGCGTGGGAACTCCCTCGACTTTTGATTTTCCTTTCTGACCCTACTTCGGTAGAGAAACTGGTATAAAAAGGGATGATTTGGAAATCAAAAGTCAATCCAGTTCAAGGGCTAGAATTTTCTAGTTCAGAGGCTCGAATATTCTAAAGAAGAGTTCAAACCAGTCAGTCAGCACCAAGGGCAGGCTGCAGCCTCTTTCTGGGACTCGGCGAGAGGACAGTCAGGAGGGGCCAGCTATTGCGACAAGTCGATTAGAGGACCCACGAAGCTGTAGGAAGAAGATCCTGGAGGACGAAGGGATGATTTGGAAACTGGTATTGGCGAGCATCGTTTGGGGGGTAAGTGTTTTTGCGAATAAGCCCATCCCAGATTACAGTTTTGGCTCATTTGGTAGATTAGTTAAGATTTTGTTGTGGCTGTGCAAATGTAAAAAGAGGAATTGTGTTCAAATAAATGTTTAAGAATATACTCTGATTTCTTAACTTCTTGTACCTCACCTTCCCCTACACAAGAATAAGTAGCGAAGCGCTTACGCCTACTCTTTTATCGATTAGAAGAAAGCAAGCAAATAGAGAGAGAGATACGATCGCACAGTTGAATTCGCGTGAATTTAAAACAATTTACAAATCTAATAATTGAAAAATAAAAATGACAGTTTTTTGGGCACATTTAAAAACGGAAACGTAATTCAATTTACAGTTATTGTGGCGATTAACAATTTTGAATCTATTGCTTTGTGGAAGTCTTATGGTTTACCTTTTTCCTAAAATTGCTATCGGCCCCCAACATACAGTCCAAACGGACTTTACAAATGTCACTTTGCGACAGAAAGGCCGCCTTGGACTTTCTGGTAATCCGAGGCCACAAATGCAGATGGACGTTTAACCAAGGTAGAGTGCTATACGGTTGAATTACCCTAACATATGAAAAGAGCGTAACACAAGTCCATGAATAATCTTTTGAAGTAAAGACTTCCAATGAATTTCAAAACAATAAAATGTGTTATAAAAAAAATTTGAAAACATCCTCATTGATCCTACTGAACACAGCGTTTATTGCTTAAGGACAAAGATGAGAATTTCAACATTTGCTCACTTATTTGTTGAAGGACCCCTGTATAAATAAATCGGATTTAAATCAAACGTAAACAAACAAAAAACAAATCATGAAAGGAAAAAGGCACTGGCGGCAAAGAAAATCATGGATTGCTTGGATATCATCATTCGTAAACCTTCATCAGAAATCATTAACAGAGGGTTCAGTAGACAACATGGGATTCACTGAATTGGAAAATTGATAGAAAACACTTAACTTGTTGACTCGATATCCCCGTCCTTAAGTGTTACTCAATCTTAAACAGATTCAATTTGGAAAGACATTTCGAGGAGCCGAAGGCTACAATCGACCGAGGATCCAATTCGTCGTCGGGTGTTGACTTCTAGAAACCATCTGGAAATACACTGAGCAGATATGTTTAATAATAGAATAGTGAGCGATCAATGTTCAGCTGTGCCACTTGCCAATACTAAACTGTTAGTATTCTTAGAAGTGCATTTGGTAAGTCCATCCTGCAACGGTATTGTTTGAGAAAAAGGCAGGTAGGTGCCTTTGGTGAGTGGTGATCTTTGGATTTACAGCGTGCACGAGTACGTTTCCAAAAAGGGCAGAAACATTACCTGGGAAAAAGGGACTGGGAATCCAAACTTAGCTGAACATTATGTACATCACTAGTTAAGATTTTAGTAGGGGGGTATTATCGGTAATAATATAAACTGCTCAAAAATGAATAGATACATTGCCAGTTTCGTAGTATTTACTTTTTATTTACTTCCTACGATTTTTATTTTATTTTTATTACAATTTATTAAAAATTATTATGTTTTTTACTGAAGAAAAATTTAATTAAGGTGATTTTGTCAAATAACAAAATAAAAGGTTTTAATGGCACAATTTTGTTTATTGGACACAATAATTTTTTTTTAAACAATTAATACTAAGTATAATACTGTTACTGGTATACTGTTAAAAAGGTTGTCACAAATTTAATAAGGAATTCTGCTCCATAGATGTTGCAACGCTGCAGTCAGTTGTTGCAGGTCAACTGGCTGCGGAGGGTGATCGAAAAGCCTTCTCTGCAACGCATCCCACATGTGATCAATGGGATTGAGGTCTGGAGACAATGGAGGAAAGGGTAGATGGGAAATTTTCATGTTTTCTAAACATTGATGAACAACTCTGCCTCTATGAGGTCTGGCATTGTCATCCAGAAACCGGAAATCCCTGACAATGAGATCCCTGGTATTCCTCGATAATTTCTTGGACATAACGGACTGCGGTGAGGTTGCCTTCAACATTATAGAGTCCAGTTCGTCCTCGAGTGTAAATCCCAGCCCAGACACCGCCTTCTCCAAACTACACTGAAGGGAACACGAACTAGGGCATTGTACGCATCCTCTGTTCTCGGCAGTCTCTTCGGCGCCTGCTATGACTATACAGACAGAAACGAGACTCATCAATAAACAACAACATTCCAATTGGTGCTCTCTTCTAGGCGCTCGCTGCACCATATTCCCCTGAGTTGCTGCAGCTCGAAGGGGCTACTTACCACGTTGATAAAGGCTTTGCCAAAACATCTTGTACTTCATTTAGGATCTGGCGGGCACTATGGACAGGATTCCGTACAGCAATGACCATATTTCTTTCCTCCCGTAGCGTCTTAATGAGCTGAGATCCACTACCAGGCCTCCTATTGGCACTACCAATCCCTCGGAATCGGGTTAAAGCCCGGGAGACCACGCCAACCGCCTCTGGGATATCCTCTTGCCGGTGACCTCGATGACCCATTCTCACAATAATATTGCAAGCCTCTGGTTCAAGATGATGTCTGTTCATGGTTAAAGAGAATATAACTGGATTAAAATGGAGAAAAGATGAGAAAAGGTGTTTGTTTACAAAATGAAAACTTCACTGTACTATTCTTAAGTAAATCCTTTATTAAAAATGAGGATTAACATTTGTTTTTGATTTTATCCAACTAACAAGAATATATCGATTAATTTAATTAAAAATAATAGAATAAGAATAAATTACAAATATCTCTATTCATTTTTGAGCAGTTTATGTCATATAATAACATAATATAATAAAATATCATCGAAGTTAAGTTCCCTGGAAGAAGTATTAAAAAAAAAAGGAAACTTTATTGTTAAAACTGTACAATGTTTCAGTTTAAACCGACAGAGTCACGGGGAGAAGGCTATCGCAAGAGTAAGGCATGGTATTTAGGGATTAGGATTTTTATATTGTTCTAAAGAAATGCGGCTAGTCTTTCCTGACGTTTCGTCTGAGGGGCATCTGGCTATTCCATAACTCCTCCGACTTTAAGAAAGGCAGACCTGTAAAAAAAGACGCAGGAGTCGACCGAGTCGCCTCGATGACGGTTTTCTTTATGGTGACAGCGAAAATAAACAGAGTATTGACAGAAGCCTCTAACATATTAGAACATAAACATAAATAGTTGAAAATGTCGAGGAGGCATATAATACTTCCAATGGTTGGATTTTTACATTTAGCATATGTAAGTCTTCAAAAGATACACTGAAAATTCCGTCCTATTGATTTTGTGTTTTCATTTTCTCGATAAAAGAAAATTCTGCCCTTAATTTGTCTCATTTTTTTACCAATAAATTTTGTGTATGGTATTGTAAGCCGGTCCCCGTCTTAGCGATAAGTTTAAATTGTTAAAATAAGAACAAAATAGGATAAACGATGAAAAGGGACAAGGTTGTACTCTGAACGGGCGACCACCCAGACGGAAACGACGTGACAAATCTGGCAAATGTAGCTTGGAAATGGTTACCCAGGAAGACAGTTAGGTAAGAACGTCGAAGTGTGTGGCAGACCCAGGCTGGACCTACATTTTGTTTCCCACGAACCTGGAGAACATAAAATAGCAATAGCTAGACCACAGTCTTTGCCGGCCCACCCGCGGCGTGAGAACTCCCCGACTTTTGAGTTTCCTTTCCGCCCCTACTCCGGGAGAGACCCGGTATAAAAGGGATGACTGGAAAATCAAAAGTGAGTCAAAATACAAGACTCACCCCGGGCAGTCAAGATCAGGGACTCTCTCAGGAGTCACCTCGGAAGACTCGCCTGAATCAAAATCCTAGACTCACCCCAGTCAGTCAAAATCCTAGACTCACCCCAGTCAGTCAAAATCAAAGACTCACTCCAGGCAGACAAGACCAAGGACCGGGAGAGAAGCAGCCACACTCCGTCTGGGATTCAACAAGAGGACTCAGCCAGCCAGAGCCAGCGAGGACCAGCCGTTGCGACCCATCGAGCCAAGTCGACGGTCAAGAGAAAAGATGCTGTGGTCACTAATCGTGGCGAGCGTCGTTTGGGGTAAGGTAATCCCTTTGTTGATAGACCCATCCCAGATTTAGAGCTGTGGCTGACTTTTAGATCGATTCTGTTGTTTGGGTACAGTTAAGAGACGGAATTGTGTTACAATAAATGTTAAGGAATATACTCTCTGGTTTATTGAATTTTGGAACCTTACCTTCCTCTACACAAGAATAAGTAGCGACGCGCTAGTCGTTTAGAGAAAAGCAAGCGAATATTGAGATAATTCGGCCGCCGCGCCGTCGTCCGCTTACAGTATGTTTTAAATTGGGAATAACAATTAGAGGTAAACACACTTAATACTTAATCCAAAATAAGTTTAAAGGATTGTTCAATGTTTACTTTTTACGGAATTTAAATTGTTTGTTCAGTCTCCTTTAATTCCGAGGTAATAAACTGTTTAGTTTTCATCGTTGTATTCTTAATTTCAATTTTTAAACTGAAAAATGCCATTTGGTATGGTGCGGATGGTGTGGCACTTATTGATGATGGACGTTCCATCAAGTATGCGGCTGTTGCTATCGGCGTTACCTACGAAACTGCGAGACTCCGTTAGATGTTTTCGAGAAACTGGGTCCTACCATAGAATGCTCGGTTCTGGACACCCCAGGGTAACAGTACCACAGGATGACCCTTTTAGAATTTTGCGATACCGACACCTTAATGTTGTTCAAGCGATTCATCAGCTCTTGGAAGTTTGAGGCGTCCAAATTTCTGAACGCACTGCTCGAAAGATTATATCAGTATGGACGATGGCTTTTTGCCCCTTAAGAGGGCCAGAATTGACCAGAACCACAGAGTTGCACGGTTCGCATTTGCTCGAGAACACATTGGTCTTTGGACGATTGGTCTGCTGTACTTTTTACAGATGAGTGTTGATTTGCTCTACGATCCCCACATAGGAAAGAGTGTGGAGAAGGCGAAATGAAAGAAATTTACGAAGCTTGTAATTTTTCCCAGAGCCAACCTTTTCAGCAAAGCTCAGTGATGGTGTGGGCGGGAATTTCGATAGAGAGTCGCACAGAGATGGTTGTTGTGGAGGATCTTTGACGGCCACTCGCTGTGAGGATGAAATTTTGGTACATCATGCATTGCCTATCCTCGATAAAATCAGCGACAATCCTATTCTAATGCACGATAATGCTCATCCAGATGTCGCACGCATAGTACAAATATCTTCAACAGCTAAACATCAGGGTCTAAGCCTGGCCAGCCCGTTCTCAGACTTGAACCCCATCGACCATTTATGGGATAACCTCAAAAGACCATCACTTCCTGAGACATTCCACGAACTTGAAAGGACTATTCGAGAAGAATGGACTAACTTCCAGCAAAGAGACATTTCCAGACTGGTAGAAAGAATGCAGAGGCGTCTTCGAGATGTAATTAAGGCAAGAGGAGGAAATACGCGATATTGAAATGTTAATTAAAAATCTAATTAAAACTAATTTTATCTCTCCCTCTTTTTTTCATTTTCCTTAGCAATTTACATTTTTTTAATACTTTTTTAGACAGACTCAATTATTAAACGTTAAAAAATTCTGAAACTTCGATTAATATATACAAATCAAGTTATATTACAAGTGGGTGGAATTTTTTGCCTATTAGTGTATATTAGCTTTCGCCCCTATAAACAGGGCGGTTTGTTTAAACATAACTTTCGATTTTTTAAATGTTGGTACAATTTTTTTATTTAACAATACTTCATTTTTGTCTAATTTAATTCAACTAGTATTAGATAAGAATATTGTATCATTCACATACTTTCTTTTAATTACAATTGTTTTAGTTTTAAAAACTAAATAATAGTCTATAAATGATACATATTTGATGATGTGCAGACATATTTACAATTAAAAAGGTTTTCATTTGCAATAATTTTAATTGCTTATATCTATGCTGGTAGGAGTAAATAGGTCATCCTTTGCTTTTAGAATTAAAGATGGGTATGTATATACTGCTGTTCCATGACCCTTTTTATTTACGGGATGGGATAATAGGAAATATGTGTCAAAGACGGAGCTTTGTAAAAGTACATCAATGAAATAATAATGTTCCGCATTCATAAAAAAAGGTGTAGTATTTCGTGACTGTAAATTAATGACTATTTATAGATCGTAAGATGAGATCTGGAGTGACGTATGTTTAGAAAAACATTCTCTTTATCATGCCAACGTTTCGATCTTTACTGAGATCATCTTCAGGGCCTGGGATTTATAAACATCGTTTAAATTATACCATATTCACCAACGTTCCAATACATTATTAAACATAAATGGCCCAATATAACACGGCACACAAGTCTATAAAAAACACGTTTATGATAATGGTTCGACATTCCTGTATTAACGGATAATTTACATTCAACAATAATTTTTACAAATAACTATGGCACAGCCGTACTTGCAGACATAATTATTACACATCTATTAAACTCAGTTAAAAAAAGGGGCGTCGGTGGCCGCAAGGTTTAGTCTTTGACACGGCGCTCATCACTGTAAGGTAAAGGTCCCGGTTTCGAATCCAGTGGCCCTGCATTCGAACCCGACATACTTACAAATGGGCTTTTTTCAAAAACACCGGCACCCTGAGGGTTTATATGACCTCTGCTGTTGCAACCCTCGTAAAAAGCAAAAAAAAAAAAAAAAAAAAAAAAACAGACCACAGCTTCCTTTCACATTACCCTTCCTCACGTAGAGTATATTGTAAGCCGGTCCCCGTCTTAGGGCTAAGTTTTACTTGTTAAAATAAGAACAAATTAGGGTAAACGATGGAAGGGAACGAAGGTTTCAAACCTGAAGGGGCAATCACCCAGACGGGAACGACGTGACGTCCCCCTCAAATCTCTCAAACATAACTTGAAAATAATTACCCAGGTGGACAGATAGATAAGAACGTCGAAGTGTGTGGCAGACCCAGGCTGGACCCACGTCCTTTTTCCCACGAACCTGGAGAACATAAAGTAGCAATAGTTGGACAACTGATCAAATAAATAACTATCGTCTAGTTATTTAGTGCTGAAGCATTGCCACACGGTCAAAAATATGTAGCCACGTGAGACATCGTAAATTGGGGTCGCGTCAACCCTGTGCGCGATATCCGTCTTCGCCGGCCCACCCGCGGCGTGAGAACTCCCCCGACTTTTGAGTTTCCTTTCCAACCCTACCCCGGTAGAGAACCCGGTTTAAAAGGGATGACTGGGAAATCAAAAGTCAGTCAAAATCAAAGACACACCCCAGGCAGTCAAGACCAAGGACGGTCGACTCCAGGAGTCGATCCGGAAGAGAAGCAGCCACACTCCGTCTGGGATTCAACAAGAGGACTCCGCCAGCCAGAGCCAGCGAGGACCAGCCGTTGCGACCCATCGAGCCAAGTCGACGGTCAAGAGAAAAGATGCTGTGGTCACTAATCGTGGCGAGCGTCGTTTGGGGTAAGGTAATCCCTTTGCTGATAGATTCATCCCAGATTTAGAGTTGTGGCTGACTTTTAGATTAATTAAGATTCTGTTGTTTGGGTACCGTTAAGAGAAGGAATTGTGTACCATAAATGTTATGGAATATACTTTCTGGTTTATTGAATTCTAGAACCTTACCTTCCCCCACACAAGAATAAGTAGCGACGCGTTTACGCCGACTAATCTCCAGTCGTTTAGAGAAAAACAAGCGAATATTGAGAGATAATTCGGCCGCCGCGCCGTCGTCCGCTTACAACATATTGACAGAAGTTCCCATAGATCAGATTCAAACTATATTTGATATATTTAACAGCTTTTAGCCACGCTTACAATTTACATATGAAATCGAAAGCAACAAAAAATAACATTTTTAGGTACACTCGCGATAA
Organism: Cimex lectularius; assembly: GCF_000648675.2. Taxonomy (NCBI): domain Eukaryota; kingdom Metazoa; phylum Arthropoda; class Insecta; order Hemiptera; family Cimicidae; genus Cimex; species Cimex lectularius. The sequence continues at coordinate 2,278,362 of NW_019392656.1, forward strand.
AACAACTAGCACATTAATCACATATTGGTATCAACAACCAAGAAACACAGATCGCTACCTCAACTTTACATCACACCATCCCCTTCATACAATAATAAACACGGCCAAAAGGCTACTTCATAGAATTATCACCCTGAGTCAAGTTATAGAAACGACCTACACGTCTTGTCGATAAACAGCACTTCGGATAAGTCGAGCGGGTGGGTCATAGGTGACAGATTATCAGCCAGCCAGATATCTAGGAACCAATTAGCCTAGGGGCCCGAGACGAAAAAGCGCCCTTCTTACCATCGTAACCAAACACATCAGCCCTTAGACCAATTAGTCTAATTAGACAAATATGTATAAAACCCCTTTTATCTACTAGGAAAGGGGCTCACTCTTACTGTTTCGTTCTGTCCGTTATAGTGTCGGTCTCATTGTTGTAATCTTTTACAATAAAACTTCTTTCTTTTTAAAAACTTCGGCATAGCGGCTATTTAACTGCCAAGATTCGTTCCACCACAAGAACATAAAGATATACAAACATATCCTCCATAACAATCAATACCTTAAACACATAATCAATACAATAATCAACAACTACAACTGAACACTAACCATCCACTATTACTAATAAAATTACATCAGTTCTATCAAACAGACAAAACAAGATCATATCCATTCCATTCGTTCACGGCCTATCACATAAATTACAACTTCTTTCGTCTGATAACTTTAAAATAGCCTTCAAAAACTATACAACTATTCACACCCTTTTTCCCAATATTAAAGATCCCACACCTGTAACAAATAAGTCCGATTTAATTTAGAAAATCAATTTTATAAATTGTCCGGCAACTTACCTCGGAATCACAACCCAATATCTGGATAAAAGGGTAGAACAATATATTTATGATTGCAAAAAACCCAAACAAAATCCACCATTTTGAACACGCAATTTCTATTTCAACAGTCCAAAAATATTAAACACAGTACAAAAAAGGTAACTTTTTAGAAATGGTTAACATCAAACACAGCATCAATTACAGAACAGACACATGTAAACTCAGCCGCAGTGATTCTAATATCATAAATCAAATTCGATATCAATAACAAACATATAACACGCAAAACATAAAAAACAATCATTCCACTCCACACATCAAACAATTCTACATAGTCTAAATCCCCAACAATTTATCTTTCCTTTGCCTAATAATCCCTTCTATAATAAAAGGATAACCAAGCCGGATCGACAAACCATTACCCCATTTTTTTCATTATCAGACCCTTTCACCTCAAAGAAGCCGACTGCTCTTAGACAAATGAATTTCTATCCCTACTTCCTTCCCAACTCCTTCAAAATCAAACATATATAAACATAAAAAAACATTAATTTCTAACATCTCAACACGGCATACAACCGTGTCACATCTACACAGAAAACACACACTTTGATTAAACCTAAAATTTCTATATTGTGTACGTCATTGTATAAACTCATTTTCACTTCTTACGTTTTATTGTATAATTTAAACAATGTTTATAAATCCCAGGCCCTGAAGATGATCTGAATAAAGATCGAAACATTGGCACGATAAAGAAAATGTTTTTCTAAACCTACATCACACCAGACACATCTCTCACTTTCGATATCATTAATTTTGTTTTCTAAGAATACTAGATATACAACTATTGTATTATAAATTTTGTTTATTGCAAATTGATTTAATATAGGAGTTTTAGTGATTTTATTTTTCTATTATTGTCTTGTATAGTCTGAATGTCACGATTAAACTTCAATTATTATTTTTTTTTGTTAATGACCATCTGATTTTGAAAATTATCAAAATTTATGCTGTAAATGAAAAGAATTAGTTTGAATGGCGTTTATCTTTGTCGTCGGAGTCTATATTTCCGGCTTTTCCTAATTAATAAGCCCTCGTTTTGACCTTTTTGTATTTATTTCACTGTTCAATCAAACGATCAAATTTCTTATTTGTGTATTGATATAATGCCAAAGTGAGTTTGTTTGTTCTGTTTTGTTTATTTTGTTCAGGTCGTGTTTATTACAATTCAAGTTTTAGTATGTCTAAGCCAATTACGTATATGAACGTCTAGTATTTATCTGTTATGTGTGCCTGCGGTTAGCGACAATGCCAAGTCCATTCGTCAAGTCAGTACATTTGGGTCTGGCTCGTTTCGCTAGTCAGGAGCAGTGTTGGGCAAAAATTAGCCATGTCTAATAAGGTTAATGATTGATCACTCAGACCGTTAGTCATGATTGGTAGTAAGTGACTAATTTAGTCATTTGTGACCATATGTGATCGATGGCTAAATTAGTCATGACTAGTAATTAAATACGAGGCATGACTAATTTAGTCACAATATAGTTAATCATGACTAAATTTCGATAAATCATGTTCAAATGGGTGCTCAAAAAATGAAAAATACACTTCATCACTTTTAAAAAATTTTCTAACAGAAATTTCATCAAAACGAAAATCCTTCAACACCTTATTTAACAAAAATCAATCTTCCAATTATAAGTAAAACTCCGTCGTTATGAAAAGCCAAAAAATAATGATAATAATAATAATAAAATAAAATAAAATAAAAAATCCTAGAACAAGCCACCGATCATAATAATTCCATAACCGATCAATGGAAAAAATATTTCTTTAATTAAAATGTATTCCACTTAAAAGGAATGATTTCTACATTATTTGGAACATATACCATCTAGGGGTCTTCATTGTAATAAAATAGACATGCAGAATAATTATGTAACTTTGGTTTTCGTTTATGATAACAATTTTTGAAGGTTGGCCTTGAGCACGACTCTCATCTCAAAATTTTTATCCGGAGTCGGTCGGATTTTGGTAATTTGGTCATTGTTGGACAAAATCAAACTAATTCAATCATGATTAAGAATTTTCATTGAAGTTTAATCATGATTGAATTAGTCATGAGTAAATTAATCATTATATGATTTAGTCATACCTCATGATTGAATTAATTATGATTAAATCATATAATGATTAATTTACTCATGATTAATAATTTTCATTGAAGTTTAATCATGATTGAATTAGTCATGAGTAAATTAATCATTATATGATTTAGTCATACCTCATGATTGAATTACTTATGATTAAATCATATAATGATTAATTTACTCATGATTAATTCAATCATGATTAAACTTCAATCCAAATTCTTAATCATGATTGAATTAGTTAGATTTTGCCCAACTCTGGTCTGGAGAAGCGGTGCGAGTAACGGATGCAAGGTTTCCTGAAAATTTCTCTTTTCTTTATAAGATTGGAGTTTACTTTACATTGTTTTCTTTGAATTGTGGCTAGTTTTGTATCGTGAGGCTAGTTCGCTATTTTATATTTAGGTTTCGCTTTTCCAAATTGTTTGTCTCGTAATTACTTTCGGATTTAATGTTTTCTCGAGTTGGATTTAATTTGCGTGTTATGTTTTCTTTTTCATTTTTGAATTGTTTATAGAATTATTATATTAGTGTTTTGATTAGTAATTAATAGTAATTTTTTCTGTGTTTTATGATTAAGTTTTCTATAGTCAATTACCATTCTAATTTTTCTCTTTCATCTGATCTGAAGCATCAGCTTTTTCAGGAACTACCCAAATTGGACTATTATAGGGGGAATTAGAATGTTGGATTATCTTGTTTTTTAATAATTTATCTATTTCTATTTGTACCTCTTTACGATACACTTGTGGATTCCCTTACTTTGGAACGCTAATGGACTAAACTAAACAATCGCAGACTCGAACTGGAAACACTAATCCATGACAAACGTATCGACATTGCTTTAATTACCCACGCTCATTTTACTAACAGATCTCAATTTTACTTAACCGGCTGTACAACCTACAGGACACACCACCAAGGTGGAACGGACATGGCTTGTTGGGATGAAGAGACACTGCAGGAGAGACGGTCTCGTTTTTCAGAACATTGTTTAAACGACCAAGCTGAACTTTTGGCTATATTGAAATGTTTGGACTGGCTGACTTTTGGCATTTTGTTAATTTCAGAAAGTATTTCTACTCATTTTGCCCAATTTCGGACCCGATTGGTACACGAGTTCAAGTTGAACATGTCGAATACCTCCTTCCCCAACTCGCAACTCGCCCCTCAACCGGTAGGGGAAACTCGAAAAACCGGCAAAATACATACTTTTTCGATTTTTTTTGGTGTTTTTTTTTATATTTCTTTAGTTTCAGAATGTATTTCTTTATGATACTTCAGATTGGAAAAATGTAATTGTAGAGACTGATAGTCAAATATCTCTCGATATGATCGCCAACACTAACAACCACGTGGGAAGTGGGTAACGAAAGATCTGATTTATTGGAAGCATCGGAAGATGAGGAAATCCTTGCAAATGCAGGGATCCTTCGAATTTGTTCCGAAAGCCTGTGTAGAACGTAAAGAAAACAGGGGAAACTACAAAAGTGGGAACAAATTTGGCAAACAGCAGGGAAAGACATGCTCACTAAGGAATCTTTTCCATATACAGAGTCAAGTGTAACATTGCAATAGGCTACAAGTTGACTCAAGTGTTGTCAGGCCATGGAAAAAACAGAGCATATCTTCATCGTTTTAATATTCTGCCAGATGAAAGTTGTCCTTGTGATTCAACAACCTCGCAGTCATGAGGCCGTATTATCTTCCATTGAAGACTTTTTGTAACGGAAAGAGCGTCTCTGATAAGAGAAGTGGTAACCAGAGGGCTTAAGTGGCCTCCAGAAAAAAATTGTTCTTGCGACTGACAGTGAAATTTGTGGAATGTTTGTGCGTTTTGTTAACAGTTGGACTATGAAAAATTTTAAATTAAAATTAATTGTCTAATCTAATTTAATGTAAATTTTGGTTAAGCGCGTGTAATATAACATGCAGAAATTAAAAAAGGTGAAACCGCTACTTATTCACACCTCCCGGCGATTACCTTCAACCTACTGCGATTTCTCTATTGCCTGAGCCAAACTCCTATACATTTGCAGCCGTATATTGTCCACCAATACTATCCATCATGATCAATTCTTCTTTTCCCTTGGTTCGTGATCCATTTGCGGTGGTGACTTCGACGCGAAGCGCCCAAGTTGGGGTAGCCGAGTGGTTAATCCTCGCGGACGGCTCGTTCCTTTACAAACTAATCATTCCCACATACCTCCCTCTCATCCAACTTTTTGGCCATCTCACCCAAGAAAACGATCCGTTCATAGCCCAGCAATCAATATTAATCCTTGACAAGTATACAAAACAATTGTTTCCTCGACCGAAATGGACCTGTTTACTAGAACTTAATTAGAAATATACTTGATTACTTTTATGTGCAACCTCCGATCCCATCTTCATATGGTTGAACCATGGGGTTTTATCTATAAACCATTCAGTGTATTATTAAGTATTATTTGCTGCGAAACACCTATTTTTAATTTATAATCAGCATAATGTCAAAAGTGCTTTGATTGACTTGAATGTATGAATTGGTTTATAATACGTTGTTATCTATCAATACTAATTGTGTCAGATAAGATAAAAAATCATGGAAAAAGTTATCGGACCGATACTGATGATAGTTACACAAACAAAGATAAACGTTATCAAGTTGTGTTCGGGTTCGCTTAACTCCATTGATCCTAAAGACGGAGAGTTTTGTTTCTTATATAATTTTTTTTCAACTGATAAAAGTTCGATGGTATAAAGGATAAGATAAAATTGACAGGAGGAGTAAAAATTTGGTGGTTTATGGTGAAATTACTCATGGATTCTAAAAGACGAGTGCTCAGGAATGGGCGAATAAACTGTAATCGACACCATGATAAGATACAGTATTACTCGCCGATGTGACAAAAATGTTTAAGTCAGAGGCTCTCTGGAGGTGACATACAGTAAACTTATGATTAAAGAAGCCTCACTAAAACTGCCAAAAACATTGATTCAGTTAAACAGGTAAAACACGGAGGAGTAATGAGTTCTGAGGAAACATCTAAACATCAGCAGGAAATGTACAATAGGACAGATATTCCCATCTTTACTCATGGGTGTTGAGACCCATGAGGATCTTTAACGTCCGGACTTATCTCAGAGAGGACTTCTCATGTTCTCAAAGAGAACACAGGAAAATTTTATATGCATGGACTTGTCACATCCCTTGGCTAGCGAGGTGGTGCAATGCTATCCAAGTTGAAAGGGCACATCCATACATGTGCCTTGAAAAAGGCAGTTTTGTGGTTTCTAGCACAGCCTTTCAGCCGTGCCTTTCACCCGGAGACATTGAGAAGGCACTCTATCGCCGTTCCGGTTGGCCGGTACCCTCCAGCTAAGGTACAATTTGTTTGCAAACCATGACCACCACGAGTCCAACCTCAATTAGTAGAGCCGCTTGGATACTCTACTCCCGTGATTCAGTATTATGTTTAAGGTGGGACTGATCGTCCACAAGGAATTCATACGAACCCCCTACTGATGCACCCGTTGCCTGAGTTCAGTAACCCAGGAAGCCTCTACCAAGCGGAGAGGGGTAAGGAACAGAAAGGAAAGGAAAAGAAGAGTATAGGAAGGTAAAGGGTGAAATTTGCCTCCATCATTGGTTAGGTGTCCCTGTGCGTAGAATGTACAATAGATCAGAAAGCTGCAGTGCTTGGGCAATACCGACCTTCATGGTACCCTCGTTATCATCAAATCTCGACAATCAGCATCACGCAGACCTTGTGTCTTCTAACTAAGACGCGTACACACTAAGCAAATCTCAGCCAACGAAAGCAACCAATGCATCGGGCGGAACGTTGGCCGCCAACACATTGGTCTTGGCTCATCCTCATCAAACCGAGGGGTTGGGCAAAAGATTCGGCCTTGTGAAATCGCAGTCAAAACGTCAACATTTGGATGTTACCGCCAGAAAACCGAACCTTGACCAAGGTCAATCGCTCCGTTGGTTGATTCGCTTCCTGTGCACACTAAGCAGTTCATGTCCAAACGACGTGGTTGGTTGTCTTTCGTTGGCCGTCATTGTTTTTGTGTGAACGCGGCTTAAATGCCAATTCTTCCGTTTTTCAATTCAAATTCATTTATAAAAACTTAAGTAAGTTTCACTAATTATGGTAACAAACGACCTCTTGCCTAACTGCTAAGCATGTAGACTAACCAGCTGGATGCTATTGAGCACTTCCTTAGAACCAGACCATCAATTCCAACAAATAATCGTCTTAATTAGATCAAACAGTACAGATAACAAGGAAATGGCCTGTATTAGTTAATAGAAATAGAGTCGTGATAATGTAAGGCACATGTTTCTCTAGTGAGACGGCCAAAATTATTGAAGTTGGATAACGCCATGCTACATCACACACCAATAACACCTTCCAACCATCAGTTCTTCGTTTTATTCAAAACCAGTTATATAAAAAAAGGTGTGTAAGGTAATAAAACAAGAATATCACAATCAAATATACTGCCAAACTGCTAAATTTGTAGAGTAAACATGTGGATGCTGTTTTATCGAACACTTCCTCAGAAAGATATCGTAAATAATAACAAATTCTCGTGTTAATTAAGTCAAATAAGTACACATTACAAGAAAAACCGCTTGTACGAGTCAATAAAAAAAGAGTTGTGATAACTTAAGGTTCAGTTTTATATGGTGAGGCGTTGGAGTTGGACAGAAGCGTGCTATCACTGACCATTATCGTCAGCGCTTTCAAATTGCGTCAATTGCACGTTTTCCGGTCAACCTTTATTTCTGGATCAAAATATGTTTACACAGAATTGTACAAAGAAAGTTACTGAGGTCAGAAAGAGTTATATACATAAATACTCATGCCATGTGTTAAATATTGATTAAATTAGATCGTAATGATATTGAAATTTGTATACTATGAACACCTTTTTGCTTGAATATTTTCGATTTAGCACAAATGACCTCAAAACAGAGCCTATGAGAAAATTTGATTAATTGGAAACGTTACGTGTTATGATGAGCACATAAATCAATACACTCATGATTGTAAATAAATTAAATAAATACAAAAAGGTTTAAAAACACTCAGTAATTGAAGATTTTCTCCTAAAAATTCTTCAAACAAATGGTGAACACGTTCCTTTCGGCAGCAAGAGAGCGGAGCAAGTTACGGTGGGAGTAAGCAACGAAGGAAGCAGTGGGCTGCATTTCAGCGGAAACATGAACCGTTACGCCAATCACTTCGGCATAAACAATGCTGTTTCCCGCAAACCTGGATACCTTAGAAGCGCAATAGTTGGATAGTCTGTCCACTAAATAACGATGAAGTGTTGCTTAGTGTGGGATGGTTGTCACAGAAACAATTCATCCAGCGAAATGGCACACCATAAAATTGGGTCACGTCAACCGGGTGGGTGATACCCTTCTTCGCCGGACCCCTCGCGGCAGACGGGTCAACTGGAGGAGTCGATTCCAGTAACGGCAGACCAGTCTGGACTCGGCAGCCACACTCCGTATGTGACTCCGCGAGAGGACTCGGCAATCCAGCGCCAGCAAGGACCAACAGTTACGACCAGTCTAAAAAGTCGACTGTCCAGGACCCACTGAAGATGATGTGGAAGCTAGTACTGGCGGGCTTCGTTTGGGTTAAGTCCTTTTGTTGATAGCTCATCCCAGAGTCGGAGTTGTGGTTGACTTGTCTAGATTGGTTGACAATATCGGTTGTTTGTATTTTTCTTGAGCCGGAATAGTGTTACAATAAATTTTTAAGAATATATCTCTCTGGTTTATTGAATTTCTAGAACCTTACATAAAAGATTACGAAAAGCGAATAGAGCGTCGGAGCCAGCTTATAACTTATTATTATTGTTATTATACAGGGTGAATTGCTACTCGTGCTACAAACTTCTCCAGTAGATTCTTCACCCTAAAATGAACAAAAAAGTTCATATTGTCCATGGTCCGATTCTCAACCATTTCAGAGTAATTTCGCTTTTTATCGATTTTGAAAGATATCACGTCCTGGCGTCGGAAAATCGTGATATCTTTTAATCTAAACATTTCTCTGAAAATCTAATAGCACCGTTGAAATTCCCGTTAATTTTTCAATAAGAAGATGACGGTGGCAAAATGTTTGGGCTAATTTTTTGTGTTTTATTTCAGCCAGAACTACAAAAAGAGTGGAAAATTGTGTAAATCGGAAAGTGTATAAAGTAATCCAGAGTTTCTAATTTTAGTCTCAGAAGGCAGCAAATTTGAGGAAAACTACCTGATTTAATAACGCTTCCAACGCACTCGTCATTTTCTTATTTAGTGGTTGTGAGACCAAGATGTTGATGACAAAAAGAGAAAAAATGGTGGTTCAAGGATTGCTAATGTTTGAGAGTGACTTGCTACTCGTGCTACAAACTTCACCAGTAGATTCTTGACCCTAAAATGAACAAAAAAGTTCATATTGACCATGGTCCGATTCTCAACCATTTCAGAGTAATTTCGCTTTTTATCGATTTTGAAAGATATCACGTCCTGGCGTCGGAAAATCGTGATATCTTTTAATCTAAACATTTCTCTTAAAATCTATAAGCACCGTTGAAATCCCCGTTAATTTTTCAATAAGAAGATGAAGGTGGCAAAACGTTTGGGTCTTTCTTCCTTGACCTTCTAGCTGTTTGTAAACTTCTTAAGCATTACATACTAAATGGGCATTAAATTAAATTAAAAAATTTCAATGGAATTATGATTTTGATTCTCTCTAAAAATTAACGGGGATTTCAACGGTGCTTATAGATTTTAAGAGAAATGTTTAGATTAAAAGATATCACGATTTTCCGACGCCAGGACGTGATATCTTTCAAAATCGATAAAAAGCGAAATTACTCTGAAATGGTTGAGAATCGGACCATGGACAATATGAACTTTTTTGTTCATTTTAGGGTGAAGAATCTACTGGAGAAGTTTGTAGCACGAGTAGCAATTCACCCTGTATAACAAAATATAATATAACAAAATGTGCAGAATGGAACCTACGACTTTGGCTTTCCGCGATAATCACCAACATCGGTGTTTCGATGGTCCGTGGACAAACCTTGGTCTTATCCGTACCACTTTGAATTAAAGCTCAAAGGAAAATAAGGACATTTCTGCCCGCAACGCTTGCAGTTTCAACTACACATACAATTCCTAATCTAATTGTGGGTCAATGGGAAACTTGATACTCCGCCATCCCCACTCTTGTACTACAGACACATTCACGCATATAAATACATTCTCACGAAACTGTGAAAACATATGTTACGAAATTTAGCATTTGTATGTGTAATACAAGGATTACCTGCAATAAGTAAAAGATCTATATACATAGAATTACCCGTTTCCTACAGAAACCGGAATAGAGGGCCCAAAGATTCACTACCGTGCCCGATTTCTTACATCGGGTGGCATTCCTACTCGCTCCCTATATGGAGCTTAGGAATAACTACATTCAATTATGTGGAATTGAGTAAAATATTCCTGTGCCGAACATATATGCGGGTTTTGGCCTAAAAGTGAGTGTACTTGTGACAACCGTTTAAGGCCTATTCTGAGTCGGCTTAGGATGGTTTAGATTCTCCGGGGGCCACCACTATTCGTGCTCGTAGCATGAAAGATGATGACCCAGTCCACTGACGCTGCCACTTTTTCTATATCGTACTCTTTATTGTGAGATTCCCTCTTGTGGTCTGAGGAATGATTAATTTATTGTTTGACAGTTACGTATCATCTTGGTGTGCCTACATTCGCTGATTGTTGTTGGACCAGACGCGTTTCGCCATGAAGATTGGCCTGGAGATGCGAAACAAGACTGAATTAGCAAAAATCAGTGAGGATAGGCAGACCGATATTCATAATTGTTCGTTAGCGACCCTTCGGATCGCGATTGTGATTCCAGCCCGACGTGTACCCAGACAACTACGCTCCAACTCAGTGTATAAAAAAAGAATGACGAGCAGATCCACCGAGAAACTGTCCCTTAGGTGACGGGTGAGAAACACCCTTATATTCACTCAGGGAATCAGTGAGATATTCCTGAGATGCACCTGAAATGCCCAAGGGTGTTCCAAATCGCATAGTGAACGGCGGTGTACATGCTGCCTTATTAGAGAACAGAAAGTTTGTATACTTTTAATTAAAACGTAGCATTATTTTTGTTGGCCTTTGTAATTCAGATTTAACATTTCACTACACCGATTTTCTGTCTCCTTTATGACTTGTGCAGTCTCTTTACTCAGGTGTTCAGAACAATCCGTAACAATACCGGCAAATATTTTCACCGTTTTGTTATTGTAATCAGTTTATCTCTTTGTTCTTATTCGGAAGAACAAAAAACAAAAACAAAAAAACACCTATGTCATTACATGGTCTCCGAATCGGTGAATTCATGCGGAACCGGCACTGGGTCACTATTGGGTCCGTCTTCACTCGTGGGTTTTTTGAACTATTCAAACCCCCGAGTGAAGTGGTAACCCAGTAATCCTAAATAAATATGATGTGATGAAAATAGATTATATCTGGTCCGTCTGCTCTCGCTTTGTCTTCCTGTAATGACTTGGGCAATATGATAAATTTCAAATGTCCCAAAGGGACTTTTCATTGGGTAATCTTAGAGGATCTCATGTAGAGCTAGGTGGAAATAATTGCCATAAAAATATCTTCTAGTACATCAGAATTTAATCCTAACGATCGTTCAGATCCAAATTGAGATGTCAAAAGGGAAAAAAAACATTTGGGAATTTTAAATATAAACAAATGAAACTGTAATCCTGAAATAACACTAATCCGTTGAAATCTAGTGGGGTTTAGCATAATTTGGTAAATTGAAGACACAATTGAAAAAAGGACAAAAAGAGTTATTAAAAAAAAGCTTGATAGACGTCATCCGGTCCGCCTATTCTCGCTGTAATCTTGTGAATCTTGGTTCGGACACGTTTTTACTATACGCTTCTTGACGTCTTGAGTTTGTAAGATATGATAAAGCGGCTGTTAATTCTTCTCAAATTTAAGGATTAATTGACAAATATGTACGTTGTACACTGAAGAATTTAATTCGGCCGTAGCGAAAACAGACGGACCAGACGTGATTGCAGTCCTCCAGGACCGGTTCTCTGCCGTTATGTGCAGGGATTTCACTGCTGTTTCGTCCGATTTCACTCTGCCATGGCCGCTGCGTGGTTTTTACAACTGCTGCCTTCACCTTTTCTGGCCGTCTTTCCATTTCGAACTATTTGGCCGGATTCCAGTAGGTCCGACTATACCCCTTTAAGTTATAATAATAGTCAACTGAAAATTATTTTTTTAATCGAGTCTATTAAACCATTATAGTCGAACCGATTAAGCTAAATAAAATTTATTACAATTACATCTGCCAAAATAATGTCTTTTATCTTCTTATTCTTGTTGGTAAATGATAACTCGGTACCACTGGACTGCTAAGAAACCGGGAATGTCAGCAGTCTATTAATACCAGCAACCAAGGAAAAATTATTTAAATATTGAGTTTTTCTCTTGGGTTCTGTGGCATGATGAACAAGTATCTTCGCGATTTTATGCACCAGACCAAAATGAACCTACCTACAAAATTATTTAAACCAGTTGTATTTTAAAACGGCACTGGGTTAATACTGGGTCCGTTTTGATATCACTTCAACGGAACTGTTTTGTCTGTCTCTCACTGAAGATGGCGCAAAGTAGAGACGCGATTGAGTAAACCAAAACCCGCGTGTGTAGACGCCAGACTCGGTAAATGACCCCGATGCCGGTGCAGCACCTGTTCTTTAGTTAATTTTAATTAATAGTGTTTCATGAAAAATGTGTCAAACTTCATGGTTGGGGTGTTTTTACATCCAAAATGCGAAAAAAAAACTCTTGGCCCCTGTCTGATTCTCAATAATAAGGGTGATATTCATGGTTTATTTATAAAAAAGCGGGAGTTTCTAATCCCCTGGAATATGAAGAAGCTCAAGTTGTTGTTTTTTCAGCTCAGGAACCGCGACACCCCTTCACAGCCTCCACCAGATGGGCACCCAAACCGCACCCCAAGACACCTCCCAACATTGAGTGGATTAAAGATTATTGCATACTGAACTTGAATGATTTTGTATTAAATTATTATATTATTTTATCTTCATATTTCCGAAATTAGTTTAGTGTTTTTAAGGAAAGTTACTAGTTTGTTTATTTGGTCGAAGTCGTCACCAAGCGAGTCTTTGATGTTGGTTAGAATTTCCAACCGATATCTTTCTGCTACATATTTTTTGCAATTTGTCAAAATGTGTTTAACTGTTATCCTTTCTGCGTAAACATCACATCTTTTTTTGTCATGAGATAAGAATGAGTAAGCTTAGAATGACCAATTCTGAGCCTAGCAAGGACAACTTCTTCATGCCTGGAACCTCTATGAGATGAAGCCCAAGGTTTTACTCTGTTTTTATCTCCCTAAGTTTGACATTAGAAGTCGTTTCCCACTCCGTTTGCCATAACTGCCAGGACTTTCTTTTATGCCAAGCTGCCACATCGGATTTTGGTGTTTTTGTAATTTTAACTCCATTAAGGACGGGCTTCGGAGTCTGCATTGTCGTTAGCAGTCCAACTATTATTCTAATCCTAGTACGTCCTAGATTTAGTAGTTCTGCAATGGTCCTTTCCTAAACTTTTTCGCTTATCCCCGAGGTTACGTTCCCATTGAGCGGAAGACTTATTATTAATCCATTGTCCAATGGATCCGCGTTTTTGGCAGTTTGATAAGACACGAAAGGGCCAGTAGGTGTCCACATTGTCATTCCGTGGATTGAGGGTTGAGCATAGAACACTAGGTAAAAGCTGGACCTTATTTGGAAAAAGGACTGCTGTAATCCAAAACTAAGTATACAGATGGACCCATTACGAAAAATGAAACAGTCTTTGTTATATACTGATCAATTGGTCCACCTTCTAGATTGCCAAATATTCCAGTGTCCAGGAATCCACATGAAAACTACTCTATTTCCCTTATTTTGCAGAGATTCAATGGTAAATAGGATGTCTTTTATCAATGGATGTACAGAAAAGTTGTTTTTAAGGGCCAATAGCGCTGACAAAGAGTCAGTACAGATGACAATCGTTTCCCTGGATGGGGCTAATGTAGTTAAGCATTTTGCTATTGCTATAATCTCAGCAGTGTAGCTGCTACATATAGGCGTAGGGTAAACATATATTGTGCCTTATTATTATAACTCAAAAAAGCAGCTCCTGTCCCTACATCATTTTTTGAGCCATCTGTAAAACATAGTGCGGGATTCGAAAAGATATCTATTATTTTATAAAATTCTTGACTGTACATGTGGGGGGGAGTACTCTTCTTAGAAAATTTAGTAACATCCCTAACTATCCCCAAGCTCAAGGTTAGTTATGTACATACGTTAAAAATGTTGGATCCATTAATCTAGTGTAAAAGGAAAGACAAAGTAAGAACTAAGTTTGATACTTCGTTTTAAGGCAGTTACTTCGTGTTACACGCTATGGTTTATCGTGCGTCATGTCGGTTCGATAGGCGGACCACGAAACGTTTTGTCGGCTGTCTTGTTGTTTTCTCATTCTTTTTCAAATCAGTTTCAATTTTAAAATTCCACTTCGAACCTAATTTGGGGGATTCTTTATTACATTAAAAATTATATATTTGTTCGAACATCTGTACTCAAACATGGAGACATCCAGGTCAAGGTGGTTCATGGAATGTCTATTAGAAAGAGGACAATTCTCCCTTATCAGATTTCTTTGTGAGCTTCGTAATAAACGTCAAAATTAACTTCAGTTAATTACTACAACTGGTAAATATTGGGTTGTCCGGAAAATAATGCAGGATTTTGGTATTAAACAAAAAAAAAGAAACTAGTTACTTTAAAGCAATGTTCTTTAATCAAAATAATTTCCCATACTCTCAATACATTTCTCCCAACGTGTTGGTAACTTATTAATTCCGTCTGAGTAGAATTCAGAATTTTTAGAATTGATAAAGTCAATAAATGCATTTTCCAGTTCCGTTTGATTTTTGAATATTATGTGTTGTAAGTAGTGGTCCAGGTGTCTAAAAAAATGGTAGTCAGTAGGCGAGAGGTCCGGAGAGTAGGGTGGGTGAGGCAAAGTTTCATAGCCAAGCTCCAATAATTTTTGTGACGTTACACGTGACACATGTGGTCGAGCGTTGTCATGCAACAAAATGGGCCCTTTCCGATTGACCAAAGAGGGCTTCATTACTGCCAATTTCTGATGCATGGTATTAATTTGGTTACAGTATGATTCAGCATTGATGGTTTCGCCAGGATTTAAGAAGCTGTAGTGTATTAAACCAAATGAAGCCCACCATACCGTAACCATTACCTTTTTTTGATGAGTTGGGGGCTTTGGAGCTTCTCCTTTGTCGAGCCACTGTCCAGAACGTCTAGTGTTATCGTAGAGAATCCACTTTTCGTCACATGTAACAATTCTGGCCAGAAATGGGTCATTTTTGTTTCGACAAAGAAGTGATGCACAAACATCAAAGCGCTGATTTTTTGGCGATCGTTTAATGAGTGTGGAACCCAATTTTCGAGTTTTTTCACTTTTCCAATCGCCTTGAGGTGGTCAGCGACGGTCGTTTTACTGACTTTGAGTTGCTCTGCAAGTTCTCGAACAGTTGTTTTGGGGTTTTCTTCCACCACTGATCGCAGAACATCATCATTAAGAGAGGAAGGCCTTCCACGACCTTCTTCATCTTCAAGGCTGAAATCTCCCTCCCGAAATTTTTTAAACCACCTTTGCACAGTGCACTCATTAACACAACCCTCGCCCCAGACTTGGTTAATGTTTCTAGCCGTTTGGGCTCCGCTTCGGCCGAGTTTAAACTCGTAAAAGAAAATCGTACGAAATTCTCGCTTTGACATTATAAGGATGACTGAATTATTTCCAAGTAGCGGAATGCTACAGAGGTAAACAAACAATATCATTTGGAAGAGGATTAATAAGTGTTGACATTCATACAAATGAGTAATCCTGTAAACGTAAACAGAATATTTTATATAGATTTTTTTTAATGAAAACTTAAAATCCTGCATTATTTTCCGGACAACCCAATAATTCAATAATATCAGACAGAAACTCATTAGTTCAGTACCTCGGATATAAACTGACCAGTGTAGGGGAAGAAAGAGAAATCAAAACGCCTGTTAGGCCAGATGGTCTATTACAATCACGCTCGGACTATGGATGCAATGTATGTAACTCTGCCACACAAAAAGAAAATCGGCCAATTGGATCCAATTTAAAACATGGGGTTGAGGATTGTTCCTGGGGCTTTTCGTTCCAGTCTGTATCCAGCCTCCAAGTCGATGCTGGTCAATCCCCCTAAACCTTCGACGTAATTTGCTGGACCTGAAATTCTATACTAGGATTATAGTTACTCCCACTCACCCTCTAAATAATCTCTTTTCTAACACTAAATCTCATTCTAATTATCAGGACACCAAATCTATACCTTTTTATGCCTGATTGTATTTGCTTAGGTTATGCAGTTTTCAGTACCTTCAATCCAAAAAGAATCGATTATCCTGGCATTTATCCCACCCTAAAATTCTACTATCATAGGCGAAATATAATATAAGCCACCACTCCTGCCTATATATACAAACAGGAAATTCAAAAAATAAAAAACGCACTGTCCTCAGCGACATACATACAGATGGTTCCAGGGATATTAGGGGTGTTGGTACTGCAGGTATCTGTTAAAAAAGGAAATATTTATTTTCAGTAAATCCCCTAGCAAGCAACTATAACGCCGAAATTATAGCCATAAATAAATCCCTCAACATTATTAATCCAGACGAGCAAATAATTGTTATTTGATCTGACTCAATGGTTGCCCTGCAAACATTTAATAATCCTTCAGCAATAACCCTATGGTACATGATCTATTGTACTCATTGAAACGTCTTGACCAGCAAAGGAAAAAGTATTTAGTCTCTGGATTCCTGGTCATTCGGGTATCCCTGGCAATGATAGACGCTGCCAAGGAGGCAGTTGGAGATGGAAACCTTGTTGTAAGGTGAGCTTGGATGACCTCATTTCGGCCTTTAGGGAGAAAATATATTTACAATGGCAAAAAACCTGGCATTCATTTACAAGCAAAAAGATTCGTGAAATAAATCTACCACACAGGCATGGCCTTCATCGTTTAGGTTGAAGAGAAGGGAGGAGGTAGTATCGAGTAGGTTGAGAATAGGGCACTGCCGACCACCAAGGGTCACTTAATGGCCCGTGACCTTCCGCCTGTATTCGGAGTATGCAATAAAATAATAACAACCATATTTTACTATCATGACTTAAGAAAATTTTATTCTCTACCGAATACGCTGTATGAAATATTAGGGGACAACCAAGAAAATATTGCAAAATATTCAGCTTTTTGACAGCAGCAAATTTAATAAATAAAATATGATCTACTATACTGATAACAAGAAAAAGAATTAAATAAATAAAGTAATAAAAAGTAAATAAAATAACTGCCGTGTCGGCCCGCCTGGTTTGGAGCCTAGGCCAAAGTTTCGGGCTGAAAATGACCCTTTAGAAAAAAAAAAAAATAAATAAAATAAACGCGATCAACAAATTGTCACCCTAAACAAGTCCACCATCAGGGACAGAAACCTACAAACTAACAAATTGATTTAAAAATTATGTATTAAAAAAGCACTGAAGATCACAATCACAATTGGAAAACAACTAAGACAAAACGAACCCCTTGATAAAAATGGAATATACGCCAAAGCGTACTAACGCAGGGGCAAATACATCGTACAGACGGGACGAGAAATAAAAGGCATACAAAACACTGAAAACAGACCCTCAACAATACAAACGTGGAACTACCCAACGTACAAAAAGGACGAAAAATGAACATCCTTGAAAACTTGGAAATATATTGGGTGGTCCAGAAAATAATGTAGGTTTTCATGCTTTCTTTCAACTACCCCTCTATACAATGAACTGTTTACGTCTGACGGATTATTCTTTTGTAGGGATGCCGACAGTTTTTGATCCTCTTCCAAACAAAAATGTTTGTTTATCTCAGTAGCATTTCGTTACTTGGGATAATTCAGTCTTTACTAATACGTCAACGCGTGATTTTCACGTAATTTCGTTTTACGATTTTTAACTCGGTCGGAACGATGTCCATTAAACATTAATGAAGTCTAGGGCGATGGTAGAGTGGCTGAGAGCACCGTTCAGAAATGGTTTAAAAAATTTCGAGAGGAAGATTGTCCTTGAAGACAAAGAAGGTCGTGGAAAGATTTCTTCCCTAGATGATGATGTTCTGCGAGTTTTGGTCGAAGAAAATCCCAGAGCATCTATTTGAGAATTTGCAGAGAATCTTTCAGTTAGCAAATGGACTGTCGCTGACCACCTTAAGGCAACTGAAGAGGTGAAAAAGCTCGCAAGTTGGGCTCCTCATGCACTAATTTGATCGAAAAAAAATCTCTCTGTTAGCAAATCGACCGCCGCTGATCCTCAACTGGAGAGGTGAAAAAGCTCACAGGTTGGGTTCCTCATGCACTAATTGATCGAAAAAAAATCTTTCTGTTAGCAAATCGACCGTCGCTGATCCCCAACTGGAGAGGTGAAAAAGCTCACAGGTTGGGTTCCTCATGTAGTAAACCACCGCCCAATCAATCATGGATATGAAGAGATGTGCACCACTTCTTTGCCGATACAGAAACAACAATTTTATGGACAGAATTGTTACTTGTGATGATAATTAGATTCTATAACAGCAGACGTTCTGGACAGTAACTTGACAAATGAGAAGCAGTATCACATTTTCCAAAGCTACCAACTTATAATTAAAAATATGTGATGGTGACTCTTTGGTGGGCTTCATTTTATCTGATTTACTACAGCTTCTTGAATCATGGCGAAACAATCAATGCCAAAATGTACTGGTCTCAAATTGAAGCGATGCACCAGAAATTGGCTTATTGAAGCCAACTTTGGTCGGAAAAGGCCGATTTTGGTTATGAAGGTTTGCACTTCTGCCTCACCCTCACCATTCTCCCACCGACTACCTTTTTTTCTCACACCTGGAAAATGTTTTACAACAGACAAAATTTATTGATAAAAAGTGGTTTCTAACGTCTTCTAGATGTGTTTACAGAATTTGTTAATCTATTTGGAGGGTATAGAGAAATTGCCATCCCGCTGAGAGAAGTGTATTGAGAGTGATGGACAATATTTTAATTAATAAAAAATGTTTAAAATCATTTATTTAATTGTTTTTATTTTACCCAATATGTACAAAAACTCTCACAAATTAAAAATAGTTAATATTATATATTTTACACAAATCAAGACACCATATGAAATAAAAATAAAAAAGCACTGATATAAAAGGATACGCCGATCACCCATCCCAAACCCTTATTAATCTTATTAAAGAGCATGACTGAACAGAATCACACACACACTGAAGATGGTGAAATGTGACAGACGTCTGACAGACCAAGACCGTGTGAGTTAAGGCTCAAAATAAAGGTTTATCACCCCGTGGATCACAGGAGGAAATTTTGTTATAAAACTTTTTTGTTTTAGAACAACACTTGTACACGTCTTGCACAGTATTGATTAGCTGAAGCATTGACTCAGATAATTTGTGTCTGTGAAGCCCTGAAAGTCGCTCACATAATAATGGGTTACTAGTTTAGTCATTTCAAATCATTGTGGTATGCATATTGTTTATGCCTCTCGCCGTCTTCGGTTAAATTAAAAGGATATTTATATAGAATAAATAACACAATGCACTACCCACCGGTAAGAAACTGAAAAACAAACAATCAGAATTACCTGACCACAGAACCCTTGAGGAAATCTCATGGTTTGAAAGTTTTTTAAGTAGGACTTTTAATGCCATAGCTATAATAAAATTATAAGCATAAAGATCTCACAACAGCCAGAATTTCTTATTATTTGTTCAAAATTCTGCTGTTTGCTTAATAAATTACTGAAGTTGTTCCCTTTTGTAGACAAAAATAAAACAAAATAGTACAAAGGCAGTTAAGTGATAAAAGACTAGATTTGATTTAGTTATAAATATATTTCTTTCATGCAAGTACATAAACAAAGGATATAAAAAATATTGCCAATGCACATTTGTATATCACACGTTACTTACTGGGCATTTAATACAGTTTCATGATTAAATAATTTGAAATATACATACAAATAAAATATTAAATAATATTTAAATAAAATGCCGAGATTAAATAATATCGATGGTAATTCATGATCATAGTTTTAATATATTATTATTATTCATAGTTTTATTGTATATTAATTTGCTTAACAATGATATAAATTGACTAATATGGAAAAAATCTAAACTTATTTTGACTAGCACCAAGATACAAAAAAATAAATATTGAGATCGCTGTAGAAAATATATTGGAATGACTTGGACTAAAGAGACTTCCACATCCGGTTACAATCTTCGTTATCACTTTCAATAAAAGGTGTCACTGTGCAGCTGAAAACAGTCATATCGACCAGAGGAGGTTTCTTTTTTCTCGCCTTCGAGGACGGCGTGTCAACCGGGGAAAGAACCAACATTTCGTGCACCTCATAAGCCTGGTCGACGGGCTGCAGCCAATGCACCTTGGGTATGTGCTTTCCCAACATAACCGATAGCTGAAGAATAATTTATTTAATGGTTGTTCAAAATTTTTTTTACGTTATAATTTACCCCAAGGATGCCGGTTAAAGCCTGTCGGATTTGTGGATCAGGAGAAGAGGCACACTGTTCAAGGATTTTATGATACTGGAGCAACTTCGCCCTGCACAACGTCATTGTATTCTGTACTTCTTTTAA
Source organism: Cimex lectularius (assembly GCF_000648675.2). Taxonomy (NCBI): domain Eukaryota; kingdom Metazoa; phylum Arthropoda; class Insecta; order Hemiptera; family Cimicidae; genus Cimex; species Cimex lectularius. Next base: position 2,299,239 of record NW_019392656.1, read on the forward strand.
TTCTTTTAAAAGCAATTCTGGATCCTGGAATTATTATAACAATAAACAAGTTTTGAACTTAACATTAACATTATGAAATTTACGTATAAAGCATAGCCGTCTTCAATGGTGTTACGAGAATTTTGTGGCAATTTTGGCGGTTGTGGCTTTGGTATAGCAGTACAAATTATTGGCCTATAATTTAAACAAAAATTACTATTGTGAAATTTCTCAATGTTGTCTGCTGGATAATGAACCTGAAATTTGGTCATTTCTGATCATTTTGGTCTGATGGGTTGGTCTGTCAGACACACTGAAGATGGCAAAATGCTGAAATATATCTGACAGACTTAACCCAAAATGATCAGTAACAAACAAATTATACTGATAATATTCAAGTGACATTATTACTTACGGGCGTCTGTAATTAACATGGTTGTTAGCACATGTAAAATCAACCACAGGTGGGTTAAATTGGAAGTTTATTTTATCAGGAATACTGTATTGCTGCACATAATATTTTTATTATTATTATAAATAATAATAAAAATTCAAATAAAAAAAATTACTACTTACACTAGGATTTTTCAAATGAAGTGCATATTGAATTATACATAAAATATCCCCAGTCGGAGGATACGTCATTAACGTTTTTAAACAAGCTGAGTAATCTTCAGAGAGCACTGTAACAATATGTCACTGTGGATAAAAAAGTACTGTTGTACTGTAATGAATAAAGTGTAAAGTGAAACTCACAAGTTTGCCTTATCGATACAAGCATGGAGACAACAATATAATTGACTAAACCGAAATTTTCATTTTCTGCGAATATGGAATCCCATAAGATAAGAAGATCATTGAGAGGGAATTCTCTTCCAAAGAGAAGTCTAAGCCACTTTCTGAAAATTAATTTTTTTTTTCATTTTCTTAAAAATAAATAAATAAAATAAAATCCCTCACATTCCAAATAGCGGAAACATGATTTCTAAATTGTCGAGGTGCCTGTTCAGTTCCCAGTCTATCGGAGCGAGTAAATTATTTTTGATCCAGGTCAACTGGGATAATACTTGATTATTGTCTGATTTGACCTGAATAAAATAATTTTATTTAAAAACATCACATTTTGATTGAAATCTCTACAAAATTACCAGGCCTTTGTCGACTGTTGGGAAATACCCTGTTGAGGTCGGGGCCAAGTTTGATATTAGGTATGAGCCCTTGATGGCATCCATCACCCTCCAAAAAATTGCACTAAGAATAAATACTAAATTAGAGGAGCAGATCAAATATTATAAAAAGTACGATCTACTTACTAAGAATCAGCTTCTAAATAACGAGGATTCACTATTTCTAATATATCTGAGCTAGAATAAATATTTTATTTAATTATTCTATCTGCAAATAAATACATAAAGTTTTATTGGTTAATCAATTAATAACAAACATGAGTTACATCTTAGAACGCTCTATCATAACTGAAATATGTTTCACTATTATAAGCGGCTTACTTTTGTTGAAAACAATGAGTATTTATTAAATCAAATATTTTGTATATTCAATAAAAAGTCAAAAATTGTTTGGTTCAATGTATTTATATCCCGATTTTTCACACTCAAGTTTTTGAATTGGACCTACCGGACTAGTGAGTATCGCTGATTGTTAAGCAATGTCATATGGTCACAGTGTACGACGTAGATTATCGGTGCTAAAATTTCATGCATACCCTAAAATCAAGGAAAGACTTGAGTTAAAACCAAAATTAAATTGTAAACAGCAATTATTATAATAACCTGTCTATAACACATAGTCGGATTTTCTCTTGCATAACAGAACAAGACGTTAATCATCGTTTCTTGAATAAATTCATTTTTGAAGAAATCAACACCGGAGAACAGCGTACGAATGACATCTTGCTTAATTATACTCTTTAGCTCTTTATCACAGAAATATTGATGCCAGGTACTCTATAAATTATCATTGAGTTAAATTTATTAGAGTGCACCAAAATGTTAAAACATTTAAATTAAAATAATTTTAGATATTCAAGGCAGCAAAATGATTTCCTTGATACACAAAACTATTTGTATTTAATTATTACTTAAATATTTGTGGGGTGTTTTTATCTTAAGGAAGTGGGCCATTGCTTGAAAGATGTGGTAGTTCGAAGGAGCAAGGTCAGGACTATAAGTTGGGCATAACATTCCTTCAAAATAAAATATAAAAAATATAACTTTTATTGTAAAGTAAACTGCATGGGGTCTATCCATCGCCCTATTTACTTTTTCTTCAAAGTAGCTATAGGTCCTGTCAATTTGAGTTCAAAGGAGGAAATAGTTCAAGGTTCATCAAATTATGTAAATGGTGATTAATAACAGCTTTTTTTTTGATCAGCAGAATACTGGCATATATTAATGTATTTATTTATATTTTTATTTGTATTCTATACATGTTAATGCACATTACAAAAATGATCATACAACTTTTTTTTAAACTACTGGAATTGGGAACGGATCAGCTCATTTACAAAAGGAATGTTGAGCGCTGTGGATAGTGAGGTTAGTGATTCAGGAAGGAACTTTGACAATTTATCTGAGGACTTCTGTTTGGAAGGATTAAACTTGTTGGATGTTGAATTGGCTTGGCTGAACCGTAGTTCATTCCGTATGTTCAAAGTGTCGCAGCAAAGTTTTGTATAAGGTTAGTTTAATTTTTAACAGTCAAGACAGATTTCTATCCTTTGTAGTTGTCCAAGTCTTCTGTTAAATTGTTGTCGTCTCTTAAATCTTGTGTGGAGATTCCATGTCAATCTGTGCTCTAGGTATAATCCTAAGTCTTTGATTTGAATGGAAGTCGAGAATATTTTTGTTGATAACGATTATTAAACGTGAGCACTGAGGATATTTTTCTTCATTCAATTTTGCCCTCCACTTTTTGCATCAGCATTCTGTTTAGAGGATAAAAATGCAGTGTTGTGCATGTGGGTGGTGATGATGGTAAGAGTGTGATGGTTATATGATGTAAAGGATGGGACCAAGAATGATCCCTTGCGGGATGCTAGCTTTTATCGGTATTAGACTTCAGGAAAGGTAATAAGGAGTTAAACTTGGTCAAACTGAACCAACTCCCTTCAAAGGTTTGCATTATAGTTTGAATTTTTCAAGCTATATCTGCACAGTCCATTATTTTATTATTATTATTTTTTAAGATCCCTGGGTGTCAGTGTTTTTGGATGAGATAAAAAAAACATTTGTAAATATGTTGGGTTCAAATTCAGGACCGCTGAATTCCATTTCAGGACCTTCCTTTAGAAATGCAGTATCAACACCATAACCGTTGCAGCCACCAACGGCCCTAATTATCCACTAATCCACAAACTAAATGCACAATAAACCAGAAGGCTGCGGTGCCTGGGGAGCACAAACCCTGCTTCCTCGTATCCATCATCAAAAGCACGCTTTTCTACTAGCTATAAATTTTCTTATGTAATAATGTTGTAAATTACCAGAATTTTGTACATCCTATTTATCATTTCATTAATGGAGTACATAAATTTTGGGGAAGGATTAGATATTTAGATTTATTATTATAGACAGTAATAACTAATAAGTAATAACATAAGAAGACTGAGAGGGAAATCAATTGAATATACATTTTATACTATTAAAAACTGTCTTTTGTAAAAAGACTTTTTATTTAAATAATACCTTGTCATTTTGCGATAATGGATTGTCGTCAGGCTCAGAATGCACATAGGGGTTTACGTCTAAGGCAGTTTTCAATTTGATGTAACGCTCCCTTGAATCGGCTGATTCCATTGGCCATGAAGGACTAGAACCTGGGGTTAAAACTCCTAAAAAAAGCTTCCATATCACACTTCGGAACTGACTACATCGCAGACCTCCGCGCTTTGCGGCCTTCTTAAGCTTTTCCATTTTCGAATCCAGTTGGCAAACCTTTCTCCATTCGTCCCTGTTTTATGAGAAAGAACTGTAAAGAAAACGGTCGTAACAAAAAAATCAAACGACTCACTCATAGGCCAACCCGGATCCAACATGAGGTTGATCCATACTTGCATGAGACTCCTAAGCAATGCTAAGATTTAACTCTCATCTGAAACAATTAAACTAATTTAGAAAAAAAAATATATTCCATTTAAAAAACAGTAGTGAAACGACCTTTAAATTAAATTAGTGGAAGAATTCAGAACCTACAACATTTAGTACAGGATTATTTCATAGTTAATAAAAAATTTCTGTTTACTGTGGCCGTGGGAACTTATATAAAAATAAGTTAAAAAAAAGTAATTCCTGTCATACAGGAAGGCTCATCATCCAATAACCCGCTGGGTGTCCACAATGGGCCAAACCATTTTGCAATACATTTTCTTACCATTATCAATTAAAAAGCCATGAGCTCTGCCAGGATTCAAACTCAGAACTGCTAACATAGCGATTACGAGTCAGATACCCTAACCACTAACTGCTAACAATGCAGCTCAAGTTATTCTTATGTATACAAAAAATAGAGTTTAAATGTAAATATATTTTGTTGTTGTTGGAGAAACTACACTTTTATTGAGTTTGTCCAGTTAAAAGTAAATTAGTTTTCTAGTGATAGTACTAAGTAGTAATTATAGTTATTACATTTTTAGTTTTTCTCCATTTAAGTAAAATGATTTGTCAAATAGGAAGGCTTGATGTCTAATTACTCACTGGGTGTCATAGACGAGTGGTCAAATCAACCCACCATGTAATTATACCTGTTACATATTATTTCTAATTAAAATTCCCTGTGCTGTCCTGAGTTTTTTCTTCATTAATTGAACTCAATTTGAGCGATTAAGTTCAAATAATGGAGAGAATAAAATAAAAAATGTGTAGTACAAAAATGTAATTATTCAAAAATTCCATTTCCCCCTCACATTTTGAGTGAACATTCTTTATACCTTTCATTACCTAGGTACCAATCCACCCCTATTGATGTTTTACTGAATGAATATTGCAAGCATCCTTTAGATATTCAAAAGAAATTAATCTCCGATAAGTTACTTATTAAGACTTATGACCCAAGATTGCTCTACTTACAGCAAAGATAGCCTTTTATGCACGAAAGTACTAACATATAAATAATGAAACAAGTCATAATAGTAAAAACGCCAAAGCCCACGTATATGACCAGCGTGTAGAGAAAGGCAGCTCAATGTGTCCCACATAATTGAAGAGTGCAATTCCTTGGCTCCATATAGAGATTGCCTAGGCAAAGAATTGTGCCTGAGCACAGCAGCAAATTTTTGGGTTAGGAAATAGGGTTGTTTTATCATATAAAGTACTGTAAGTTTGTGTCCCAATGTTGCTGAGAGTACTGGCATGAATGTGTAGTGTGAAAGGGCCAATGGAAGACTATTGAGTACCACATAGACCCTCAATTAGGTTAGTGTAAAGTTAGGTGTAAAAGGTTGATGGAGTAATTTAAATAGGAAATTTTTTATTTAAGAGTGAGTGTGTGAATGGGAGACTGATTTGGGGCTGGACGGATAAGACCAAAGACTTCACACTGCCCCACACCCAGGGGTGTGTAATTCTCAAAGCCTGCTGGTAATTATTATTATTTATTCACTAGCCCAACTACAACATAGTTTTCAAATAGTGCATATCATACAAACACATTTTTAACTGACTTGAATGGCTGATTTAATCTGACATGAATATATTGCATTTGGCTTTACATAATTATCTTTATATATTTTAATATCACAGTACAGCTAAGATTATTATCTTAAGCAGCTGTTGAATACACTCAGGAACAACTTTACAACGTTTCTGAGAAGATGCTTGTATGCAATGGAAGGAATTTTATCATGACCTGGAATTTTCTTATTTTTAGCATTTTTATGTCCAATTCCTTAAGTGTGACCAATTGTTGCTCCATGGTTGGAGTGTGGACGAACTCGCTTATCACATCATTTTTTCCTGTCACCTGGGATAAAGTCTGCTCCAGAGATTCCACAAAAAATTTTCTTTTTCTGGACCCCAAGTGGGCCAAATTTCTGTTGAATTTTATAAGAGGAAGGGAGATAGGTTTTTTTTCAATATTCGTTTTATTGCTTTCCAAAGTAAGCTGTCTGCAGGACGGATCTATGCTAAATATTTCTGATATTTTTCTTTGTGCAGAAATTCCAGTTTCTGGGTTAGCTTGTGCTGCAAGAAATTTAGTTGTCGTTTTAAGGTTGAAGATGTTTCACTTATATTGGTGGCTTGTGTTGTTCTTCAGTTTCAATAGATCAATGTTAGAATTACGTAGGGTATTCCTTATATTGTAGATGCGTCAAGGTTTTTTTTATTTTTTATTTTTGAGAACTAATATATAATAGATTCTTTTATAACAAGTTCCCTGTTGGATAGAACAGTTTTGGCTTCCGCTATGTTTCTGTGGAAGATCCTAAATAATTTCATTGACTCCCTGGAGATATTGTCATATATTAACATTACGGTTCCCCAGCGTCAACTACAGACCTATGAACTATTTGGTACTTCACACCAAACATGGTTAGTCTTCAATCTTCACAGCTGAGCATTACATAAATAAATTCGGTATCAGTGCATCCCTTCTTCTTATCTCTTTGAATCTTAAAAAAAATATTGAACGAGCTTTAAAATGTTATTGAAGGTTTATTAATTACTTTTGTTGACTTATTAATCTATTTATAATATTGATTTGTTTGTTAAAAGTGTTAGCCCTTCTTTGCTATTATTTTTATTTTTGTATCCTTTTTTAATAGTTTATATCGTAATGATTGATTTGTTGTGTTGCTTGACTGTCCTATGCTTGGGTACCTGACCTGTTTGGACTGTAAATAAAAAATAAATAAATAAAGTTCCTGTTTTTTTTTATGTTGTCTATTTATTCTAAATTACAAAATCAGCAATTGGCAGTGGACTGCAATAAGTGATAGGCTCAATTCTGAACTCATGTGCATGTGCAGATTTTAGCTTATATAAATCAGTAACATCATGGCTATTAGTTTATGAACGCTCTCGAAAAAACTTTTCTTTAGTTGTTTCTGTCTTGACCTAGGTGTGCAGTATGAATAAAATCAGCTATATCTTGTACTTTGGACATTTCCGATCATACCGGTACCAGTAAGCCAATCTTCCCTGGTTTAATCTCAGATGCATTTGATTTTGTGATCTTCGGTAGTGGGTTTAATTAAGTTTATTTAGAGTTGATGCTGGTGGTTGGTCTGCGAGTCGGTCAAATCATGCTGAATGGCTCATCAGGTCCATTGTCACCGAAATACTCAACTGCTTTGAACTACTCAGTGTATATTAAATTTAGCAGGTCAGGAAAATTGATTATCCCAAAATCTAGCCTGCCTTAATAATATAATTATAATTTTTATTCGTTTAATTTTCTTGAAGTCAATTTCCGATAAAACTAATGTTGAGATGTTAGAAATAACACTAAAAAAATATGTACAGTTGAGAAATGATACCTTATAAGATAAACTCTTGTCTGGAAAGTAATAATTACTTTATCTGTATATTTTAAAAACAAAAAAATTGTTAAAAAATCCAGTAAAAATTGGTAAAATCAACATTGAAATAGCTAGATATTTTTTGCCTACCTTACTCTTAAAAGAGAGCATGTTCATTACAGACAAGGTGTCAATCCGTTTATCTGCTCTAAATCTGGCAGACGTCATTAAAATAATAAAAGAAATACAATATAAAGAACAAATAATAAACTAATCAAATAAAGAGTCAACAGTTCAGTGCAACCTCCGCAAGTTTCAACGGGGTAAACAACAGGGAATATGAGATTGAACCGTCTGAAAATGTTATTCCTCCAAAAACCGGCTAACGTTAATTAATCTTTAATTAAATTAAAATCCCTTTTTATCGAATGTTAACGTGTCAACAATTTGAAAATTGGTGGTGGAGTTTAAACTTAAACTGTAAAGATTTTCTACGTCTATATTCTGATGACGTTTGACGACCAGACACCCAACATAAAAATCGCACTGTCTATTTACCTTGATCTGTTCTTACTTCTTTGTAATTTAAAATAAGTTCACATTTAAATTATCTTGATGTGATTAATTATATCTTAATACTCTTAATATTACAATTGTAGATTAAAAAAACCACAGGGGGAGTGTGCTTGCGATTTTTTTTTATCGTTTACTATTTTTTAATATTTTATGTAGTGATATATGAAAGTAGTCATGAACATTACTTATAAAGCAAGATAACCTTCCCACTTTTAACTTTTCCCGCTTTCTTGTTATGATTTGACCGATATGGAAAGTTGATCATTGATATCTTAGAATAGTCGAATAGTTGCATTAACGATGGAAGAAGAGGAGGTGATGGAACAGACCCCGAACCAGGATGAGGGCGACGAAGTCCCGAAGAAAGCTGTCAAGTTTAAAACACCGCCGAGGAACAAACCGGCCCGACTACCACTAGGCAGGATAAAGCAAATCATTAAAATGGACCCAGACGTGTCCCTAGTCAGCTCTGAATCAGTTTTTCTAATCACCAAAGCCACCGTGAGTACCCATGTGAAAACGACATAATTGCATGATTTTGCATGTTACCATGGTGAAGGTTTGAAGGAATGATTATTTGGAGGTCTTGAGATGCGGTCTGGTGTATATTGTGTTTGAAGGAATCTTTGACAGCTTGTTTAAATTAAACAGAGTTTTAGGTTGTTCAGGTTTGGCTTTCATTCACCTCAACTGCTCAATAATAATACCTCAAAATGAATCCTCTGCTGAGTCTACCAACTCACTATAACTGAACATGGCCACAGATCTCAACCATTGGCTCTATGTCCTGAACATCACAGGCTCAACACACACAACACTGGCCTTTCATCAGCACCAAAATTCCCTGTCACTAAAGTGGAGACCTAGATGAGGTCAACACTGGAGACTCATCACCCTGACTAGGTCTCAGTGCTCACTAATAGAGCAAGCCGACAACAGTAAGGGCACTCGCAGCATCATCCTCGCTCTCGCCTTCTCCACGGCCGACTTGGCTACCGGCCACCTGCTGCCCGAGTCCCTTCTTCCGCTGCTGAGTCTACCAACTCACTATATCTAAACATGGCCCCGGACCTTGGCCAATGGCTCTGCACTCTCAACGACACAGGCTCAATACTCACAACACCAGTCCTTGTTAGGGGATACCAAAAGTTCCAGTCACTAACGATACTAAAACTACAAAATATTGCACAGCTGAGGATAGGGAATCTCGTGTTAACCTATTGTTTAATTTTTGTATATCTTAGCTCATTACTGATCATTAAAGTCAGCCAGACCTCATTGTGTTGATCAGTCAGATACGTTCCAGTATTTCGCCATCTTCAGTGTTGGGTCTGCAATGAAAAGCAAATCACAATGTTCAGTAATGGTCAAATTACAGGTACATAATCCTGCAGATTGCTAGAGAAATCTCAAAATAAATATTTCTTTAAAAAATCCAAAAGTAAGAGTAAAATTATATCACGAGAAGGAATTTATAAATAACAATGACTGGCAAGATGAAATCTTCAAAAATAAGGGAAAAAGGCTCTATAAAAGAACTTGTTAAGCTTGGGATATGAGAACAACTCTTATGAAGCGCACAATTTATGATGAATTATGATTAATGGTCTTTTGTATGTTGAGGGCTGAAATTTTGTATATGGCTATTGAAATGTAATTCACCGTTCTTTTTTTAAAGGTGTTCAAAAGTGTACAAGGTAACACAAAAAACAACCAAACAAGCTTACAAAAAATGATCACAGAACATATACTACCAAAAAAATGGACACATCAAGTTATACACCCAAACAACTTCTCACACATAGCTTAGATGTACAACTTAAAAAAATTGTAATTGTTAAATTGGGGACATAATCATCAGGGTTCATGATTGTCCCCATATCAGTGGCATACAGGGCAAACAGAGGGCCTAGGCAGCCAATGGCTGATTGCATAAGATGTAGGACTCCGCAAGTCGTACCGGATGATATTGCCGCATGTTTTCCCACTTTCCTGACCTAGGGAATGATGTGCATGTGTGGGCACTATCCAGGGGCACAGACCATTCACAACACTGTTTTTTAATTTATCTTAATATATCTCTCTTAATTTATCTTAATAAAAAAGAAACAAAAATGAATAACATGAGCTCATATTTTGTTAAATAAATTGCTGAGTTGAAAAAAATCAAATAATTTACGTATATTGGCCTTCATATTCCCTGGATGCTTGGAGGCAGGGTCATCCCTAAGGGTGATAGTACTGTAGTTTGCAAGTCGAAGATTTGGGGGTCAATTTGCGTTTGAGGTTACACTCAAAAACAAACAGTGGGAAAAAAAGACTAGATACATGACCTATTTCATGTCGGCATATTGGGAAGAATGGCATAAATATTTCTTTTTTTCTGTACGTTTGGGCTCAATGGCCCATCCTCAGCAGCCCATGGGCTAATTCTCCAATCTGAGTTTCCATAAAAGAGGCAATTTTAAATACATTGTAACTATGTATGTACAGGCTATAACGTGGCTATACAGAAGTAAAAAAACATGGCTTATGTTTATTGGCTATGGCTATTTCTGCACACTAGGATAAATGGATAATTTAAAAAGAAACACTTTAGGATTGTGATTTTAAAGTTTAGATCTTTGGTAAAATTCAATTTTTGTTGTGCTAACATTTGATCAAATCCAATGTAGTTGTCGTTGAATTAATTAGACTTTTTGGTACTTATTACATTATGCACTGACATTTCACTTAAGTTTGTAAAAAAACTCTTTGTTGCACCTAGACAATTCACTTTTTGAGCATCTAAAAAGGCCATATTCAAAAAGCAAATGGTTTTCTTCTCAACTTAATCAATTGTACACACATTCTACCAGGCTTTACTGGTGCACACACTTTGTCAAAATTTGTCTTATGCAGGTTTGCCCTGAGGGTGCAGATTTTTGCCATGACACTTGGATTTTCTTTTCTCCACCAACCTCTAAAATTTAAATGAAAATAACAGAACAGAAATATAATCATACTCAAACAGCCAGGCGACACTGAAGGCTATTATCATCAGCAGTAAAGTTCATAGTTGTTTGACATTCCAGTAGGTCACTGTCAGATATGAGGAAAAACAACAAAATTACCCTTGTCTGGGTATCAAGGCTTACTGGGCAGAGGGGCAAAGAAGAGGCTGATAAATCGGACAAGAAAAGTTCGATGAGGACACCTATTGGCCCTGAATACTTTTGTGGCATACCAAACTGGCAAAAAGTGGATCCATAAGACAATGGATTAAAACTAAGCTCCATTCAGTGGGAATGTAACTATGCATATTCATATTGGGGGGAAGGGTATCGTGAAAAAAGGGCCAGAGGCGACAGTGGGAATTGAACCTACATCCACGGGGTCCATGAGCCGAGTGTTTCTTTTAACAGGACAGAGGTATGCAAAAAGTTCGTCAAAGTACCATCATATAAATTAATGGCATAACTACTAATCTAGGACGTGTTAGGACTAGAAAATAGTTGGACTGCTAACTTGACCCTTACATGCTAACCAGAACTTGACTTTTGCAGATTCTGGAGGCATATGTGTAGACTGGAGTAGCAGAAATGCCTGTGTTAACAAGATGATTCATTTAACACGATTGAAGGGAATAGATAGTAATTATTAAAAAGGGTATCATAATGTATGCTGTGCCTTAGATAAACAACAGTTTATATTCATAAATTTTGCAAAGACTGAAGGAAAACCATGTTTTACAAATTATTGAGAGTACATGTGTGCACAATCGAGTGTTACGTTTGTCAATGAAAAAGGACAGTCATAACAAAATATGCATTAACATATAATTTTTCAACATCCCAACATACTCACAGTTTTCTTTCCATCTAATGTTTTTGATGGAACATGTTTTAATATTAGCAATTAGATTATTGCAGCCCGCCTATTCTTGCTGTTTATGGTCGTTTTCAGCATTGAAGATCGAACTGGCCAAGATAATCAGTAATGACTAAACTTCATTGTTATCATAGCGGATATAATAAAGATTAAAATTTGACCTAAAAAATCTTACTTTAATCATCTTATGTACTCAATTTTTTCACAAATTGCTAAATGTTTAAAGAATTTTTTTTTTAATAAAGTAATTTTTTATCAACGCTTGGGAAAACAGGGAATTGAACATGCCACAAGATTAGACATAATGAACTTGTTTACTGAATAGTTTTTCAATAAAATTATTATAAAAGTTTTTACCTGCTTTTTAGAGTAGTAAACCATCTATTGAATAACGCTTGAATTGACTGATTGGTTTTCATTGAAAGGTTGTCAAAGGACAAGAAATTTTTTTTCTCCTTTTGGATTGAAGGAGTCTAGCTGGGATTATCCACATCTCAACCTGATAAGGATGTTATTCGTCTGAATCACTTAGCATTCAATAACCTTTGTCCATATATAAAGCCCTTGGTTTTTTTTCTATTCTCTTTTGCTTTGAATTCGTTTTTCATAAAACCTATGCTTACAATTTGTACATGCAATGATTTTTGGAAAAGAGTAAAAACCTTATCTTTATGAATTATTTGAATCGATTTAAGTAAATTTTATTTACTTGGATAATTATAATTGATGGATAAATATAATCCATTTTATAATATTAAATAAAAATTTAAATGTATGGTGATTAGTGACAGTTAGTCGATGATTATTCAGAAATCGTGAGATGCGGTCTGGTGTGATGTAGGTTTCAGAAAAACATTTTCTTTATCGTGCCAACGTTTCGACCTTTATTGAGATCATCTTCAGGGCCTGGGATTTATAAACATTGTTTAAATTTTACAAATACATGTAGGATGTGGAAAATATAAAATAAAATAAAAAAAGAAAAAAGAGAGAAAAATAAATAAATGAATGAATTTATACAATGCTTTTTTATTTTTTTTTATCTCCAAATTAACAAAAATTTAAATGTTTTCAATTGTTTTTACAAAACTTCTTTAAAATGATGGTTTTATTTTTATAAACTTTTTTGATGTTTGACATTTACTTTCTGTCTATAAGTTAAGCAAATATTACGTATATTATTTTATTTCTCTTAATTTATAACATTAACGTGTTCATGTTGAACCGGCACAGGGCTACTTACTGGGTCTGTCTCCACCTACGTGGTTTTTTTTTTTTTTTTTTTTTTTTTTAGTTATTCAAACGCAGCAGTTTGGTATGCCTCAAAAGTGTTCAGGGCCGATAGGTGTCCTCATCGAACTTTTCTTGGCCAATTTATCAGCCTCTTCTTTGCCCCTCTGCCCACTGAGCCCTGATACCCAGACAAGGATAATTTGGTTGTTTTTCCCAATATCTGACAGTATTACTGGAATGCCAAACAACTCTGATCTTTATTACTGTTGATAATTGCCTGGTTCTTTAAATAAGGCTATTTTTATGTTCTGTTATTTTTAATGTTATTATAATTTAAACTTTAGATGTTGATAGAGAAAAGAAAATCCAAGTGATCCATGGCAAAAATCTGCACCCTCAGGACAAACCTGGATAAGTCAAATTTTGACAAAATGAGATAAGTGTATATACCAGCAAGACCTAACAGAATGTGTGTACTAATTGATTTGATTCGGTAATTGATTAAGTCGGGAAGGAAACAATTTACTTTTTGAATACGACGCATCTTTTCAGATAACTCAAAAATGGAATTTTATAGGTGTGACAGAGGTTTTTTATACTTAAGTGAAATGACGGTCCATAAAGTGTAAGTACCAAAAATTATAATTAATACAAGGACAACTCCACTGAATTTGATCAAAGCCTTAAATGTAATCATTCACGCTTACTCTTTCTTAAATACATTCTTGCTTATTTACATAATATTCACTCAGTTCGGGTGGTCGAATGCTGATATTCCTCTATGACTCTTTACACCTATGACTAACCTATTTCAGGGTTGATAGGGTACTCAACATTCCACCCTCTGAATTCATGCTAATAAATACGTTCACTCTCAACCCATGCAAGGGACACAAAGCTATCAGTACTGTCCACCCTGATTACTCCAAGAATTGAAACAGGAGACCTAAATACCCACTGCCTGTGGCATTCCTACATGCTCTGTATGGAGCCAAGAAATATATTTAAATAATATTTAATAATTAAATTTTCTGATATATGTGTGCTTGCGTTTTGAAGAAATATCAAATAAATTTAATTGTAACCCTTAACTCTTATAGTACTTAGTCTTAAAAGTCAGTCATCCCTCAGCATAATTTTTAATTGAGCTGCTTATCAAGGTTAAACTCAACTGACTTCCTGGCTGTTTTACCACAAACTAAAAATGTTTTAACTTAAAATTTTATAGGAGCTGTTCATCGAATCCCTTAGCAAAGATGCTTATACGCACCTGGCTGTGACCAAAATGAAAACCATACTCGGACGTCATGTCGACAGTGCCATAGCTTCCTCCGATGCACTGACGTTTTTGGAAGGAGCGTTGGATTTCTGATATGTATATACTTTTCCAAGATAAAAATATGTTTTTATTATTATTAACTAATGTTGAATAGAATAAATAAATATTTGCCTTGTTAATCTTGGTAAGTAATTTTGATATAAGAACATGTAAATAAAGTCAATTTTTTAAGTGACATATGTGGTTCAAAGTATATTTACACCTCCTAGTATAAAAACCCTCCAGTTTTGACATTATCACCACAAATATCTTCTTTAAAAAAAGCTATAATTTTTCGTGTCGCCGTTTGTAACTCAGTCCTTAGAACTACCTCCTTCCCAATCCAATGGAAATTATCATTCATAAAACACAAAAACTCAGTATCTCCCTTAGCCAAATCGCCTTATCAGTTTGTTGCCATTATTTAACAAAATCCTTGCAATCTTCAGTGTTTCAAGTTCTTCCATCCCACAAATTAAGTAACAACACTGTACCTTTCAATACTGACACAAGGTGGTACATATCATTGTAACTTCCTGTCCGATTTCCATTGGCATTAACATAGTTTAAGCCAGAAATGGTTGAACCCAACATATCATTGTATAATTCCTTGGAGGAAGGAATGCTGCTCGAGTGTTTGCTTAGATTATCTGGAAATCGTGAGATCTGGTGTGATGTAGGTTTCAGAAAAAACATTTTCTTTATCGTGCCAACGTTTGATCTTTATTGAGATCATCTTCAGGGCCTGGGATTTACAAACATTGTTTAATTGGGCACTCTCAACACGACACGCAAGAATGGCACAATTACACAGAAGACAAACACTGAAGATGATCTCAATAAAGACGAAACGTTGGCATGACAAAGAAAATGTTTTTCTGAAACCTACATCACACCAGACCGCATCTCACGATTTCTGAATAATTATCGATTAACGGTCATTAATCACCACACATTGTTTAAATTTAACAAATACATGTAGGATGTGGAAAAAAGTGAATTTATACAATGAAAAAAAAAATATATTTTTTATATTCAAAGTATTTCTACTCACTCAAATATAAAAAATTTTTTTGCATTGTATAAATTCACTTTTTTCTACATCCTAAATGTATTTGTTAAATGTAAACATTGTTTGTAAATCCCAGGCTCTGAAGATGATCTCAATAATGATCGAAACGGCACGAGAAAGAAAATGTTTTTCTCAAACCTACATCACACCAGACTGCATCTCACGATTTCCAAATAATCATCGACTAGCGGTCACTAATCACCACACACATTTCCTTAGAAGTGAGGCAAACCTTTGATCGAGTGTGGACCCAGTTTTCTCTGGAGTTTACAGAGCATCTTTCCATTCACTTATTACCTCATCCTAAAACCCTAAATCTACAATAGGCATTTTCAAGACATCCTTCCACAACTTCCTGAACCAGGTGTTCCGCATGGCAGCATCCTTTGCACTATTCTTTATTAAATATACACTGTAGACATTTATATCACTTCTATCTATTCCTCATGCCCAGGAGGATCATATACAAAAAAAAAACCAAATCCCAGCAAATACCTACAATTTTCTATAACACATTCACTATTTGGGGACATTGACAAAAGATGGAACCCCTGTACTCGACAAAAGATTAAATCTCTTAGTTCAAAACAGCCTCATTTACACTTCACTATTACAAACAATCTGGATGAACGGAATTGAACTGTGGGGTTCAACAACGTGTTCCAATCTCCAAAGTATATATTCAAACCAGTCCAAAACCCTTTGAATCATTGCCCCAGCTCCCTACTTCATATCTAACCTTACTTTGCACTGTCAGATTCCACTTTTACTCCAAACAGCAAGAATGCTTGATGCAGGCACCTCCGTAAAGTGCTCGATTACCTCATCCTAACTGCCTAATCCAGTATCGAAAATCCTCACAGATGCATATATTTCCAACGGCCTTATAATTTCCTCCCTTTCAAAAGTGAAGTTTTATTATAACCTAAAAGTGGTTCAAGACATGCGGGATTTGCTGATTGCCAGCCGAGCAAAGGTTTGCCTAATCCCAACTAGTGGGGAAGTGTGCTCAGTTATTTGTTGAGCAACAATATTTGGTGCTCGCCTTGCTAATTTTTGGTTTCCTTGTCTGCTTCAAAGTGCACAATTATTCATTAAGTAGCTGAACTCAAAGCATCCACACTTAAGGAAGCAACTTACTGAACAGATATCTATTGTAATCATTATTCAACATTGCTATTTATTAGAAATGATAAATGATGGAGTGAGTGTGGTGTTCAATGCTTTTTTTAAAAAGGTAGTTCCTACTCACAGTAAGTTGAGACATTTACTGTGAGTAGGAACTATCTTTAAAAAAAAGGATTGCTATTTATTTTTCAATAATAATCTAATCCTAACTAGTATAGATGTATTAATGAAAGAATGTTGTAACGTTATTTCTGTCAGTTAGGAATAGATTGACCCAACATAACAGTCTTGGAGTTTCTCTATCTGTACCATGTTGAACTTAATAATTTTGAAAGCATCTCTTCCGAATCATAAAAATCGGAATGAGGTTTTCAATGCGTGGAAACGGATCGAAAGTAATATTCTGCGACTGAGTTTTTTAGTTACCAAAACATTACCGCAGCTGCAGCAATGTCAGTTTCACTGTGGTACGTGACTTGGCAAATATGTATTCGCTGTTTCTGCAAAAACTGTCTGGTTGTACAAACCGTTGTGTATATATAAGCATGCTATTTGGCAAATGCTGAGGCGAGCATTTTGAGACTTGGCAAATGTTCGGCAGTAGACGGCATTCGGCGAATACCGCATGTCTGGAGCCACCTTAATAATTAAAATAAAAATAAAATTACAATTAATTAAGGTTTTTAGTTAAGATAAAAAGTCAATGGCACGAGCGGGATTCGAACCATTTGAACTATCGTGACCTCGATCTACTCGCACACCAACTTCCCATTCCCATCTCAACCCCACCTTTTGAATTTTCCCTCATTTTTGCCATTTTTCAAATATCGTATGATCTATTTGATTCTCGGCGACAAATGAAATGGCCACGGAGAGCTTTAGTGAAGTATACTTCATTTTAATTCATTAATTTTGTGGTCCAATTAATATATTACAATTAATTAAGGTTTTTAGTTGAGATAAAAAAGTCAATGGCACGAGCGGGATTCGAACCAACGATCTTCGGCTAGATTCGCCGCTGCTTTACCACATTAATTAAGGTTTTTAGTTGAGATAAAAGAGAAAGGTGATTAATTAGTGAATTTAAAGAATAAAAATAAAAATAAAACTGATTTGTTATTGCCTAGGCCAAGTGGGCAAATAATTAATTATGGGGTAAATTAATTAAAATTTTCATAGTGAAGCTTGTTGAATATCCCAATAAAAAAGGGTACTTAGAATTTGATGCAGTGTGACCTGGACAAACTCCTGGGCCTTGTGGAAGTGGTCTCAACATTATCCCTGCGCTGTTCTTGTGTCGGACAGTCAACAAGTATTAGGAATGCTAAGAGAAAAGATAATTTAAAGGCATAAGTTGAGGGACAATTTATCGGATTGACATAAGAGGGGAAAAAAACGACTATTTGTTATGAAGTGTGAAGAACATCAAAGAATTTGAAAACAATTGGTACGGTCTCGGTTAGTAAGTACAAAATAATCTCTCATACATTTTTTTTTTTTTTCAATTAATAGAAAAATACAGTAGGCATTTACAAAAATAATTAATATAAAACAAATGATGGGTAACTGACATAAGATGACATTACTTATTCTATTATAATTACTATGAACAATTTGTAAGCAACAACACATAGAAAAATTTAATTTAATGCCGTTTTTCTAAAATTTCCTTTACTGCCGTTTTTCCATCTTTTCGAATTAAGAATCATTTTAAGTAAATTTGTAGTTGACTAGAAAAAAAACTTATAATTATGAAATATATTAATTTGATTTTTTTTTAAATTCCAGAATTTTATAATAGATAAATACTGGATGCGTAATACCTGCCTGTATATCTAATAGAATAAATTTTTGTAATTTGAAATTGCCTGTTTGATTTTTAATCCTTTCTATAAGTACAAAGAAAGAAAAAAGAATATTTTTACAGATTGAAAGCGTTAAATTTGATCACAAAATAATATAATTTACGAATAATAAATACACCATATTAATTAGTTACACAAATTGTATTTTTAACAAATAAAACAGTGCTAGATTTTTAAATACCGCTTTCAACCAGTTCAAGAAATTAAACTTACAGTAATTAAAAAATAAAATAGCAACTTAAACACAGTGACAAAATTTAGTTTATGCATAATTTAAATTTACTACTCTACACTAAAATTTATAAACTAAATTTTTAAAAATATTTTGTTAGGCACTTTTTTTTTTGTTTTAGGTCAGTTTTAAATCTGAATTTTTTCTAAAAGAGTTGAGAATTTCTAATCTAAAGGCAGACCTGTTTTAAAGCTATTATGTCGTTAAAATTATAGCATAAAGCTAGTTACTTCAGTTTTAAGTTTTTTACAATGTTTATTATATATTTCCCAAACTCTTCAATGAAGCAAATCCATTCTAGAATGTTTCTCTACCAGTTCATTTATCATATCGGAAATTGTCTGAAACAAAAATATATTATTATTTATACTTAGCTTAACATATGATGAGGCATATCAATTTGATCATCTAAGATCTTTTTCGTCTGCTTATTAAATCTGTAATTGTCTGAAAGACGTGTTTCAGGCTGAATGTTCAAATATGTTTGACGAGAATAAGCACTTTAAGAATATTGTCTCAGATTGACCGAAAAAGTTTAAAACTTTTTAACACCCACAATTACCTTTTTTATTTCTTCTTGATCAATAAGTATCAACTTGCCAGAATCAGTAGTTTGGAATAAGGTTTTCATTCCTCTCTTTTTTGAGAAGAACAACATGACACCCTTGTCCACTACTTCGGACGGTGTGCTGATTTCAGTCCACCTGTACGCCCAGTCCATCTGAAATTTCAAATTGTGAGCCTGGATAATTTTGCCCGTCCGTGTCATAAATACCTGGTACCCGCCGAATATTTCATTTATGCTTATATAGGCAATCCTCTTGTCGGTCAAAAGTAGTACATCTTTTTGTTTAGTATGCCCAAGCAATATGTGGTAAATGTACATGTCTGTTTTAGAAAATTTCCCTTTTTCTACACTCTAGAAATATACAATAATTTTAAAAATTTAGTTGTTAATAGTTTTTTTTGTTTGTTTTACCATTAAGAGTTTCAATCCTTCAGCTTCTCGTTTAGAAAATGGCCTAACAAGGCCATCCACCTGTATACATCTGGGTGAACGCATCCTTAAAACATCCTCAGCCATATCTGTAGCCCTGAGAAGAAAAATAAGCATTACTTATTGAATTTGATAAAAAGAAAAAAAAATTTACCTCTTAACGGCGCTAAAGGAACCGCTTGCAAAATCAGTGATCCCTGCAATTGGTCTTGTCACAAGGCCTACTAATCCTTTGCCTACACCTTTGCAAAAACCACCCAGTCCTTCATCCTTAGCGCCGTAAATAGGTTGACGTATCACGCCAGTCACCCCGTCGACAACACCCTATAGAATAAATTCCATTAGTATTGCCCTACAGTTGTGTTGTAGTGGATCTCACCATGACAAGACCTTTCCCACTCTGGGCGAGCCCTTCTTGGAAGTTTGAAGGCTTATGTCCTATCAATTCTCTTCTATGCCTTTGATATTCCTTGTCAAAAGTAAGAGCTGCGATCCCTTTACCTGATAAACATTTTGCAATTAGTAAATTTTCAAACATGGCTTGATTTTCACTTACCCATTGCTCCGGTTATTTTTGAAACGGCACCAGCTGCACCTCCGACAGTGTGACCTATTAGTGATCTCACACCATAAACGAGACCTGTAGCAAATTCCCCTGGACCTTGGATCGCTCCCTAAAAAAAATTAAAATACATTCCTGGAAAATATTTGATGCAATTTATCACTTACTTGAAATGGTTCATAGAAGAAATCGGCTGCTCCTTGCCCAATACCCAAGACGAGACCAAATGGGTTACCGATTACGTCTAAACCAAGGACAAGAACGTAAAGCTGCTTTACGAGCTGACCGAAGTAGTGCATTTGAGCTTCTTGTATCAACTGATTCCCTGTCAAAAAGCAATATTCTTTTTCGAAATAGCCCAACCTGAAAAATTTGAATAAATCCTGGGCCTTGATTATACTTTTATTTATTATTTACTTGAAAATCACTCCTTGGACGTCTGTCAGAGTGACGCCTAAGCTCTGCATTGCAAGGTTGATTACAGGCGGGATGGTTTTTGCTTTGCTTTCTTGGTTACTGCCAGCAAGTGTGAAACTCAGGTGGATCTTGAAATTTTGGGTTTCAATATTAAATTTATTAATTTACACTGTAAAATAAATTTACCTTTAGAGGCGAGAGATGAAGGTAATCGTAGAAATGTTTCTGGTCTCGTATAGACGACTGAACTACATGGAAATGAAGAGGTTTGTCCTTAAATTGCAAATCTTCAGTAAAACCTTGAAGCTAAAACAAAAGAGATAATCGTGGCTTCAAAACTAATTCCTATTATTGAAGCATTTCAAACTGAACAAAAGAAAGATTTGATTAAAAAAGAACAATTAAAACATAATTTCGATTTTACTTACACAACATTGATATAACTTTACAATGTAAAAGTTAAAAGTTTTTAAAGCAGAGATGAGCAATATTTACGTTCATTTTCCATTACATTTTTATTTTTAATTAATTTATGTAAAATTACACTTTAAATATGCAACAAGCAAAAATGTTGAAAGAATGACTATACTCAGTGAACGTTTTATCCCTTCGGTATGAACAGTCCCTCACTGATCGTAGGATACAAATTATATATCTAATAATTATTCTGAAATCGTGAGATGCGGTCTGGTGTGATGTAGGTTTCAGAAAAACATTTTCTTTATAGTGCCAACGTTTCAATCTTTATTGAGATCATCTTCAGGGCCTGGGATTTACAAACATTGTTTACATTTAACAAATACATTTTGTATGTGGAAAAGTGAATTTATACAATGCAAAATATNGTAATCCTGTAAACGTAAACAGAATATTTTATATAGATTTTTTTTAATGAAAACTTAAAATCCTGCATTATTTTCCGGACAACCCAATACATTTTGTTTGTTTTGTGTGAAATATTTTTGGACTGTTGAAGTCGTTATTGTGTTGGTGTTCAAAGTGGTGGGTAGCGAGTGCTGTAGGATTTTGCTTGGGTTTTTTGCAATCATAGATATGTTGCTTTACTCTCTTGTCCAGATATTGGGATGTAAGACCGATGTAAGTTGCCAGACAGTTTAAACAGTTGATCTTGTAGATTACATCAGATTTATTATTGGTGTGGGATCTTTAATTTTGGAAAAAAGTGTTTGGATTGTTTTATAATTTTTGAAAGCTATTTTGAAGTTATCGGACGAGAGAAATGTGTTTAATTTATGTGATAGGTCTTGAATAAATGCCATGGAAAAGTATACTGGTTTGTTTGTATTTGGTAGACTTAATGTAGTATTATTAGTAACAGTGGATGGTGTTAGTGTTGAGTTGTAGTTGTTTATTATTCTGTTAATGATGTGTTTAGGGTAGAGATTGTTATGGAGGATCTGTTTGTATATCTTTATGTAGAAGTAGAAATACTTTGAATATAAAAAATATATTTTGCATTGTATAAATTCACTTCTCCACATCCTAAATGTATTTGTTAAATGTATACAATGTTTGTAAAACCCAGGCCCTGAAGATGATCTCAATAAAGATTGAAACGTGGCACGATAAAGAAAATATTTTTCTGAAACCTACATCACACCAGACCGCATCTCACAATTTCTGAATAATTATCGATTAACGGTCACTAATCACCACATATGTATATCTAATGTTTTTGCGATAAATATTTTACTGCTGAGGTGTAAAAGCTAGCGGAGCCCTTAGTTAACCAGTAGGGGGCACATCCCTTGACAATATTAGGCAAATAAGTTGTTTTGTGGCTGTCACTTCAGCCTTCAACCAGGTAATTTAGAATAACAATTTTTGTAATGGAAAGTCAAATACGATTGGGATTTTTAAGTCGGAATGAATTGTACGGTTAGAGACAGAAGGGAGCATTATTATTAGAAGAATTTGAGACTTAAAGAAGAGTAGTTCATCATCGATTGCATAAGTTGATAGAGAATTGCCAGCAACACGGAAGGATTATGATGACCAAAATGTCATTCAATACAATAAAATTATTGTGCAATGTTATTGCAAGTCTAGTGTTCGCCTAAGGGGTCTAGCAGGAGAGTAGTCTTTTTTTTTTTTCTTTCTCGATAATGTAAATTTAGATTGCTTGACAATTAGTCTTTTTTAGCAGTCTGAATCTTGTATTTAAATTTTTATGTTTGAGTCTAGTTTGAGGATTCCATGTAAGTTGTTTGTTGAGATTTTTTTGTTTAGGGTAAGAACAATTTATTTAGATTTAGTTACGTTTATCTGACACTCCATTGGTGGAACCATGAATTGAGTGTGTGTAAGTGATTTTGAAAATTAGTTGAAGCTGTAATGACGGCAAAGGTAAAACATGAAAGTGTTAAGCTGAGTGGGTAGATAAGCCGTGTAAATTGTGTAAAGGAGGGGAGCGAGTATGTTTCCCTGTGGGACACCAGTGAGTATCAAGTAAATGGAGGTGAAATAAGTGTTTGGACAGTTTAGAAGAGACAGCCTGTAAGGTATTATTTTTGTATAAGGAGAGAAGATGGTAGGATGCCGTTGAGTTTCCACAGAAATGCAAAAAAAAGGAAAAAAAAGAAATAAAAAAAACTCCGAAAGCCGAACTGGTGATTAGGAATAATATGGGATGATATTTCGTTATACAGATAGAGCAACAGTTTTTTTTCCAGAATCTTACCGGTTATAGGCAAAATGTCTGTAAGAACTAGCAAGGTGTGTTGGTTTTATTTAAATTAATTTCATTTAAATTTAATTTTTTTACTTTTATCTATAACTAGCTTTTTATAACCCGCCGTTGCCCAGGGAGATAAGTATTATTTCTCTTTTTTGTAAATCCTGATGCCCATTATTTGTTATATGCCTATTATTCTCTACCCGCATGGCACTAATAAAAACAAAATGAAAATCTGTCAATGAAATCTGTTTAGTAGTTTTCATTTTTACATTAACACGCATACGAAATTATCTTTTATATTTATATATAATTAATTTTTACTTCTTTTTCTTTGTCGTAGTCTTCTTCAGCTTCTAACATGCTTGCGATCGCATTGACAAATCCGATGTCAACCCTGACATCAAATTCCTGCACTAGGACTTTAAAGTATTTGTACTGTTGTACGAATGAGTACTCGTTAACTCTCTTCACTATGCTCACTTCCACAAATGGCTTTTCACCTATAAAAAAAAAGTTTGTAAACATTTTTTAATACATGTATGGACGAATGTAAGTACTCGTTTGAGTGGCGATGCTCTTAGGAGGAGGAACAGGAGCGAATACAACAGGAAATGTACAGTCGAACATCTGGTTGTCTATTTGAATCCTGTTGATCTTCGCATGCATCTGCAATATGTGCTGACTTTTGATTAAATTGAACCAAAAACCGTTTTTGTATGCTCGCTTCAACTGCCTTTGAGTCGGTTTTAGCATTTCCATTAAAACAAAATCCACCTGGAATACATATCTAATGAACACATTTGTAAAAATTAAATCAATTGTAAATATAAATGTATAAACATACCGTGATTCTCTGATCGATTATTATTTGAGGATCGACTTTTTTTCGGGATTCTGTTGCTAAAAGGTATCGCTGGTAGGCATCCTCTATTAAAGTGCTTTCTCTGTCTGAAAGAGGCTTGTATCGCTTCTTATTCTTTTTTTTACACATCCACACCAAGCCGGAGCTAAATAAATTTTTTTGTTTATATTTACTTGTCTTTTAGTAGCTGTTTTAAACGTTACCTTGTGATTCCCATATGCACAACCTCAGCACGAGCAATGTTATCCACCAAAGATAATCCAATCCCGCTGATTGCGATTTCAAGTTCAAGAAGGGGGACATGAAGCTCGTCAATGTTCTGAGCATCAGATGCGATCTGTCGCTGTTCTGTAAAGAGAAGAACCCTCTGAAGACCATAGAGGAACGATGTCCAGTAAAATTCACCGGTGGGGCTTGGAATTGAACCCAGGCCATCCTGATGAATAAAAACATATTAAATACAACTGTGATCTGTATTATTATATCGTATGACAACTTTACAACTACAGTGTATCATAAATATAGAGAGAAAAAATATTTGTGGGGACAGCTTTCTAATTTAAACTGTTCTTCTCGCTAAATAGATCGAGAGCATTCATTTAAAGAATCATTCATATAAAAAAAGACAGGAATGAGGAAGAAGGAAACGTCTCACATATTATATTTATAGCTTAGGTAATTTCTGATCATTTTGTCCTACCTATCCTCACTGTTTTGGTCTGCCAGAAGATGGCTAAAAGTTGAAATGAGTCTGACTTCTAAAACAGCAATGTTAGGAAAATCTCTAAATATCTTAAAAAGGTTTATCTATTTTGCTAGCCTCAGACTTCAAGAAGAAATATCACTATAAGTAAAGTAAAAAAATAAAGTAATTCCTGTCTACTAAATCAGGAAGCATCATTGATGCCTTATTTGGTAGATACCTTGAGAAATTATAATTCATATCATATTTTAGTTACCATAAATCAATAGGATCTTATTTTTTTTGGGGGGGGGGGAAATAGACGATCAATTATATTGCACAATATTACAAATTGCACAATATTTTTAACAGTTTAGGGTTAGTATTGAAGTATGTTCAATGATCGAACAAAAGTTTGAGCGAGTTTAATTTTTATTGCACCATATTTTTCCATTACACTGTGTAGGGTTTAATATTGCACAATATTTTTTAGTCAAAACTTAAAGAAAAGTAGTTCATCTTCGATTGCATACGCTAGATAAAGAATCATCGCCAGCAACACAGAAGGATTATGATGACCAAAATGTCATTCAGTAGAGAGGACATTATTATTTTATTTTTATTATTGCATTTTTTATTATTTATTACCCTGAGGGATATTACTGTTTCTTGGGAAAAACAGTGTAGTGCCAAATTTCTGGAAGAGAGAAGCTCCCATGGGGAAATCTCTACTAAGCCCTAAGCAGCAGAATGCCGGGTGATTGTCGACAGTCCCAGGATTTACGAGTAACAGTGGTTAGCATGAACAAGAAACTCATGCTAAGGGGGGAAAAAAAAATAAGGACCCAGTCATAAGCTTTATCAAAAGATTAAACGGTATTGCGTCACACTATTCACAAGGCCAAAAACAGCAAGATTTATCTGCCTAGGGGGCCTAACGTCGCAAAAGCTGCATATAAAGCCTAGTACGCACTGGGATTCTTTGAATAGATTCATGTTGCGGGGCAGAGCCGGGGCTGTGTAGATTCATTGTTGTGACGCAGCCCCGACTCTGCTCCGCGACAAAGAACCGTGTCCAGACCAAGATTCAGTTCACATTCATCAGTGCCTGCGAAAATGCCGGAGGAACTAGCTCTCTCGGGAATTTCCCTTGCTCTTTTGCATTGCACGTAGTGTATCCAATCGGAAGTGCATTAAAAAACTGTCCTTTCAAAGTGTGAATTTTTTTTTTAAATTTCGGTGACAGAAACACTGAATTTTTGGGCTAAACCGTTCAATGTTTGGCTTTTCAATTCCCGATTTCTGTATTCCGTAAATGATACATCCCACAAACACCGATGGGAATGCATGTCTTCAATAAACTGCAAAGTCAACTCGGTACTCCACAACATACCTTTATACAAGACACTTCTGGAGTGGCGGATGCCTACATGGCATGCAAAAAAAAAAAAAAAAAAAAAAAAAAAACAAGACTATTAAAATCTTCAAGAAAACACTCACTAGAACGTCAACTAAACCAATGAAACAAGAGCGCTTGTTCCGATTCGCGTCCGCACTGGCAACTGTGCAAAATTGAGCCACAGAATCTCACATCGGATGGGATTCAAAAGAGTCCGAAAATGATAGTCCGCAACACAACCGATTCATCACAACAATGAGTCGGGGCAGCCCGGACTCAGGCTAGACGCAGCCGAGACTCTCCGGAGATTCAAAGAATCCCAGTGCGTACTTAGCTTTACTCTAGACAACTTTACTGTTACAATTTTAGATGACGAAGGCATAAAATCTTCAAATGAAGCTGCTTCTATTGCCTACGATGAATTAAAATTGTGATTCGTCATTCCTAGTTAAATTTTTGTATCAAAATATTTTAAAAATAAAAATTAATTGTGAAAAATCACTTACCCCTTGTATACTAATCGATGTCTTGTCGTTAATCATGAGTAAATGTTTTTCTTCTACTTGCAGCCAAGAGAACAGCACTTGCTCGTTCGCTTGTAATTTAATGCTAAACAAATTAAAGTTAGTCACTACTAAAATAAATTATACAGATGGTATCGTACTTGGGGGCATTTCTAGA
Organism: Cimex lectularius; assembly: GCF_000648675.2. Taxonomy (NCBI): domain Eukaryota; kingdom Metazoa; phylum Arthropoda; class Insecta; order Hemiptera; family Cimicidae; genus Cimex; species Cimex lectularius. The sequence continues at coordinate 2,326,284 of NW_019392656.1, forward strand.
GGCGTCTCCGACTTCTATTTCTGAACTTGTGTGATTGATGATCAAAGCAGGGGCCATCCCTTGTTCATAAGGGAATAGAGCGATGTATGTACCACCATCAGAGACTTGGATATCCACTACTACAGCTCCATACTGTGTGAAACATAAAAAAAATCCTTATATATAAAAAAAAGAAGATATAAATAAATAGTTTTACCTTGTTTTCTAGTTTAAATAAAGAGTGATGGATAGTTTTATAAGTAAAATCAACTGTTGATTCTTTCGTCCCAGCTACTCTCACTCTAATAGAATTCGATGCTCTACTAACAGGCCAAAAAGGGATACAATCTTTTTCCTTAACCTATTGGAAAATCCACATATAAATTTCATTATATATTGCATTTAACATTTAAACTACTTACAACACGCCATTTATCATTTTTAATACTTGTTTCTTGAAATTCTAGATTAATCGACCAATGGTTGACGACTACAAAGAACGGCGTGAACATAACTTGTTTCGTCAATGTACTGTATGTCAGTTGGATCGTGATGCCGATCTGTTAAATGGATGATGTTTTAATTTTATGACTTGGCTAATACGACTTGACGTGACTTACATCGTAAATTTTCCCCCCTGAGACACAGGAAACCATCCCGGCACTTCCAGCCACGTCCAACGAAAACTTTTCTGACCACTGACCGTCGAAAACCCTCAGCTGTGATTTCTTTTTGGCGAAGAAATTTTTCGCTTTGAACGAAAATAATATGGGCCCGGTGAAGTCGTTGGGGTGGTAGAGGATATTCGTCCCTTGTTCTTGCTGCAATTTTAAGCCCGATTAAAACCCGATTTATATTTCGACTGGGTTTGTTTAAAGTTCAAGCTGTCAAGAGGAAAACATCACAGCATGCAGTTTTAAACAAACAATATGCTTTTCTGGTTTTGAGTACGTTTAAACGAAACAAAACTGAAATTTAAATTTCTCATACAAGACAAGATATTCACATACTTAAGAAAAATAATATACTACTCAAACACTATAATATAAAATTCTAAGTGGTTAAAGCAAAAAAGCAAACCAAAACATGTTAATACGTTCATTTTGCAATCTCAACTTGGGCATGAAAGAAAATAAACATCAAATTATAAATAATTAAACAATTAATAATATAACTTCACTATTCATTATAAACTTTCTTCCTGGTGGCTGGATATTGGTAAAAATTAGCTGCACTTGTAAAAATCTACATTTAAAATGAACCAGCACTTTGGCACTTACTGGGTTCACACTCACGGGTTTAAATACTTTTTCAAATAAGAAACACGAGTTATAGAGGTGATGTTTGGACTCAAAATACTTTCATACAGGCCTTTTTTCTATAAAAAAAAAACTTTTTAGTTTTCTTCTTTATTTCCATTATGAATTAATGTTATGTAGCTTTTCAAGAGCCAAATAGAAAGTTTGTAATATATTTTGAGCAAAACATTTAACAAAAATGAAAAATTACAGCATAAATATTGCACAAAAATATCGCTACAAATAAAAAATCACAATCTCTATTTCCATTTAAAAAAATGCACTATAGTTGGGAATATGAGAATTAATTCTTCAATAAGTTTACAAGATTTTTTTTCTTGATGCAAACCTACTCAAGCTCGATGAAGCTCAATGTTTTGACTAAACAAATATAATTGTAATATCAATCTTATTAAAAATTAGAATACATTATCAGCTTGTGAAGTTTTCTTGGTGACTTTATAAAGAACCAAGATAATTTATTCATTGTATCATAAGAAAAAAAAGCCAGGTCATATAAGATATAAATTTTTTCATGAGGTGTTGACATCTCAAGACAGAGGACCCCATAAGAAAACTGAAAGCTGGACAATGATGGCAGACAATATGAAACACTTCAGCCAATTGGGACGCAGAACAAGAGAAAGGCAGGGGCCCAGCCAGAGTGCTTGAGAGGAGAAGGGCCAGTCAGACAAGACAGAGAGATGGTGAGAGCTTGCGAAAAGAAAAATTGGTTTTCCAGACATTTTTTGTTTTCATCAAGTTAGAACTCCAGAAGATCTCGAAAGAGTTTGAGAACCAGAAGGATGCCAGAGAGATCTCTGAGGGGCTCATGAGGACTCAAAGAGATCATACAAGATGATCAAGAGCGACATAGAAAACCAAGCCTGATAATTTGGTTCTTATATATAAGTGAATATATTTTTGTTTCTTTTAAAGAATTAGTTTCGAATGAGTGTGTTATTTTTTCTTTACAAAAAATTAAATGTAAGAATTTTAATGGTAAATATATAATATTTAAAAAGATTTAATTTAAATATATAATAAATACAAATAATTAATAAATAAAAATTTACTCGAACAAGATGACCTTAATTTCAGTGGAAAAACTGACATTACATTCTGATCAGCCAAGGAATAAAAGGAATGACGATCACCATACTTTTAAAAATTCTAATGATTTAGTAAAGCTGTTATGATTTTTTTTTAAATTTCTCTAGATTAATTGTCATTAAAAAAAATCTTGCAACCCTAAGAAAAAAGGTGAATAAAAATAGCCCGCTTCCTTCATGCAATGAAATTTTTGGTGAGGAATACCTCATCTGTAGTTGTATCTTTGTCACCCTTGCTCGAGCGCTATACAGATAAAAAAGATAAAAGTATAATAAATATGAAAATTTCCAATCGGTGTTATTTAACTATCAACTATAAGACTATTAATATAAATGAATAAAATTAAATTGTTTTCTTTCCCCATACTTTATACGACAATATCAGCCCGGTCTTGTTTATCATCCAGAACGGGCAGTACAGCTCCATGAGAATGCTACCGCGGACGTCCGTTGTGTGGATTCCGAGGTCGAGTGTCACTTTCTGAATGTTCTCATACGATTCAAATGTCCAGACTGTCAGGTCATCAGCGTTATCTTCGATTTTATGCTTACAGCACCAGTCCCGGTCCAGATAATCAGGTAACTGAAAAATATCTAAGCTATTGAAAATGTAAAGAAGAAAATGAATTATCTATGCATAAAAGAAATGCATTTATTTATATACAAAAAAAATTAATGAAAAGAAAACTTACTACTTAATTAACTTTCTTGTATAATATAGTTATAACGTGTTTTAGTTTTGTTATTATTTTAAAAAGTGAGATTGAAAGGAAAAGAAAGAAAAAAAAAAGAGAAAAAGTATGTTTTTTGTCAATGTACTTATTGTGACATGGAGTCTGCAGGATTTTTGTAGATGTAGAAAATGTCTTATAATTTGAAACCAGAATGCAAGCATAATTATGGGGTAAAAATTATAAATTCATTCAATAAAACATAAAAAATAAATAAAGTAATTCATGTGATACAAGAGGACTAACATCCAACTACCTAATGGGTGTAGAACTTGTAAAAATATTTATGATTTTTGGAAATGTGGACCAAAGAAAAAAATGCCAGAAGACTGGAAAGGTTTGATTAATAATACCTATCCATAAAAAAAGGTGATTTGGTAGTGTTATAATTACAGGCCTGTAGCATTGTTTAGCGTCCATTATAAAATTCTCACAAGCCTCATCTCAAAGGGAACACATACTTGGCGAATATCAGTGTGGATTCTGGCCCAACAGATAAACATTAGATCATACATTCACGATAACGATGATTTTAGTAAAGTGCTTTGAGTAAAATGTAAATATTCATCACTTGTACATAGATTTTAAACAAGATTATGACAGCGTGAATAGGAACTCTACCATAAAATGTATGTTTGAGGTGGGCTACTCAAAAAAAGACCAGACACTGATAAAATGGCCCAAAAGGAAGCTGAGCAAGCATTCTGGATGGCAGTAAAAAATCTCGCCTGACAGATTAAACACAGGCATGAAGATTATCCCATGCCCTCTATCCTCTTCAGTATAGCACTAGAAATGGCAGTGAGGAAAATAGAAGTGATAAATAATAAGAAGGAGCTATTGATGTTGTAATTGAACTATGTTGATGAAGTAGTCGTCAAAGGGACATATAAGCCAATAAAATATTGGAAATTGGCACAAGATTGTTTGCAGGCAGAGGTGTTATTCAACCCTGCATATTCTTTTTAAAAACAAGATCCAAACGACTGAAAATTAGATTTACAAGTCAGTACTGAGGAAGTGCTTTAAGCCTCAGAAGCTTTGGGTGCTTTCTAAAAGGAGGAATTTCACGTAAAAACCTGGGAAAGAAAAATCTTTGGCCAGGTCAAAATAGAAAATGAATGGAGAAAAAAAACAAAAGCAGAACTGATGGAACTTTATGCCTGATTTAGTGCTGTAATAAAGCCCAGAATGCTACGATGGTTAGTACATTTAACCAGGATGAAGAGATATATTTTCCCCAAAAAGTGATGCAGGGTGGAAGTTGTCTAGAGGAACGCCGAGGCTAAAGTGGGTTGGGACCTTAGAAAGTCAGGAGTCAGAGGGTGAAGAACGGTAGCCAATGATAGAGCAGATTGACAGTCTACTATCAAGGAAGCCAAAGTTCATGTCCCATAGAGCTAAGAACAGAACCCATCAGGGGTGCATATGAGGGATGAAATCACTTTATAATAACTTTTAGATATCATTTACAATTAAAATTTCATGAGCTGTGCTGGGATTTGAACCCAGACAGCAAGCATGGCAAATACGAGTCAGACGTCACCATGGTTCTCAATAAAACAAAATGTTGTAGATAATGATTGATTTTGTGCCAATTTAATCTGCAGATGCATCAGCAAGTGCTAAGTAGTAGTTTGTAGAATTTACAATTTATTAAGGTTTTTAGTTGGGTTTTTAGTAGATTCGAACCCATGATCTTCGGCTTGATACGCCGCTGCTCTACCACTTGAGCTATCGTGACCTCGATCCATTCGGACACCAACTTCCCATCTCAACCGCACCTTTTGAATTTTCCCTCCTTTTTGCCATTTTTTAATTGGTCAAGCGGACCACGAAATTAGTGAATTTAAGTTTGTAGAATTGTTCAACCACACACGTTAATTTGTTTGTTTCTAGTTTTCACTTAAGGTGTATATGCTTGTTTTGTCTATTAAATAGTTTATAACAAAACATGATTTTTTAATAGTTCATTTTAACATTGGTTTCTAATTAAAAAAAAGATTAATAAACCCCCCCCCCCAAAAAAAAAAAGTTATCAGGAGTCAAAACTGAACAAGTGCTCGATATATGATTGCTGTATTTCTACCACTTATTTTGAATCATATAGTATATTTGATGAGAACTGTTTGTTAGATTAAAATTTATAATAATTAATAATTGTGCTTATCACTACTAAGGCTACATGTACGATGTTGGCAAAGACCAACCTGGCTAAAACAAACGCCAAATCTATTTGAGTCATTATTACATCGCAACAGCAAAACTGATTTCAGAAGTGCAAGCTGAGGTAATACACTTTCGTGAAGTTAGCCGGTCCCCGTCTTAGAATGATTTGGGGAATCTGAAGGGGTGAACATCCAGACAATCCAATCTGGGAAACATAAGGGACAAAAAGATAGCCCACCTAATATTTTTTCTCTTAATCAATTTTAACCATTGATATAATTTTTTTTATTGATATAATTTTTTTTATTTAACCGATTTCTCCATTAGGAACTGAAAAAAAAAAATAGTTTGTAAGAATTAATGAATAATACTTGATTTAGGGTGAGACAAAAAGATAGCACACTTGTTGTTTATTTACAAACAAAACCAAATCCCTCTGAGTAAACAAGGCTAATTCAGTTCAGTTTCTGCATTCGTATATATTAGAGCGATGGGACGAGCAAAACCATTAACACCAGCTGAAAAAATACCATTCAGCGAATGAAAAATCGAGGATTTTGAATTTCCAGTATTTCAAAAAATACCAGTAGGAGTAGGAAAGTAATTGTAAATTTTTTGAAGTCTCCAGAAATCTATGGGACGAAGAAATCTCCTGGAAGACCACCGGCCTTAACAACACGGCAAAAACGGGCAATTTTAAGGGTTGCATCCAACTCAACTTTAACGGCCCATCAAATTGCTGCGGGAGTTGGTGTAGTGACGAATGTGAAAAACGTCCAAAGGATCATTCGTGCAGCTCCTCACAACAAAAGAATGAAAATGAAAGGCATTCCACCTCTAAGCATGGCGCATAAAGAAAGAAGAAAGGAGTTTGCCCGTGAACATGTGCAATGGAAAGACGAATGGAAGGATGTCCTGTTCACCGATGAAAAAAAATTCAATCCGACGGTCCCTACGGCTTGGCTCACTATTACCATGACCTATGAGAAAGTGTTTTCTAAGATGCAAATGGGAGGAGGCAGCGTCATATGATCACCAAACTGATATTGTGTTTATTTCTGGTCGAATGAACAGCCAACAATATGTTAATTTGTTAGAAAACCAATTAAAAAAATATTTTGAACTTGTTCCTAAAGAGAACGTAATTTTTCAGCAAGATAATGCTCCAGTTCACAAGGCAAAAGTTGCAAAAGAATTTTTTAGAAAAGAAAGGATCATTATTATAGATTATAGATTTAATATCATCGAAAATGTATGGGGGCATCTTGCTAGGAGTGTTTACAGGGCGTTGAAGAATTGAAAAAAACAATTCAGGAGGAGTGGGCCAAACTTCCACAAGAGGTGATTCGTCGTCATTTTGACTCGCTTTTAAATCATATGATTGCTGCATTAGAAAAAGATGGTGCATATACAGGATATTAAATTTAATTTGTGTTATTTTAATTGTATTTTAATAAAGAATTTTATAATTATTGTTCACTGTGCTATCTTTTTGTCTCACCCAAAATCAAGTATTATTTATTAATTCTTACAAATTATTTTTTCCCAATTCCTAATGGAGAAAATCTGTTCAAAATACACTACATATTAATAAAAAAAAATAATTATATCAATGGTTAAAATTGATTAAGAGAAAAAATATTGGGTGGGCTATCTTTTTGTCCCGGACCTTAACTCTACAATAATTAAACAGTGGGTCAAAAGGCATCAAAGCAGTCGGGAGCGACATGACATTCCTCAAAAACCAGGGAAACAGCTCTGCAATTCCACAGTTGATCAAATAAATAAGAATGTCGAGGGTGTCACAGATCATAGGGGAGCAACGTGATGTGTCCCTCGAATCTGGAAAACAAAGTTGCAATTTTGGACAACCGATCAAATAAATAACTAACATCGACTTATTTAGTGATGAAAGGTTGTCACAAGGTCAAAAATATGTAGAGATGTTGAACTAGCGTAAACTGGGGTCATGTCAACCAGGTGCATGACACCTGGGTTCACTGGTCCACCCGCAGTGAGTAACTCTCCTGACTTTTGATTTTCATTTCCATCCCTACTACTCCAGTAGAGAAACTAGTATAAAAAAAAGCAGTCAAGAATGAAGACTAAACCCAGGCAACCACCTGAGAAGGCTTTAGTCAAGACCAAGGGCTCATACCAGCGAAGACCGGCTGTTGGAACCCCATCGGATCAAGCCAACAGTTGAGAAACTGGAACAGTGCTGGGATGCTAATCGTGCTAATACAAATTACAATTTTCATTCCAAATATTAGAAATGGTGAAACTACAGGTTCCATCCTGTATATGCCATGGAGAAATCTCAAAATAAATAAAGTTCTTATTTATTAATAAGGTTTTCTTGGTGTGGCTCATGAGTATTAGAGATTAGGTCTATCCACAGGAGAAAAGACACTGTATGTCCATTGAATTTATAGATTATTATAGGTTATAGACCTATTTTACACTTCTTTTCACTTTAATTTTAGTTTAAATAAAGGGTCAGTGCCATGACAGTGAAATAGTATATTACTATTTTCAGTAAAAAAAGCTTGTATGCACAATTAATTATATCATAACAGCTGGTAAATGTATTTTTATTAGAGTGACACAATTGTTCCTAACAAAAGAAAAACAAAAAACAAAAGATAAAAGTCAAAGATTGAAAAAATTAACCATATGTTAAGTTTATGTTACAGTTACAGAATATGAAAATTTGAATTTACCGTGACGATGAGTGAAGAATATCCTGGTTCGGCAGTTGGCACTTGAATGGTCTGACCTGGCGGTATAACTATCGGAGGGGCGTCTGAAGGACGGTCATGGCCCTGGACTATGATTTCTATATTAATTGGTAGAAGATTTTTGAATATCACAGTCGGTCGCAGGGTAATGTTATAGCAGGCGCTCGCCATCGTATGCTTTTTCGTATTCTCATAGTAGATCTGCTCCAATTCCCCGGTTGCCTGAAATCATTCAATAAACGGATACATTAGACATTGCATTTTAATTTATTATTATAAACTTACCCTGAAAAATAGAGGATCCTTATCTTCTACATTCTTTGGGTAACATTGCATTATGACTGTCTTATGGAGAGACTGCTGTAGATCTTTCCAGAGAAACGGCACAACAGAAACTGAATATCTAATAAAAAAAAAATTATATTAAAAAATTGTTTTAAATTTAAAATATTTTTGGTCCTCACCCTTCAAAACTGAAAAACAGTTCACTTGTCGGTGTGTATATAGCTTCTAGAGGAAGGTTGAGCTTAGTGTTGGGATTGATGGTCGTTACATAGCTGACTTCATTTCCTTTTTTTGTCATGTAGTAAATGGAAACTGGGACGTTGAAGCCATTTTTGATCTAACATAGTTTCTATCAGTACTAGTTGGGAGGGAAAATTATTGGGTGTGTGCATAAGTTTTTTTGGTTTTTATTAAAACAAAAATTCAAGTACGATTTTCAGAGCGTTTTTTCAAAAATTCCCTTTCTTTTAAGTAACAAGAGCGGAACAAGTAAAAATAAGAAGAAGCAAGGTTTTGAGAGCAAGAAGGTTGGGCGATTTTATTCAGAATGAGTACAGCTGTGTGTCACCAGGCATTTTCATGGTGAAACAAGACTGCGTCTATTCATGATGGCTGGACGTTTTTCCTTTAAGGCTGACCCCAAGACACTCGAGCTAGGCAATGTACCTCTGCCGTAATAGTTTGGTTGGATGGTAACAATTGAATATCCAACCAAACAGTCAATATGACATTACGAGGGGGCAATCCGACTCGGCAATAATTTTTTTTTCTTACGTCATACAGCATTGAACATTTTTGTAAGTGACCCACTTCTCATCCCAAATGACCAATAGGAAATAAATCCTTCTGATTTATTCCTGTTCAGAAAATGCAACAAGTCGTCTTCCTTGTTCCTAAGGGATGATCTATTGGTCCCCCATAGAGTTTTACATCGTAACCCAGAGTTCAGATTATTTTTTCTATTGCGTGATGTACTGCTGACAGCTCTACTAAAGTTTATTTGTCTTCATCCTACAATTTACCTAATAAGTCGTTGCTTTTAAGATCGTTATGCCTACCACAATGAGGCTGGTCTTTAATTTGTCTCTCTTCATTATGAAAACTTTGGAACCACTGTTAACACACACGTTCAGTTAGTATAATATCGTAATTCCACATAAATTTCGATGGACAACTACCGTTCTATGCCCGAGATTGAACTTGTATGAATTTTATCTGCGTTCACGTCGTACGTGTCATGGTTTATTCTAGACTGACTTTTAGAATCAACTGCCCTTTCTTAATCTCTTTCAGTAGGGCTTTTCCCATCCTAGAGCTAAAGGGGCTAGTGGGTAATAAAGGATGAAAGTTGAAATTCGTGGGGGGGGGGTAAAAAACTTATGCATACACCAAATATATTTAAGTACCTGGATTATTCCTCTAAGGGTGGCAGTGGTACAGCCGTTCTGGATGGCAACTGCAGATACTAAACCCCAGGTATCATTACTCAAGCCGCGATAATTGAGCGAAAAGTATCTTTTATCCGCCCTTGAAATCGGGACGCGCAAGTCACATTTGTAATCGTTTACCTGTTTGAAGACAATGTATACAGTTAAATAATGTTTCGCTTATCAATCTGTCGTAACGTACGAATATGTCGATGGTGTGGCCGTGCATTTCTGCTTTGGTAGAAGTAAAGATTGCAGGCGATGAGACAGCTGAACCCATGTTTCTCAATGCTAAATCAAGGTTAGCACCAGGGTCTAGTATAACTTCTTTAACATCTTCATTTCCCTCTCCCCAGATCTAAATAAAAACTTTTATCCATAGCCAAAATAAGAATAGTTCCAATAAATACCTTGAACTCTGAATGATCGAGTTTGACAGTGACTACGAGGCCACTATCATTCACTATGACATACTGTGGCCTCATTCCCGAAGAAACTGTTGGTTTGTAAATCGCATCACTGAAATTGATGCTCAATTCATTTAATACATTCAGGCATGTTTTTGTCAGTGTCAACGGCAATACTTCCTATAGAAAATGGCGTTTCATCAGTGATTTTTTTCTTTTGTTTTTGTTATAATTTTATTTTTTTAAGCACAGGAACAAGAAATACCTTTGATGTAACATGAATGTACATAGCTGGCTTAGTTTTTCCCATGTTATCAAGTGCCACGTCTGTTGGGTCGGGTATTGCAGTCGGGTTTATTTTATTAGTTTCCACCTGAAATATTTTAAATGATAAATTGCAACTTGTCAGTAGACCATAACACTAGATAATATTTTTGGTAGAAAAAAAGCCATAGCATTGTTGGAATTACTTAATTAAATTACTCATTATTGAATTAAATAAGATCAAATCTGCACTCGTGTGTGCAGAGTTAGGCCTATGGCCCGGTTAAAATGGAGGCGATTGGTATGAGAGATTGGTATCGAGGAGACCAATGTACCATAGGGACTTACATGGCCATTCAGATGGGGAGACTACTAGGCGATCGGTATGAGATACCAATTTTTACTCGTTGGGATGTAAAGTCTTTTGACACTTTTTCTGTACGAAGGTAACTGATGGGACATTGAACAGGATGATGTCATTCACACAGTTCATACTGTGTCAAGCAGATCGCTCCTCTTGTTTTCAAACACATTCTTAGGAATTTTAAAAAATGGATAAAAGTGACATTTTTGACCACGATTATGAGGATAAAGTTAAAAAAGAAAATGCTCTATTTTTACTTGTTTTGCGTCTAATTAAATGCCAAAAAACTACAGCTTCTAACTCATCCATTATTCCAGAGAGGATCGAGAAGAGATGAAGGGGCGGCGACTGACTCTAGTCGCCAAGATTACTTTTTGTGTCTCAAACTGATCGCCGCCGTGTGTACCAGACCTAACAGTGTTCGTAGATCTCCGGCAATTCCAGATTTTCTGTAATTTACAATAAACTACCGGCAGGCCTTGAAAATCGCCCACCTCAAGTTTTGGCAGTCCGGAATCAGACCTCGGTCTTATTCATCCAGCCGCTGTTGGCTCCTGGGGCTAACAACAGCTATGTGATTTCAGCACCCAATGCAATCAGTTCTTCCAAACCCATTCAGCCCTCTCAGCTATACATTCATGCTAATAAATACATTCAGTCTCCATAAAAATGGAACACACAACAAGAAATATATCAGTACTATGTTGAAAACAGCCCTGTTTTCTCCAAAACTCGTAAGACAAGTATTTGTACCTTTGCTCAAGGACAATTCTATTAACCAGTGGCATTCCTACTTTCTCAGCAGCAAATGAATAGTGAGACACATCAAGCAAGCTTTCCCTGAAAGTACGTCTGTGCATCAACCATTCATGGCCTATTGTTAATCGGGTAAGGACGACATAAGAATCAGATCCTACGAGCGCCGGTCACAGTGCTCTTTATAAATGAGAGCTTCTCTCATCCAAGAATCCGTTCTACTCACGCTGCCACATTCTGTTATTTTCATGCTATTTATTGCATTTCTAGCATCAGAGGACTGGACCACAGTGGTTTGGGATGGTCTAGCCTTAGTCGCCTTGTCTGCCTTTTCATTACCCTCTAGACTGTTACCCACGCTGAGGAAGGAGGTGCAGACAAGTAGGTAGAGCACCAAATGCATTCTAAATCACATGCAATCCCACTATGTAAATGCTACAGTCCGATGGGGGCAACATCACACTCTCACCTGTTTTGTCATGACAGAGTTCCTCTACCAGTTTGAATAACGGTGTAACAAGAATTGATTTAATAAATTACATAACATCTTCATGTCTATTTAATAAATTAAAAATAAAATATGTAAGGACTGACCTGAATGGATAAACCCCAAGGAGCAAACTCCGTCATTCCTCCTTCATCTGTTTCTTCGACAGGTTCTAATATAGGTTCCCACAGGGCCAAAGTATGGTTGAAATATGATATTTGAAGATGTATATTACTCTCTATGTTTAACTAAAATTTGCATTAAAATGTTTGTGTCCAATAAAACTGTAAATTTAATTTACCAATGAACTCCAATTTCGGACATAGGCTCTGATCGCGCTTTCAAAATGTAATACGGGCATTGTCGTGATACCGACACCAGATTCGAGAACAAAGACAATTGATGGCAAGTAAACTACACATAATTCTGATTTCGGTTCGGGCTCTATGCTCTTGTAAAATGTGTGGGTGTCTGTTGCTTCGACACCGAGCTCTGGAAGCATGATTAAATTATTAAACAATAATTAATTTAATTTTTTGTTTGAATTAAAACCTGTTTTTAAGAAATGGTAATCAGTGTCTTCAAATTTCTGTATGTCCCACATATCAGTGCGGTCAACGAATGCCACAACTTCAGACTGCTCTTCAATTGTACTGCCGGTAATAGCCGATGAAATGCTGCTCAAAAGTTGAATTGTCCCTAAAGTTCGGTTTCAAATTAATTAATTTTTTAATACTGTGTATTTCACGCTATTTCATACCAGGCGTGACAGACACTCTGATGTTGGTAGAACTCAAATCAACATGAAGTGCTGAATTCTTGGGTGTAGTTCCAGCAAGAATAATCGAAACTGGTTCTATAATCTTTGGATAAATTTCAAGTTAGACATATATCATGTGAATTATAATTGATAGTACATACGGGTATTTTTGTGGATTTCCTTTTTTCTGGATTGTAACAGCAAGAGAACAGCTGCAAATCATTTATCGATCCTGATACTGTCTGATGACTGCCTGATATCCTCCACTTAAATTGCACCTCACACTATGACACAAACAAGTTAAACATCGACTCTGAATTTATCAATGAAGTATCCATACATGCATAACTAAAGCGTTCGTATCGATGTCGTCTAAACGCTCGACGAGTATTATATCAGGATGCTCACATTTGAAGTTGAAAGTCAACAAGTTTGTACTTTCTTTTGGTTCAATTATCTGAAATTTTATAGAATTTGTTATTTTCGTTTCAATCTCATTTTACATTTATAACAGTTTCTCACTCTCGAAGATTTTCCAGGATCAGGTATAGATGATGGAATCTTTGGTTTAGGCGCAGGAGTAGAAGATGGTGGCAGTGTAAACACGGCCGCAACTTTCAACAAGTGCTCCACATTCAATATCAGCACAAATGAACACACTCGAACATTTGCTGTAATAAGGAGTAAAAAGTAGTAATCTAACATATAATTTTTTTTAAATGTTTTTATTTGTAGCCAATAAATATTAGTATATTATGTGATCACAAAATTGTTTTTCATTTGGTCACAACACAAACATTAAGGCCTGCTGATTTGCGAGTCAGTGGCCTCATGCTGAAGTACTAATGGGGCACTTACTTAAACGCATTTGAGTAGTTCAACAAACCCTCGAGTGAATGTCAACAAACCCAATGTCAGTTCAGCATGACTAAGGCCAGCGCTGCACCAAGAGGACACATGCTATGAGAAACCAGCCAATTCTTCAGTGTGAGGGAATAAGGAGCAAGGTCGAAAGGTCATCGGTCAAGGCAACAATGGTGGATGGCTTTTCAATTGTTTCGAAAATATTTGAGAATGTAAGGTCAAATCCGCATAACATGATGTGAGATATTAAAAACATGTTAAATTACATATTATATAAACGATTGTGAGTTTATTTCAATTGAATTAGATCAAGAATGGAAAAAATGGTTAAATAAATGGACAGGGAGGTCTCGAGGCTATTGTCGACAAGAGTGACGGCAGGCTCTCGGAATGGGAATGTGTGAAGAGGGTTCGAGCAGTACGGTAGAAAGGGTCGAGGTCGCTGTGGATAGTGAGTTTAGTGATACAATAAAGAGCTTTAATGATTTGTCCGAGGACTTTAGATTGGAAGTATTGGATGAGTTGGATGTTGGATGGCTTGATAGAACCCCACAGTTTCATTCCGTATGTACAAAGTGGTTGGTCCCAGTAGTCTGCATAAGGTCAAAATTTTGGTTCTAGAAATGGTGTTAGTTATCAAAGCCTTATTCTCTCTTAAGTCTTGGGGATTTCACGACAGTCTGTTTTCTGAAATATTTGGTTCAAATGAAAATCAGATGTATGTTGTTTATGTACACTGGGGGGGGGGGGTTAAGACTTTTTTCAATGTGAACAGTATACTCAGTACATTTTTCTAAGACTTGTTCTCTTCTTTTCACAATTGTCTTTGATATGTTCAAGCTGTTTTTGGATGTTCGTGATAGCTTGGATAGGATTAAGTTAAAGGTCAAAATTGCGGTATCGTCTGTGTAGGAGGTGATGCTGCAATTGGGGTGTGTACGTCAGCTGACTAAATGATATAAAGGATGGGACCGAGGATGCTCTCTTGTGCCACACTGGCTTGTATTGGTATGATTTATGATAACTCATTGCTGCACCTCACTGAACCAGCTGTTGATTAAATCAGGATAAGGAGTGGGTAAGAGGTGTTTAAGTTTATAAAGCAAGCCCAAATGCCAGACCCTATCAAAAAAGCATGTGCTACATTTAACATTAACATTAAAATAAAAAATCATTACCGAAAATTGCTTCTTTTTTCTGCTGGTAGATTATGTCAACCATACTTTTATTAGAAGTTTCTTCTGTGCTTTCTATTATTGAAGTTTCAGTAGTGCCAGGGACTTTAGTTCGAACGGCTGTTGTGTGACCTTCTTTTTTACGCTGCATGTACCTGCAGATTTTATTCGCCTGGGACTGCCTAGTGTCTTCCATGATCAAATCGAGGAGAAGTAGAGATAACTGAAGCGAGTTGTCAGAAAGCATGGATCCTTTTAATGAAATAACATTCAAGGAAATCTTCGCCAACTCGCCTGAACCAGTCTTTAAAAAAAAAAACATTAACAAAAAACGAAACATTATTTACTTAGTACTCCTAAAGAAGTTTGTGAATTTTCCTTACAGAGTCATGCGGATCCAAAATTTTAACTACAACTTCATCTACATTACATAGAAACTTCATTGACATCCGCAGATTTTCATCAGGGCTAGCCGTTACAATCTTCTCATTATCTAAAAATATAAAACGTTCAATTTTTCTGCATGATGTTAAGTATTAGGAAAAGAGATTTTTTTTGTTACATTACCATCTAAGGCAGGCATAGATGGCTTCTCCATGTATTGCCACATAGAATCTTTGCTTGAAGTGGACATATTACAGCCGAATGTTCCTACTGAAGGAAAAACCTTTGTCGGAGTATCTTCCGGCATGACAGAAAAGATATTTTCATCCATCATTTTCATAAGATTGACATAGTCCGAGTGTGTGATGCAAATCTGAGTAGTTTAAATTGGATTAATAGGTGTTATTGATTTTATTCAATTTGATTACTTACGCAAATCGTCTGAATTACACAAGCAATTTCAAGATCTGGTATATCGGAAAACCACGCTGATGAAAGATTCCTCTGGATTGACATTTTGAAAGTAATAGGAGTAATCATTGAAATTTCTTGAACACAACTGAGATTTTCATCTATGGTCGCTCTATGAAAATAGTACAAATAAAAAAAATTAGTCAAATAATTTTCAAACACTTTTATATATATATATATATATTTTTTTTTTCCTTCCTACAAGGGTATAAAAATTAGGAGGTTATATGAACCCTCAGGGTTCTGGTGTTTTTGAAAAAAAAAGCCCATTTAAGTATGTCCGGTTCAAATACAGGGCTGCTGGACCACCCAAGATCTTTACCTTACAGTGATGAGCGCTGTGTCAACACCTAAACTGTTGCGACCACCGACACCCCTCAAACATTTGTTTAATATCATTTAGTTAAATTTTTAACAATATCAGCTCGATGGGGTGCTCGGTAGTGCAAGCCCAAAAACCCACCAGCCGCTGGCCCTTTCTTTATTTTGTGGTGCGTCTGGGTTTTTACATATTCCCTGCGTTTTCTACACTTAGGTCTATTTGAGTGTCTGTTTTCGATCTGTGTTCACTGTTTTCAGATCCAATCACCACCGGCTTCATTTTAGAGCGGAGTTCGACTAATGACCCTCATTTCACAGATTGTTAATAAGGTAAGTGTTGTAACAAAAAAAAAAAGCTAAATTTTCTTGTAATACAGCTTTCATCATTATACAAACTTAAATAAAATCCCAAATAACTTTAAGAATTAGTTCAAAATAATTTAAAAATAATCTTTTGCTGTTTCTATTATCTACTTTATCCTAAATTGCGTTCTGTTTTTTAAAGTTTATCATGGGAATAAACAAGTGTTGCCATAATTTTCATTTGTGACAAAGTGCACATTTATAATTATGTACGTAAAAAATATAGAAAAATTAATAACAGCTTGGTAAATACTTTTTTATAACTGATTTATTCTGTTTATGTAAGTTATGGTTTTAAACTTTCAACTATTTTAAATGTTTTATCTAACAGTGTTTTATTAGAAAATAGGTTTTATCATTTCTTGTTTCTTCTTGATGTCCTGCTTTTTTAGAAAAAAGAAACTTTATGGAGTAAAAAAAAAAACTCTAAGACTAAAACTATTTCAACAATTAGTAACTACAAAAATTTATAATTTTATTTTTCCCCAGTTAATAAGTTTTATACATTGAAAAATATTTTTTTGACATTCCTAATTTTGACATTTTGGTTAAATCATATGTAGGTAGTGCTGTATGTGTATATAACATATTTATTACATTAATTTTATACTTTAATTTTATTATTTTATATTATATAAAGTTTGCATAATATAAATATTTTTATTAATTGTAATCTATTTTTATTAAATTGTTTGTTTTATAACATATATTTTATTTTTTATTATGTTATTTGTTTTATATTTTTGTTACATTATTTTGTTGATTTTTGTTTATTGCGTGTTATTTTTTTATTAGTTGTTTTATAATATAAATTTTATTAGGATGGTCCTATGCATAATCATTAATTTAACCAGTTTAGCTATTTAAGTTATTTTTAATTGCCCATATAATATTTTTAAAGTATAAATACAAGAAAATTATATTATTTAAGTGATAAAAAAAATCACAATGTTGAATTTTAATTTAAGCACCTACTCATGCCTTTTACCTTATTGTATTGATTTTGAAAATAGGATATTATTTTTCTACACAGAATAGCAAACGTTTTTGCCGATTTACAAAATTTTATTTAACGCTATTGAAGCAATGTTAAGCCAGCTGTACTGACGGACGCCAAAATGGGTCGGGACACCAGTCAAGTCTATGGCCCATCGGATTGAAAGTGTTAATGAACTTTAGTGGAGGTTTGATGATTATCTTCCAAACTCGGAGCAAACATCGACTATCAAGTTGTTAATTTTTGTTTGTAAAATCAATTATTTGTGGTCATTTCAATAATCAGAGATGACTAAGTAAGTTAATGTGTTTGGGATCTGGTTTCTAGTCCTGGTACCTGACTAGAAACTAGATCCCCAACACATTAATCGTCGTGGTCGATTTCTTCTTTATCAACATAAGTAAGTTATGTAATTCCTGTCTTACAAGGGGGCTTAATTAGGTATCGTGTATGAGGGGTCAAACCACTTTACACATTTTTCATATTATTCTCACAAGAGATCACGTGGCAAGTATGAGTCAGACTCCTTAACCACTTGGCCATCATGGCCCCCTAATCAGAGCTAATAAAAAAGAAAATACCATTTACCTTGACAGTTTAAGATTATCCAGTTGAAGTCGGATTCGATCGAGAATAGCAGGTTGTGAAAAGTCTTTGCTCGTCGGCATTTCCAAAAATGAATTTTCACCTTTTAAAGATCCAAAATCAAGTATGAAAGTTTCGTTTGATTCTTCGTTTATAGGAACATATATAATTGGTGCCTACAAAGTTGTCAGAAAAAATAACAATAATAATTTAAATAAATAATATTCTAAATAAAACCTGTAGATCTATTTGAAGTTCCACTTTGGTCGCTTTCTGATAGACCACTTGGACGTTCTGCTTCGCAGCTTCTGCAGCAGCTTGCGAAGCCTCGATAAACGCTTGTTCGGCATCTTGAAAGTGGTTCATGAAGTTCTGGAAGACATTTCAGATCAAAATAAATCTTCAAAAATTAGTCTTGTTTATCGAATAGAAAAATTACGTACCACGACTCGGTCCAAGAAACTTTTAATAAATATAAAACGCAAGCGAGAAACCTTGGCCGTCAGTTTTATATCGACATTGCTGACATTCATTGGGTGTTCATTGAACAGAACTAAAGTCGCTTTCAACGATTCCTTATCACTGACCAGACTTATGATCTGAAATATGCCATGTTTATAGTAAGCTAATTTGTTTGTTATTGCCGTATAATGCAACTTACATCCTTTTATATTTCACAAAGAATTCACCGAGTGTTAAGGGGATGCATCAGGAGAATGGAAAGGTTAGTATAAATCAGAAATAAAATCTTGGATTTAATTACTCACTTTGGTATATGAAGATGTGGAAGTAAGATTTATAAGATTAATGCCGTTTAATTGAGTAGTAAATTGTGTGTATGCTGGTCTTAGAGTGATCCCGGCGTGACCTCCTAAAATCTGAAGATCCATGATTGGTTGTTTCACTGTAGCAAGGGTTATCGAAGTTTCTCCAGCTTGAAGTTCTATCTTCAGATCGATAGCATCACTGGTTATAAATGATGCTTTTTTTTGTACTAAAAACCATATAATTTTTTAAAGATTGAATCAATAACAATATATATATTTTTTACTATTGGCTTTGTGTATAGATGATGCATGCTTTACTGGTTTCTTCACAGCGTTTGCACCTCGTTCTTCTATATTCTGGAGAGTAGGTTGTATTTGTGACTATTGAAATAATGAATAATGAATGTACAATGGTTTCAAATAATTTATTAGTCAATAAAAATTTAATAAACTGTACCTTAGATTTACTCGGTAACTCTGAGGGCATCACTATTTTAGAAAGAGCGACCAACTCCAGTAAGCCTTCACAGTGCATGTAGAAGCGCAATCCGGTAAAATCGGCTTTGATCGTCCTCATCACTGAGCCGTAGACTGTATGAAACTCTGGCGAATGTTTGTCAACCTGAATGATCGATTAGATTAATTGAAGTACATCACGGTATACTTGACACACCGAAATTTACGTTTATATATTCCACTGAAAATAGGTAATTTTTGTTGATGCCTAAGTTAGACGTTTGTATAACTTTCAACGGTTCTTTCTTGTACATCTGAATCATCTCTATCTTGAATAATTTCAACCTGAAGATTTGAGTGTATGTTTGAAGAGTAACATCGAGGTTAACAGTGTTCATTGAGAAGTCAAGAAAATGTTTTCCCTCATCCAACACTGACAAAGTTAACTCTGAAAAAAGTATTTACTCTTATTATGAATGAAATATAAATAGTTTTCTAAGTCCTATAGGTGCGTGTTCAAAAAATTATGTATAAATGTAGAAAATTTAGAAAAATCAATATTAAAAATTTCTAATCAAAACTCAGTTGAAATATTGAAAATACAATATTTTGACTGATCAATCAATGCTGCCAGTAGTTTTCCATTTTTATTTTATTAATTTTTTTTTTGTTATATGATTTACATATTAGCCAGAGAACATTCTATGATGCTGATTGAGTTTTAAATTTTTTTGCAGGGAAGGCGAGCATGAAAGAAACTAAGAATCTGATATACTAACCACTTGGCTAATGCAGTCTCCTTGCCCATCTCCTGTCGTGAGAAGACTATTTTTTTGATAATTAGATAATGTAACTCATTAGCCCTTCTGCAGCAAAGGAACCAACACTACCAACGAGTACCTCAGACAGAAGGACAAAAAGAAAATGAAGGAACAATGGAATTAACTCATTGGACAGACACAAGCAATCCAGGAACCTTTTAACAAATTTCGGAAGGAAAGAAGTGCCATTATCAAACGAAGCAGGAAAAAACTGCAAATCCTAACAGAATAACTTAAAAGCTAAATGGATATTTAAAGAAGATTGGAGTAATCCAAGACGGCACATGCAGAGCAAAGAGGCAGAGGAGACATCAACACACCTTTAACAAACTATGGGGCTACAATTCCTGCAGGAGGAAGTGCTTTGGGATGTACAATGTGACTGTAGAAGAGATTCAACCACTGAAACTGGGACTACTAATCAAGTTCCTTGATGAAATAGGACTCACCGGTGTGCTATAGGCACAGAACGGGGGATACAATAGCTTAAAGGGCGAAATAAATTACACCCCGACCAATAAATTACATGTAACTCATGACTAATTATGTAAAAATCGTTGTATTAAATATTTTGTGTCTTCTTTGAACGCTTGAGAATCCCCTCTAAAGAAAAGCACAAGAAATGCAAAACGGTGAAGCCAGATGCGTAGTGATGCGAATTCAACAAGACTACAGAGTACATATATTTACTGTTCAGCCAAGACCAAGTTCCTACATGGAAATGTTTGTGGTGACTGTTTTTGGGATTGTGTTATCAGTTTTCAATCAATGAGCAGCTCGTTCATCGTTGTCACTTTGGAGTTCATCCTATGCCAAAAGGAAGAAAAAAAGGGTAATTTTGGACCATTTTACCCAATCTAATGGACGATGAACAATAAGCTTTTTAATTAATGTAAAAAGAAAAACACTTGAATAATTGAAAAAGTTGTCCTTATGGAAGTCGAAAGTTGAAGTTATTGCAAACTATCCAAGTTCAGACAGGCACCTGCACAGATCGTGCCAGACAAAAATTATTTATTTAGAAATTGTGAGATGCGGTCTGGTGTGATGTAGGTTTCAGAAAAACATTTTCTTCATCGAGCCAACGTTTCAATCTTTATTGAGATCATCTTCAGGGCCTGGGATTTACAAACATTGTTTACATATAACAATTACATTTTGAATGTGGAAAAGTGAATTTATACAATGCAAAATATATTTTTTATATATTAAATCACCACCTTTATTCATTAATCACCACACAAAAATTATTCTCGAGAATGTTGGAAAGTCATATATGACATGTGTCGTGTCTGACTGGTTCGGATCTGTTATATACAGGGTGTCCCAGTTCCTTCTGACAAAACTCAGGGAATCGATTCTACTCTTCGTTTGGAGCAAAAATCTCCAGAGAAAATTTTCGTAGTTCTCTATTTTGAAGATATTCGTCAATTTAGGTTTTTTCAACTTTTCACTACCTTACAACATAAAAACGCTTACAACTTCCAAAATGTAGAGACTACAACAAATCCAATTACACCATTTGAAAGAACGCTAAATTTGCTGTAAGATACTTCTATTTGCAATAATCTAAACGACATAAAATGTTAGCCAATATCAGTTGGAACATTTCAAAATTACAAAATTTAAAATTTTGGTCACGTTCTACTGAGGTTACAAAAAAATACCTACAACTTGTCAAATTTCACAAAAACTTCATCTAATATGCTTTATGTTGATATATCCAGGTTTTTAAATAATGTTCAAGTAGAGTTGAAAAATAACAATTGAATGTTCTAAAACGTGAGCTAAGGTAAATTTGAAGGGGGGTAGAAATAAATCAATTAGAACTCGCTTTGTAAAAAGAAAAGGAAAACACTTTGTGCATTGCATTTCCTCTGAAAAGTTCCTCCTTTGTTGTTAGGTGCTTGCTACAAGAAGAACCATTGCATTTTATTGTATGAAGATTTCTGGTATGGTTTTTGTGAGATTACAGATGTGTCATTTTTATTTTACAAAGTGCGTTCTAATTGATTTATTTCTATTCATGATCAAAATTTTAAATTTTGTAATTTTTACATGTTCCAACTGTTATTGGCTAACATTTTATGTCATTCAGATTACTGCAAATAGAAGTATCTTACCGCAAATTTAGCGTTCTTTCAAATGGTGTAATTGGATTTGTTGTAGTCTCAACATTTTGGAAGTTGTAAGCGTTTTTATGTGGTAAGGTAGTGAAAAGTTGAAAAAACCTAAATTGATGAATATCTTCAAAATAGAGAACCTTCCGAAAAATTTTTCCTGGACATTTTTTGCCCCAAACGAAGAGTAGAATCGATTCCCTGAGTTTCGTCAAAAGGAACTGGGACACCTCGTATACTTACTACCTACAGAAACAATTGAAATAATATTTGTCTTGTGGGTACCGCTTCGCATCCATGACGTGTCACATCGGATAACATAAAACCACCTTAAAGAGACCTAAGGGGGGGGGTTGCAAAAGATCGGTGCTAAAGGGTAGTTACTGGTCAGTCAGTTGAGCTGACACTTTACAGTTGGTCTTGATTCAGTTACAGTTTAGAATTAGTCTTTGGTAAGTGCCCAGTGTTGAGTACGTAGTACGATGTTGAATGTGATAGTTGTTGGTTGCAAAAATGTAGATGAGTGGGTTGTTAAATTGTTAAGCTGGGTTTCCACTGCGCAAAAATCACTCACACAACTGTTTTGCGAAATTTGTCTTGAGTTGAGGATAATTAGCTTGGACTGTGAAACTTTTGGTGTGAAGATGTTTCAGGGTGAGCCAACCGGCTGTCAGTTTTTTAGAGCACAGTGTTTCTCCCCGTGTAAACACTTGTCTCGAGGATGAGAACAAACCAGGAAGACTGCTTTCAACTTATCCAAATATATCAAAGCAACTGATTTTTGTGGGATGCTAACGATAAAACTCATCATAACAGTATAACAAGACAAAAAGTACAACAAACAGTATCGCCATAATAGCAGACTCTGATGCAGCAGTTGGTGTGTACGAAACAATACGCTTGTCTCTCTCAAACTGATGGCTCACCTTGTTTCGCCTCTATGTTGCAAAATCCTTCGCCTTGTGGAAATGGTTAACTCGAGATGATGTTTTGTGAGCAATTCTCGTGTTGAGTTGGACGAGTGATTTTTTCATGAAATGGAAGCCCAGTTTTAGATTTTTATGAAGTGAGTGAGTTTTAGAGAAGGTGTGTCTGGCTTTGGCTTAGACAACTCTTTTATTGTTTTTAAACATTTAACATTGTTTTGAAGTCACGATAGCTCAAGTGGTTAGAGCAGCGACGTATTGAACCGAAGGTCATGGGTTCGAATCCTTCTCATGACACTAACTTTTTTATTTCAACCAAGATCTTACATAAAACAAATAATTAATTAAAAGAAGAAATTTGGTCAATCAGATTACTAAACAGAAATGTGAAGCCTTGGATCACTATTTATCTCCCCAATGACAGATTTGTAAGAAAGTCAAATCCTGTTGACAGATCAATTTCCCGTTTTTCTCTCTGCCCCCAATTTACGACATATAATTTGATGGATCAGCATTTTGGCCACCACTGACTATTTTTACTGGCTTCTTTGATTTTGTTCTGTTGATTCAATATAAGCCAATGTACTCTGGTACTTCAGAAGTGAAGACTACAATTATCATCAGTGAATTCGATAAAAAAAATTGTCAACACTAATTATGTATTTTGATGATGATGGATCATATAAGGGCTGTCAACCAATTCATTCATAACAGTATGTATTTTGGTTATTTCTCAGTTATTGCAGAAGAAAAATATATCAGGCAAAGTAAGAATTTTTAAGTCTTTTTTTAAAACCATCCCTAACATGCAATATTGTACATCGGGTATGTTTTTATGGAACTCAAACAACCAGTTTTTTAATTTAAAAGAATATATTTTGGGAGTACCCCTCAGAGACACCTCCCCAAGGTCTGGAAGAATTCTTCCAGACAAATAATCTGAATCTTGGTATGGTCTCTATCCTTTCAGATAATGGTGTTGCTGACAGGTAGTCCAGAAATTTATACTATCTTAAAAAAATAAATAAATCTATATATCTACAATATATCAAATGTACAAAAAACTCTTGATTTTCGGCTAACATGCACTAATGATCATGATAGGATTGGGAAGAAAATATCCCGTTATTTATTTTTAATAATAAAATAGAAAACTTACGTTTGAGTTCAAAATCCAGAACTAATTCAGTGAATTGTACAACATCCTTTGTCTTGGGTTTTATTCTTATAGACTTCCTCCGGTAATCAAAACTTTTTGTCCTTCCTAAACTTAAGACAGATACTGATGATACACACCTCTTCATGCCCTAAAATTTTAAATTACTGTCACACTTCCTATTCAATCACGCAAATGTTATGGTAAAATATTTTACAGGATCAAATTCTGACTCGACTTTTCCAGTCTCAGTCGCTGGCGAAAGTGTAAGCAACAATTCCATAAGCTTCTGAAGTCTTATGACTTAAAAAAAAGAAAGAAAAAAGATTAAGTATGAACAAATGAACAAATTATTTCTTAATAATACCTGCTATGTTTAAATGTATGCCTGGAAGTGTGCCACTGACTTTCAACCTTGGCAGCCTCGGGTCGTCGGGCAAGATGCACTTTTGAATCTCAATACCGATAGACAGGGGTTTCAGAATATACATCTCTTGTTTCAACTTTCCTTCCAAATTTTCTCCGTCAAGACCGAGCACTATCTGCCGGGGAATGAACAATTAAACGCTGTTACAAAAAAGGCAGTTTTTCTTTTTACCTGTAGTTCAGTCAGTTTGAGGTTGAAGTGGTCGTAACTATGCAATTCAAGAGTTTTAAGGGCGAGTTCGTCTTTATACTTTGCTCTTAAATTCTTAAAAGTATTTTCAGACCGGTCCAAAATGACTGATTTTATTTTGATTGTTCCCAGACTTATGACCACCCGTGATTTCAACGGACTGAAATTATTTTTACATTCATTAAACTTTTTTTAAAAATTAATTAATTCTCTTGTAAATACTTGTCTAAAATTCCATTTTTTGGGATGATGATGACAGATGATTTTAAATAAATGTCAAGCTCCAGCACCTCGTGTTTTTCAATTAGGTGTTGAACACCACTTGTTGACATTTCTTTAATCTGAGTCAATTTCATTTGGACTGCAGACTGTAGACTATAAATAGAGTAGATATAATATTACATTGTAATAACATAAGTGCAAAATAAATAACTTACGAAGTAGCTTCTATAGGTTTTGCAGGTAGAAAAACTTCAGAAACTCGTTGAATTGTGAATAAATCATACAAAACATGGAGAGGCTGTGCAGACACTCTGAATCTTTTATCACAAACAGCACTGTCCAAGGGATTTGTCTCGAAGAGAACCTTTACAAAAAATTTGTATTAGAATAGAAAAAATAAATCAATAAATTTATAATAAATGATGAATCAAACACCTCCAGGAGATCTTTTGATTTCGTGTCTCCTATGGTATTCACAATTTGCGGAGTATAGGCCTTTTGAGCACATCCGGTTATGTTGAACGAGCCAACTTTTGCTAAGCACCTAAATATAAGCTTTCAGTCAAAATAATTTTATACACTATTAATATTAACACATACAAGATTGCATTTTCCCTTTGTTGGGTCTTAAGTGTGATCCCTTGCAATTTGGCACTCAATACTACAGGATCTTCATAAGCGAAGTTGCAAATAAGCAAGTGAAGTTTGTGTAATACTAGCTCAATATCCACTTTCACAAAGTGCTTAGGGTATGTAGTCGGTAGGGCACCTTCTGTATAGCCGATGGCTCGGAAGAGCTTTTTCTTTTCTTCTATTGTCATCGCATTTTCAAACTTGATCACTTTATTATAAAATAAAACTTGTTATAAAGAAGTAGTGTTTAAATATGATGTACTGTACTTACACAGGTCATTGTCTTTATCATCTTTTATTTGCATGTCTTTATTGCTGAACCACCATCCACTGAACCATCCACTGCCACTGCTGCGAGTCGACTCTCTTTTCTCTTCTTTTAAAACCTGGAAAAATTATTATCTAATTATTTCAGTTCAAAACGAATCAACAGTTCAGTGTTAATAAAGAAAAAAAGTTATCGCCCACCTCCATTTCGACTCTCTCCCGGAGTAAAATGATGTTTAAAACATCCAGTTTCTCTTCAAGTTGTTTACAAGCGGATATTATTTTTTCATCTTGTTTCGCCGCCTGAAGTTTTTCCTTGTAAACTGCCAAATATTCTTTGCAACAGTCTCTGTGTTCTTTCATATTTGCCCAGCTCCAGTTCTTGCGTCGCCTCCTCACTTCTTCTTCCAAAATGCACGTGTACGCAAACTGCCACCTAATTTATGAAAATTTGTAAAGTAAGAATGGTAAAGGCATGTTATAAGGTACGTCAGTACCATTCTTTGCTGTGCCCAATGTATGTTGTTAGGTTGGGGCGATACTTCCGATATTTGGTCGCCCTCTGCATTAAATCTACGGCTTCAATTACACATAATATGTCTTGGAATTGGTTTTTGGAGATTTCTGCAAAAGAATGTGTTTAAACATTGTTTTATTTATAGCGATACAACATTTGAGTTCACTTACTGACACTCAGGTCTGGCAGATCGCTGGTTAAATATATTTTTGATACAGTGAAATCAGACTTATCATTTTCTGGTTTGGGGTTTATTCTTAATTTGGAAGAAGCATTGAGTGGTCCCAACACTAGAAGAATATAAAACAAATTAGTATTTTCAGTTAAAAACAAAAATAAATAAATTAAATAAAATGCACATCCTTACTATACTGATAGTTTTGAGGAATATAATCTTTAATGGCAATTCCATTCTTAAAATTTTTCAAAAGATCATCAGGGGGGATGTGAGAAAATAACTGTTTAATATCCGAATTCCAATAAAGACACAGACAGCTAATAATCAATTCCTAAAAGCACAAATCGCATTACAAACCATATGACAATTTTAATAGTGAATTAAACTATAAAGTACTTTGAAAATAAAAGTTGAAGAATCTGCAGGAAGTTTTTGTTCCCAGTTGGTGGTTGTCTTAACAGACAACGTGTCCAGGGTGATGCCGAGAGCAAAAGTTCTACCGGGGCAACTCATCTTATCTTCAAACCTTATGTGAATGTTTTTAATTGTAACTTCTACATTTTTTATAATTTGAGTACTCAGCTTCTCGATGAAGCTGGCCTGTTCGAGACTGGCATCCTTTTTCTCTACAATCACATAAATTAATTAAGACATTTTAATAATCGTTTATTTAAGTATACCATTAGCGAGTTCTCTTTTCTTTGCCAAATCGACCAATTTCAGTTCTTCTTGTTTCGCTTCTTGCTTGTACTTCTCGTCTTTCACCGGATCGTACACCATGGCGTTGTTGGGCACTGCTAAGATGTACAGGCTGTCTATGGAAGCGACAACTGGCGCATTGTATAAATTGTTCCATGGTATCTGAAGCGTAAGGGTGCCTGGAAAGGTATTTTGAATGTGATTTGATATTACACATAATGTAAAATTATGCTACCGAAGTCACAAGACAGAAAAACATTGGTAGGCTCAGTAGAGACCTTTGTTCCAATTCCTTTAGGCTAAAAAAAGTTCATAGCTTGGTCATACCGATCATCCCAGTCTGCTTATTTAGACTAGTTTCAAAAATTATCAGGATGTAATAAAAAGACCAATCAGTGAAGATAACGAAATAAAAAATGTGTCAGGCAGACTAAGCCAGCCAAAATAAGAAATTCGGAGAGTTTACTTAAAAACATTATTTAATATTTCCATTTTTAAAATAATTTAATTATTTATAAAACTTTAAAAAAATATGGTCAATTATTAAAACAAATGTAATAATACATTTTCTTAATTGTTAATCTTAATAATTATTATTTATATGTTATTTACATTTGATTAAATAAATATAAACAGTTTAAACATAGCGTGGTTAAACGAAAGTTCCAACGTTAAAAATGGGTGTGGTGTGGTGCTCACTGACCGTAACAGACATTGACCACACCCATCAAACCATCTACGTAGTACAATCTTCTTCCACTGTTTTCCATTTGACAAATTTATTATTTAATAATTTAAAAAAAGTCTCAGTAATTTGTAATCAATGGCAGTATTTTTATGGTTTGGTCAAATTTACTAGTGTGAAGGTTATTAATTGAATTAGCATGACTGTAAATTTGTGTTTTTTACTATAAGCAATTCTGGATATGTATTAGTTTCTAATAATAAATTTTTATGTTATCTGGAAGAGATTCGGCCAATAATAAATTCCTTTCCTCGGTGAAGAAGTTGTTTTAAAATTAAATTATTCTGTTTATATTTTGCACAGTTATCAATGTTTATGAAAACTTTATCTCAGCCAATAAGCATTCAAGTGGCTATTTAAGAGTAACAAATGGAAAACACTTTTTTTCTGTGATTTTGACGTTCGAAAATTTGTAATGCAAAAGGTTATCTATTTTAGCTATTGCAAAGTGGTGATTTAATTTAGATAAAGAAAATCAAGAGGCGGTTGACTGCCTAATTAGGATTTCCACAGTTTCCACACTCCATCGTGTGGGAACAGACAGGTTGCGGAAGCATTCGGTAACCACTCGTTTCATTTTACCAATGAATACCTTAAGGATTAATATAAACCTATATAAGCTCTATTAACTAAAGAAAAAATATCCATTTCAAAAGATATATTACATAACATCTCCAAACTGAATTACAAATAAACACTCATCAAATAAGATAAGAATTAATCAATAATTATCAATAGCAATGATTATTCACTGATTAACTTGTTTAACTGACCATCCGTTGAAAGTAATATGGACTGTCAAATCCTAACAGAAAATGAAAATAAAAGGTATAATAATAAAATAGCAGTGTTTTGGAAAAATTTTACTTGTACTTATACATATAAATAAAAATGCACTTATCTGTGAACATATGAAACATATTATATGGTTATATGTGTATATATTAATCCATTTATGTTTAGCTGTCTAATTACTTATTTCAATTAATTATTCTTTTTATGTAAGGTCTTGGTTGAGATGAAAAAGTTAGTGTCATAAGCGGGATTCAAACCCACAGTTAGAGCAGCGGCATATTGAGCCGAAGGTCGTGGGTTTGATCCCGCTCGTGGCACTAACTTACCAAGATCTTACAAAAAAATAATTACTTGAAATATATCANTTAAAATGGCTTCATTGGTAATTGTAATTTTAAAGTTATAACTTTGTAAAGTAAAATCCTTGTATCATTCCGTATGGTCTTTCTGGATGGACAACCTGAGACATACTTGAGTGGCATATTTGAAAAAGACAAATTATAAAATTTTAGTTAATTGGGAAAAATATTGTTTATATGTATGTAGTATGTAGGATATGGTTTTTCAGAACATTGATAATTTTAGTTCATATAATGCTATTAATTATGTTAATTATTTTGACGGTAGCACTTTGGATAAAAGTTGGCCACCCCCTTAGGCTATGTCTGTCTGAATTTCTTGAAAATGATTAGCCCAGTTACGCGAATTATCATATTTATCACTTATGCAAGTATTATGAAATTTTGTGGCCAATTATTGTCCTACTTTATTATTCTTCACCTTATTTATTTTCTTATTATTTTTTGTAACTGTAATTTATGGTTTCTAAGGACCGTAGCGTACTTTAGAAATGAACTCAGAAAACTTTTTGCTTTATTTATTTATTTTTTTAATTTTTAGAGTAGTAGTGTCAATTAATGTTAATGTCTGAGTTCAAGAATATTACAACTCGTTACTCATTAGTCATTTCAATTATATAGTTTTATTTGTTATAACTTTTTTAAATAAACAATTTTTATCACATTATTACATTGGTCTACATATCTTAAATTTAAAATAAACTAATAAACATTCAAGGGTTTTATACACTTTTTAAGTACTGATACTTGCATAAATAGTTTGCAATAATGTAACTAAACAACTAAATATATAGTAAGTCTAACAGGCAGTTAATTTATTTGTTTGCCAATTATTTTGGTCTGCCTATTCTAGTCTGTCAGATGTGCTTCGGCTTTCAAAATTACAGGTTTATCACCTAGCAGACTACACAGAGAAATTTAACAATTAATTTATTGGTGGAAATACTAAAATTTAGTTTCTAAGGGAATTTATGTACTGCACATTAATTTGAAGATCCACCCACTTTGCTTAAAACTTTTTAATCAATTATCTTATTCATGCTGTTTGAAATGTAACAGTGATTTAAGTATGAAACTCTTGCAAAAGTATTTCAAGGATTTCATGGATTTTTATGACACCTATAGTATTAAATGATAATACAACTAAACAACACAACTGATAACTTATTTCTTGCCTGACGTAATAAAATCCCATAGACAAAACAAGGCATCACAATTACTTTATTATTTGAAGGATAAAAATGTTGTTTTTCAAGGAATTAATGTAATTTTTATTGCACAGATTTACGGAAAGTGACGTGCACTGAAGACAGTAAAACTTATCTGACAAGCAAAACCAATGAAAATGGCTTCATTGTAGACATCGACATGGTATTTTTTGCTCAAGGAATCGCATTTATGAAATTTTCACCAATGAATTTGAAAGCTTTTTGTGGCATATCTTACGTGTTCCTAATTTTCTGAAATTGGTGGATTACTTAATGCAACTAAAACAATTGATATAAGACAGTTTTTATAGCACTCTTAATTGAAGAACTGAAATCAAGAAACAACCGTAGCAATCTTATAAAATCAGGCTGAATAGAGAGACCAGTGTGATCGGAGATGATCATGTTACAGGTTCATAAGCCCACGACAACAAAATACCTCGTAAAGAGAATAAGGCTGAAGATGCTTACATTGTAAGTTAAAAGCTTCCCAAATAAAATAAATTTCTAATCAATTGGAACTAAAGCTGATGATGGAGTTCCACTAAAAAAAGCACATCAAACGAAAAAATATGGTGTATTACTGATTCATTCTTTTATGTTTTACAATGGTAATGGCTGGAAGTAACAACTGTCTCAAATTACACAAAATGTTTATATACATAAGAAATATAAGAATACAGCTCAAAGATTTCAGTCATATTTGTCAAATCAGAAAAAAAAATATGGTTTCCGTATCATTTTTTCCAATTAAAATGCACTGCTTTTTCAATGAATTTGATTTTTATTGCACAGTTTCACTCAAATGTTCTCATTTACTGAAATTGTCAGCAGACAGACTAAATCGGCGAGAATATATAGACCAGGATGAGCAATACAAACCTGCTGTAGGTTCATCAACCCACAGACATGAGGCATCATGATGATTTTATTATTTGAAATTTTAAAATGTAAACTTTTTCACGAAGTTAGTAAAATTTCAATGCAAAGATTCTCTTGAATGTTCCCAATAACTGAAATTTCGGAACTGCTTAATACAAGAGCCTGGAAGTCAGACTTGTTCTTTATTTGAACATTAACGATTATCCTGGTCTGCCTATCCTCGTTGAGTTCGTATGTCGAACGTGTTTCGGCATTTTGCCATCTTCACTGGTCTGTCAGTTTTAATAAGTCACACAAAAAAATTTCTGAATATTATCATTCTGACAGAAGGATTTTAACAAATAGTAACCTTTCAAGGTATGTCTGACACCGGTACGTGTAACATTTTCCTGTAAATTTTTTTTACAATGGTAAACTTTTTGTGGTGAAACAGTCATACTTTCACACTGAGCATTATAAGTACCTGTAGAATTGTAAACTTGTAACTTGTTTTATGAAACAGCCCCCTGGAAGTCACGCCTAGTGATTTTAAATTTGGTCGTTAATTATTATCCTGTTCTGCCTATTCACGCTGTGTCGGGCTGTTTCAGCAATTTGCCATCTGCAGTGTTGTGTCTGTAAGTTCAACCCCGCAGATCACACAGAAAAGTCTCACAATATTGTTTTTTAATTTCAATCGCCATCAAGGCTGTTCAACAGACGTATTGTTCGACCAGATTTGTTCTTTGTCTTAAAATGATAATTTTGGAATTGACAAAAATATTTGTGGACATATTGACAACAATCTTTATGTACATAAGAATACAGCTGGAAAATTGCAGTCAGGATGGATGTTTTCATTTAAAATATTAAGGGATCTGTAGAAATAAGATTTTATGCTTTTCATATAGTTTGGTATGAATGAGTTTGTCAGTTTATTATCTATTGATAAGAGAGACTTACCTAAACAACCAAACAGTGTTTTGACAGGAAGATCAAGCTCATCGAGAGTATTGGCACGCAGGTAGAGATTATGCAGAACGACGTTACCTGCAAGATAAAAATTAAATTTTGAAAAATTGTCGAAAGAAACCTCTGAAGATTTTTTTTTAAGAAACAAAACAAGTGGGAATCTCACCTCCCCAGATGCCGACTTTGAGCTGTGACGAGTCCAAGTTTTCAACATACTGACCCAGGTACTTGTTGAGCATGTCGACCAAAATTGATTCGAAGACCATTTCGACGATTTGGCCGAGTCTCGGCCAAAATCACCGTACGCGATATCGTCAAGTTACGCCAAAAATTGAAATTGTGTCATCGGGCTGATATCACCAGTGTCGAGGATCGGAAAACACGTCCGTCCCCCTTTCTACACTTTATCGTGACGTTAGGTCAAAAAGAACAATTTTTCTTTCTCTCTCTCAAAAAAAAAAAAAAAAATCCAAACAATTTTGTAACAGACCCACTAAAAACTACGAAATGAAGTTAACGAGCGACCGGAGATTGTCATATTATTATCAGACTGGGCTCTCCTCGTCGACGAGTGGCTCGATTCTAACGACTTACAACGAAGAGGGGAGGAGTCGCCTTGGCATATTTTCTGGTGATATGTCAACAGTTCACCGAACGTTAACAAGACACACTATTATTTTATTGGCATGTATAAAAGAAAAGGAAAAAGGCAAGTTTTCTTAATGGTTTTTAATAATTTTATCAGCGGTTTATCTTATAAAGTAAATGTCTGTCAGTTATCACTGTACTCTGTTGATCAATCAAAACATTTTTTTCAAATTTATAAAACAAAAACGATAAAAAAAGAAGAAACATCACAGTCGGGTTTATTTCTTAAAGTTGAAGTGAGATTCTAGTTCAAAGAAGTACAAGAAAGTGTACTTTTTCTCCTTGAAATTAAATTAAAAAAGTCCCAAGAAGTACCAGTGTTGGACGTACTAAATAAGAAACAAAAATACTCTCGCATAACTACTAGTTTTAAGTGACGTCTTATGTTGTCTGTAATGACAAAAGTTGCACGGTCATAAAGCATCAATAGGTATTCATTTTCAAATATTATACGAAGTTTCTTCTCAGATATACAAGGAAATTGGATTTTTTTTACAAATTTAATCCAGAAGGTTCATGGAAGTTACAATTATGCATTGGCAGGACAAAATAAGAAATAGAAAAACACATGCAGAGCTACTAGCAATGAGTGAAGTCTTATATGGTCTGTAATGTTCAAAAATGTTGCACACTCAAGAGAAAGCATCAGCAGTTAATTTTCAAATGTTAGAAGTTTCTTCTCAGATAGTTATTCAGATATCGTGAAATGCGGACGGGTGTGATGTAGGTTTCAGAAAAACATTTTCTTTATCGTGCCAACGTTTCGATCTTTTATTGAGATCATCTTCAGGGCCAGGGATTTACAAACAATGTTTACATTTAACAAATACATTTAGGATGTNTGGAAGGCCACGATAAACGTCAATCAATTCGAAAATGAATTGCCTATCAGCTTCCTTGGCAGCCATGACGACGCGTACTCTACCACGTGTTGATACTGACTGATGGGATTTTGCGCAATATTGCCTACAGACGGCACAACCTTTTCCCGTTTGCACAATATATTTTCAAGGATTTGAATTTAGCACAATATATTGCACAACCTTTCAATTTCGACTACACACGATCAACCATATTGCACAAACCTAAATATTGCGCAATAATATTGAGCGTGTATGGGCCGCTTTATATGATCTGTAATGTTCAAAAAATGTTGCACACTCAAGAGAAAGCATCCGTAGTTGTTAATTTTCAAATATTAGAAGTTTCTTCTCAGATATACAAGGAAATTGGATTTTTTAAATTTAATCCAGAAAGGCTCATAGAAGTTGCAATTATGATTGGAAGAACAAAATTAGGGATAAAAAAAGACATATGCAGAGCTACTAGCAATGAGTGACGTCTTACACGTTGCATACTCAAGAGAAAGCATCAGTAGTTGTTAATTTTCAAATATTAGGCGAAGTTTCTTCTCAGATATGCAAGGAGGTTGGATGTTTTCTTTGAAATTAATCCAGAAAGTTCGAACAAGTACAACTATGTATTGTAAGTACAAAATGTAAAATAAAAGCACTGAAAATATTTTTTAAATATTAAGCCAGTTTTCATCTGAAAACATAAATACTTCTCAATAGATAAAACCCAAAATTGCAAAGCAATGACAGTATTGGAATAAAAAATAAGTAAGAAACTATCCAAAAAGTTATAGATAATAACTGATCAGACAAGAAAGACATCACATTCTGGTTTGATAAATGTTAACGTGATTTTTCTACTGAGATGTTCATGAAAGTTTATTTTTTCTCTTTAGTTCAGAAAAAATGAAAGACCCTGCTGGCATTACAAAACTAGGCGAAAAACACCCTGTAATGATCTCAAATATGATCCTCGTCAATGATTTGAAAGAATTCTTTAGAATAAAAACAACTGAAAAGGAGAAACACAAGAGATTTGGCATTTTTAACAATCAAATGATTTTCCTTCTCAGATATACTCGAATGAGCGATCTGAAGAGGTCGCACCCAACCAAAACTGAAAAAAGTTCAATTTTTCTCTTTAAATTAATTATTCTTTTTACGATTCTTGGTTGAGATAAAAAGTTAGTGTCATGTGTGGGATTCGAACCCACGACCTTCGGCTCTTTAAATTGAATCTAGAAGGTAGAATGAAGTGACAGTATTAGAGGTATAAAATAAGAAAGAAATACACCCAAAATAAAGCTTAATTGCCAGACGCGTTTCGTCATTTCGCTATTTTCAGTATGTCTGTGAGTTTCTATACCCCAAGTCTCTTTTATAGGGTCGTGGGAGGTAGGATGCATGTGTCGGTGTTTTCTTTATTTGTCACCTTGGAGCATTAATTCTAATACCTAATTAATTCATTAATGTTTTTATTGTTGATCTTTGTGATCGTTGGACCTTTCTCTGACGTACGTGAACTGTTAATTTGTAATTTATGTTAATTTCCATATTTATGCGTATTTTAATGTTAAATATGTTGTTTATATATTTCTAAGTTTTCTAGTATGTTCATTTTTCGTCCTTTTTGTCCGCAGTATAGTTTCATGTTGTCTGTATTGTTCTGTGTCTGTGTTGTGATTGTCTCTTCACTATCTTTTGAAGTACTGTTTTTAGTATATTTTTTATGTATTTTAGTGCTGCCGTTTTGTAAAAGTGATGAATGGTGGAGTGACTGCGATGTTCAATCCTTTTAAAAAGATAGTTCCTACTCACAGTAAGTTGTTTTCTAATGATCCGGATTACGAGCTTAGCTCATCATTTGGTCGTAGAACTCCTTCAACCTGATGATGAGCTAAAAGCTCGAAATCCGGATCGTTAGAAAACAACTTACTGTGACCAGGAACCATCTTTTTAAAAGGACTGCCATTTTGTGTCTAGGGGTGATTTGAGTTGGCGTGTATGCTGTGTATGCTGTTGCGGACCGAACGATTGTTAAGTCCAAGAAATTATGTACTTTATAACTTTAACTTAAACTTTATCGTAGGGGGGATAACTCCATGTGGAAAATTGTTTTTTTAAAATTTTATTAATTACCTTCCTGGCCCTCATGGCTGAAAACAAAATAGCAGTTTGGCAGGTCGTCACACTGTTGTTATTTTCTAGTTCTGCTATGAATTTTATATTTTTGTGTATGGAGAACAAGCCTGTCAATGTGGTTTATGCAGTTGCTTATGTCTATTTTATCGAGAAGAGTGAAGTACTAATTTAGTAGAAGTATTTCTCTTCAAAATACAAAAATAAATTCGTAAAAATACTTCTTCTGTATGGTTGAGGTTGAGTTATTAATTTCTATTCCATTTTTCCATTTTTGTTCTAGTTAAATTAGTTTTGTTCTGCTGTCTTTTGTACTGTGTTCGATAGTTGTTGTGACGTATATGTAGATGGGCTGCTCTGTAGTTTGTCTTGTCTTATTGGTGTATTTTGTTTTTGTATATTTTGGAATGTTGGTTTTCGTGGGTTCATGTCAGTCTATTTGTACGTCTCTTTTTTGGTCGAAATTACTAATTGATGTAATCAATTACGATCAAAATTGTTCATTAAGTACGACTATCATAGGTGAATTGTCTTCTCAGGTTTATACGAAAGCTAAATTTTTATTATAAAATAGAGGTAGACTTTCTCAGATATTCATGGAAGTTTAATATTTTATTTTAAATTGAATCCAAAAAGTACAGAAGAAAATACAGAATATATTTTTGCAATATACGAGAATGTTGAAAGTAAAGTACAAAGGCAGAAAGAACAGTAAATAAAAAAAAAAAAATAGAGAGAGAAAACAAAGTAAAATTCTCATGAAGATACAGTAGTAATAAGTGATGTCAATAAGGTCAATGATGTCCAATAGGTCCGACTATTACACCTCAATTTTATTTTCAAATGTACACGAATTTGTATTTTTTAAAATAAACAAATGAAGAATGTACAATCTTAAAAGAAAAATAAATAAATAACATAAGTGTTGATTTTATCTTGTCCTATATGGGTTCGTCCAGTATCGACGATAAAAATCAAATATCTCGTTAATGAATATCTTTGTGTTCATAATTCTGAATCAGTTTATCAGAGAAGGTTTCTCGGTTGAATGAAAAATAGAGAATAAACAAGAAAAAAACACTAACAATAAATACAAATAAAACAACTCTCAGATATAATTTCCGGTCAATTAATTTCACTTTCTATCACGCGTCATACTACATACATTAGTAATAATTCTTAATCATGATTCATGGTTAAACTTGTACCAATTCAAGGAACAACTTTTTTCTCTCACTCTTTTGACTAAGATCCAAACTAGAGACAGAAGGAAACCCTCTTTATCAACAAGAAACATGGCAAATACATGGAGGTAGGCTATTTCCCTTGCAACAAGCATAAATTTCAACTTGTGTCTACAGTTTAAACACTAGAAGAGAATTTAGTAAATGGTAAAAGCCTATCTACGATAAATTTACAAGTGATAGAGTACACAACGTGCTTACTCGTTAGACTATTTAACAAAATCCCATCTATTATCTTAAGAGAAAACCATTTTCTTATTAATAAAATATAACGTTATTAGCTTTATTGGCAAAATTTTAAAGTAATTATTAAAATTGATTACTTATCGGTTGTGCATATTTTGCAGGAAGAAGTTTTATATATTATCGTAAGGTACTTTCAATACTTCCTTTAAATTAATAACTTTTCCCTGTTGAATTTCCTCTAATTATTGTTAATTATGAGAAAAAATGCATGCATTTTTTAGTGTGAGAAGAAATGATAATCGAGAATAGGCGGAGATTGGCCAGCAGATTGACCAATATCAGGATTTGCTTGTTAAATCTATTTCTTAATGGCTTATTGTCTCTATTTTAATTCCTGTTTTTCTCAAAGCAAATAAAGTTCCTCGATTGCGCTATAATAATAAACAAAAATATTTGTTAATAATGGTGGGCGGTATGTTACGTTTTTATAGGAAAGTTTGCTCTTAAAAATCTACAGCGAAATGAAATTGACAGAAATATAATGATTTATTATTATATATTATATATTTATTATTATTATTTTTCAAATGTTGAATATTCCTGGAAAAAGTATTCTCTTGTCCTTTATAATAAAGGATTATTGAAAGTTAATTTTTTTTACTAATAGCTTAAACCGTGGATCAAATGAAAACATTTTGTTAATACAATTTTTCGAAAATTAAATAAAAATTGATTCGCAAAAAATTATGAATGACTATGAATATCACACTATTTAATTTTGGTGGTCCGTTTTTGTTTGAATTATTGAGCCTGGAATGAACCAATTTTGACCCTGGTTCATCACATCTGAAAAGTATTAAATTTACTATCATCTGAGAATAAGACTTCGTCCAGAAGTAATTATCGTTACTTACATATGATGTTTTTGCTACCTTTTCATGATAGTCGTTTTTTCAAAGTCATATGTTCAGTTTCAGCCCTGATGATTATTTGATGATCTTGTCCAAGTTTTTTTTTGCTACCTTTTCATGACAGTCGCTGACACTCAACGTCATATGTTTAGTTTCAGCCCTGATGATTATTTGATGGTCTTGTTCAAGTTGTCCTGCTCAAGTTAATGATGTTTTTTGAATGAAGTTTTTATTTTCACTTATTTTTAAATATTAATATCGTTCCTTAACGTATCTGGTAACTACTAAAAAAGGATGGGATTTGGATTTATATAGGCTCAAATTCGCACATGTACGTACGTACATATAATCATTTGAGCCTATTCGCTTTTCGTAGTCCACCCGCAATTTCAGCTTTTGCTATTTAAAGTGAATTGCGGGCAGACTCGAGAATCACCCACCGCGGTGTTGGCGTCCGGGGGCAGACCTCAGTATCCGTCCAGCCACCGAGGTTGGACTCCAGGTGCTATCGACAGCTAGATCAATTCAGCACCCAAGGATGCAGTTCCAAACCCATTCGTACTCACGTTAATTTTTAAATACATTCATTTCTATTTACATTCTATTAGGGTGGAACTCGATATTCCTCCATCACCCTTTACAAACATTATACAACTAACCTAATTGACGGTCGATGGGGTATTCGATATTCCACCAACGACCCTCTCACATCACACATTCACGCTAATAAATACATTCATTCTCAATACAACCTTTACACTTACTTATTATACAACTAACCCAATTGAGAGTCGATGGGGTATTCGATATTGCGCCATCTACTCTCTCACACCACCAATGCACGCTAATAAATACATCCTTTACACATATTATACAACTAACCCAATTGAGGGTCGATGGGGTATTCGATATTCCGCCATCGACCCTCTCACATCACACATTCACGCTAATAAATACATTCATTCTCAATACAACCTTTACACTTATTATACAACTAACCCAATTGAGGGTCGATGGTATACTTCATATTCCGCCATCTACCTATTCACGCCAATAAATACATTCACTGTTAACACAAACTAAGTATACACAATACTAGAAAGGTTCGTGCTGTTTTTAGTTTGTTATTGTTTTAATTCATTAGGTGTCAAGCGGGCTTTTTTAATTTTCTTATGCCTGATTTGCAACTAAATGATGTAGGACAATAATTATCAATTTTAATTAATTATCATGCTACATTGACATTTCTCTTTTTCTTTATTTGGATTTTTATTTTTATCTACTTTTATATTACATTATTGTTTGGGATTATTTAAAAATACAATTATATCTTGTTCTAATAATTATGAATATGATTGATAAATTATTAACCAATAATTTCCAATATTTTTCTTGATATTTGACTGATTTTACAGATCTGAGGGAAAATGAGTTTAGTTCAATTTATTATTATGCTGTGAAAAAAATTATTGCAGCATAAATATTTTTACCATTTTTACAAAATTGATCTAGATTCGGGATATGTCATTTTTTTAAACGCAGGGCGGCTGGATTCGAACCCGGAACCACCATAACTGTTAAAGCCCCCGACGCCCTCAAATTACGTTGTTATTATTAATTTTATTAATTTGGGATGTGCGGTCAATTATCGTAACAGAAAAAAATCGATTTCATTTGGCCAACGTTTCGGAAAATTGATTTACTTTATAAAGGCAAAGTATTGTGAAAAAAATGAATAATAAATTATTTAATATGAATTACTTTTTGTTTAAAAAACAATAAATTTATAGTTAATAATATGTGTTAACAAGTAATAGTTTTTGAATATTTCTTTGGCGTTTTGCTTTTTGCCTTGAAAAAGAAATAAATTTTTCGAAACTTCGGCCAAATAAAATAGAATGTTTATTCTACCCAAATTGACTTACATCTCAAATTAAGAAGATAAATGTAAAAAAAGAGTGGTAAATTTTTTAATTTATTTGTAGAATTTACTG
This sequence comes from Cimex lectularius, assembly GCF_000648675.2. NCBI lineage: Eukaryota > Metazoa > Arthropoda > Insecta > Hemiptera > Cimicidae > Cimex > Cimex lectularius. The sequence continues at coordinate 2,366,518 of NW_019392656.1, forward strand.
ACCGTTAATTAATGATTATTTAGAAATCGTGAGATGCAGGCTAGTGTGACGTAGTTTAACACAGAAAAACACACTTTGAGTGAGTACAAATATTTGATTAAACCTAAAATTTCTATATTGTTCTACATATATATGTTTGTATAATTGAAACAATGATTATAAATCCCAGGCCCTGAAGATGATCTGAATAAAGATCGAAACATTGGCCCGATAAAGAAAATGTTTTCTAAACCTACATCGCACCAGACCGCATATCACGATATCTAAATAATCTTTAAATTTATTGTTAACTGAGCAAAAATATCTTTTGAAAAAGGGTAAGATTTTAATTAATCATAATAGTTGTTTAAATAAAATAATTTCTAGACTGTTTATTATTATAAATTTATCAAAATTGGGATTTCAAACGTATGATATTGGTTGAAAAAGTGTCGTTTTTGTTATACGTTTCTTGATGCCACCTCTTTGGTCTGTTTGTTTGGATGTTCCCACGGGGTTGTGTGTATCACATATCGATGCTTATGAAGAAATACAATGTTCGATTCTGGTTGAACACGTCCTCAGCAGGTGACGTTAAAGTGAAGGGGAGACGGAGAACGGGTTTGCGCCGAGCCGGACAGATGCCGTTGGCGAAAGGGCTTCCCCTTCTCTGTGTACATCAACAAAACTGACTGAACCGGAGTCAGTCTACCCCCGGCTTTCGAAAGGGAACCGTATCGCACCCTTTTCTCGTCCAGTCCAGAAAGACATGCCGTCGTATCGCACCGACTAGAGCCACATGGTGTCCGTCGTCCGCGCGTGCCGTCTGCCGGGTATATACCGTCCGCCGGCGATGAGTGGTGATGATGTGAGATAGTAGTGAATTTCAGCACCGAGGAAGAACAATGGGAAGCGGTGCGGCGTTCGTTTTTCTACTCGTCGGCCTCGTCGGGATCGGCGATCTCACTCCTGTCCAGCCCGTTAAACAAGGTAAACACTGCAGGAAATACTGAAGAGGCAGGAGCGAGGTTCAACAGCCTCGGACGTTGCAGCGGATGGATCGCGGTGCCATCCGGCCCGAGATCCTTTCCCGTCTTTTGTTTTACCTTGAAACTACTCCGGCTCAAGGTGTTTCGACCGGACGGGACACCGGTTGACATTTACTTACAGAAACGCTAAAACAAGCATACGGAGTGCATTGGGAATAACGTCACGTCTTTCTTTTAATCCGGTCGTTAAACTCTCCACGAACTCTTCTGCCATGACGTGTATTCTTCATAATCGACACGTTTTACAATCCTATGACAATTTATCACCGTTCCGAAAGCCAAAAAGCTTCTAGAGATGAACGTCGTTATCTTATACACTTGTCAAAGAAACTTTTACCCTTCGAAAAACACAGAAAGCTTAATAAAGTCGAATTCTGTGTGAACAACTAAACATATTTCTAATAAACAATATAGAAGTTTGATTTTGAAATATTTTTTCGCAATAACGATACATAACATAGTTTTTCGCTGTTTCCTTCTCGTTAACACTTTATTTACAAACTTTTTATCGTTAAAAGCAACGACCATGAATAATGTTGCAAGCTTTAAGAAAAGATCATTATGATATAGAACGTTTAACGCGGGTTTAACAGGTATTTCGCTAATAAGGACCCATTTCAAAGCAGAAAGATCAAAACTAGATTTTGAAATTATGGGGAAATCTAATTTTTTCGATACGCTGTAGGTTCCGAGTCGACGTTGAATTGACAGTAACTTACGATCAAAATTGAATGATTTCCGGACCGTTGGTCTTGATGTTGCCATGGATTTTGACTCGAGTCGTATGTGGTACAATAAGGATTACTAAATACTTTGTGAATGTGATTAACAGGTGTTTATGACTTAAGATCGGCACGCTTGTCTTTGTACGCGTTCGGACTTGACGCCATCGATAGTTTGGAACTTCTTAATTAAGTTAGCACGTTACTTCTTTGATTTCCGCGAGCCTTTATCGTGACACACGAAAAGCAGATGTGATTCTCTGTAAGAACGCCGCTTTAACCCAGGCCAAAACCGGTTTCCTCGAAGGCGAAAGCGAATTAAAATTCAAAAATATTTAGTTCCTTATGGGCGAAGGAAACATTTTGCTTGCAGGTTCGAGTAGAAAAGTACAGATACTTTCGTTTTGATTTTTATTTTGGAAATTGCTGTGTGGTTTAAAATCCCTTTGATAAAACTAAGCTTTATTTGTTCCTTTTTAACCCCGGTTTTTAAATCCCTAACGAATCTTCTGGAGTCCCAATCTACATCAATATTCAAAAGTTTCATAAAGGATTTCCTCTCAGAATTAAAACTTCCACCTCCCCGGGTTTATTCGGATGTAATGTACGATTAAGCAATATTGTAAGATTAACCGTTACGCAAAGGGCGATTACTTTTGTCGCGTGACTGTTTCGAGCAGCAATGAAAGACGTTGCTCCATCTGGATTCCGAGACCGGGAAACCTTTCTTTGACCCGGTGAAATATTCAGCTTTTCTCGTCGCACTCAAGGGGGACTTTGTTATAAAATAAAAGCTCGAATAAGGCAATATCACAAATCCGTAAAACCTCGAGACAACTGAAGTAACGGCCATCGGGTCAACCGCAAAGGTTTTTTTCTTTCTTGAGGGCAGTCATTTCGCGTTGTTTTGTGCTCAACGGAAAAATAATACTAGATCTTTTACTCCTATGATAAAACTTCAATATTCAGTTTATACATTAATTCTAACCATTATTCTGTTACTTTTTCTTTGTAAGATTCAAAAGAAATTATGCTTATTTCTTCTTGCTTCTTTCTGAAAGAGTTCCAGAGAAGAAAACCTATTTTAAATGAGATTTCCGTCTCAAAGCAAAGAAATACTCATAAAACAATAAGTCAAGTAAAAAAAAATATCATTAATCTTTTATTATATATTTTTATTTTATATTGTTTCATTGAGAGAAAATTATGGGACGAGAGGGTCGAGAAACTTTGCGGACAGCCAAGAATATTTAAAAACAAAGTAATAACTGAAGATGATAAAGTGATTGGGGAAAGACAATCCTCTGAACCGCTTGTAAGATCTGACGATTTAAAGCTGATCTTTAAAAAAAATTCATAAACATTGAACAACTTTTCATAATAAATAAAGACTGCATTGCAGGAAATCCAAACTTCAGGAGGGATTGCATAACATTGGGAAGGTATTTAGTAAAAATATTTTTCTGAAATTTAAATTTCGAAATTTTGTCACCTTCTGTCCCAATGTTTCATCACTCTGATCGGTGATTAACAATAATCATACAAAGCGGATGTACATATACAAATGAGACGGGTGGGAAAAGGATAATTTTCTGCCCATCCACTGATTACGGTTGATTTTATTGATTCACCGTTTGAATTAATCGTGTCAATCAACACTGGAGATAATACAAAATTAATAAAAAGTCGTGTCTTTAGCAATTTTATCGACTATAACAATCAACCGAATTCCACCGAAGAAGTTGTTCAAAAGTTCATAGCTGTTTACAATGTCCCATTATAATTATTACTTATAAATGTCATTTGTAATTATAATCTATTTTAAACAAATTACATCCGTTTTTAACCTTTTGACCTGTTTTCTTCGGGCTTGAACGTGTGAACAAAAACGGAACATCACTGAGTAGCGAAATTACGAAATAAATACTATAAAATAGAAAAATTAAATTTTAAATTTTTTTTACCCTTACAAACTTTATTTTACATAAAATCTAGCACAAACAAAATTTAAACTGATTACTCTGGGTTTTTGATTTTAAAAATTCCAACGTTATCTGAATATTTAAAGGATTGAAACGTTCCTCGTCGTCCTGCCAGTGCGTGTTACGCATTTTTGACTTCAAAACCATCTTTTATGCTGAAACATGAAAATTGAAGCATTAAGCAGTGAAAATATATTGCCCTTGAAATAAAAAATACGTTTCATACATAAATGAAGATCTTTTTAACGTAAAATCTGCCATGGTACTTACTTTATGAGAGAACACAGTATTGTTTATTTATTTATCCATTCACATTACTGTAATTTGTTTTAAATAAAAATTTGGCGAAAATTAAACAAATCAAAATTCATACATTTTTGAACTGTACAAACCTTGAATTTTTCCATTTTGGTTTTTCTTTAAAAAAAAAAAAAAAAAAAAAATATTTTGCCCTTAACAAAAAATTTAGATGTTTACTCTTAAAACTTCTTAAATGTGAAATCAGAAACGATAAATAATGAAAATACATTATGTACGCAATAAAAAATGTTTTATTCTGTAATAAACCGTTTGTTTTTCTCTTGAAAATGTCTTAGAAATGTTAGACATTATGTTTTATCCACTAATAAACCTCTTTTGATGTTATACTTAGATTTCCTAAATCAACTATAATACTAATTTATGTGAACAAAACATCAGTACAATAATAGTTCGGATTTTTAAAGTTATAATTTTTTTCTCAAAATATTTAAAAGATTTGTTGATTATTTATTTATGGACTTTGCCTTAAATAGTCCTTTTTTGTGCCTACCTAGGAGGTTTATGTCTTATGGCAAGTCCGTTCACTGCAGGTTTCATCCTTTTTCCTAGAGTTTAACCAGATTTAAGTGAACAGTAAAAATGTGTGTTGTAAATTAATCTCTAACAACCAATAAACGTTAAACAAATTTTATTGTTCGATTTCAATATGAAATAAAAAAAATCTTTTCCGTGTTTCTTCAAGAGAGGAATATTGGCTAAAATTTGGCATAACACCTTAAAACGACATAAAATATCCCATAATAAACTTTATTAATCTTTTACTCTTACATCTTCTTAGGACTAAAAAACTGAGTAATTTTGTCTGTAAATAAACGTTTTGGTTTTTATCTATTTTGACCATTTTAATCTAATATGAACGTAATATTTCATAAAATCAAAGTTGGATTGTTGACTAATTGACTTTCAAAACTTAAGTTAATGTTTATGCCCTTTTCCAAAAATATTCGTCGATCTGCCGTTGTTTTGCCTTTGTGGAAAACGTTCTAGGCTAAAAAAATCCCTATAATACCCGTTTGCTATTGATTTCATCTATTTTCTTAGGGTTTGATCAGATTTATGTTATATAAATTGTATGATATACGTTTTATCCAAAAATAAACTTTTTAAATTTTTTATGCCGTGAATAGTGACCGTTAGTCCATAATTATTCAGAAATCGTGAGATGCGGTCTGGTGTGATGTAGGTTTCAGAGAAACATTTTCTTTATCTTGCCAACGTTTCGACCTTTATTGAGATCATCTTCAGGGCCTGGGATTTACAAACATTGTTTAAATTTAACAAATAGATGTAGGATGTGGAAAAAAGTGAATTTATACAATTAACTTTTTTTAATTGTTGTAAAAAATAATAAATATTTAAATTAAATGTTTTTAATATCAAAATCTGTCAGAAAACTTTATAAATCAAAAATTCCATACTGTTTATAGCTTCCCCTAATATAAGTTTTCTAAAAATTTTTTTATAAAGAACATGTTAACTTAATTGTTAGTTTCGTCCTTTTTCTTCGTGCTTGAACCGAGTTATATAAATTTTATAAAATGTACAATACGCTATCCGCTAATAAACGTTTAAAAAATATATTCTTAAATCGATGGAATCGTCCATAATAACTAATTTATATAAACAAAACAACGTAATACTTAATAAAATGACTGATTGCTACTGGTTGACTTTCAAAACTTAAATTTATGTTTTTGACCTTTTCCTAAAACATTCGTCGACCTGCCGTTGTTTTGCCTGATTTTGTCTATTTGCGTCGGGCTTGACAAGATTTATTTTAAACAAATTCTGTAAAATTTGTTTTATCCACAAATAAACTTTTAAAATGTTTTATTCTCAGATCTTAATCCGAAATCAACCGTAATATTGAATGTATATAAAGAAAACATCATAACAATTAAACGGTTTTTTATATAGTGATGATGATAGATCTATATAATGATTCTTCAGATTTCGAAGGTTAATAGACTTTTATCCTCAAAATCGAAAGTTGATTATAATTCACTAGTATCGTGGCTCGCTTGTCCAATTAATATCTTACAATTAATTAAGGTTTTTTTAGTTGAGATACAAAAGTCAGTGCAACGAGCGGGATTCGAACCCACGATCTTTGGCTAGATACGCCGCTGCTCTACCACTTGAGCTATCGTGACCTCGATCCACTCGGACACCAACTTCCCATCTCATCCGCACCTTTTGAATTTTCCCTCCTTTTTTGCCATTTTTCAAATATGTAATCTATTTGATTCTCGACGACTCATTTCATTTCTGAGATGGGAAGTTAGTGTCCGAGTGGATCGAGGTCACGATAGCTCAAGTGGTAGAGCAGGGGCGTATCTAGCCGAAGATCGTGGGTTCGAATCCCGCTCGTGACACTGACTTTTTTATCTCAACTAAAAAAAACCTTAATTAGTTGATTATAATTTTGATTAAATATTTTTATCTCAACCTTACACAAAATAATAATTAATGGAAAGAAGCAACTTGGTCGATTGTCTACTAAAACGTAAATGGATTAATATTTTGATTAAAGTTTCAAATTGGCCTTTTTTCTGTTTTTTTTTTTTCGTTTTTTCTACCAGAGAGAAATATCATATGAAACGTGGCCAAAACATCTGGTCCTTTGAGCTATGAGCTTTTTGTTTCTGTTTCCCCCGGACTTTACCAGATTTACTTAAATTATGAAGTCCTTAATGTACTTTAACTAGTTTCATCTTGTCCTCAATGAATATAAAAACACAACCTGCTTCATTGTTAGTCGTCTGTCCCCAAAGAAACGTATTCATTAAATACCCTTAGATCTTTTTAATATAAAAATCTTTTGCAAAACTTTTTAAATCATAAGTTTCCTACTGTGTACAACTTTCCTTAGTACAAGTTAAAAAAAAGAATTATAAAAACCCACAAAATTAATGCTCATTATAAAGGCTAAAATATTAATAAATTAATCATCGTTTCAACAGAATAGCAAAACCCCCATGAAAAGTTAATATCAACTTTTGCCCTGAATAACAAATTACTAAAGGGATAATCATTTTAAATTCTCTCAACAAAGTTTCAATTGGCTTTTGCAATAACTTGGTTGAATGTTTCTTAAACTTTCCCAAAAGAAAATGAGGTGTGCAAGTTGTTTATCATACTCACGGATTTGCCTTTAAATAAAAGAAGACTGGGCTTTTCTTCTAAAATTTACTTGGTGTAGTCAATTCGAATAGTTGTCTGTCGTACTCAAATGATTACTGGAGTTTTCTATTTATGGACTAAATTTGTATATTCACTTATCTTATAAATAAATATATAAATAATCTTATAGTACAAAAAATATCATATTTAATAAGTATAAATTAGCTGTAAGCACGCTAATCAAAAATTTAGTATTGAGTAATTTTTTTTTTTAATTTTACTATGGTGGTGATGTAGTATCTTCATCGAACTTAGTATTCGTACAAACCCAAATTTATTACTATTACCCTTATTTAGCACATCAGTAAGTTTCTTTAAGAACTTGGTTATCGAGTGTTGAAAAACACCAATAAAGGGATAACACCGGAGGCTTAAGGCAAGCCTAGAAGTTTATTACCTTCTCCAAGATAAAAGGAAGATCTGATTTGAGCACCTGAAAATCCTGCCAGGACTCTTCTCAGGTCATCGCCCACTAAATTATCACTTGGAAAACACGGGCAAAGCCGAGGAAGGTAAACGCCTGTTTTGTAATGAGGAAGCATGATCGGCTGGGCACGATTACAAACGATACACTGGGATCTTTCCGAAGTCTTCAAGTCTCTTGACACAGCGTTTACAAAACAACATATATACGAAAAAAGCTAGTTTAGGTCATAATCGTCTTTTTTTAAATGAAATGTTCAACCTGCCTTTTGGAATCTCAAGATCTGGATATTGCCGGACAATAAACGGAATTTAGTGTGGATGATTTTAACCCTCAAATCATTAATCCATGTACGAACTTTTTTAAATGTTTGTAAAATTGGGCTTTGAAGTGTCATATTTTTTTAAATGTTACACTGTATCTTTTTCTTGAAATGTAGTCACTTTTTTAAATTTTTGTAAAATTGGGCTTTGAAGTGTCATCTTTCTTTAAATGCTACATTGTATCTTTTTCTTGAAATGTAGTCAACGAAGCCATGCTGTTTTTTATAGCTTGGCTAAGTTTGCTAATGAATTCCAAAAATTTGCAGGCTTCGGGTTTTTTTTGAACCCTATGACCATCACAGAGTTAAAGTAGGAATTTATAAAAATTCATAATACTCGACCATTTTTTTAAAAATTCCCGCCAGTTATTTATGTAAGCAGGATTTTCTCTATGAGCCACTGGGCAATGACACCTCCCGATTCGCACTTTCCGAGCTGTGTCGAAAGTTGAGCCTTCTAAGGTTGACGGCCTCGGACAATATGTAAATTTTTTCTGCGAGAACGCTGTTTACTCGGCTAATAGCTTTAGATCATGCTGGCCATATTGTCAATAGAAAAAAAAGAAACTAACAAACTAGCGGTTCTAGCTGCACAAAACGATCCTAAATCTCTAAAACAACTTGTACTCCATTGTAGTTAATAATAAAAAAATCACTTTTTGTTGAAGTCGTGAGAAGAGGTAATTTTGAAAAACACATTTTTCACTTTTTTGCTTTCGTTTCGACCTTTATTCGGGTCATCTTCAGGGCAAAAAGTGTGGTGCTATACTCGTGGTGCCATATTGGCTTTGTGTGAAAGTGTTGTGCACAGACAAAACACGCAAAACTTTCACAATAAACCAATATGGCACCACAAGAATAGCACAACACTTTATGCGCTGAAGATGACCCGAATAAAGGTCGAAACGTCGGCAAACATGAAAAAGGTGTTTTTCTAAACTACCTCATTCTTGTCCGCTCTTTACGATTTCAACAAATTATGAAACGACCGGTCACTAAGAAAAATCACTGTAATTATTCTTTCCTGTATAAAAATGTCACTTATGGCTTTTTTAAATATAACAATAATTGGCTGAAATGGTTTGCCCGGAAGATCCCTGCTAGGTCAATAATCTCGATTCTTTATCTTAGGGGTTGCATACCTTCACTTTTCCAATTTCATGGCAGCGTCCATTCTAATATTAATTTAGCTATGGTATTATCTATGTATATGAAATATACATAATGTAATAATACATAATATAATATATAATACATAATTTATCTATATATAAGTAAATGGCTTGTTGATTTTATCTATAGTTTCTCGGATATTTGATAGTTTTTTTTAAATACATTATCGTTTACCCATTCTGCATTTTTAATGGTACATGAAGCAATATTTTAAACATAGTTGAGAATATTAATTCTTTTAATTTTTAGTGGCCAATGGGCCAAATTACCTGTTTCAATTAATTATTCTTTTTATGTAAGGTCTTGGTTGAGATAAAAAAGTCAGTGTCACGAGCGGGATTCGAAATCACGACCTTCGGCTAAATACGCCGCTGCTCTACCACTTGAGCTACCGTGACTTCGATCCTCCCGGACACCAACTCTCCATCTGAAAAATGGCAAAGAGAGGGAAAATTCGAACGGTTGTAGGTTGAGATGGAGAGTTGGTGTCCGACAAGATCGAAGTCACGGTAGCTTGTATAGATAAATTATGTATACATATATTTCATACACATAGATAATAACATAGCTAAATTAATATTAGAATGAACGCTGCCATGAAATGAAAAAGTGAAGGTATGCAACCCCTAAGATAAAGAGACGAGATTGTTGACCTAGCAGGGATCTTCCGGTCAAACCATTTCAGCCAATTATTGTTATATTTAAAAAAGCCATAAGTGACATTTTTATATAGGAAAGAATAATTACAGTGATTTTTCTTAGTGACCGGTTGTTTCATAATTTGTTGAAATCGTAAAGAGCGGACAAGAATGAGGTAGTTTAGAAAAACACCTTTTTCATTTTGCCGACGTTTCGACCTTTATTCGGGTCATCTTCAGCGCATAAAGTGTTGTGCTATTCTTGTGGTGCCATATTGGTTTGGTGTTAAAGTTTTGCGTGTTTTGTCTGTGCACAACACTTTCATACAAAGCCAATATGGCACCACGAGTATACCACCACACTTTTTGCCCTGAAGATGACCCGAATAAAGGTCGAAACGAAAGCAAAAAAGTGAAAAAGGTGTTTTTCAAAATTAACTCTTCTCACCACTTCAACAAAAAGTAATTTTTTTTATTATTAACTACAATGGAGTACAAGTCGTTTTACAGATTTAGGATCGTTTTGTGCAGCTAGAACCGCTAGTTTGTTAGTTTCTTTTTTTTTCTATTGACAATATGGCCAGCATGATCTAAAGTATTAGCCGAGTAACACTGACTTTTTTATCTCAACCAAAACCTTACATAAAAAGAATTATTAATTGAAATAATTGAGAATATTGATGTTTAGAGAGTGGGGATGTGGTCGAAGAATGACAATTATCGCGCTACTGGCAAGCTTTTGGCATTTATTACCCCTCTCTCAGGACTCTAAATTCATAAACAATAATCAATATAAAATATAATAATAATTGGACTTAAAATAGCTCTCATTTTTCCATTTTTATTTTCTTATTAGGTCCTTGGCTAGTTGTTAAATTTATACGTATAGGTAGGTGCACTATTAAAACTTCATTTTTACAAGTACTCTTCTAAATAGATAGTGTATAAATAAATTCGAAAATTATATATATACAATTAGGAATGCTTGATTTTATCAATTACAAGGTTAGAAAGTAACATGCTTACTCATCCTGAGCCTACAGTATTTATTTAGGATTTTGTCTCTGTCCTTATAATCATATTTATGCTGTCTTATTCTCTTTCCTAAATATTGTTTAGTTTGACCGTAATATACTTTTTGGTAATTATTACAACTTATACAATATATTAGCTAGCTGTAAGAGCTAGCTCGATTCTCATTTTTTCAAAAATATTATTTTTATTTTATTTTTTTCCAAATTTATGTTATTGGCAAAGATTTTATTTTCTGTTTTTTCAATTAATTTGTATTTTTTTTCTTTCAGTCGTTTTCATTATCTTTTGATCAACAGTTCTATTTAAAAATGCTTTCAGTTTTTTTTTTTTTTAATATCTACATTAAGGGATCCACGGATTATTAGCATCGCTATAATCTTTGAACAGAATCGGTCAACAAAACGATTGAGTATTTCAATTATACACATATTTATTTTTATGTTTAAAAACAGCACAGGCGTAAAAACAGTTAATCGTTATTAAGTACGCGTGTTCTTGATCTTTTTACTTGATCAAACGTGTTTTGGCTGCACGCCATGCCTCCGCTCCCCAAGAACAAACAGCGGCAATAAGCGGACCAGGATATGATCGATACTGTTCGATAAAATCCTTACTCGCTAATCCACTCCCACATTCGCATTTATAATCTCGATACCTGGCTATTAAGATTAAGAGTGAAATCGTCAAATGCACGCCTACCAATTTATAATTCTCGACGCTTGCTTTTAAGAAGGGTTGGTTTTTTTCTGGCAGTCCTTGTTATTAGTAAATGATGGAGAGTTCTTCAGCAATACCAGTAGGACTTGAACCCTTTTGAAAATTTTCCAACTGCCAAAAAAGGTTCAACTTAAGGAGTATACTTCATGGAAGTCGCAAAAGACTTCTAAAAGTCTAGCCTATATGTGCAACAGATGCAGCAAAGATTATTACAGATCCATTAGATGGTCATTGCTGACTCAATAGACATATGAAATAATTCATAGTGGCAGAAGTCAACCTACGTAAGTTCTGCCAAGACGATGGGCACACCGCAGTACGTATTATAAGTAACTGTGATAACCAAAAGTTTAAGGTACTCTCGAGCTAACTGTGAAGCCATTTTCAACAATAAGTAGGGTTAATAAAAAGCCTGAAGTCAGATATTATTAACTATTATGTGGGTCACCAGAATAGTTCTGTTACGGAAGTATGCTTTAGCTGTCTTAACAACAAATCGAAACATGTGAATTCTCGTAAGCAAAATTTGAAAAGGTGCTGAGCCTTAGGCTGGAAGATGTTTTTGATATTAACAGAAGAATGCAAGAATATGTCATCCAAATGGAACTTAATAATCGCGTCCCTATTTTATTTTTATTCCTTTTTAACCTCATATGCTCCTGTTGGACGCATTGCTCTTTAGCTGCCAACTAATCTAATTCTTAGTTAATTAAAGCTTAAAGATTAATTTAAGAAACCGGCGTAAATGTTTAAGGCGGGCCATTTTATAACTTTTCTTCGACAAATTACAAAACAAAAAAATCACTGTACACTTCCAGCGGCTTTTTCTTGCTAACACGTACATTTCCATATACGAAGCTACGTCCGTTAAACTTAGTGGGATCGTTAAATATTCTTCTAACTCGCTTGAAAAGTAAAGTACGAACAATTACGCAAAAGCTTAAGAAGAACAACAAAAAAGGAAAGTTGTCGAAAGTTGAACGGAGAAGAGTACCAAAGGACGATTCTTCTGCCGAATGCACATCAGCACGCTCTATTTAAGTATCATCCACGACGAACCTCTACGTTCTCTTTGTACTAGTTTAGACGAAAGTTTCTTGGTTTTCTGTCGTCATTGTGACGTCTCATGTTTTTTTATACGGTGTTATACCTCACAACGGGTAAATCCAACTTTTTAAGCCGTAATAAGGATTCCTGATAATTGCGTGGGTCGGGATAATTGACGTAAACGAACGTACGGATCGATTCTATAATAAAGTGCTCAAAAATGAATAGGGATATTGCCGATTTTGTAGTAGCATTTTTATTTAATTTTTATTAAAAATAGGCATTACATTTTTTTTAGAAATTATTGTTTTTTACTAGAGGAAAATTTAATTAAGTGATTTTGAAAAATTACAAAATAAAAGGTTTTAATTCCATAATTTTGTTTATTGGACACATTATTTTTTTAAAAAATTAACACCGTCTATAATGTCCTCTGTTAGCTAAAACCAACGTACACCTGCTGGCATAGTATTAATAAGGTCACTAATTTCATAAGGAATTTCATTCCATAGATGTTGCAACGCTGCAGTCAACTGGCTGAGGATGGTGATCAAAAAGCCTTCTCTGCAAAGCATCCCACATGTGTTCAACGGGATTGAGGTCTGGAGACAATAGGGGGAAAGGGCAGATGGGAAATTCCCAGGTTTTCTAAATATCGATGAACAACTGCCTTTAAGAGGTCTGATAACAACTGCCAATGAGATCCCTGGTTTGAGAGATGTATTCCTCGATGATTTCTTGGGCATAGCGGACTGCGGTTAAGTGAGGTTGCCTTCAACAATACGATTCACAGTTCGTTCTGCAGTGAAAATCCCAGCCCAGACCATTACAGCGCCTCCTCCAAACTGCACTGGGGCATTGTTTCCATCTCCTGTTCTCGGTAGACTCTTCGTCTTCTGCTGTCACTATACAGACAGAAACGCGACTCATCAGTAAACATAACGGCATTCCAATTGGTGCTCTCTTCTTGGCGCTTGCTGCACCATATTCTCCTGACTTGCTGTTGGCGGGATGTTGCTGCAGGTCGCCTCAAGGTGACTACTATGTGAGACCAACTTACCACGTTGATAAAGGCCTTGCCAAAATATCTTGTACTTCATTTAGGATTTGGCGGGCACTATGGAAAGGGTTCTGTCTTGCACAATCATCATATTTCTGCCCTCCCTTAACCTCTTAATGAGTCTCACAGCCACTACCAGGCCTCTTCCAGTTCCTCGAAATCGGGCTAAAGCCCGGGAGACCACGCTCTGAGAAACCCCAACTGCCTCTGGGATATCCACTTGCCGGTGACCTCGATGACATTCTCACAATAATATTGCGAACCTGTGGTTCAAGGTGATGTCTTTCCATGGTTAAAGAGAATTGAACGAATTCAATCCTTCCAGTTCAAAGTCCTTAGAATTATAGTTCACGCTTCTTACTATGTCTCCGACGCCACCCTCCACAATGACCTCAAAATACCCTTTGTAAATAAATTAATCCCGTCCAAATTCATCCAGTTCCACGACAAACTCTCCACTCACCCCAACCCACTAGCCCAATCCATGTCCAACATATTCCATCCCTACAATCCTGTCCGCCGATTAAAGCGGAGATGGCCTCGGGACCTCCTCAACAAGGCTAACCTTGCACAAAACTGGGAGACCAACAATGGTTGGCGACTCCCCGCAAGACTATACATTTTATAATTTAAATATGTAAATAACCTCAAGTTACGAGATGTATTAATATAGGTAGGAATAAAAGAAGAGAATAGGATTAAAATGTAGAAAAGACGAGAAAAGGTAATTGTTTACAAAATGAGTAGTCTTCATGTTTACTATTCTTAAGTAAATCTGTTATTAAAAATGAGGATAACATTTGTTTGTTTTTGATTTGTATTTTCTACTTTGTTTTATCTACGTAACAAGAATATATCGGTTAATTTAATTAAAATTAATAGAATATGAATAAATTACAAATATCCCTATTCATTTTTGAGCAGTTTATAATAACCCACGTTTTCAAAGGCGTAAGAAGTTGCGCGACAGGTCAAAACTGTACGTGGTTGATCTCGATTTTCCGATCCTCAGTCTTCAAGTGTGTTTCCAGCCTTCTCGTCCTGCATTCCTTTGTTTCGCCGGGCCATCAGCGATTACGATCTCGTTGTCGACGGGGGAAGAAACCGTAATCGCATTACTCGCGGAAGGAACGGCTCGCAATAAAAGGAAAAGGGCCTTTAGGGACGGGCGAATCCCGAATTTCGCCCTAGGCGGTTGCCAAAGGTGGTAAAACGTATTCGAGGACCAAAAAGAAAATAGGAATCGCGATGAAAACCCGCAGAAACAAAACTAATAAACTCATGGCTGGATGAATAACTAGGTAGAGCAACACTTACATAATCTCCCTCACCACTACATCACTTTCTACAGACGGCGGGCCAAACGAAAAACATTTTTTCAATATGATTTCTACGGCTAAGTGGTACTTTATTGAGAACGTTGATTTCCAAAATGAACACATATAGTATTTTTAAAATTTTATTTACATGATAAAAAATTAAGTGCAGTGCACACCTTAAAATTATATTTATGCGAAAGGAAATAGGTCTTTGCACCCTACAGTGATCGTATTTCTTGTTCATGCTACAGATTTAAAAAATAGTTTAATATTAATTAAAGAAAAAAACCACTGATTATTTGGCTTACATTTTTTGAAGTTAAATAAGATACAAAATTTTTTATATACGTTTTACCTTTTTTTTATTTTTCGAAAAGGAAAATTTCAAATTCTTTAGACAGGTTAGTCCAAGAAATACGTGGTTTGATTTAGGTTATTTCACATCTATGTTTCGGGCTGTTTTTCCTTTTTTTCAGGAAAACCTTTAAAAGAAGAACAGTCATTTAGTTTACATTATAAAATTAGTAATTAATTTGTTAAAAACATCAATATCAATTACCTAGCTGTCTCGTTAGGTCTTCCCTTTGCCTTTTTTTGTATTTAAGATAGCTATCCATTTTACTCTCCTCAAAAGGACATAAGAAATTCAAAATTGAAAATGAGAAGCTTTAAAATGCGTTATCTGGCAAATAAGCCGGTTATAAATTTAAAAATCTGGGAAAACAGTTAGGTTTTAGTCGAGTTATCGTCTACGTCCATTTGTTTTAAAATGTATGGGACATTTATAAAATTATGAAAATCAAAATATCAAAATTATAACCGTACAATTTTAACTTAATTGTGAGATTTCCCATTTTCTTTTAATAAAGTGTAATTTTTTCATAGATTTACTTATCTTTAGAAAAATAAAAACAACCTTGTCATATTACAGACCTCTCAAATATTCTTAATCTTTGGCTGATGTTGGTCAAATTTTTCCAGTAAATTTGGTAAAATCGTACATTCAGGTCTTCCACGTTTTCTTCGTTTTGGTTGTTCTCTTGGACCTTTACAAGGATTATGTAAAGAATCTTTATGGCTAAAACAACGGAAAACCTCTCTGGCTTATCCGTTTACTGTTAGTTCATCCTTCTTCGTACTTGAACGGATTTACTCATATAAATTCTATAAAATATACTTTATACGCTATTAAACGTATTTTAAAATTAAATTCTTAGATCAAGAATAATACTTAATTTATATAAACGAAACATCGTTACAATTAAAGTTTCTTTTTATACAGTCTACTAAAGATTTCAAAAGTTAATAAGAAGTTTTTCCAAAAATCTAAAGTTATAATTTTGAGTTTCAAGTTTCAAATTGGCCTTATTCTAGTTTTTTTTTTCGTTTGGCTTTTCTACCAGAGAGATATCTCACTTAAAAATTGGCATAACGTCTGGTTCATTTTAGCTGTGAGCTTTTTAAATTACTACTCCTCTTCCTTTTTTGATTGCCTTTTCTTCCTTGATATATTCGCACAAATAATAGCGAACTGTTTCAACCAATTAATTGGTTAATGTGATATTTTTTCCCGAACTATCCAGATTTGCTAAAATTATTAAACCCTTTTTATATAATATTTTTACCAGTTACACCTTGTCCGGAATAAATATACAAACACGACCTACTTAATTGCTAGTAGTCTGTTCCTAAAGAAACGCGTTGATTAAATATTCTTAGATGTTTTCAATGTAAAAAATCTTTCACAAAGAGTAGAAATATGCTACCTATGCAATAAAATAGGTTTTATCTAGATAAATATTTTTATCCTTTTTCCAAAACATTCGTTGACCTGCCTTTTCAGCTGTTTTGTCTTTTTGGCTACTAGAAAAATGTTTTTAGCTAAAACATGGGTAAAAATTCCTAGCAAGGCTTGACCAGATTTACGTTATACAAATTCTATATGGAAATATAATAATTTTTTAACATTTTATTCTTAGATTTTAATATGAAATCAACCATTTGATTTAACAAAATCATCATTACAATTAAAGGATTGATTATCCAGTCTACAAAAACTTTGAGACTTTTAAAAGTTGAAATTTGTACTCAAAATCGAAAGTTGACTAAAATTTTGATTAAAATTACAAATTTGCCTTTAAAAAAATCCTAAATGAATATAAAAACACGACCTACTTAATAGTAAAGAAAATCAAATGCTCTTAAATCTTTTTAATGTAAAAATTTGTCGGAAAACTTTATAAATCAAAAGTTCCATACTGTTTATAACTTTCAATTAATTAAGGTTTTTAGTTGAGATAAAACTGGACTGTTTATAACTTTCCCTAGTACAAGTTTAGCTAGTTTTACTGTTAGTTTCATCATTTTTCTTCGTGCTTGAACCGATTTACGTTATATAAAATTTATAAAATATATTTTCTCTACTAATAAACGTTAAAAAGTATATATACTTAGATCTTAAAATGGAATCGACCATAATAACCAATTAATATGAACAAAACATCAAACAAAATTACAAGTTTTTTTTGTACAGTTTATAAACATTTTTGATTTTCAAAAGTTAATTGACACTTTTGTCCAAAATCGATGGTTAATAATAATTTTGGTGAAAGCTTCAACTTGTCCTTATTACTAATATTTCTTTGCGTTTTTTTGGCGCTTTTTGTTTGTTTGGCGTCTCTATTAAAGTTTTTAAACTATTTTAACTAGTTTCTTCTTGTTCTGACAGAATATAAAAAACACCTGTTCCTAGTACAACCTTTCAAAAAAGAATGATGAAAAAACATAAAATTAATGCTTGTATATAAATGCTATAATGTCTATTTGGCTAGGGGGTCTTATTTGTTGTTCTCTTATCTCATCTGCCTATCTGATCTTCTCATCACACAACATTCTTTATTATCATTTTTTTATGTCTTGCTTCTTTTTATTTGCTTCTCTGCATATACCTCTGTTTTATTGAATATTTCTTTATCCTGGGAGATATTTCTTTATTTGCAACGATGTTGTCTTCTTATATTTTCCGTTTTCTTTCTGTACGTCATGGTTCTCTATGCTATGATTTGTTTTTCTTTTTCCAGCAGACAGGCTTGCCGAAGTCGATTCTGTAGGTCCTTTACAAAAAGCTTTTATCTCGATTTAAATTTGCTCAAAACATGGCCGCAAAGTTTCTGCTAAAAATATAATAACACGAGCAATTCGGGGAAATCTTTTCTGCCAATTAATTAAACGGGAATCCCTTCAATCGTAGCGTTTCTGTGAGGGAGGCGAGGGTGGCGAAATTCTGAACGCACCATATTTGTCGAGCACTTCATCAGAACACCTACAAACCTCTTGATCAATATTTATCAACCAATTCCGCGTTGATAAGGTTCACGAGCCCTCGGCGAGAGAGCCATTTTGACCCGACGTTAAAAAAATCTTTGGAATTTATTTCCAGGACCTGTGCTTGGGCCATTTTAATAAGCGGATATGTTCGAAATTTACAACTGATGAAAAATGAATATACACATAAAAAATATCCAATTCATTTAAACTTTTAGAATCACAGTTTGTCGCCCTGAACAAATAATGTCAAGGAAGGGTATTTATTAATAAAAGTGTATAGCTTTATGCGTATTTACACGTTATGAAATCACTACACTGAAAGAAGTTTGCATGATTATCTATGGAAATCGATTATTTTCTCAAATAGTTTATTGGTAAATTTTAAAATTAATTACTGATATGTTAGGTGGCCGAGTGGTTTCGGCGTCCGACTCGTATTTGCCACGCTAAGTTCGAATCCCGACAGACCATGGTTTTTTTACTTGAGAATGATATGAGAAAAGTATTGGTATGGTTTGTTGAGGAAATAAATACTTAACTGATATTTCATTCGGTTGGGAAGCTTAATAAAATAAATAATTAATAATTTAATAAAATTAAAATGAAAATTATTAATATAAATAATAAACTCTCAACACGACTCGCAAGAATGGCACAATTACACAGAAGACAGACGCTTTGAGCCCTGCAGATGATCTCAATAATGATCGAAACGTTGGCACGATAAAGAAAAATGTTTTTCTGAAATCTACATCACACCAGACCGCATCTCACGATTTCTGAATAATTATAAATAATAAAATAAAATAAAAACTAAAATATCCTACTTGTTTACAATTGGATTTTGTAAATAAATCTTTGAATAGGACTCTCGTCTTTGTTGTTTTTCTGTAAAGCTTCTTTCTGGTCTTCTACAAGTGTAACATTTTTAAGTTTCAAATTTGGAGATGGAAGAAAAAGATCTTTTTTTCTTTTGAAAAAGATCTTTCAAACAGATCAATTTAATTTAAATATTTGATAAGGTAAGTAAGTGAATTTATTTATTTTTTCTTCTTTCACGTACTCTCTACCGAAAGGTGGAACAGTAGAGAATTGTTACCAATTGTTGTTTATTTAGCGTAATTAGTTTCAAACGAAGTGTCCATAATTTCATTTCTCTCGTTCTCGTAACACTCGAAAACTTCACTAAATTCGAATTGTGATCTCTGTGTTGTTGTCTGGTACGTACCCTTGCGCTACAACGTACACATTTTCGCACCTTCTAACGCAATGTCCAATTTGGCGCGATTCGTGGGGATTCAAAAACAAAAAAGTGCAAAAAATATTTTGATTCTATCTACTGTTTTTATTAAATTTTTTTAAATTCATAATTAAAGAGGTCTTTTTATGTAAATTATGTTCCTTTTTCTAAATGTCAAATATTTAAGAACAGGTCGACGGCAGGTTCATAAATAATTTAAAATATAAATTTATAAAACGTTATTTTACCTCTTAAGACATTTAATATTCCACATTTAAAACTATTTCGTCAACTGAATTATGAAAAGTATTGAATGTAAACAACTCCTCTAAAAAAAGGCATTTTAGGCAGAAAATAAGAACGAATAAAGAAAAATAAGCATAAAAAATATTAGGGAGTAGCCCCACTTGGAAACGGCCGACCGGCCGTAACGCCTTGGATCTGTTTAATTATATAACTCTCACACCCTTTGTTCAATGTTTTTAAAACTTTAGACATAATTAAAATACTTTAAAAAAACTGTATTGTAACTGTATTGTCGGTTATTGCTTCCGAACACCGGAAAAATGATGTTTTTTCTTATATTTGTCCAATTTCCCAAAACCGTAAGTTTTTTCTTATATTTGTCCAATTTCCCAAAACCGTAAGTTTTTTCTTATATTTGTCCAATTTCCCAAAACCGTAAGTATTTTCTTATATTTGTCCAATTTCCCAAAACCGTAAGTTTTTTCTTATATTTGTCCAATTTCCCAGAACCGTAAGTATTTTCTTATATTTGTCCAATTTCCCAAGACCGTAAGATGTTAGGAAGGTACATTTTTTGAGGTGGTTTCGTAATAATATTTACACATACAGAAAAAATTTAGAAGTTTTTGAAAAATTTGAACATATAGACGGGAGGAAACTCAATTTAATTGAAAAAAGAAATGTTTTGAAAAAATAGCGTTTTTCTGTAGTTTTAATTTTTCTCGGCTCCTAATAATTTTTTTAAAAACCCCGCCGTAGTCTTATGTACCTACAAAGAAGAAAAAAAATATGCCAACCAGTTGCTGAGAAAACATACTGTAAAATGATCTATTCACTTAGTTGATTTGAGTAATAGAACGACAAAATAAAATAATTAAAAAACGGAAAATTTCAAATTTCAAAATTTTTTTTTTGCAAAACCAGGGGCTTATTCACAAGTTGGGATATGTGTCCGATGTTTTGGAGTGTAGCACCAGAAAAAGTTTAGTCTAAATCCGTGACCCACCAACTTGGTCGTCCCCTTGTATGATTGTCCAACCGATTAGAACCTTTATCGTCAATGTAAATTAATTTCTAAGGTTTAGAGTAAGTTTTTATCGTTCTTGATGTGTTTTTGAGGTATTTTTCGTGAAAAATTTTAGTCCATCATTGTCAGCTTTTCTTTTCCCTTTCGTTTGGCAATTTGTGACAATAAATTGTTGTAATGACGAGGTGAAAGACCGTTTTTAAAAAGAGAACGAATATCGGGAAACCAAATGTGTCGGCTTTGTCACAAAATGTATTAAATCTAATGACAACCAGAAATATTTTCCTTTTAGCTGGATGACGATCATATCTCAAACCGGGCCCTATGTGTTAACAGTCTCATCAGAAGTTTAAAACATGCAAATTCAAAACATAAAATAAAATACTTCTACTTATCAGAAATACAACTTATTTAAACCTAAAGTACAGGAAGATTTCTAGCATTTTTCTAACAAAAAAAAAAAAAAAATAAATAAATAAAAAATAAAAACAGATTTTTAAAAAATGTTTAGTGGGTTACTCCCCTTAAACAAAAGCTGTAGGGAACCTTTTTTAAGTAATTAGTAAGTAATTTACGTATCATTAATTCTCTCCTCTTTTTGAAATTTGTTATTATGATTATTCAGAAATCGTGAGATGCGGTCTGGTGTGTTGTAGGTTTCAGAAAACATTTTCTTTACCGTGCCAACGTTTCGATCTTTATTGAGATCATCTTCGGGGCTCAAAGTGTTTGTTTTCTGTGTAATTGTGCCATTCTTGCGTGTCGTGTTGAGAGTGCACATACACACGTTAAATTACACATACAATTTATTTCTGTTTCTTTTTTTATTAGAATTGTGAATTTTTGTTCCATAATTTAAACATTTCTCATAGGCTTGTGTGGCTAATAATAATAATAATGGAGTCAGACTAGCAACAGTCTCAGCATGAGTATAGGCTCATCCTTATCCTTTTATTCTTCCATTGAAATATGATACATAAACTAATTCTGCATAACAATAATAAGAAACAAAACACAATAACACTTTTTTTTTTTTTTTTTTTTTTTTTTTTTTTTTTTTTTTTTTTTTTTTTTTTTTTTTTTGAGGGAGCTATTTTTCTTATTTAAATTGCGATTTTAGGCATTGCAGTTCATTACCCCGCAATTTGTATTTTCTTCCATTTCATTTTTCCGCTCCGGCAGCCTCAAAAACTTCTGAAAAAAGAAATCTTGCAACTCTCATTCAAACATTAGCAGGCAGTCAATGGTATAACAATTTGGGAATAGGCCTAAATCTCATTATAAATTTCAATAAATTTGAGAAAGCTGAAAAGTGCTCTTCGAAAGAAACACTGGGGACCCAGTAACTCCCGTAAATCACTCGAAAGGTTGAGCCTTTGCCTAAAGGGTTGTAAAGTGGGGCAGTCGACCAAAATATGTTTTACTGTCAAAATGGTGCGTTCTCCACTTCGCATACATCGAGGTTGGAAGGTTGTTGCCTATTAAAATCCTATTATGGATTAGCCTGATATGTCCTATTCGCAATCTAGAGAGAATCACAAGTTCTTTTCTCTCAAGTTCCTCAGTTGGCCATTTATGTACAACTGGCTTAATTTCTTTCATGCTATCTCTACAGACATTCCATCTTGCCGCCCACTTTCGTTTGATAATGTTTTTAACATAAACGACTATATCATCTGGACGGAGAGGAAATTGATCTGTTCTTTGTGGCTGGTTTGCGGCGTTCCTTGCCTGTTGATCAGCTTTTTCATTTCCAGAAATGCCGACATGACTAGGAACCCAAACAAATACAACATGTTTGTTGAGTGTTCTGATTTCATAGAGATATTTGAGAATTTCTAAGATGTAAGGCTCAACCGAGAAATTATTTTTGATTGCTTCGAGACCACTTTTCGAATCAGAGCAAATAATAACAAATTCCTGGCGATTCGTTTATAATGTTCAATGATCTTCTGATTGCATGAATGCCTCATAGAGACCAGCTGAGGTTATACTCATCAGCAAATATCCCACACCCTACATCAATTTCATTTTTAGACCCATCGGTTGTTATTATTATTAATTTTTAAGGACGTTTTAACTGCTAAGGTCATTTCACGGCCTGACATCCAAACCTTCTATCTTTGGGTAGCTATATCCCTTCTGAGTGCTATAAAGCTCTGACTCCAAGCATTCACTCATGAACTAATTTATCCTATTGCCGTTCAAAGCTTTAATTTAAAATTTTTAATTTTGAACGCCAAATGTATGCAAAAATCCCATTTTAAATTACATATAAAATTTATTCCTGTTTTTTTGTTAGAATTTTGAATTTTTGTTCCACAATTTAAACATTTCTATATTGAAAATAGTTAATTATGCGCATTCCTTTTGCTACTTTTGTTGGGTACAGATTGTTCTTTGATGGCTTTAATCCTGTCTTACTCTTGACTGTTTATCTGACATGGGTTTTAAGGGATATCAACCCTTGAGTATTTATTTACTAATCTAACATGTTCATCACCAATATATTTCGTGTGGACCTCTATGTGAGTCCTGCTATATCAGGTTTTACTTGAAAGATCTCAGGGTTTTATCAATAAAAGCTGGATGTTATTGATATGACTTTTATTCCCTTGTTTTTAATTAATGTCTCCGCCCTTGGATGTTTAATAGCTTTTTGTATGTGTAACACGCGAAGGTTTGTGTTGCGAGTCGTTGTAGCAGTTAACATTTCAGCACATCTCGTGTTATTCGACGGTATTCCAAGTCTGGAAGAACTCCTTTCTCCGGACGGCCCACACTCGAGACGATGCGTTTACGAATTCCACTCCGGTTGGGGCTGCATTGCCGTCGGTCGTTCTTATTCTCGTGGCCGACGCCTCTGGAAAGAAGATATTTCCCTTTTTTGCTAAAAGCTCTGGAAAACGTGTGTGGAAGGTTAGATTGGATTGGAGGGATAAGCTGACTGAGAAAGGAAAGGTGGCCTCCCCGTTATGCTTCTGTTATGGGGGTCAGGGCGAATCCAAGGCCTCCGCGGCCCACATCATAACTGGACTCCCGTCCTCTTTTCTAAAACAAAGTATGCTCGAATTACGTTTCTGTCGGGAAATTCCTTTGCAAAAGTAAAATGAAAAAGTTTCCCGAATAGCGTCGTTCGTATTTCATATTCGTTTACACTTCTCATGCCGTCTGACAACCTATTCGAGGATTTAATTATGTAAAACGCTAAAAACATCCATACATTCTAAATTTTCTCCCTTATTTTTATAGCGAGGAAAAAATTTCAAACGGTGACCCCTATTTATTTTTATTTCAGCATATAACCAGGAAATAGGATATTTATACAGGGTCAAAATCGTACCCAACTTGTTTTATTTTAAACGGCACCCAGTATGACTTCTCTCACATTTCCAAAAGCTAGTCTAAAAAGTGAATTTCGTTTCAAGAAGATCGGCTACATACTGACAGTTCTGATACAATTAATAAATTAGTTAACTTGGTCGTGAAAAAAAGAGAAAAAAGGGGCTGAAATTGCTATATACCCACACCAGTACACATTTTGTTAACGCCATTATTTTAATTTTTTTTTAAAGATAAATTTATTTCGTTTCCATTTTTTTTTTTTTTACTCGATTGTCTTTAGGTTCGTTTGCTGAAGACTGAGCTTCAGGTCGGGGGGTGTTAACGCCATTTTTTCGTTTTTCTCGTGAACTTTGAGCCCGGGGTCAGGCGATGTTAACGCTCGGTCCTCTCCGCCTTGCACAGTTCGTTGTTGTCGTTCGAATCGTTCTTATCGGCCGTTTGCAAATCGTTGTCTTCTTTTATTTTAATTTTCGCAATCGCCTTGGCGAGATCACCGATCGACAGTGGCTTTTCGAGGAAACGAGGTAAAAGTTATCCTGATCACAATTTTCCCTGTCCTTTCCCCCTTTAACTCGTCGTGGAGCTTTGAGGAATTGTCTGAATGGTGTTTTTTTTTAATTTTACCAAATTTTTCGTCCGTAAAATTACACTCCACTTGCTCGTTAACACGTTTACATGCAAAAAGACATCAAGGTAATTTTTAGTTTCAATTTGAAAACTTTATGGGCTTTTTAATCATAGTAGTGAAAAATTAAATCAATCAAAAATTTAAAAGTAGAAACATAGAACCAGTTGGAAAGACACGAACACATCATCGTTTATGTCTAGTGTATCTATTCATCCATCACATTCTCCTCTCTTTCTCTCTCTTCCTTTTTCTCTCTTTCTTTCTCTTTCTCTCTGTTCCTTTCTCTCTCTCTCTCTCTCTCTCTCTCTCTCTCTCTCTCTCTCTCTGTTTCTCTCTTACACCCACTCACTCTCACTTCCCCCTCTTTCTCACTCTCTCTCTCTCTCTCTCTCTCTCTCTCTCTCTCTCTCTCTCTCTCTCTCTCTCTCTCTCTGTTTCTCTCTTACACCCACTCACTCTCACTTCCCCCTCTTTCTCACTCTCTTGTTTTTTTCTATCTCTCTCACCCTCTATCGCTCTCTTTTCCTTTCTCTCACGCTCTTTCTCTCTCTCTCTCTCTCTCTCTCTCTCTCGCTTTGTTGTTCTCTCTCTCTCTTTCTTTCCCTTATTTCTTTTGGACTTTTCCTTTCTCCTACAAAGAGCCCACCTTGGACAAATAACGTCAGGGATACTAAGTTATTACTTAATGGATTAAAAAATATGTTTCGATAAATAAATACATATTTTATTAAACGTAGTCTTTGTTTATTAACAAGTATTGATTTCGTAGTGCTGCAGGCTTCCCCTCTTCAGCTGTTATGACTTTTTTTATTATTTTTTTATATATTTTAATTTGTAGTACATTACAACTACCTTAAAGTAGGTAACAAGTAACAGTGAGCAAGGCAATATGTATATACAAAATTAAAACCAAGAGTAGAGAAAACACCCGTTGGTTTTACTCCAATGTGACAATAATATTGTTTGTTTAATTGATACGTGTGTCATTATCACTTTCACTGTCATCACCATGACTTCCTAGGAGATCTCGCGGCCATTGTCTTTTCAGTCGGCGGGGAGGGTTTGAAGGGATTCGTCGGGATGCGAGGTTTCTGATGTGCTGATTTACGTTAGTTGGGAGGTTTTTATGAATTTACGTTAAACGGAAACGTATTTCATCTTGTACGAAAGGGATATGTAAATCTGTACGTGTAGTTTGGTTCGATACATAAAATGGAGCATCTAGTATTTTTCGTAGTATTAAAGACTGGGGAGTTTAATTGCGGTGGATGTTGGAATGTTTGGCTGAACCCCACACTTCCAGTCCGTAAGTCCAAATCGGCTTAACTATGGTGTTGTAAAGCAGCCTTTTATTTTTGAGAGGTAAATTAGAACGTTTGTCAAGAAGTTGTAAAAGAACTCTGTATCGTGTCATAACCTCCTGACGTTTCAGTCGTGTGTGAGGATTCCACGTCAGGCGTTTATCAATGTACAGTTCGAGGTACCGCAGGGGAATATTATTTAAGAAAACAGGGGGGGATCTTTTTACGAAGAGTGAAGGTAATGCACGTGGATTTATCTGCGTTAAATTTTATCCTTTTCTTTTTACACCAAGACTCTAGTAGTATGAGGTGTTGTTGGAGGTTTCGAGTGGAATGACAAGGTCGGAGTTGCTGGAGAGAATTGCTGTATCTTCTGCAAATGTGAATGTGATGGTTTCGGGATGAGATGGCTTGTCAGCTGAGAACACCTGGTATCGTGTGGAAGCCAGAACGCTCCCTGAGGAACACCAGCATGGATAGGAAAATATGAAGAGGGAATGCCTTCGATGACTTGGAAGAATCGGTCAGTGAGGTAACTGTGCAGTACGAGATAGTATGTGGTTGGAAGGATGCCCTTGAGCATGAACAGCAGGCCCGGGTCCCAAACTCTATCAAAAGCTTGGCTTATGTCAAGAAAGGCTCCGGAACAGTACTGTCCCATCTCAAAGGAGGAGGAAATAATGTCTACCACGCGATACACTGCTGGACAGTCGAGTGGCGGTTGCGAAAACCAAATTGATGGTCTGGGATTATGTTTTGAGAATTTTGAATCAGAAGAAATCTTTTCAATAGTTTTTCTATAATTTTACCCAAAATAGGTAGTAGACTTATTGCCCTTATGAAGTAGTACAGTGTTGGCTTTTTTTGGCTTAGGGAACATTCGAATATACTAGTGCTTCCAAGCTATAGGGAAGTAGGTTGTACGAAGAATTAAATAGGTATGTAATGAATATGATGGCCTTTTTGGGAAGGTGTTGGAGAATTTTTGGGGTAATAAGATCAAAACCTGGAGCTTTCTTGGATTTTAGGTGTTGTATGGTAGAATTCTTTCTTTATCCCTCTCTTTTCGGGTAGAACTTTCTTATAACATGCGTCGTCAAAAAGTTATCCAATACCAATACATTATGTTTATTTTTAATAATTTATTTATATAGTATTTTTTTGACTGGGGCTTCCGACATGTAGGTAATTTCAGCCCCCAACTAAGTCTATATTCTATTTACACTTTCAAACACTACTTTCATACAAATAAATACATTCATACACATAAATACATCCGTACAATACACTCATTCCGTTTGGTACTTGATATTCCTACACCGAGCTATACTCAAACTAATCTAGATTGGGGTCGATGGAGTACTTTTATAAATATTCCGCCATCGACCCCGAACACACACTTATACGCTCTCAACGTTCGAGGGGCGATGATGTTATATTTCACGCTCACCCCTCGCCATTCACGCTAATAAATACATGCACTCAGACAAAACATATATACACACAACACATAAGACAAATAAAAAATAAACGCCACTTTCCCCTAAAAAGCGGAACAGGGGACTGAAACTCGCCGCAGTGCTCGAGTACCATCTTCAGATTGGATGGCATGCCTACACGCTCCATGTAGGGAGCCAAGGCATGACATGTTTCCAGTATGTGGGACACATCGAGCAACCTCTGCATAAGGGGCACCTGCGCGGGCTTTGGCCGAAGAGGAGGTGTCCGTGGGTCCACCGCGTATTGCCTATTCTTAATCGCGTAAGGACGATTCCTTGTTTCCGGCTCAGGTTCTCGAGAGGCCATCTATTTATATGTTTTTAATACATTATATGTATATATTTTTTTCACAATATTATTTACTGGTTATAATTATTATTTATTTCTATTTTATTTGCTTATTTTTTGTTTTGAATATTATTTTAAGATTAATCGAAAGGAGGAAACGATACTTGTTAATAAATAAAGACTACTTTGTGACAAGAATGAAAATGTGTTTTTGGTTGGTCTGTGGAATAGAGTGAGTTAAGATAAAAAAAATACTTTCATAAATAATCCTTAGCGCTATTTTTCCAGATGGTAAACTATAAATCCAGTTCCTAGTTTTGATTAAGGAATGTCTGATATTTTCAGTGCGCACAAGCTCGGGAGTTTATGTGTGTGTTGAAGTCTCGTTATGCTTATATAATACAACTGAAACAATAATAATTTCACTTAGTATCATTCCTTAGCTCCGTATAGAGAGCGATATAAAAATTGTACTCCAGTACGGCGGCGAAAATTTTTGTTCGGTATTGTTCCCATGTTTAGAGGTTTTTGTTCATATCGATTTTTGTAAATAATGTTGCTATTGTTTGTATAAAATGTTTGGTGATAGATGTATCTTGTATTAACTGTTTTGGGAGAATGTATTTATAAGTGTAAATGTGAAGACAAATTGAATATGTTAGTTGGTACATTACAATAATTCAACATAAGGCTAAATTTATTCATAGTATAATAGCCCCTGAGATAAATATTTTTTATGTAGAAATTTATACATTCCTTCAGTGGGGCTGTATACAAAGGTCGTACCAGTTTAGAGATGATCCTGCAACACTCGGGTGACGCGCAATCGTGAACCGTTCCACATTCCACACACCTTTCTCTCTCAGACTCACCCATACACGCACAACGAGCTTACAAAAATAACCCAAATGTTGTTTTATTGACCGTTCACAATTTTAAGTGATGGTCGTCCTAAAATCACCTGTTGATTATATAGTATTATCAATTTTTGTAGGAATTGTAAAAATAAAGTAATTGGTGGATATTTTTGAACTACAATTTGTTTTTATGTGTAGAGATTAGTGACCGTTAATCGATAGTTATTCAGATATCGTGAGATGCGGTCGGGTGTGATGTAGGTTTCAGAAAAACATTTTCTTTATCGTGCCAACGTTAGGATCTTTATTGAGCCCTGAAGATGATCTCAATAAAGATCGAAACGTTGGCACGATAAAGAAAATGTTTTTCTGAAACCTACATCACACCCGACCGCATCTCACGATATCTGAATACTAATTTGTTTTTAATTCATGCGGATTTGATACTATTAAAACATTTTAGGAGCTTTTTAACGCTAAATTGCACACAACGAAAGCCCTACCTTAAAAAATTCCATTGCAAATTATAAAATGTAATGGCTTATTTCAATTAAATCAGTTGCATTCGTGGGGTTTTGTCATCATCAGTCAACGGTTTATTCTTGTTTTAAAGAAGGATGGACTTTTAATTAGGATAGGTCCGAGGATAATGGGACGGTTGTGACCAATATCACGAGTTAAAGTAACATAGCGGTCAAATAACACGTACAACTGATTTTTGGTCATGCCAGTTTGTCATAAAAATTAATTTTCCTGTGGTGGTCGATGTTTTTACTTAACGAAGTACGCAATTTTGACCTCCCACATAAACTCCTGCCCACGTCCTGACGCCTCTTCCGTCTAGGAGTATTTTAAATATATTTTAACAAATAATATACTTGTTAAAATATATAAGATTTAAAGAAAGCTTTAAAGTTCAATGTGAGTTTAACATTTTGCAATCTTTTTGATGTATGCTAGTATTTTTTAAAATCTTAGTCTTAAAAGCGAATTTGTTTTGTAAATTGTCTAATTCAAACGGTTTTATTATTTGGTGAAATTCAGTCCGATTCGAGCTAAAATAAACCTTGAAAATCAAGGCGACACGAGAGATTTGCCGAATTAGAGTCATACTAATCTGACAAGTCACGCAATTTTCGCCCGGGTTATTTGATTAATTTCTAGATTTGTTTAATCAACGAGGAGGTTTATCGTTTCTATCGCAGTTTTATTCTTCTAAAAGGAAACCCGCTCCCCCCCCCAAATCACATTGCCCTGAGCGAAAGAGGTGAAGGTCCTCAGAAGTGTTGCCCAGAAGAAAAAGCCCCAGGTGCGCCCGTCCCACGCGAGCCTACGTCCGTCCTTCCTAGGATGCCTTTCTCTTCTACCGGTCACAATTGTTAAGATTCGGACCGAATATCTTCCTCAAAAAAGATAAAAAACCAAACCAGAAATCAAATCAGGAGAGCTTCTGAAATTATCGAGGAAAAATCATATAAATATGACAGTATTATTATACATATTTTCCCTAAGTAGATTGTTCTAAATTTTGAACTTCTGTCTAATTCAATTAATTAAACACAAAGCACAAAACTGTTCTTTAAAAAACACCCAAGGATTACAAATTCTTAAGTCCATATGAAGGCGGAATTTCGCATCAAAATATCTGTTGTTGAGGTCTCGCATCCTCATGTTCGCATTTTACGTTTTCTTTTATTATTTTGTTATATATTTTTTTGTTTATTAAATTTATTTATTAACACTGGTCTTATTAGACCAACCATTAATTTTACAATAATATTATAGAATAAATAAATGTTTACATTCTTATAAACCCATTGGTATAAAAGATTTACATTTCATTATTCATTATTCATTTTTAACTACACAAGTTCATATGGCTTTGTTCTTTTTAATCTTCTGACCATGTTTCGGTAATGTAAGAGTTTGGTCGCTTCCACATTCTCGTGCTGGCTGAGGCGAGCCTGGTGTTTGGCGGCAAATCTTTGTATCGCCGTGACTTCAGGGATCTTAAGATCCGTATGTAAGTCCTTATTCCTTATGTACGAAGGTGTATTGACCATGTTACGTAAGATTTTATTTTGGAGTGTTTGTATGATTTTGATATTGCTAAGTTTGGTGCAACTCCATAGTTGAATACCATTTGTCCACATAGGCTTTATGATTTGTTTATATAATAATATTTTTCGTATAGCAAGATTGGAGCCACGTCCTATCAACCAGTATAGTTGTCTATATGTTAAACCTATTTCTGTCCTTTTTTTCTTCACGTGTTCTTTCCATCTCAGCTTGGCATCTAAGATCATTCCCAGATATTTAGCTGTATTACCTTTTAATGAAATCCTACCTAACTGACCGCTGTTTCAGAATGAGGTGNAAATTAAAAAAAAAAAAAAAAAAAAAAAAAGCTGTACCGCCGTATGGCATAGTAGTTCAATCGATAGTGAGCGACGGAACATGGTTTACCTTTTTGTTTGTAAAGATACTGATTTCTGCTGATTTAGCTTGATTTTCCATTTTTTTGTCCATTCGTTTATCTTATTAAATGCATTTTGGAGGATTTTGGTTGAATGGGTGATAGTCGGTCCTAGTGATATCACCACTGTGTCATCTGCAAACGTTGCAATTTTTACTCCATCTATTTTCAGAAAATCTCTGGTGTATAACAAATAAAGCAGTGGACCTAATATGCTACCTTGTGGCACTCCTGAATTTATTGTTTTTAATTTTGAATATTGATCTTCTTGTTTGACTCTAAATAGTCTGTCAGTTGGTAGGAACTGATAATATTGACTGCTTTGGTAGCATACCTTTTAGTTTATTGATGAGTCCTTCGTGCCAGACCTTGTCAAAAGCTTGTGAGACATCAAGGAAGATAGCAGAACAAATTTGTTTCTCTTCAAGAGATTTTTCTATTACGTCCGTTACTCGGTGAATTTGGTCTATTATTGAATGTCTTGTTCGGAATCCAAATTGGTGGTCAGGAATGATTTTCTTTTTTTCTGTTTTATTCGTTTTAATAATAACTTTTCGAAGAGTTTAGGCACTGTTGGTAGTAGCGATATTGGTCTATATGATTTGACCTCGTTCCCCGGTTTTCCTGTTTTTTTTTTATCATACTGACTTCTGCGAATTTCCAGATGCTGGGAACATATTTCAGTCTGATTGCAGCATTAAATAGGTATGTTAGTTTAACTATACCCTTTTTTGACAATTGTTTTTGTATTTCTCCAAATATAAGGTCATATCCTGGAGTCTTTTTAGAAGATAAATTTTTAATTTCTTGTGCTACTTCTTTAGGTGAAACTAACTTTATATTTTCTTCTTGTGGCGTGGTTGCTACTTCAAGCTGCCATTGATGAGATTTCATTTGGTTTGAAGATTTCAGCAAGGTAATTGTTATATATCTGTGCTAGTTTCTTTCTGGTATAGTTTAGTTTTGTTTCTGATTCATTGTGTCCTTCTATTAGAGAAACCGCAAATATATCAGTATTTTACAGTACGAATATATTTTCCCAGATAGAGTTCACTATTTAATGGTAATATGTTATGGCTTACCTTTGTCCTTTCTGTGATTTCTTTAAATCTAAATATAGAAAGTTTGGTACAGACGGTTTTTTCTCGAAATTAATTGTAATTTTGTTTTCTATTCTGTAGGCATTTATTATTGTTGGGAAAGGAAAGGCTGTGTGGTTACAGTAGATCATCAGTGCCTCCGCCTTTTCTCGCTATTTACTCTTAACCAGGCTCATTTCCGCTTCACGCCGTTCTCGGTTGTAAGACAATCCGGAAATCATTAAAATTGAGCTAGCTGCTGACACAGTCGGATTTAAAGATTCTTCAATCATCCTGATTATTAAAATTTATATTATAATACGTTTTATAAGTCTTTTTATAATTTAGGTTTTAATGAAAGACTAACTTTCTGAAATCCGATGAGCTTCGCATTCAATTTGTTTGTTTTGTTATCCTTTTACATTCTTCATGTTTAGTTTGGTTGGGAAGACCTTTTCGAGCTACTCCTTAGCCGTTTTGTTATTATATCTTCTTATATTCTTTATTTTTCGTTTAATTGAGATGTACTTTTCGAGCACCTCTGTGCTGCTTCTCAGCAAATTAGGTTGCTGCTTTCTTGCCATTTCTTCTTACATTTTTTATTTTTTCTTTTATTGGGAAGGCCTATTCAAGCTCCTCTGAGCTCACTCTTAGAAAATTTGGAGGTTTTTAAAAAACTTTCTCCTTACGTACTTTTAGTTGGAAACTTCTTTCGGAGATCCGTCTCATTCAATTTGTCTGTTTCGTTATTCTTTATTCTTATGCTTTTAATTTTTCGTTTGATAGGGAAAGTGTTTTAGATCTTGTCAACCAATTTGCCTGTTTTGTTATCCTTTGTTCTTACTTTTTTATATTTATTAATTGGGAAAGCCTTTTTGAGAACTTCTGAGCTTCTTCACATAAAATTGGATTGTTTTGTTATTCTTTCTCCTTGTATTACATATTTATTTTTAGTTGGTTGAAAAGAACTTTACGAGCCTTCTCTTAGCAACTTTGCCTGCTTTGTTATTCTTGCTACTATATTTATTTTTAATTTGGTTGGGAAGGCTCTTTCCGAGCTTTTCTGAGCTCCTTATCAGCAAATAAGGAGGTCTTGTTATCTCTTTTTGTTATATTCTTTAATTTTCGTTTGATTGGGAAGGTTCGGAGCTTCTCTTAGTTCCTTCCCATGCAGTCACAGTCTTTTTCCGTACATTCTTTACTTCTGAGGTCCTTCACATAAAATGTAGCTATTTTTTATTCTTTCTCGTTACGTTCTTTATTTTTCGTTATGCTGCGAAGTCTTTTCGAGCACATCTCATCTTCTTTTTCGCTAATTTGGATGTTTTGTTATTCTTTCTTCTTACATTCTTCCTTTTTTTCATTTGGCTGGGAAGGCCTCGTGCTCTTCTGAGCTCACTTGACTGTGTTTTAACCCTTTCTCACAAAAACGCTGAGAAGTTCAATAAATAATAAAACACCAGTGCCAAATGAAAATAAAACAACCGCCAAAAGGAAAAAACTACAGTAAAATATTGGGTTATTTAAGTTGTTTTTATAGTTTTTTATCGCTCTTGCCATAGTTTGAAGTTGAGTTCTTGGACTTTTTTGTGTTATTTGTTTTGTTGCAAGATACTGGGTTTAACGAGCCTCGTTGTTTTGTCAAATTATCTCGGGTACAATGTCAAGAATACGGGCTAATGACTCGGCCAAGTTTACTTTAAAAATAAATACAAATAAAAAGAAACTACACACGAGGTTAGTTAAATTGTAAAAAAATAAATTGGCTTTGCAACCCCGGGAAAAGTTGTAAAACTTATTAATAGAGATATTCTATTAAGAGGGTTTATCAAAAATACCATATGATATAAGCAAGCAATTTAGCTGAATATTTAAAGCTATTAATCAGTTAAAAAAATTAGTAATTAGATTTCACCAAAAATCTAATCTTTGGTAGTTAAGTTTTTAATTTTCCTTCCTATTCTGTACTCACATTATTCTTTTTTACGCACGCTGTCTCGCTGATCACATGTCACGTCATGATATTTTGTGTCAAGCCGTAGTAGGATTTGTTTCTGCGTCACAGCGCATGATGATGTAAAATCCGCGACACCCCGCGAGCCCAATTAAAAATAGGCAAGATTTTTGTTTTACTGGATGACTAATTCTCGTAATTACTTCATTTATTTAACAAATTTTTTAAGTTGTATTATTTAGGGTTTAGAAAATAATGTTCGACTAATATGTCATAATTGGGAGGTGTTAAATGTTACATAAAACACTTAGTTTTTCTGTAGTTTTCCGTTTTTCAACTTTGTTTTTTCCCTTTCTGATTGTATTTTTTCCCATACACTGTCGGCAGGTTTTTTATTTCGTAACCGATTTTGGATTGCGTCCTCCGCATGAACTATTCACGGATCGTGAGAGGTAAAAGGTGCATTCACGGGCTAAAGATTCTATCGAAGGATCCTTAAACTTTCGAGGAGGGCGGGATGGAGACCTTTCTAAATCAGCAACGGTTGTTTCCGCGCATGAAATTGGGTCCGTGCGGCAGCGACTTGCCTTCATTTGTGATCCCTTCGAAATACACCCACAACGGGCTCGTCGAGCGAGAGGGGTCCGCTAGACATGGCCGTGTTGCGAAGGTGGGGCGGAGTAAAAGTCGGTTGGGCAACAGCTTTCTTGTCTCGGAAGGTCCACAGCCTACGTAACGTCCCAAAACCACAATAGACTGATACTGCTGTCAAATATCAAAAATCACTATTGACACAAAAGAAATGGGGTATTCACGTAACCGTGGATTTTACGCTTATAAATACGAACATACTTGAATATTTTGAGATTTAGGTGTTGGTCTGTGAGCTGATCAGCGATCACCGAGGATCAATTCTTTTTGAAATTTTTTTCCGTTGAATAAATATAAGTTAATAGATTGAATGATGAACTCAATCGCAGTAGTAGTAATGTGTTGGACTTCCATCCGAAGGATTGTCTCTCCCCGATGTGCTGACCCTAGGGTCCTGTACATCATGGGTGTTCACCTACTTCGTTATGCGAGTGGGTCACTAGTATCCTTCTTAAGCCAGATGCTCAGGAGATTGTCTCTTCCCGACCAACCTGGGTTAGGTTCCAAGGGCTTATTACAGCTAGATTCATATCATCACCCAACGTATGCAAAATATAACCCTAGCCTCAAGCTAACTAAAAACTATCCTATAATCGCACAAATAAATACATTCACACCTATGTATATTACACTCATTCTGGTTGGTCGATATTCCTCCATCGATCTACATACAATAGTACTAAGCTTATTTATATGAGGGTCGATGGGATACTTTGTAAATATTCCTCCATCGGTCTTAAACACATACACAAATAAATACACGCACTCAGACAAAACACAACATTAAAAAAAAATATTTATATACAATAAAAAAACCCACATCGTAAGCGGAAAAAGAGGACCCTCCCTACTGTGCTTGAGAGTCATTCTTAAAAACGTCGGCATGCTCTCTCTCTGCAAACAGCCAAGTCATGAGAAGCTTCTACTTTTTCTCTGCGAGAGAGGTCTTGTGTTAAATGTGTTATTATTGCTATTTAGATAGTACAACGAAGGGAGAAAGATCTTTTGGGATTTTGATTTCTAAAGATGTTAGGGCGTTATGGTTGACATAAAAAAGTCAGTGTCACGAGCGGGATTCGAACCCACGACTTTCGGCTAGATACGCCGCTACTCTACCACTTGAGCTATCGTGACTACAATCCGCTCGGATCTATTTTATCCCAACCAATACCTCCCATAAATATTAATTAATTGAAAAATGTTAATTGGTCAATCGGACCACGAACTGCAATGGATTTAATAATTAAACGGAAGTATATCTTCATGAAAGCTCTCCGTGACCATTTCATTTGTCGCCGAGAATCAAATTGATTACACGATATTTGAAAAATGGCAAAAAGGAGGGAAAATTCAAAAAGGTGGGGTTGAGATGGGAAGTTAGTGCCCGAGTGGTCGAAGGCACGATAGCTCAAGTGGTAGAGCAGCGGCGTTTCGAGCCGAAGGTCGTGGGTTCGAATCCCACTCGTAACACTGACTTTTTTATCTCAACTAAAAACCTTAATTAATTGAAAGATTCTTAAAAACGTCGGCATGCTCTTTCTGTAAAGAACCAAGCCATGAGAAGCTTCTATTTTTTCTCTGCGAGAGAGGTCTTGTGTTAAATGTGTTATTATTGCTATTAAGTTAGTTCAACGAAGAGAGAACGATATTTCGTGATTTTGATTTCTAAATTTGTTAGGAAGGTTATTCATACGTTTTTAATTATTTTATCCAATAAATGAGAATTTAAAACATGGCAAACATTCGATACAGAGTGTAATTTTTGTATAAACGATCTTTCTATAGGCTTTAAACTTTGACATTTTTTACCCTCTGGAGCCCGAGGATTTTGGTTAATGTCGTTTTTCTGCGGGTGATGTGTACTGAAAGATACTCTTATCAAATGATACGGAACATTTCTCCGTAGAAAAAGAATCTGCAATTTGTCCCGGCCCTTTTAAACGGCCCGCTGTACGGAAATCTGCGACAAAAAACGCCGACCGTGATAGAATTAATGTTTTTACATGATTTATCACGGAAAAAGGACCTCCCCCCGTTGGTTTTGCGTAATTACTCTCGACCACTCTGGGCAAATGCCAATTTCGAAACACCTTTTGCTTTGAATGGGCGCACTTTAGTTACATATACTGCAGATTGGACACTTTAGTATTTAAAAATTTATAGAAATGATAAAAGTAAGATAGTAAAAGATGCACGGACACACTGAAGATGACGAAAAATTTGGAAACGCGTTTGACAGATCAAACCAGCGAGGATGGGCAGGCAAACAGGATTGCTAACGACGAAATAAAAGATTCATAAAAACTAAAATAAGTTTTGTTTTCAGCATGAACAATATTAATATTTATTGCCTTATTATAGTCTCGATGATAGTAAATAATTTAAAAAACTACAATAAATATCTACCATATTCTTACGACATCTGTGCCAGATAGAATAAATTACCATCAACCCCCTTTTCATTATAAACTATATATAACAAATTAACATAATTAATCAATAATAACCTAAAACAAAAAAAAAAATTAATGCTCCTAGAGCAGCTAAAGAAAGAAGAAAGTTAGCTTCTTGTCCTACAATCGTCAACTTAAATTTGTAAACATGTTTGTGAATTCAAAACTAATAACGATGCCAATTAAATATGGCAAAAAGTTGGGAAATATCATGTACGAGGCAGAAAGTCTCTTTTTAAAAAGCGATCTCCGTAAAAAGATCCCTCCTCCCGTCTACTTCAATCAAATACCCTTCCCAATTGCGGACAAGTGCGCTACCTAGGACTATACATTGACAAACGACTGACGTGGAGTCCCCACACACGACTGAAACGACAAGAAGTTATGAAACGTTACAGAGCACTTTCACGACTTCTTGACAGACGTTCTAACCTTCCTCTCTTAAACAAAAGACTTTATATCACCCTAGTGAAGCCAATATGGACTTATGCACTGGAAGTGTGGGGTTCAGCCAAACATTCCAATATCCTACGCATCCAAAGACCACAATCCATCATCCTCAGAAAAATCCTTAATGTTCCCTTTTATATGTCCAACGACACTACCCATAAAGACCTAAATATTCCTTTTGTCCAAGATGTAAACCACTCCCGTTACCAACAATTTTTCACAAACCTTCCAACCACTATAAATCCTCAAATTCAAATCCTCTCATCTCGACGAATTCCATCCAACCCTCTTCGCCGACTAAAAAGACGACGGCCACGGGATCTTCTATCCAGTGACAATTGAATAAAGAATAGTTAGGAATACTACCAGTGGGTAATTTCTCCACTCTTGTTTTCTTAATTAATTATTCATATATTATTACTAGATACCAAAATGCATGTAGTTATAATATACAATAAAAAGAAAAAAAATCGATCTCGAAAACTCTTAGATCCATTCACATTCGTCCAGGAAAGTCTAAGTCATTTAATAAATCAAGTTAAAGTTAATAAAACCTAGACGTTTTTCTTTTAAATATACATGAAAACAATATAATAACATAATCTGTATTATATTAATTATTAGTCTCAAAATTAACGATCAGTGACTAGTTCGTTAGGCGTTTTTGCCAAATTATATAATAATTAATTTATTGTGCTAGTTATTTGATATTGCACGCCATCCTATAACGTACTAGTAACTGAAATATACGATATCAAAGAAACTGCGTTTCAAAAACAACAGTTTACAAAATTTGAAAATTTACGGTTGATGACATTTATTAAACAAAAGAAATGCGTG
Organism: Cimex lectularius; assembly: GCF_000648675.2. Lineage (NCBI taxonomy): Eukaryota > Metazoa > Arthropoda > Insecta > Hemiptera > Cimicidae > Cimex > Cimex lectularius. The sequence goes on from NW_019392656.1 coordinate 2,405,151, forward strand.
GGGGAACGAAAACAGTATTTGAAATGATAGAATTTCCCGTTGCAGTCAACTACAGTTTACAAAATCATAGAATTGGTCGTTTCTGTTTAAAATATTTCACAAAATTCAAGAAATAATTACTGAAGTTAACGAAAGGTCATAAAACGATAGAATTTGCCGTTGCAGTCAACGACAGTTTACAAAATCATAGAATTGGTCGTTTCTGTAAAAAATATTTCACAAAATTATAGAAATAATTACTGAAGTTAACGAGAGGTCACAAAACGATAGAATTCCCCGTTGCAGTCAACTACAGTTTACAAAATCATAGAATTGGTCGTTTCTGTTAAAAATATTTGACAAAATTATATAAATAATTACTGAAGTTAACGAGAGGTCACAAAACGATAGAATTCCCCGTTGCAGTCAACTACAGTTTACAAAATAGTAGAATTTGTTATTGTTGACGGCTTAGGAAATTGAAGCTGATGAATTTACGGAATCACCATGCTGAAAACACGTTGTTGGTTAAAAACTACTCGTCAATTAATTATTCCAACAGTTTTTCTTTTTCATCGACATTGTGCTTGAAATTGTCGCTCTCCGTGGTTTAATTTCATCAAGGTTTGAACCGTTTAGCCTCGAAGGAAACGACCTGACCGAAAGTGGAAGTGGTCCGCCAACTCGGGTGAAACGAGGATTCTTTCCTTTTCTGATTTTATGGTAACATCTTTTTTTATTGTACATCGCAGAGCTTTTATTAAAATAAAACTAAATTTCGTGCTCCAAGGACGCATATCTCCTTATTAGAAAAAGTGATTATTTTGAAGGGAATTTGTATGATGTCTTGCTAGTTGCGCTTAGAAGCTTTCTAGATCAATTTTGCAGTGTGGACTTAGTGTGACAGTAGGCTAATTTTGCAGTGTGGACTTAGTGTGACAGTAGGCTAATTTTGCAGTGTGGACTTAGTGTGACAGTAGGCTAATTTAAGTAGAATAAATTTAAAAGTTAATTTTTTTCTCGCTATTCTTAATTGTCAGGAAACATCGGGATTTTGATATGTTATTAATAAAAGAATACATTATTAAATTTAAGATTTGAAAAGGTACCTCTATGTATAACTATGTCCCGTTAGCTCCCCAGTTTGAGCTTCACGGAGGACAATATTCCAGGGGTTTTACTCGCTGGACGTCTTGTATAAATCAACCGTACAATTCCCTGATCGTGAATAGTAAATCAGCATTGGGACATTGTAATCCAGTTTGCTATTCCTCCTACAAATCAATCGTCCCAATATCAACACGACTATCAAATCAATAGACGACCCTGATTAAACCAAATTGCAGCAGCATCCGACAAACCAGTGCAATTGGCCGAGGCCTCCGAACGGTTAGGGAATTAGCGGTTAGAACATGCGAAAATCGCTTTTAGATTACTATTATCAATTACTATCGGCCCAAACGATATTTATTAACTTAATATTCTTACGGTATTTTTTATTTATAAATACCACAAGAGACCTAGAACATTAAATACAACAATAGCACAATGATCTAATGATTTACACCGTTGAAAGGCCAATTTTTGTCCTTCGGTTATTTCCTTGGCTTCTTTCAATTGTGCTGCTTATTGAAATAATCCCTTTTGTCTTTACAAGCAATCTCCTGTTCTATTTCCATAATGCCTTTTTGACCTGGCATTCATACAAGTTGGCAATAAATAAACAGAAATAATTTTCCCATCTCCTATTGGAAGATAAGGCTGAATATCAAAGGACCTCGTAGCAAAATTTCCGATCCCGACTTGGCAAAAGTAACCGAGGAGGGTGGGACGAAGGCAATGAATGCAGAAATATTCCGGTCGATAAGGATTTTTGCCAACAATCGTTTTTGTTAACGCAATAATATTGATTCAACAATTTTCCCTTTTAAACTGGGGAATTTCAATAATGGATATGATGATGGGCCAGTTCCATTTATCTATAAAGTAGAATTTCGACAATGAAATGTACTTATTGGTTTCTGATGAATTCTTTGATCACAAGATGAAAACCTATCATTGCTCATAATAAACGCCAAATTGCGGGGTGATGAGACAGGGTAAACCATTTAGACCAAATGACTTAAAACTTATCACACAATATCAACATAATATCGTAATGACTGTTTTTATGCTATAGTTGATATGAACTATGTTGATATTGAACAGTATAGGATATATAAAAATTTACACCTTTAAAATAATTTATATACTTTTTTTTTCAAAAGTAGCGGAATAATATTTTATTTTTGTGGTAGCTGATCTGTGATGTACTCTAAAAGTCAATTGGGAAGAAAAACAAGTCTAGGCGGACCAGGCCCGGTAAAATTTTGTCCAAATTGTTTGATTCAAGTTCATAATTTAAAATTAAAAGTTGAGATATTCTCTTTGAGCCATCCTCGAGCAGAGTCAAAGAATAGCGCTCCTGAGAACGACTAATGCTTATAGGACAGCCCCTACTCACGCCCTCCAAGTCCTGGATTCCGGTGCACCAAGAGACGTTGTCCTCCACAGTAGAATTGCAATCCGGCAGCTAAAAGATGGAAAGAAGTCAACAATGGTAAATTTGGATGCGTCATATAGGGAAAGGCTACGAACTGCACCTAGAAAGCAGTTCCGGGAGATCCTTACAGTTTGGAAAGATGGGACAGAAGCACCAAGGGAAGGTTAACCCACGAGTTTCTACCCAGTATTGAGGACCGAGCAAGAGCAAAGTGGTTTCAACCAGATTTCTGGATCACATAAATAATGACAGGTCACGGAAATTTCAACGCTTACCTGCACCGATTCCGTAGAGCTAACAGTCCACTGTGTCCCGACTGCGGAGTTGATGACAGTGTCCAACACAGACTATTCAACTGTTCCCTCCTTGAGAGTGCGAGGGAACCTGTAAAGCTCCTCTTCCGCCACACTTGGCAACCGACACTCAACGAACTGGTTAAAGAAAAGAGGACGTTTGAGGTCCTCAAGCCTGTTAGCTGAGCTATAGTCGATAAAGTACCAGTCTAGTTTTTTCTTTCTTTCTTTTTTCTTTTTTTTTCTTCCTATGATAAGTTACTTGTTAGATCTTAGCGTTTCCCTGAACATTTAATTCCGAGCTGGTTACTCCTTGTACCCATAATTGTTAGTTATTTATTAAAATATTGTTTACATATCTTTATTAGAAAGTGTATTCAAAAGGATTAACCAGCAGGGGGGAGACCTATTAGATTAGATAAATTAATAATAAGAAAAATATTTCCCTTCTTCCTTGGGTCTTCCCTTTCAGGGAAAGGTTGAAGGAAGCCGTTAAGCACAATGAGATCTCCTAAACTTGCATTCCATTTAAATTAGTTTAGTGGCCGTGGTCCGCCGGTATGGGGTCTCCCTTAGGTACGGCGGGGAGGTGGAAGGGTAAAAGAAAAAAAAAGATATTCTCTTTGGGTCTGCTTGCTTATAAAATTATAATTGAGCCGTTTTCTATCATTTTGGTCCATCTTTGTCGTCGTTCGCTGGTTGTTTGCCAGGGTTATAAGCAGGGTGAGGCCCACACGATATGACTAAAAGGTTAAAAAGTGTCCGGCAGCCATAAATAATGGGAAACAACCGAACTACAATCTTTTTTATGTTTTTCTAATACACTGATCAAAAATAAATTTTATATTGTTTGCATCTGTGACCGGTGGGTTTTAAAAATTATAAAAGGTTTTTGTTAACAATTTTTAATATGATTTTTCCGTTTAACAAATATATATTTTTTTCTATTTTGAAACTTTTAAAGGGGTGGTCTGTAATGAATGTAATGACTACGAGGTAAAAACTAATGATCGCTGATGAAGAAAAGCGAGAATAGGCGGACCAGGGATGATAAAATTTTGAATAAAAACCTTTTATTTTTAGAAATGTATAAAAATTTACTCTTTAGATGTCAAAGTTGCACACTTAGTTTTATAGTGTTTTCCAGGTAACTCAAAAAACTCAGTCTCTTGCGGTTATTCTATTGATCCCCCTGGTTTTTTTCTTTGTGCTTGAGCTTTTCCTCATTACTCGAAACCTGAATTTACCTTTCCGACTGGTTCGTCAATGGAATACAATGAATATTTATACAAAAGGGGAGGAATGAAACTTACGAGAGTGCTCCACCTAATGCAAATAAATTGATTTCCCCCTTTTTCTCTCATACAATTAAGGATGAATTTCCAATGAAAATTTCTTCAGCCTCCCACAGCCGGTAATGAGGCATTGTTTTATTCCTCAGACTAACTCTGTCTATGAATTAATCTAAATTTTGGTTTAAACAGCGATTCATTAAATCAGGACTAAGGAAAGATCCACTGGTTTAAGTCATGTCTGAAGGGAATTTTTTTTATCCCAACTTAATCAATAAACAATGAACCTATTTTAATAATTGTACTTACACAAACGAAATGTTTTGATATAATTAACATAGAGCTGGAAGACTTTTTGTGGGAACCGTTTTATTAAAATTTACTTAATTGTTGAAAAGTTCCTTTCATGTCAAATTAAAGCTTATGTTTTTGACTATTTGAATCGTACTTTCTTGTTTTTTTTTCTCAATATACGTTAGGATCTGCGGAAAAAAAATGAATCCTAGCTATGTCTTTGACAACAATTGATCACCTCGGAGTCCGCCGTCCTCGCTGTGTTCTTAGAGTATGTGAAATATGAGACAGGGATAATCCAATTGTGGCATTTGTTTAAATAATGTTTCCCTACCTGGCGGGCAGTTTGCTTAAAATTTACTACCTGTGTCTCAATTCAGCACATTTTTTCTTCAAATTTCGCACATGGAAAATAATTTATTGTGAATCATTTTTTTAGGTTTAAGAAAACGCTTTTAAAAACCTTCAGGTCAAATTGTAATAGTAGTGATATATTGTATGTCTTGGTTAACAATACCAACGTAAAAAATAAGGAGGGAAAACTCAAATGGTAGGGCTGAGATAGGAAGTTGATGTCCGAGTGGATCGAGGTCACGATAAGTCAAGTGGTAGAGCAGCGGCGTAAACTAGCCGAAGATCGTGGGTTCGAATCCCGCTCGTGCCGTTAACTTTTTTTCATCTCAACTAAAAACCTTAATTAATTGTAATGTAAAAAATAAGGCAATATAAATTATGATTTAATTAGTATTGACAGATTTTGGCTCTTATATCCTATCAATTGAAAATTAAAAAAAAAGCCTGTAGTATTCCATTTAAAATTGTGACTTTATTTTATATATTTTATTAACCCGTCCTACCCACTCACTCCTTTTTATCTTGCCCTGAAATCCTTTTTAACCGATACAAGCTGGCGCCCCAGAAGGCTGCATCCTTGGTCCCACCCTTTATATAATTTATATTGCTGGCCTACCTTTCCACCCCAATACCAATCATACCACCTACGCGGACGATACCGCAATTTCGGTATGTACACTGTACATCAACAACAAACAGATACCGACTTCCATTCAAGTCAAATACTTAGGACTATGTCTAGACAGCAAACTGTCATGGAATCCCCGCACAACTTAACACAACACAGACAACTACGAATACTTTTAGGTCGAATTCTACCTTGACCGTCAAAACTAAACCAACCACTAGTGATTAATACGACCACTTTGTACATACGGAGTTGAACTCTGGGTCAAACCAACCAACATCTAGAGCATCCAATCCTTTCAATCCAAAGTCCTCAGAAAATAGCCAAAACTCCTTACTACGTCACTAACCTTTCTATCCACAACGACCTCAACATTTCTTTTGTCAACGAAATGATTCGTTCCCGATTCCAAATGTTTCACACCATTCTCTCGATCCATCCTATCACCCTACTGCCCTAACCCTACCATACATTCCCATCCCGAGTACCTGCTGTCACTTCAGTCGAAGATAGCCTCGAGACCTACCTGTCCATTTATTTAATCATTTTTTCTATTATTGATCTAATTCAATTGAAATAAACGCGCAATCGTTTATATAACATGTATTTTAACATGTTTTTAATATCTACGCATCACGTTATGCGGATTTGACCTTACATTCTCAACTATTTTCGAAAAAATTAAAAACCTTTTCACTAGTCGAATTTAATTTTTGAGTTATAAATTTACAATAGATATATAACGTCTTGACAAGAAAGCAACAGATGAGACGGGATTGATGGAAGTTAGATAGTTATGATTTGATCAGTATTGATGGTCCTTCTGTCCTCCCTTGTTCTTGCGGTGTGAAATCGACTGTTCAGAACAATAGTTATATAATAACTAAATATCTTTTAATCTCGTTGTAATGAACAAAACGGATTTGACGAAACTCGTATCGGTTATGATTTAATCTTTAGAAAAAAACCCGTAGCAGTCACACTGAACAACAAAAATAAGTTAAAATTTTCCCCGTGATTTTAGTACAATATTGGTTTATTTGACGAATTAAATTAACAATAATAATAAAATTACCGTGCAGATTTGTTCTAATGTTACCTTGCCCTCACATATTTTAGGAGATAATGAAATTGAGATTTTGGAAAAAAATCGTGCATTTTGCAATGATACTTTTAGGGTTTTTAGCTTACCAAAATACTTTTCTAGATTCTGGATGTACAAATGATCTTCCAAAATTATAATTATATATTACAAATAATTCTGACTTCTAAGCATGTTAAACTTACGATTTATGGCTGAACATTTTTTTTAAATCTTGAAAGGATCTATTTTGACTAATGACACTCTCTGGTTCTATATTGGCTGATTTATTGAAGTTTAAATTTAAAGCAGCTGAATTTTGCTTTTTAATTATTTTACATGTACATAACTACAATTGGTATAAAACGGAGAGTCGAATGAGAAGTGTGTGGCACGGGCGATCGAAATCGCACGGTAGCTCAAGTGGTAGAGGAGCGGCGTATCAAGACGAAAGTCGTGGGTTCGAATCCTGCCTGTGACACAAATTTTTCATTTCGATAAAATTGTGTATAATTAATGGAGTAGCTGAATTTTATTAACGTCACTTTGTGGCTTTGATGTACTGGAAGTTATTTTATTATTTTTCGAAATATTTATGTAGGCTCGGGTTTGCCTATATATGCACTGTGTACACACACGAGGAAGCTCAAGTAGCCGAGGACAAAAAGGTCATTTCAGCAACCAACCATGCAATTTTAAACTTAACTTCTCTCTTATCACTCATTCTTAAGTAAAATCGCTCTTGTTTATTACCGTTCACTCGATTAGGATGTTGGCGTATGTTCGCCAGCAGCCAAATCAAAATGCTGCCGACACCGCCGGAGAGAGGAGTTGAAGTTAATAAGAAGATTGTTTCAGCACCAACGGGAATGGAAGATTCCCGATTGAAAAGGGGATGTTAGTTTAGGAATGGTTAAATGAAGGAATAAATTATGAACGAAAGTAGTAGTTGAAGACTCACTTTTTAATGAAATTTCTATGGCTTACAAGATGTCAGATGATCGTATTGGAGATGTGAAGGCGATGACGGTCTAAAGGCGATGAATCCCTCTGAAGGCGATGAAGACCGGGAAGCGATGAATGTCTCCTGAATGCGATATCGTGCGATGTTCGGCGATGATTAGGCCGGTATACCGACCTGGTTCCTGCAGCGTCGTTGATGATGCAATCCAGTGGCGATGAGAATGAGACGATGCAATCCAGGTAGTAGCCAGTGAGATGATGGAGTATTGAGGGGATAATGAAAGAATGATTCGTTCGCGGGATTATAATGATAGTAGATGGAAGAAGGAGATATATTAAGGGAAAATAGCGATGAGAGGTGTGGGGACCATGCGGTCGTGAAATGGGACACACGCGGAGGTGAAGATCGTTTGGCGATTTGAAGGGGAATCCGTGGGGATTCGCGTGGCGAGGAAAACTTTAAGAAGCGGCGATCTTACACGGAGGTGAATTACTTTGGCGCAACACTTAGCGAGATAGGGCGTTAGGACGTGTGCTCGCTCCGAGAGCTGGCGGAGAAGAGAGCCCGAGAGGTGGATTTCCAGAGGTGGAGATTGGTGGATTTCCAGAAGATAGGGGTTGTAGATATAGGGGTACAAAGTACGTCTCAAATCGGGCGCTTCTGTGACAGAAGTATTAGATATTTCTCTATCACCTTTTATCACGCATATAGACAACTGTAGGGGGGCGTCGGTGGCCGTAACGGTTTAGGCGTTGTCACGTCTCTCATCACTGTAAGGTGAAGTCCCGGGTTCGAATCCAGCGGCCCTGCATTCGAACCCGACATATTTACAAATGGGCTTTTTTTCAAAAACACCGGCACCCTGAGGGGTTATATGACCTCTGCTGTTGCGCACCCTCGAAAAAAAAAAAAATATATATATATATAGACAACTATACGTAGAATGCCTAGTTTTATTTAATTATTTATCTTTTTATTGGTAATATTATTTCCAATTTTTATGCAAAGACGGTTAGAAGAAAAAATAGTGTCACGAGCTGGACTCGAACCCTCTCTTTATTTAGCCGAAGGTCGCGGGTTCGAGTCCCGCTCGTGACACTACTTTTTCTTCTCAACCGTTTTTGCAGAAAAATTGGAAAGTACTTGATATTCCGTCAAGGAAACTCTTGTGCTATATACATATTCGTACATATAAATACTTTCGTACGAAACAGTTAAAACATGTGTCACCAAACTTAGGATACTTACCACATTAAGATTGACTGCAATAAAAAAAAATCTATACATCTATACATATGTACAGAATTATTCAAGTTTTCTTCAGAAATCGGAAAGAGGTCCCAAAGATTCGCTACCGTGCTCATATCGAGCAGCCTTCCTATTCGCTCCTATGACACCCTTCAATAAGTGGGATACTTGAGCACACCTTCATGCCGGGCACGTTCACGGGCTTTGGCACAAAAATAAGTGTCCGTGTGTCAACCAAGTATGGCCAATTCGGAGTCGGGTTAGGATGGTTATATCACATTATGCTTTAAGTAGGGTCACATGGTTAAAAAAGAATTCTTTTATTTGAATAACAGTTATTTTTTGTTATCGTGGTATATGCCATGGTAAATAGGAAAAAATCATCCCGTTTTTTACACTCTCCATACCACAATTAGTGAATATATGCAAGAGTTTCTCTTTCTTCGTCCTGTATAATTGCCGAAGCGATGGGAACGTTAAATCGAGGTGGAACCTGGAAATCTATTTAATATCGCATAAATAAATTGGGAAATTAACAATTCCTCCATTTCGAATATTCTGATCGAAAACATATTTTTCTTTGGTTTAGGTGTCACTGAGGAATTTGATGTTTGAGATAGGAAGAAGGGTTGAATGATGAATAGGATGAAGTATCGAAGCTGTATCATTTTTGAATTCAAATATTCGACCTTTGTATTTGACGAGATATCTCCAGGAAATTAGCCTTCTCTCCCCGAAACTATTTAATTATTTTGAATGTACAATGCAGGGCGGGGCGGGCATTAATCCGCAGTTGAAAAGAGGAGTTGTGGCCTCAATGCCATTATCAATTAGGTTGGGACAATACCGACTTCATACAATTCTCAAGGAACGAAGCATAACAATGGTCCGGTAATTATGGGCGTTAGCCCTCTTGATTAAAACCCTGGATTAGCCGGGTACACAAACTTTCCTTCAACGAATCTGTTTCGGTGTCTAGCCGGAAAACAATGCCTCACGTCTGAAAATTGTCCAATTCCAATGACCTCATCCGAACAACAAAACCGGCAATCTAAGGAAAATCCGGTGTGTTATTTGTTCAGGGTATATTTTTTTCTACCTAATCAATATAAAACAGAAACACCAGTGATACAATTTTCAAAGGAATTCCTACAATATAAAAAAAATATTTGGTATTTTCCCTTCTCGGCCTCCAGTCAAACGGGTATGATACGCCAGTGAACATGTGCGTCTGACTGGGGAAATCTCAAAGAAAAAAAGGTTTAAAAAAACATTTTCACATAATTAAAATTAAATAAAAGATGGGAACCTTGAAGAACCTTTAACGGATGTAAGGCATCATTTGTTCTCCTGGTATTAATCACGCTGTAGTTGTTATTTTGAATGTTTGGACTTATGGATAAGTTTATGACGAATTATAATTCAAATCGAAAGTAAAGAAATGTGAAACAGATTCAGAAAAACATCAGAGTTTAGAGAATGGATATGAAAAGGACGGATATAATTCATTCCTTTACAGTGGCCATCTTTTTTATAAAGCCCGTCTTTTGAAGTATCTTGTCCCAATTTTGTCCCAAGTTACTAATCTTCGAACTTTACTCTTTTCAAATAAACTAAAAACAAAAATTTAATTACTTTTATATTTATATTTATTTTTATTTAATTTGTATATTTATTACAATTAATTAAGGTTTTTAGTTGAGATAAAAAAGTCAATGGCACGAGCGGGATTCGAACCCACGATCTTCGGCTAGATACGCCGCTACTCTACCACTTGAGCTATCGTGACCTCGATCCACTCTGACATCAACTTCCTATCTCAACCCCACCTTATGAGTTTTCCCTCCTTTTTGCCATTTTTCAACTCCTTTTTGACTTTTTTATCTCAACTAAAAACCTTAATTAATTGTAATATATTAATTGGTCAAGCGGACCACGAAATTAGAGATTTTAATGATTTAAAATGAAGAATACTTCATTAAAGCTCTCCGTGGCTATTTTATATGTCGTCGAGAATCCAATCCGATTACACGACATTTGAAAAATGGCAAAAAGGAGGGAAATTCAAAAGGTGCGGTTGAGATGGGAAGTTAGTGACCGAGGGGATCGAAGTCACGATAGGTCAAGTGGTTAGAGCAGTGGTGAATTAACCGAAGGTCGTGGGTTCGAATCCCGCTCATGACGCTGACTTTTTTATCTCAACCAAGAGCTTACATAAAAAGAATAATTAATTGAAATAAAGACTAATATGGAAGTAAGAGATTTAGTTTTTTATTTTGGGCCTTCCAGACAGGTTCAACATGAACATGTAGTTATGGTTTTTAGTTGAGATATAAAAGTCAATGTTACGAGCGGGATTCGATCCCCGACCTTCGGCTAGATACGCCGCTGCTCTACCACTTGAGCTATTCTGACTTCCCATCTCAACCCCCCCCCCAAAAAAAAAGGCAAAAAGGAGGGAAAATTCAAAAGGTGGGGTTGAGATAGGAAGTTGATGTCCGAGTGGATCGAGGTAGCTAAGTAGGTAGGATAGCTCAAGTGGTAGAGCAGCGGCGTATCTAGCCGAAGATCGTGGGTTCGAATCCCGCTCGTGCCATTGACTTTTTTATCTCAACTAAAAACCTTAATTAATTGTAACAATTAATTGGTCAAGCGGACCTCGAAATTAGTGAATTTTATATCTATTATTCAACCCGTAGCTTATTTATATTATCTAAGTAAAGTAATTTCTGTCGTACAGGGGACTTAAAGTCCAACTACCCCTTGGGTGTCGCAGATGAGTTTTAACCACTTTTCAATACTTTTTTCAAACTATAATCAATTAAAAAACCAGGGGGTCTCCGGGATTGGAACCCAGAACCGCTAGCGTGGTAATTCGAGTAAGCCCTAACCATTCGGCCACCGCGGTCCTCTTATTATTTACATTTTTAATAAGCTGGATTTACAATATTTACCAATGGCATAGATTATATGTAGTGAGAGGAATTAACTACCATTTTTTTCTCTTAACTATAGACGAGGACCAATCCTAGTTCGGTCGTGAGGCATGTCTTCTTCAGTAGTCTGATGGAATTAAAGGAATGGTTTCTATAGGATAAGGACAGGACATCTCCATTGGTTTGAGAGTAGAATTTATTGTGGAAACTGTTTCGTGGATTATGTCTTGCACGAGAGGGATGTTGAGGTCATTTTGAAGATATTGGAGTCTGTAAGGAGTCTGGAGATGTAAGCATTGACTACGGTTCTGAATACTTTGGATGGGAAGGAGTATTCTTTGGATGTTGTAAGTAGTTAGTAATTTGTTAAAAAGTTAGATTTGTCAGTAAACCGTAATGTCCGAAATGTTTGTTTAATGCCTGCCGATTAGTTTGTTTTGAGCCTTGATGGAACCCAAGATATCGGAAGAAGTCCGTTTTTGGGATGTGAGTATTATTGACGAATAGTTTTGCTTCTAAGGTGAATGGTATATAGGTGATTTCGCTTTCATTAAGTTTTATAAGCCATGCTATTTGCACGAGCCTGGAGCTCCTCCAAAACAATTGTGGGACGGGGTCTGAGGAATGCACAACTGTGTATGGGGCCAAAGGATGCAAGAGGTGGAGGTGATGTAGGGATCTCTGAGGGGTAGAGGAAGTAAAGGATCGGTCCATGTACGCTGCCCTGTGGTACTCCCGCTTCCAGAGGACAGTAGTCAGAGTGGGCCTATCCTTGACGGATTCTGTAGTTGAAAAGAATGTACTGAAGTGTTCAGTTAGGTAGGAACGAAGGATGAGGTAGAGGATCATCGCAAAATGAGAATATGAGCCTTGGTTCTTTGAGGAAGATTGCTCTTAGAAATTTTCTCGATCTTGACTAAATATATAATAAGTTAAAAAAATTATCGTTATTAGTACGTGAACAGGAGTTTAAAGTCAAGGAATTTATTTTCTCACACCTCTTAAATCACATAATTGTTCATTGTCATACTTCATCCTTACCTTTTCTTTTTTAATTCTAAAATGTAAACTTCTCGTTTAATCAAAAATGAAACTTAAAAAATAGAGCTATTAAAAATAGTCAAGTAATTTTCAACCGATTGACGTTATAAGCCTGGAGAAGTTTGTTAATTTCAAATTTTGGGAAGAACATATTTTTTTTTTCAATAACAAATCTCCGTTCCGGGTCTTCTTACGTTGCCAACATAAATTCTGAACTGTGAACAAACTTTTCCACCAGGACGTAAAGCCCTTTTAGAAAGTGGCCCAGCGAAAAGATATCTTGTGCCTGGCGTTTTCAAAACTTTTCTATCTCCCACGATCCCACTGTAGTTTCTAGGGGCTTCGGTCGTATAAAATGCTGGGAGGCACCGAGTCTGCATGTAAAACGTTCTTTGCAGTAAGACACAAAAAAATTCTTTTTATAACATATAAATTCGCTTTATTTATAAAGAATAAATGCAGAAAAAATCAATATTGATAAAATATTTATGCAAATAAAGATAATTTAAGTAATAGAACAATGTGCTAAAAAAATTCTTATACTCAATTTGTAGATGATGAATCAGTTGCAAGCTCCAAACTCGATTGAGCGCATTATATTTTTTAATAAAACGATAAGGAATTAATACTGATTTTTTTTACGATACAACCTTTTGTGTTATGAAGTTTTCTAATAATTTAACACGTTATATAGTACATAAACCGAAGTTATAATGTATTCTAAGAGTTTACTACATTAATTTGCGTATAGATACAATCCCCGTCCAAGTTATTCGGTGTCGGATTAATTCGGATATCCCAAACCCGGCGGCCCTGGCTCATCCTCCGCAAAGTGTATTAAAATTTATCCGAAACCTTGGAATTGGCCGACGGGCTTAGCTCCCTAACGTAATTTCACGTCTCGACGAATGGGAAATTGAAGAACTCGGTGAGAAGGTGTGCGAAGTTCTGGGAAAACTGAATCGTTGCGGTCCACCTGGCCCCGCTGTTGTTCAGATTCAGACGGGTCCCACGGCTTTGTACAAGCGGACACGGGTATAAAAAAAATTAAAAGTTAAGCAATACCACGGCTGTGAGCTTAATTTTAATACAACTCGAACTGAAAAAGGCATACCTGCTAGAACATAGATACACACAAAACAACAAATCTGTAATTTTACTGTTGCAAAAATAATCCCAAATAGATACTTTTTCAAGAGGAAAAATCACGATCTCAATATTACATTACAAGTTTATGTGTTATAGTTGTATTTACAATTATTGTGTTTAAATTTATATCTTGTACAGAGTGTCAATCTTTTATGTTCCCCATCGGTTTCCTTCAATCCTAACCTTGACCATATCTCTAATCTAACCTAACCTTAACTCCTAATAATAACCCTATCCTTAACCTAACCTTAACGTTAACTTCTAACCTTAAACTTAACCAAACATAACCTAACAAAAGATACTTTAGAAGAAGAAGATTTCCTATTGCCTATCGCCTTCTACCAAACTGTCATCTGAGAGAAATGGGACAGAAATCGGCAGCCGTCGAATAAAAGAGGAATGATCAGAAAATTTTTCATGACAGGAAAAAATTAAAAATCAAGAATGGTCATTTCAATTGATTCAAATTCTAAGTGGACATGGCAGATTTGCTGCCGATTTGAAAAGATCTCACCACTGAAGCTTGTTCCAATGGTGGTCGTTCACCAAAAGCAGTTCATCACTTACAAAAGCATAACACATAAAGGTTTTTTTTCTTAAAACTTAAACAGAAAATCCTGGGAAGAAAGAGATTATACTACTTGTAGCGCCACTCTACAATTCTACCTGCTTACTAGACAGAGCAACTTTTGGAACTTCCTTAACATCTAGTTTCATATGAACTGCAAAACAAATGAAGTGTTACGCCTACTTTATGCCAGTGTAAATCTTAGTGAATAAACATTATTTTGTAAGTGGTCACCTAAGTTATACATTACATCCACTGCTTCTTCAACGGTCTCGCTTTCCAAGCTGCATCCAATGAGCTCCCTTACATTACAGGGGCTCAACCTGCTAGTATCAGACTCGACAAAGAGTCTCAACTCTCAATATTGAAGTAAGCCGTCAGCACGAGCTGCAGCAACCAGGGTACTGCTTTCCCGTATACTCGGTCGTCTTAAAAAGGACAATGAAGATCTTTAACGTCCGCACTTAGCCTATTCGGCTTTATCGGACGTTTTGATTCTCAAGAGGAGAGATGACGCACCTCCGCATACGACAGAAGGGTGTTACTGCCTTGTGTTGGTGTAGAGGCAGCTCAGCCCCGAGGGGCCAAGACAACCTCGCTTGCCCATTCCGAGTGGTCGGGTCCTCATTAAGCATCGAACCGTATGCCGCGCGCAAAGGGTTACCAAAGCCGAAATACATCAGCCTGGTCTCCTGCGCACTCTCTACATAGAGAAGGCCACTCTACTTCCCAGAGTAGTGGGGCTTCCCTAGCGTAGAAACTACCGGATCCGCTCCGGCCGCGCAACCAGGGTACTTGCAGCATCGTCTCTCCCACCAGTTGTCACCGGGCCATGATAACGCAGTCACTAAATATCTAGTTTTGTTAGAACAGTAAAATAAATTACAATTAATTAAGGTTTTTAGTTGAGATAAAAAAGTCAATGGCACGAGCGGGATTCGAACCCACGATCTTCGGCTAGATACGCCGCTGCTCAACCACTTGAGCTATCCCATATTTGAAAAATGGTAAAAAGGAGGGAAAATTCAAAAGGCGGGGTTGAGATGGGAAGTTAGTGTCCGAGTGGATCGAGGTCACGATAGCTCAAGTGGTAGAGCAGCGGCGTATCTAGCCGAAGATCGTGGGTTCGAATCCCGCTCGTGCCATTGACTTTTTTATCTCAACTAAAAACCTTAATTAATTGTAATATATTAATTGGTCAAGCGGACCACGAAATTAGTGCAAGTAAAATAAATGATGTAATAGGCCTACTTTACACCAGACTTAGTGAATCTTTGTACTTTTGCTTCTTTTTGTTACTTCTTAATAGTATAAGCCTACATACTCATCAATTCGATCTCAACATTTTTGACGAAAAAGAAAAAAGAAGAAATGCTAGTTTACAATAGATTATCAACTGAGTATGTTTATTTAAGTAACTACTTTTAAAACAATTTACATAAAATAAAATAAAAAAACCTAATCCATCCCAACCCAACTCTTGAGCACACCCAGTGTAACGCAAAAACGGACACGTAAATTTTTTTTTTATCCCGTCAAAAATATATCTATGCCAAAAAACTGTTTAATGTATAGAGATTAGTGACCATTAATCGATAGTTATTCAGATATCGTGAGATGCGGTCGGGTGTGATGTAGGTTTCAGAAAAGCATTTTCTTTATCGTGCGAACGTTTCGATCTTTTATTGAGATCATCTTCAGGGCCTGGCACTCTCAACACGACACGCAAGAATGGCACAATTACACAGAAGACAAACACTTTGATTGAATATAAAAAATATATTTTGCATTGTATAAATTCACTTTTTTCCACATCCTACATGTATTTGTTAAATGTAAACAATATTTGTAAATCCCAGGCCCTGAAGATGATTTCAATAAAGATCGAAACGTTGGCACGATAAAGAAAATGCTTTTCTGAAACCTACATCACACCCGACCGCATCTCACGATATCTGAATAACAAACTGTTTAATTTTAAGATATTTTGCGTGTAGATTTTGATAAAACCGGGTGTATCAGTAAGTTGACGCTGTACAGTAAATCAGCTTTTATCCTTAGAATTTGCCTGTGTTCATATATCGTCAGCTTAATTACTTAAGGGATTATATAAAAAAATGCGTATAAATTTTGCATTGAACAGGTTAATTATGTATTTATCCACGCCAAGAGTAAGCTTAATACATTTCAAATTTGATGTAAACTCGTTGGATAAATATATGATGTGGAACGCTACTTATTTATTATTCATTTTCGTACTTTGTCAGAATTGTATTTTTAATTTTGTTTCACTTGTATTTATTTTTATGTAAGTATATATTTTATTTAGCATTTTGGGAATATGCTTGTATCTTTCATTTTTATATCGTTGGATTTTGAATAAATAAAGGGCGAAAATTTGTTACGATTTAAAAAAATGTTTTTCATTTGCTATTATTATATAATTATGCAGCTACATTTCCCCCTTAAATTATGATAAAACTTTGTCAAGTAACATTATTAACGAATCTTTTTTTTTCAGGTAAGGAGTCCATAATCTGTTCGTTGATATTAATCAGAAACAATATTGGCAATGAAATCGTAAGTTATTTAATATTAAATATATAAATTTCATCATGCTGTAAGCAAATTTAAAAAAAAATAGTAGACATATAGTTAATTCTCTTTGGTGTGATGGTTTAAAAATGCCGGAAAAACTATTTCAACGTGAAAGAGAAATTTTAACGGCCTGCAACCCATTATTACAATTGACTGAGACCCTGTGATCGTTTGAGCGGTGAGAGTCAATCTTTGCAGATCATTGACATCCAACGCTCTTTGATTGTGCTTTGCTTCTTTGCCCGTTTGGTTATTTCGGCGCCAAAATCGATAAGCCAGGCTTAACTGTGTTAACCGACCTGCGTGTTAATCAATCATCAATCATTGGAAATGGGACCGTATGGGATAATTTGCAGGGTATATAAATGCATAAGCTATAACGGACATTTGATCTATATTTTTTTATAACGTTTTGATAGTATGCCATTTATCTATTTGGGTTTACCTTTGTGGTAAAATAAACATAAAGCCGATTTGAAAAAATAATGTTGTTCAAAAACATTAGACAAGAATTGAACTTGGGGAAATCTTCTCTAACTCAACTTCCTCCCTCACAACTGCAGTTGTCATCAACCCCCGGGTTGGAGTGCTTTTGGAATAAAGCCCATTTGTAAGCACGTATCTTGATGTGATTGATAAAAGTAATCTCGTATCATAATAGTATATATAAAATCAGTGATAAGGCGAACTAAACCCCCCCCCAAAAAAAAAACAAAAAAAACCAAAAAAAAAAAACCGCTCAATTCCTTCATCTAGCTACTATACTAACTTGTGCTTACAGTATAAATTAAATATTTTAAATAAATTCACTAATTTCGTGGTCCGCTTGACCAATTAATATATTACAATTAATTAAGGTTTTAGTTGAGATAAAAGAGTCAATGGTACGAGCGGGATTCGAACCCACGATCTTCGGCTTGATACGCCGCTGCTCTACCACTTGAGCTATCGTGACCTCGATCCACTCAGACCCCAACTTCCCATCTCAACCGCACTTTTGAGTTTTCCCTCCTTTTTGCCATTTTTCAAATGTCGTGTAATCGGATTGGATTCTCGACGACAAATGAAATAGCCACGGAGAGCTTTAGTAAAGTATACTTCATTTAAATTCATTAAAGTCACTAATTTCGTGGTCCGCTTAACCACTTAATATCTTCCAATTAATTAAGGTTTTTAGATGAGATAAAAAAGTCAATGGCACGAGCGGGATTCGAACCCACGATCTTCGGCTAGATATGCCGCTGCTCGACATTTATCGTCGAGAATCTAATCCGATTACACGACATTTGAAAAATGGCAAAAAGGAGGGAAAATTCAAAAGGCGGGGTTGAGATGGGAAGTTGGGGTCTGAGTGGATCGAGGTCACGATAGCTCAAGTGGTAGAGCAGCGGCGTATCAAGCCGAAGGTCGTGGGTTCGAATCTCGCTCGTGCCATTAACTTTTTTTCATCTCAACTAAAAACCTTAATTAATTGTAATGTATTAATTGGTCAAGCGGACCACGAAATTAGTGAATTTAATGAATTAACAATTTATTTCATAATTTTGCTCGTCAAATTGCACCATTTTGTAATGCCGGGTAGCATCAGAACAGGACACTCATATTTTTTGTAGTTTATTTCAAACTAAAAACCTTAATGAATTGTAAATAAATGTAAATATTGCAACTTTGTAAACTTGTTGACCGGTAGGTTTCATTTAGCTAAATTGTGAGCTCTGAAGAGGACCCAGGGACGTGGACCGAAATGCATTAGCACTTAAAACATTTGGCATAAAAATAAATGGCGTTTAGTTAAAAAAAATAAAAATAAAATAAAACTTTCTGGATTTAATATATGACTACAACTCTTAAAACATTTTCGTATTGTGGAGTGACAAGGACGTATTATATCAGTATAAACAAGTTTTACACATAACTTTCGTTGAAATTTGAAAGTTAACATTTTGGTTAAATATTTACGCTAAGGAATATGACATGTAAATTCTCTGTTTGTTTTTTCGGTTTGTCCAGAAAAAAAAAAAAAAAAAAAGGAGAGTTGCTCAAAAAGCTCGAACTTCCATACGAAATTACATTTCCACCGATCCAGCTTTTGTTAATTCTCGTAAAGTTTTGTTCAGGGTAAACCGAGTTTTCCCTTTGACCTTTTGAACGGATAATAGGCTTTTATTCCTTTAAACATTTCAAATAATTATTGATACTTTCATTTGTCTAATTTGAAAGTTTTCGAGGTCGACCTGTTTATCCTTTTATCCGTCGATTTAGAAGAAATTTCGGTAATTCCAGTACACTTTTATCTTAGAGAATGAAACTTTATAATTTGAATTCTCGTATTTTCAACGAATTCTTTCACTAGGTCCTGAACTTGGTTAAAAAGTTAAAATTATGGATGCTTCTTAAAGAATATCAAAATGACTTCCTTTGAACCAATTTATGCTACAATTTTATTTTTACAGAATTTTTTAAAATTTAAATTTTTTTTATTGGCCATAGCCATAGCCAATTATAAATATTAATTAAACAGATATGAATAAATTATCATTAAGAAGTACAAACAATTAAATATCATTACATATAAGTATTTATAATAAATAAAAATAAAAATATTCGCACTGAGATATCAAGATATTATCAGTTACAAAAGGCTCTCGCAAATGCATCCTGATGACAGTATTGTACCAAGTTAAATGATTGCTCTATTGAAGACTTTGCGATTGCTTGATATCTTCTCCTTCTGAGACATTTATTCCTCGCAAAGCAGCGTACTTTGTCGCAGAACTTTAACTTCATCGCATGTAAAATTAGCAGTTGGTGTGAGCTTTATTTTGCGGAGATAGGGCACCACATAAGCGGGTCCCGTCCTAAGCCGCGTTATAGTAGCCTGAAATATTTTTGTTTTACCTCCCTTCAGCAAATCACAGTTTACTTTTGGGACCGGGGAAGAGGATGAGTAGTATTTACTTACTGCCGACGTCTTATAGGCTGATTTCCATTTGCTTATGGTCAGATGGTTGTCATAATTTTTATAATCTGATTTGTGAGGTAAGATATTACTTATAGCCTGTCGTTGGTGACAGAGATAATTTTTTTTTTATTGTCAAGTGTGTATTTTCTTAATAACTCCATTAAATTCATTATTTTTCGTGGTCCGCTTGACCAATTAATATCATTCAATTAATTAGGGGTTTAAGATGAGATAAAAAAGTCTGTCACGAGCGGGATTCGAACCCACGACATTCGGCTTGATACGCCGCTACTCTACCATTTGAGCTATCGTGACTTCGAATAGTGAAGATATACTTCATTTTAATTCATTAAATTCACTATTTTTCGTGGTCCGCTTGACCAATTGATATCATTCAATTAACTAGGGTTTGAAGGGTAGCTCAAGTGGTAGAGTAGTGGCGTATCAAGCCGAAGGTCGTGGGTTCGAATCCCGCTCGTGACACAGACTTTTTATCTCAACTTAAAACTTCTAATGATTTTAATAGAGCAACAACCTCAGAAATAAATATTCAAATTTTTTTTAGGAGAGTGTGATCTTGTTGATATTGCTGTTGAATATTTTTTATCTAACTGTTAGTAGAAAAACTATATATTGTTCTTTACAAGCTACCACTTTGGGATTAATAGATTTAAACTTAAACAACAAGCAGAATATTTCTTAATTAATTAATTGAATCAATGAAAAATGGCACCCCCTTTTCTTCCGAAGCGGCCCGGGATTTAATATAAATGCTAAGAAAACTGAGATTTTCAAATTGAATTTTAATTGGGCGAATACTATTAGCATACCTTAGCGAGGAGTGATAATGAAACGGCAATATTCAAGAAACACCCCCCCCCTCCAGATGTTGAGAGTTAATATTAATGGGAGAAAGGAAATGTTGAAAATTTAAAAATAAAGTTTATTAATAACAAAGTGGAAGATAAAAATTTATACGAATTCATTTAACGAACCCCACTTCAGAGTCCAAGCTAAAAACGAATCTGAAACGTTGCTAAATATACCAATAAAGAGTTAATTATATGATTAACAAACAGCATTAATAAGTATCGTAACAGATGTTGTTACTTACGTCCATATTGTAGTCTAGGTGATATATCTTCTTTAAGAATTACACTGCTTTATACTGCTCTATAGCCAAGAGAATACTGCGGGACACTGCTTGGGCAAATCCTCTTTATCCTTTATACTGCGGATGTAGTCACCTGTCACCATCTTTGCATTATTTGCTGATCGTACTATCATCCTGCGATCGTTTTGGAAGATGTGTAGAGATATATCACGTGTATAGCAAGTGGGTTCCTTGACACTTGACACCTCCGTGGCCATTTCATTTCTCGCCAAGAATCAAATAGGTTACACGACATTTGAAAAATGGCAAAAAGGAGGGAAAATTCAAAAAGGTGGGGTTGAGATGGGAAGTTAGTGTCCGAGTAGATCGAGGTCACGATAGCTCAAGTGGTAGAGTAGCGGCGTATCTATCCGAAGGTCGTGGGTTCGAATCCCGCTCGTTACACTGACTTTTTTATCTCAACTAAAAACTCCATTTATCCAATAACTTAATTCCTCAAAAAATTGACGAACTTGTGCAATAACCTCTTCTATCTCTCCGATAGCCCAGTCCAAGCTTTGCCCAATAGAACCAAACCATATAATCTCATAAGGATTTTTAAAAAGATCTTAATAAACAGCTTCGTTTCTGCCATCAAATACCCTAGGTTTGTACACGTCTTTTATCATGAACTAAATACATTGTCTGGAATTCGTGTCTTCTCTGGAGGATGCTCTAGTTAATTAAAAAACCTTCTAAGCCTAGACCATTAAGTAATTAATGATGATAGGTAGATGTTTTTAAGGTAAATCGATTAATACATTAAAAAAATATCGCAAGGCACTTTGGATTGGTCGAACGTTTGGTTTAATTTAATTAACCTGAGAATAAAAATAAAACCGTCGTAAAAACCCCGGACCATCCCTGTTGACCAATATTTAATATTGATATCCATCCTTTTTTATGAATAAAAGGTCATTAATGAAATTGTCTAATTAAATATTGAAAATTATAAATAATTTAAAGTGGTTTGGGTGTTTTATTTTTAATTTTTTTCCACGGCTTCTCCAATTGTTAACACTGATAACATCAATAATAAACTGGCCTTGATAATCACTAGTTGAATTAATCCTAGATGTACAGAAAGAATGACATAGGTCTGAGAAAATTGTACCTACATAACATTGACAAAATCATAAATTTTAATGACCAAAATAAAATAAAAAACGAAATTTTTAAATAAAGGAAAAATCAATCAACCACCGGGAGTAGAATTTGATAGCAAAATTTACATAATTGTTAAAAGGTGTTAAAAAGAAAACCCTACATACAACAATTATTTAAAAAACGCAAAATAAATATTTGCCTAAAATGTTTTACCAACATTATTTCATAAAAATGATAACAATGTTCGTCTTTCAACCCCTTCCATGCTGTCAAATTTATCCCCATATTTATTTCATTAAATAACAAAAAAGAAATGAAAAATGGTTTTTTAAGAGGAGAAGCAAAATCTAACAGCATAGGCAAATTTTGCACATAGTTTTTAAAAAAGCCAAGCATTTTAAGGCAAAAAGAATTGCACCAACATTTCAAAAAAGGATAGATTTTTCTACACATATGTTTTACATGGAAGTGTAATAACCACATAGGAAACATAATTTTGTAAGTTAGTGCCACCGTTCCACCTCAGGCAGGCAGCTATGTCGGTTATTACAAGCGGTTAGACCCATCTCCTTCAAATTATTTTCATATCAGTCCTTCACCAACACAACAGGCTTAGTAGTATAATTTATCAACCCACTTTGTTATTAGGGAGAACAAAATCACGTTAAACGAGCTTACAAATTAAATTTCAAGATCCTAATGAGATAGCCTTGTTTTACGTTCCAGTTTTGAAGATAGGGAATTTCATCTGATTAAAAGATTTGTTGTTTATAACCAAAAGATTGTAAAGGCTTGAAATTTCGTTCAATATTATCTAGTAAAAACAGATACAAAATGCATAAGAAGTTTTGAAAATGGTTAATTAGTATAGAACAATTGTTTTGAAGATGGACGAAATTATTGGGTTGTCCGGAAAATAATGCAGGATTTTGGTATTAAACAACAAAAAAGAAACTAGTTACTTTAAAGCAATGTTCTTTAATCAAAATAATTTCCCATACTCTCAATACATTTCTCCCAACGTGTTGGTAACTTATTAATTNATACAAATGAGTAATCCTGTAAACGTAAACAGAATATTTTATATAGATTTTTTTTAATGAAAACTTAAAATCCTGCATTATTTTCCGGACAACCCAATATTACGAAAGAATAATTTGAAGCGGCGGGGAACACTAGCTTATTTGTTAAATAGATTTGAAGATAAGTGGTAAAGATTTCAAAGAATTCGGATCAAATTAAAATTCAGGCTTTACATCTTAACATGGTTGTGTTTTAGAACTGGATAGGTAATTTTTTGTGCGGTTATTTACGCATCATCTATTAAGACAGGTTAGGGTTAGAGTTTTCATTTTGAAAGTTACTATAAACTTCTGTTATCTGCTACAGAGTTAGATGTATTGAACACTTTTTTACTCTCGAATAATCTGGATGTCGGTATGGTCTGAATGAAAAACAAATTCAGTTTTCGTCCAACGCGCTTTCAGCATATTTTAAGATCATCATCAACAAAACAATCCTAAAAATGTCTAGAAATTGACATATTTCAGTTTTTAATAATGGCTTCATTTTTTTTTTGACCGTTGTCGATGATTATTCAGAAATCGTGAGATGTAGGTTTCAGCAAAACATTCCAGGGCCCACTCTCACACGACACGCAAGAATGGCACAATTAAGCAGAAAACAAACACTTTGAGCCCTGAAGATGATCTCAATAAAGATCGAAACGTTGGCACGATAAAGAAAATGTTGTTCTGAAACCTACATCACACCCGACCGCATCTCACGATTTCTAAATAACTTTTGATATTGTTAACGTCATAAATCAATGTTGTATTAACTAATTCGATTTACTAAAGAATATTCCATAAAAAATAATGGAAATCTTCATTAAATTAATGGAGGAAACTAACCTCTAACAATTTGTGAGTAGGTCAACAAACACGCACGTGAAGACGGACCCAATAAATGACCCAGTGCCCGTTCAGCATGAGTTCACCGACTAACAGACCAATACCCAACATCAATTTCAAATAAATAAATAAATTATTCCTTTTATGTAAGGTCTTGGTTGACAGTCACGATAGCTGAAGTGGTTAGAGCAGCGGCATATTGAGCCGAATGTCATGAGTTCGATTCCCGTGCGTGACATTAACTTTTCCATCTCAACCAAGACCTTACATAAAAAGAATAATTAATTTTATGGAAAATATGAATGGGTTAGTTTTTTACTACTGGAAATTAAACCGTGCACTCAAATAATAATCCACTTAGTTATTCAGAAATCGTGAGATGCGGTCTGGTGTGATGTAGGTTTCAGAAAAACATTTTCTATATCGTGCCAACGTTTCGATCTTTATTGAGATCATCTTCAGGGCCTGTGATTTACAAACTTTGTTTACATTTAACAAATACATGTAGGATGTGGAAAAAAGTGAATTTATACAATGCAAAATATATTTTTTATATTCAATCAAAGTATTTCTACTCAGTCAGTGTTTGTCTTCTGTGTAATTGTGCCATTCTTGTGTGTCGTGTTGAGAGTGCCAGTGAGATATTGAATGGCACAATTACACAGAAGACAAACACTTTGAGTGAGTAGAAATACTTTGATTGAATACAAAAAATATATTTTGCATTGTATAAATTCACTTTTTTCCACATCCTAGATGTATTTGTTAAATTTAAACAATGTTTGTAAATCCCAGGTCCTGAAGATGATCTCAATAAAGATCGAAACGTTGGCACGATAAAGAAAATGTTTTTCTGAAAAACCTGGATCATAAAAACCGTAACCCTCTGAAATTCGTGCATTATTGTGAATACCTGGAGTTGTTATTGATTTCAAGCTTAGATTTAACATTCATGTAATAAATTTGACGAAAAAGCGAACTAAATTGGGCAGTTGGTCTGAAATAAACTTAACATTGTCGCTTTCAATGTGAGTCGGCTACATAGATTTGGAAAATTGTGAAGTCGTGAGATTATGACACGTTGTTGGATGTAGTGAAGACCAGCCTATTACAAACATTTCTCATTCCCACGGAATTTTATTGTTCTATTTGAACCGGAAAAGGACGGGTATGAAAGTAATTTGACGGAGATAGGCCTTACAGCATCTCGGGTAGGATAGAAGGATTCAGGGCTGTTAGTAGAGCTTTTAATAATAAATATTTGGGCGGATCCACAATCGATTAGGCTCTTGGAAAGGAGAAACAATGCTTAGAAGTTGAATCTAAAGGTACTGCATTATCTTTTATTAGCTTTTGTATTGCTATCAAGAAGAGCTAAATAAAAAAGAAACTACGATAGATAAACTCTATGCAGGACTCCAAAAATTGGCAGATACCTTTACCAGAAAGACGAAAGAACTAAAGAACTGTCATCTAGTTCATTTTGTGTGCTCTTGGATTCAAACCACCTCAGGCCAAAACTATGCTGGTTATTATAACAATATTTGAGGTTCAGTGTAGCCCGCATAGTTGATCAAGTCATCATGTTATATTAGAGAACAAAATCATGCTAAACGATCTTACAAATTTTAAAGAAAGTTTTAAAATGTTGAACTTAGAAATAAAACATTTTGTCGAAATTATAGCTTATAGATTAAAAAATGGATTATAAACTACTATTACAGATAGAATAGGTAGCACAGTTAGTTTTGAAAATATATTTTGGTTTGTAGTTTATTACATATTTATTCTCGTGTAAAACCGCGTTTAGATTCTGAACTATGGTAGTTTAAATCGCAGTTTTTGAGTAATCCTATTATTTTAATTGTTCTATATGTTGTTTATTGTATTGTAACGATATAAAGGGAAGTAATTAGAGCTTTGAAATGCAGAAGTGAGCATTAAAAGAAAAACAAAAACCAGGGATGTTTTATATTTATGTAAGTTTTCTGTGTACTCCTTTGACTTAGAAGCGTGCCTTTTTATAGGTTTTTATCAAAACTTTTTTTAACCCCTGGCGAGCTTTTATTAAAAAACTTTTCACGGTCGAGAAGTCCCTTTGAAGGTGAGAAGCTCTTCGGGTCACAAAGGTGAATTTGTTTAGGGATATTAAATTGAACGTTGGTGATGTGTTGCCGGCCGCGGTTGTCAAATTCGTGCCGTGAGGCGGGACAATGTTCCCCAAATGAGAAATTCCATCCCTTGTTGATTCCATTGAGAAGACAACCTGTTTTCATTAGGCGAGGGGTGTGATTATCATTTGAACTAGGCCTACGTGCCGGAATGAGCCTCCTCGTTTCTAAGTCACGGGATGAATCCAATTTGGAAACCTTTGACTCCTATTTCGACTTACGTGGGCAACTGGAAACTCGGAAACTCGGAGGGCGAGGTGCCATCTCCAGACTGATTTATATTGTTATCAGTTGATAACGAAAATGACTCAATTTTTAAAAATTGGATTGATCGATTGATTGGGAGAGAGAGAGAGAGAGAGAGAAAGAGAGAGATTGAGAGAGGGAGAGGAAGAAAGAGGGAGTGAGAGTGAGAGTGAGATTAGGAGAGAGAGAGTGAGAGGAAGAGGGAGAGTGATAGGAAGAGAGAGAGAGAAAGTGAGAGGGAGAGAGATAAAGTGAGAGGGAGAGTGATAGGAAGAGAGAGTGTGTGAGTGGGAGGAAGAGAGAGAGAGAAAGTGAGAGGGAGAGAGATAAAGTGAGAGGGAGAGTGATAGGAAGAGAGAGTGTGTGAGTGGGAGGAAGAGAGAGGGAGAGTGAGAGGAAGAGAGAGAGTGAGAGGGAGAGTGATAGGAAGAGAGAGAGTGAGAGTGGGAGGAAGAGAGAGAGTGAGAGAGAGTGAGAGGAAGAGAGAGTAGAGGGAGAGTGATAGGAAGAGAGAGAGTGAGAGTGGGAGGAAGAGAGAGAGTGAGAGAGAGTGAGAGGAAGAGAGAGTGAGAGGGAGAGAGAGAGAGTGAGTGGAAGAGAGAAAGTGAGAGGGAGAGTGATAGGAAGAGAGAGAGTGAGAGTGGGAGGAAGAGAGAGGGAGAGTGATAGGAAGAGAGAGAGTGAGAGTGGGAGGAAGAGAGAGAGTGAGAGGAAGAGAGAGTGAGAGGGAGAGAGAGAAAGTGAGAGGGAGTGTGATAGGAAGAGAGAGAGTGAGAGTGGGAGGAAGAGAGAGGGAGAGTGAGAGGAAGAGAGAGAAAGTGAGAGGGAGAGTGATAGGAAGAGAGAGAGTGAGTGGAAGAGAGAAAGTGAGAGGAAGAGAGAGAAAGTGAGAGGGAGAATGATAGGAAGAGAGAGAGAGTGAGAGGAAGAGAGAAAGTGAGAGGGAGAGAGATAAAGTGAGAGGGATAGTGATAGGAAGAGAGAGTGTGAGAGTGGGAGGAAGAGAGAGGGAGAGTGATAGGAAGAGAGAGAGAGCGTGAGAGTGAGAGGAAGAGAGAGAGAAAGAGAGAGAAAGTGGGAGGGAGAGGAAGAGAGTGAGAGGAAGAGAGAGAGAGTGAGAATGGGAGGAGGAGAGAGAGTGAGAGAAAGAAAAAGGGAGAGAGAGAACCGCCTGGTTTTTGCACGTTGAAATAGAGATGGAAATGCTTACTCCTCTCAGCCTTTTAAGTTACAGACCTGCACTAGATCACACATTTCACAAAATTTTACGAAGAACAAGATGGTGGCTTTTTTAAATGTTTTACTAACTTCAGACATTCATCAGTAAATTCAAAATTTCCGGAACATGTTAATTTTTGCACTTTTTACGGAAACTTCAAATTGAGCTGTGCAGCCAGGAAATCATCGTGGGGCGAAGCCCTATCAGCAAGCATTTCCCCCGATTTCTCAACAGTTTTCGAGTTATTCGTGGTTTTGTACGTGGTGCTCATGGAAAAAACAGATCACTTTCTTTCCCGATTTTTAAGAATGCAAAAATTGCGAACCGTCATATTTTCGCAAATTTTATGCTTTACAACTTGTGTTCAGAGTACTTTTTCAAAAAAGTGAACTGGGAACCGACAATTCTTACTTTGACTTTTTGGGATGCGGAATGCTTCTGCTGTCGATAACCACTTATTTACCTCATCACGGAAATTCAACTTTTCCTACCCATTTCACAGGTGTTCTGTGGCAGTTTGGCTTCGAATAACATATATAAACAATAGGTTTATGTATGGTAAAATCGGGACAGAGAATCATCGGTTTTTCCATGAGCACGTAACAAACCACGTATTTTCCCAAAAATCTGGAATAACACCAAAACAGTTTGGAATCCGGCAAAGTGCAAGGTGACCAATTGAAGGCTTATTAAAATTTCCTATCTATTGCAGGTGATCGGTGCAAGAGGCAGACTTTTTTTTAAACAATGTATAAACACAAATATTCAATACGTAGAACATAGTTTTGTGGTTTCGCTAGACAATAGAGTACACAAAAGTTATCTAAAACAGACAAATAGACGTTTCGATTCAGAAGAATATAGAAATGAATCATCGTTTAGATCATATAAGTAAGGAACCAAATTTCGAATGCGCGGATGATGTTGCATCACATTTACAAGAGACGAACGTGAGAGAATTGCATCGCTAATGCACATTCATTGCCCAATCCCACAAAAATGGGTCAATGGCATCTTGCAAATATTGTTGTCCCGTTGATAAAAATCATGTCGTTTTTCGTTCATGTAATAAATATCTAGGCATAATTTTTAAATGTTTCTAACAGGGATTTTTTAATGTTTGGAAGAAATAGTGGGGCAAAGAATGTCCGAGGGCTTTTGGCTTGAAATTTGAGAAAAAGCATCTAATTGATGACCCATTGAAAGTTGACGTAGGCTGATTAAAGGATCATAAAAATCGGATTAAAAGCGAGGTAGGTTGATCATCAAATTCATATTTTACGGCCGGACGGTCAATTCGACAACGAAATGGCTGACTCATTTCTCTTGATAATATTCTCCCGTTTCCAACCAGACAATCTCTACTCAAACTCTACTTAGTTTCCCGATGTGTCTTACGAACGCTTAAGACAAATCCGCAAGTCCCTCACGGGATTCGCGCACTGTCAAACAACAGAGGAAACTTGGCCCCCGAAAGACTTTGAAACTTAGTCGAGGACTTAACATCGGTACAATATAAGCGGAGGGGACGCGCGGACCCAATCCTCTCCCAGGGGAGTGATCAACAGAAACTAATTAGTTACCGCTTTCAGTGGGCACATCTGGCCAGATTTATTATAACTTTGTTGTTTTTTAATAATAAAAAAAATTAAAAGTAGTCATCAAGAAAATATTATAGTTTTAACCGTAATATACCAACATATTGTCTTAGAAATATTTAAATTTGTACAAAATTAAAAACAGACAAACTTGTCTATAACTAAAATTTATACATTCAATTAAAAATATTCAATTTGTACCGAGTTAAAAACAGACAAGTTGTAGAAATAAAAATTTATACATTCAGTTAAAAATATTCAATTTGTACCAAATTAAAAACAGACAAGTTATAGAAATAAAAATATATACATTCAGTTAAAAATATTCAATTTGTACCAAATTAAAAACAGACCAGTTATAGAAATAAAAATATATACATTCAGTTAAAAATATTCAATTTGTACCAAATTAAAAACAGACGTTATAGAAATAAAAATATATAAATTCAGTTAAAAATGTAAACTTGTACCAAATTAAAAACAGACAAGTTATAGAAATAAAAATATATACATTCAGTTGAAAATATTCAATTTGTACCAAATTAAAAACAGACAAGTTATAGAAATAAAAATATATACATTCAGTTAAAAATATTCAATTTGTACCAAATTAAAAATAGACAAGTTATAGAAATAAAAATATATACATTCAGTTAAAAATATTCAATTTGTACCAAATTAAAAACAGACAAGTTATAGAAATAAAAATATATACATTCAGTTAAAAATATTCAATTTGTACCAAATTAAAAACAGACAAGTTATAGAAATAAAAATATATAAATTCAGTTAAAAATGTAAAC
Source organism: Cimex lectularius (assembly GCF_000648675.2). Lineage (NCBI taxonomy): Eukaryota > Metazoa > Arthropoda > Insecta > Hemiptera > Cimicidae > Cimex > Cimex lectularius. The sequence goes on from NW_019392656.1 coordinate 2,435,290, forward strand.
TTGTACCAAATTAAAAACAGACAAGTTATATATATACATTCAGATAAAAATACAGTATAATTGAAATGTACAAATCTGTCTGTATGTATAAAAATAAACTGTCTTATAAAAAATATTCAGTATATGTAAGATATCATTATTATCATTTGACAGGTCGTTACTTGCAATATTTAATATTAATTAAAACGGCAATAGAAAATTAGTGTAATTGTAGATAAATAATAACTTGATATATAATTAAATTTTTAAATGAATTGACTCATTATTATCGAGTAGACGTTGTTTGGCTTAAGAGAAAGTTGTAGAAGGTTTAATTTACGGGATAACAGTACATATTTGTTACGTTATATCAAGGTTATTAATAATTAAAAGACAACTTATTGTTTTCCATGTTCTAGCTAACCTCAACCAATTTTAATCTTAACGATAAGCGTTAATTACTTAATAATAATTAAAATCGTTAATTGTTTTAGTCGATAATATCGTTAATTTTCATGTTGGATTGTTCGAAATTATCATTTCCTGGCTGGAGTTTAATTATAGCTGATGTACTTTATTAATGGGTAAAATTTTTAATAGATCATCGTTTTATCCTTAATTGAAGGATGGCGTGTCGACACATCGTGGGCCCTACGGGTATAGAAAATTCATAGGCGGCGGTGGTAATCGAACCCACGGCCGCGGGATATACTAGCCGAGAGTCCGACGCCTTAGCCACTTGGTAAAATAAAATAAACGAAAATTTATCCGGAATGAGTCAATTTATGAGGATCGAACAAATGTGTTTTTCACGATGCACTGGAAACCCTAGAAAGCTAGTTCATGTCAATCAGGTTTGACCTATTCTCGTTGAGATATAATCCGAGTATACTCACGATGTTCTCAGGCCATAAATAGTGTTAGTGTTGGCTGGAGAGAGTGGAAGATTTGAATATTCAATCAGAAGTGATATTCGTTTGAACAATTATGAAGTTCTTTCTGTTTTAATCAGACTATTAATGCTAATTTTTATTTAAACAAGTATAAATATTCATCAGAATTATTATGTTGCGAATAACTTTTTTTTTAAAAGAAAAAAAGCGGACTATTGGATTTATTTTTTAAAATAGAGAAAAATGTTCTGAAAGAAATAGAAAGCAGAGTTAAAATGACGTCCTTCTAAGTCCCTTCCAATCCTAAACTTCTTATGAGTCTTTGACGGCATACATTATTCAGCGACACCTGTCCACGCCATTAACGGCGTTACTGTTTTTCTTCCGACTTTCCTTCAAAATTTCAGGCCTGTTTTTTTTAAAAGCCATACTTAATTTACATTTAACATAAAAAATATATTAAAAAAGTAAAGAAGAAGGATAAGGAGAGGAAAAGGCCCTGGAGGAATTACCGTCCAGAGTAAAGCGAGAGATAAATAAAGGGTGCGACATTTTTTCCATTAAGGTATTTTTTACAGGATACAAATCTAATAAAAGGAGCGGAACGTCTTTCCCCTTGTTGTTCAATATATCGCCAGGGAGCAACAAATTCTCAATGACAGACAAGTTTTAATTAAATTCCTAAGTACCAGAGGTTTTTTTACTACATAAATTTCATAATCTTGGCCTGTAAGTATTTAAAAAAATGATGACTTTTAATAAAGCACCTCCAAATATATTTATAGGCATTTAAAAAAAATAAATATGCAATCTTTACAATTTTTCACCCAGGGGAGTATCGCGTACTCTGGAAGAGTGGTTGTGACCAGACTGTTTGTATCGGATCTTGTGTTTATGTTAATTTATTGGAATGAATGTAATTTATTAGTATGAAACGAAGGGGTTGCTTAACCACACCGCGAGGAATATCGAGTACTCCAGGGTGATTGTGTGACGGTGTTGAGAGTAGGAATTAGGAATTAGCGATTATGGTGTGGATTCAACCCCGCCCCGAGATATATCGAGTACTCTGGGGCGAGTGGATATGACAAGACTTCTATGTTTGTGATGTACATGTGATTATTGTATGTTTTATGTGTATTCTGAAGTTGACCTGAGGTACAAATGAGAGGCTAGCATTTTAGGATATCGACTTAAAACAATCAGTAACGGATCGAGTCGCACAAATGGCAGCAGGCTGAAAAATACGCGCGAAAAACCAGGAAAAGAAGCAACAAGACGAAGAAGGCGGCGATGACCTTAGCTGATTGTCGGTAATTCAGCTCATGATTCAGCTGTCGGTTATCGCCTCTCGATTGCGCATATGATTGATTGCCCATTGCTATGAAAAGGTGAAAATCAGATGGAGCCGGGTCTGGAGAGTAAAGAAGAGGTGGTAGGACTTCCCATCCAAGTTGTACAATAACCTGTTTCGTCGTTTTGGCTGTACATCGCGTTTCCGCGGAGAAGTCTGGCCACGTAGAGTCCGTAGTGCGTAATGCCTGCCGTACTCTACCAAACACAAAGCATCACCTTTTTGTTGGTGTTTTTTTTTAAAATAATACTCGTTTCCCTACTCTACAGAAGAGGGCGCTATATCGCGTCATGTCCACGCGACGGCTGGGCCTCAATATACGCCTTGCTGTACTGTTCAAGATCAATTTTACATCGCGTATCTTGTCAAAAATGTTTACATGCTGAAGATCACTGAAGATATCGATGGAACTAGAGCGGATAATTTCATCGCTTACATTGAAAACTGGCGAGAACATGACATGTTTGACCCAAATCAAGTTCGATACATTCCCTCAATTCAAACCAAGAGAAAAATAATACTTTAAAATTTACAGTGATCTTTACAACGTACTTTTCATTTATGAAAAAACGCACTGCTCGTCCATTGGAAACGAACTACGACGGCCGTTCAACAGCCGAAGTATTTGACCAAACGGACGACCGGCAATATAGCCGAACGCCGTCGTCCACTGTGGCCGATTTTCGTCAGTTTACGACACAGCCCAAATGGATGTAGAAGATTTATTGCTGCTCGAAAATTCTTAGTACATACATACATACAAATGGAATGAAAGAAATAAACAAAAATATTTCTAATGCTATCCTTGACCACAGTTTACGCTGGACATCTCTCCGATGATAGAGTGGATCACGCATGTCCCAAGAGCCCGCTTCTCAACCGCACTTATCAATTTTTCGTAATCCATCGAAATGAAAACGAAACGAAAAGGTAAGCAAAAAGCAAAAAACGGCGTTGAACAATGGTGAGCGTTTGATGTCACGTGGTTGTCAGTTGAAGTCGAAGAACCATTCGGCCGAATAGGACTGGAAAATCCAACTTTATTTGGATCGGAAAGTGCTTCGGCCGTACACGGCCCAACACGACCGAACGAATTGGTTCTAATGGACGCGTGCTCATTCGTTTCTTCGCTTTTGGATCATCCGGCCCTATTCGGCCGTGCAACGGCCGAGCAAGTTCGGCCGAAAACGGCTCCAGTGGACGGCCTACCATACCTTTTCGTATAATGTGATGTAAACACATAATCCTGATACAAACACTTATACAATAATGAGTACACCTTAGGATGCTTCTTTGATATCCAAGGAGCGTTTGATAATGCAGATACCTCATGCATTATAGCAGCACTAAATAAATATAACGTACACCAACACCTCATAGGATGGGTGAAAACATACCTAGAGGGTCGGATGGTAAATATGTGCTTAGGTAACAGCACTCTGAGAATCAGGGTCACTAGAGGCTGTCCACAAGGAGTTTGTTTATCTCCTCTATTGTGGTTAATCACAGTAAACAGCTTATTAGAGCTTCTGAATAACTCAGGCTTCTATAGCCAATTATATTCAGACGATGGTACCATAATGATCACGGGTAAGAACCCTCTGACTCTAACACTCACTCGAAAATTTTACATTTATTGAGTAAGGTCAACAACCAACTACTGGGTGTAAGCGATAAAAAGGTGAAAACACCTTTAGGGAAAAAGTACTTTCAGGTAGTTACTCCCTGTGACTATAACTATAGGTCTGATGATGACCATCGTAGCCTAGACTGCTTCACCGATGGCTCACTCATTAAGGATAAGGGAAGCGGTGCTGGAATACACATACCTAAATTAGGGATCAGCATCTCCTCTCCTCTTGGTAATAACACCTCGGTCTTTCAGGCAGAGGTCTGGGCCATTAATGTTTGCTGTAGAACACTGATGGATAACAAGATTAAGGGAAAAGATATTAAAATTTTTTCCGACAGTCAGGCCAGTCTAAAATCATTACAAAAAGAACTATCAACATCTAGACTGGTAGAGGAAACCGTTGAACTCATTAATAGGACTATCACCAGGTATCAGAATAGGGTAACCCTCATATGGATACCTGCTCATAAGGGGCACTATGGCAATGAGGAGGCGGACAGCCTGGCCAAGGAAGGATCAAATACTGCGTTTGTCGGACCACAACCGGTATTACCCCACTCTTTAAACACAGCAAAAGAGAGTATAGGTAGCTGGGGAATGAAACAATTCCTTAAGGAATGTAATATGTCCCCCGGATGCAGGCAATCGAAGGAGTTTCTGAAGGAAATCAAACCTAAAGAAACGAAATGGTTACTCTCTAACTCTAGGAGGGGAATAAGGAGGCTGATAGGTATCCTAACGGGCCATTGCCCCTTGAGAAGACACCTCTTCATAATGGGTACTCTACCAGACCCCTTCTGCCGCTTCTGCGAAACAAAAGAAGAAACGGCTCGACACTACCTCGCAGAATGCGATAGGTAAAGGAGAGGACATAACCAAAACACTCCCCAGGATAAAATGGTCCACAATCCTGGGGTTTGTGAATAGGTCCAAAAGTTTTATGCAGGACTCGTGAGCCGACCAGGTCCCGGACCTTTTAGGGATGGGGTACGGGCCTACTCAGGCTTTTAACCCCTCGGGTCCTGGTCGCCCGCCCTGTGTAATATATATATATATCACTGAAAGGATTGATGATTTACTGTATTAAAAAAATAACAAATGAAAAACCGCACGAAATTTTCTGTTAAAAGAAACTAAGTACTTCCGCAATGAACTTATTAACTTATGAAATACTTCAAATATAGAGCAGTAATATAGCTTGATTGGAAACAATAACTTCTTACTAAAATTAATAATATTGATCCTGACGCTAATTACAATGCTCTGAAGTGCAGTGCTAAATGTAGTTAAAATTATGAATTAAATTTCTCGCATATTGATATGAAAAAGGAAGGAATATAAAGAGGCTAAATAATTTTTTCGCAAACCGCTGCCTTTTTTATCCGTGTATCAATGAAAAGCAATGAATCTATCAATCTTTCTGCTTTTCAATTCCCGACGAATACCCGGAAAATATATAGCAAATAAATCCACAGTTATTTGTGAAGGTGAATTGAAAATTTACTTTTCCTCTATGTAAGCCAATAAAAAGCGAACTACTACCTTAAAATAAAATATTTGGAATAGCCTTTTTGATATGTGTGTTTTTGGATCGACAACTCGTCGATATACTAAAATGCTAGGCTTTCATTTGTAGTTCAGGTTGTCAAGTGTAGAATAGACACAAAACGTACACTGCACACTACACATCACTAACCGATACAAACATGGAAGCCCGGTCACATTCGCTCCCCCAGAATGCGCCATATACTCGGGGCGGGGCTAAACTTTCTTTCACGCTAATGAATTACATTTATACATAAATGTAACACAAACACACAAAAAATTTCACAAACAATATATACATTTAAAAGTCACTATAGCCCTGCGGTACCATCTGTGCTCGGTGTGTTAGGCCCTAAATCTACGCTGACCATATGCCTAAAAATTGCCTAAATATGTCAAGCTCCACTGTTATTTTACCCTTGCATAATTCAATGCTCATGCGGATTTAAAGACCTTTATGATTTGGCGTTTTTAAATCAATTGTACATAAGTGTCAGGGTTTATTACGAATTGTTTCAACTAGTTTAATGAACTGTAAGCTATACCTGTCGTGACATGGCGATAATTTTTTTTACAACTGAATGAATCCCGGTTGTCAAGTTTTATTCCTCTGATTATCACCTTCATAGTAATATTCGTTTATTATCCCTTAAATAATGTACAACGTCTATTAGGTGACCAAATGTCTGGCGTAAACATTGGTTTTTATTCAGTTCATTATATTTCGTGGTCCGATTGACCAAATAACATCTCTTAATTAATTAATCTTTATGTAAGGTATTGGTTGAACTAAAAAAGTCAGTGTCACGAGCGGGATTCGAACCCACGACCCTGCTCTACCACTTGAAGTCACGTTAGCTCAAGGGTATTTAGCCGAGTGTCGTGGGTACGAATCCCGCTCGTGACACTGACTTTTTTAGTTCAACCAATACCTTACATAAAGATTAATTAATTGAAAATAAGGTTTTATTTTTGTCCATTTTTGGCCAACTGAGCTTAGCCCCCCGGACACAACCTCTGTCCTTGGAAACTGGAAAAAACTGAAAAAAACAAAAATACATATTCATATTTATGCTACTATGTTAAAATATCTATTATGAAACACACCAAATAAAAATATAACAATTGTTGAATGATGGATTAATGTTAAATAAAAGAACAAAAACCCGAAAGTTACCAATAGAGAATTACGTCAAAAAATGTTTTGTTTCCATAATTTTTATCGATAAAAAGATTTTAACCGAAATGCAACATAATTTTTTGATGATTTGTACATTATAAGTACATAACTATAAAACCATTAAAACTTAATGGAATATTTAGTCTGAAGCTTGATATATTGTAGTGAAAAAAAAGAAGATAATTTTGACCGTTATCTACCTATTTGGTACGCTTTCCAAATATTGCAAGCATTGATTAAATTACCTTTGTTCCAAGGAGCAAACCCGAAACTGTTGAAACCTATCCTCAGACTAGTCGGAAAGTAAAACAAACCCGACGGAATCTGTTTTAATTAGCCAGACGGTTTCTAAACACAACCAACGCCGTTGTAAAGTCGTAAGGAAAATCCGGAAAATTAATTTCCTATCTGCTCATTTTTCCGTAATTAATACCCGGCCAAAGGTGCAGACTCGGCTTGGAACAGGTTTTTCTGCTTCAAGAACGGGATCCGGGCTGGTACATAATGCAATATGAAAGACACCACAAGGCCTGGATGAGGTAACTTTTTGATTGCAGTTGTTTAACTTCAAAAAGACTTACCTTATCAAATTCTTACGCAATTAGTATGTAAATTAAGAGGGTTGTATGTAAATTGTGAACTTCCGTAGAATGTCTATCGTAAAATGTTTTATTATGTTTCACTGATTTAATGTAGATAAGTTTTTATTTTAAAATTCCTTCGCAAAGATGAAATTGTATCTGTTTAAAAAAAATAAAAAATAAATAAAGAAATATATATATATCTTTTTTTTCAAATGAAAGTAATCCAACTTCCTATATACACTGCCAATAAAAAAACCCGACAATTTGTTTGGTTTTTGGCCGGAAAAATAGCTAACTTTGGAAATGTATATTTTCTCAGCCTTCTAAAGCTGAGAAAAAAAGACCTGCGCTAGTCTCATTTTTAGAAAATTTACGCTGAAAAAGATGGCTTTTTAAATGTTTTCCTAGCTTCAGTCTTTCATCGGTAATTCTGGAACATGTTAATTTTTGCACTTTTTAACGTTTTAAAGTTATTCGCCATTTTTTAGCAATAAATGGATGGAAAAAACCATTCTCTGTCCCGATTTTACCATAAATGAACATATTGTTTCAATACATTATTCGCAGCCAAACTGCCACAGAACACCTGTGAAATGGGTAGGAAAAGTTGAATTTCCGTGATGAGGTAAATAAGTGGTTATCGACAGCAGAAGCATTCCACATCCCAAAAGGTCAAAGTAAGAATTGTCGCTTCCTAGTAGTTCACTTTTTTGAAAAAGTACTCTGAACAAAAGTCGTAAAGCGTAAAATTAAAAACGGTTCGAAATTTTTGCATTCTTAAAAATCGCAAAAGTGATCGGTTTTTTTCCATGAACACCGCGTACAAAACCACGTTTTTTCCCAAAAATCACGAATAACTCGAAAACTGTTGAAAAATCGGCCAAATTGGAAGGAGACCAATTGAGAACTTATTAAAATATTTTATTACTTGCTGTTGGGGGGGATTCCCTGGCTGCACAGCTCAATTTGAAATTTTTCGTAAAAAGTGCAAAAATTGACATGTTCCAGAAATTTTGAAGCTAGGAAAATATTTAAAAAGCTATCTTATTGAGCGTATAAATTTCTAAAAAATGAGATCTAGAGCAGATCAGTGACTTGAAAAGCTGAGAAAATATGAATTTCCAAATTTGGCCATTTTTTCGTACAAAAACCAAGTAGTCGGTTTTGTGTATATTAATTTAAGTAAAAACAAAAAAATAATTTTAAAGTCAAATAATAACTGCATTCATTATGGCTTTATGGACTGGGGTGTCAAACCATTATATAATACATTTTTCGTACTATTTTCCATTAAAAATCCGTGCGCTATGCCGGGGTTCGAACCCAGAAATGCTAACAGGGTAAATACGAGTCGGAAAACCGAATCATTCTGCTACCACGTTCACCAAAGGAAAATAATTACCCAATATAAGGGATATTCTCTCGGCTTTAGACTAGCTTTAGGGCTCCAGGTCGAGGGTTCGATTCCCACCGTGAAATTTTACATTTTTTTCACGCTACCCTTCTCCCCAATTACATATATGATGAATTCGTGCTCTGGCTAATATGTGAGTTGATAAAGCATATTTAAGACGAAAATAGATTAAATAAATCAAGTTGGTTATGTTTATTGGTAACTGGTCTTGTCTTATTTTGAAAATACCCTTGTGAAGTAGAATGGTCATCATCAACAGGGGAAAAAATATACGAGTTAAATCGGGTTTTGGGTGGATTTCGTGGTTTGTCCTATTATTTTGCACTCTTAATTTTGGGTAAATTGAGACGAATGTAAGACTATAATAGGCTTGGGAAAACAGAGCCTGAATGTGCTGCTAAAACTTTGAAATGTCAATATAACAGAAAAATATGCTTAAAATAGTCGTTGTCATGTTTCGGATTCTTTCCGTTCTTAAAAACCATCTAACACAACTCCTGAATTTTTGGAAACTACGAAATATAAATATTATGTACAAAACAAGAAGGTCCGAAGCATCTTTGTGTATCACTGGCATACAAAGAATTTGTACGAATTGAATATAATGAAGGTAATGATGATGACTGATCATCAAAAACAACTAATAAATATATTTTGTCGAACTTGTAGACATCCTAGGTTCTTAAAAAGCATCTAGCAAAGCTGAATTTGGAAACTAGGAAATCTAAATACTACATTAAAAATAACTTCATATATAAAAATAAAATATATTTTGTCGAACCTATCGTTGTAAGTAGCTTGTAAAAAGTGAACTATTTCCTGTCACATAGGAGTGCCTAATTTCCAACTACCACTTGGGTGTCGCGTACGAGTTTTAACTACTTTACAATATATTTTTCATACTGTAATCTATTAAAAAGCCACGGTCTATGCCGGGATTCGAACCCAGAACCGCTAGCGTGGCAAATAAGTCGGGACACTTGTAACCAGTTGTTGCTAACGCGACCTGGCCTTAATTATTTGAAGTCTAAATACTTGTTATCCGATCAACCAGCCTTTAATACGATGTTGATTGGGATTCGGGTTGTGGTCTTCAAACATACAATGTTTTTATTTCAACGCCCAAGCTTTCGACAAGTTGTATTGCCTTCTTCAGGGGATCTACAGAGACATATAATCATTTAAATAGTTATAAATTACTGTAAATTACTGTAATTCTAGAAAAAGACAAGGTCTCTCCCCAAAGATCGTAACAATACTTGCATACATATTTATTTATTTATTATAACAGGCTGTGATAACATAGAATTACCAATGTACTAGAAATTAAGATCTTGTTTTTAAAAATTGTGGACAATGATTGTTATCAGTAGGTGATAGTGTGGGGAACCTTCCACCTGATAACGTGATAAACACAATTTTCTCGTCAAACGCCTGTGATATTTATGTACGTAAAGAATACTAATTGTTAAGTAATTGTTACTATGTTTTCTTATATTTTGACCTCAACAGTTAATCTTATGATTCTTCCTTCTCGAAGGTGGGATAATAGGTCATCTCAAAAAACCACAACCAGTTTTTATCCACAACGTTTCGGATTTATTTGAATCCTTCCTCAGGTGAGTTAACGCAATGGTTAATTATCTCCCATGATTAGAGTATCGATGTTTTCTTATATTTTGACCTCAACAGTTAATCTTATAATTCTTCCTTCTTGAAGGTGGGATAATAAGTCATCTCAAAAAACCACAACCAGTTATAAATTACTGTAAATTACAATAATTGTACTTACAGATACAAAGTCATAACATAAACACATTACACATTTCACGATATGTATATATACAAACTATATACATATATAATACATAAATAAATAAAAACCTCTTCTTAATAGCCTCTTACATATATATGCATTTTTTTAAACAGTAACAATTACTTAACAATTAATATTCTTTAGGTACGTAAATATCACAGGTATTTGACTAAAAAAGTTGTGTTTATCACGTTATGAGGTGGGAGGTTCCCCACACTATCACCTACTGATAACAATCATTTTCCACAATTTTTAAAACAAGATGTTAATTTCTAGTACATCGGTGATTCTATGTTATCACAGCCTGTTATAATAAATAAATAAATATGTATGCAAGTATTGTTACGATCTTTGGGGAGAGACCTTGTCTTTTTCCAAAATCCCACTGTATATCACACTCAAATTATTCAAATCTGTTTTTAAATTACATGCCATGTTATCCTGATGAATGAATATCATTTCTCTCAAAAGTCTACGACCTATATTTTGTTCTGAAGCCACAATTTTGACTCCATCGAAGTCAAAATTATGTTTAGTAGCATGTGTATGTTTGGATAGTGCTGTTCCCGGCCTTTCTTCATCACTGCAATCATACTTATGTTGCCGGACACGATCCGATAAATATTGTTTCGTTTGGCCGTAATACACAGTGGGACATTGTGTACATTTGATGCGATACACTACATTAGATTTTTGTAATAGAGGTTCTTTACTTTTAAGTTTTGTGTAAAAATTCTTGCCCACTTTATTATTAAATTGGTAAACAATTTTGACATTATGTATTTTTTCTTTCAACAGTTTTTTTAACTTACTTGATGATCCAGCTACATATGTAACTGGTTGATAAAGTTTTTGCTCAACAGGTACATTCTCATTCCTTGTTGCTCTTGTCCTGTTTTCCATTAATCTATTTATTAATGATCTTGGGTAACCGTTATCTATTAACATAGAGCGCACTTTTTTCCTGTTCACTGTGGAACCGATCATCGCTCAATTTCAGAGCCCTATCAATGAGGTTAAAAACTATGTTAACTTTCATTTGGAAAGAATGGATGGATGAGAAATGTAGCATCCTGTCCGAGCTGGTTGGTTTCAAATACCAGTTAGTTATCAATTTACCATTATCTCTAATGACAACTAAGTCAAGAAAAGGAAGTTTCCCATCTATCTCAGTTTCTTGTGTAAATTGTAGTGACTGATGGAAAGAATTGAACGCCTTCAAAGTCTAAATACTACAAACAGATATTCAAGGACCACAAAAAAATAACCTACTCCCAGCTTTTTCAAACATAATTTTGTGTTATGAGCATTTATTTGGGTTAATAATATTAAAGGAAAACTATTAAAATAAATAAAATACCATTTTTATTATTATAATTACACATTTAATTTAAAAATCGTTGCTACTACGCTGATAAATTTTTGTCTATCTTTTATACGAGAGTTAAATCAGACAATGATAATCCGGCTAAACCTCGGTCGTTGGTCTAATTAATCTCCAGGGTCGGACGCTCAGGATTTCTGATTAAACGGGCCTCCAGCGTAGGAGGCGAGGGCATGCATTTTCCTACGGTGTAGACTGGGGGCAACTTGCATTTTCCCTCCGTACATAATTAAACGGGTTCCAGCTAAGAGTATTAAGCCCGTCTCGGGCAAAGCAGTCGGACATTGACAAACGACACAAAGTCCCTCTTGAATAAAATATTATCATCCCAGGGGAGCCTGCGACGTAAATGCAAAACGCTCTACATGCTCTGTATCCCAGCGGGGCTGAAAGACGCATAAATATGAATTATAATACAATTGCATGGACCGGAAACTGGGCAAATGGGACTATCGGTCCTCAAACCAAATTTTTGCGTTTTACCTTTAATTAAATATTCATATATTCTATTTATCTACCTGCACGCTAATAAGTAATTTCGGTTTTAAAATTATTTACAAGGGTTGATTACGCAACAGTAAACTCTCCACCATTTCCTTTGTTCAAGGGCCGGTCTATGAAACATTTATTTTACTACTGACTCATTAACATACACTTACTAATGGAAACTACCGAAATAATACATGTTCTAACATTTTTTCATTATATTATTAAAACCTAGTACATTAACTGGCAAGATGGATCGTACTTAGGATTCAAATTGAAAAATATATTTTAAGTTATGCTGTAATAATAAATAATAAAATTTCATCTTAAAACCACTTTTTGCTGGATCCCTCATGTTGTAGGGTTCGGCATTCAGCCAATAATCATTATGAGCTCGTAGGCAGGGTCTGGAAGATTGTTGTCTCATAAAAACAACCCATTTAGCCGAGTTGTTCCGACGAGTCTTATTCTCATTCTTGAGAAAATACTAGCGGTCCGACCTAAAGCCAGAAACACACTTACCCGATGCTACACCATGCGACGCTACCTGATGCTACCCGACGCAAATCCAAACTCCGATTTTCTATAAGGTTGCATTACCCCCGTGCACATCTACCCGATGCTATGCCACGCTGACCTACCCGACGCTTTGCAATCCCACTGCCCAGATTTTCGTCGGGTCGCATCGAGTACAGTCGAATACAAAAGAACCGGACACTTATATTTTTATTCAAACTACATGTATTATTGTCGTTGTATTAATTACAACATACTTATTTTAATATAAACCAAATTAACTGTGATTAAAAATTAATTAGTTTTTATTTAAAAAATTAATTTTAATGGTTTGGTAGAAAATTAATCAAAACACCGGAATACGATTTTTTGATATAATGAATTTAACTAACAATTTATTGTACTCGCTTCGGCGGTACATATACTAAAATTGGAACAATTTATTACACGGTTTTGCTCATAAAATTTAATTAACAATTTATTTCATAGTTTTGCTCGTAAAATTACACCATTTTGTAATGTCGGGTAGCATCAGAACAGGACACTCATATTTTTTGTAGTTTATTTCAAACTAAGTACATGTAATTTTGTCGTTATATTAATTACAACATGTTATTTTAATGTAAACCAAATTAAACGAGATCAAAAATGCATAAGTTTTTATAAACATTGTTTAATTATGATGGTTAGGAGTAACTTTATTTAAAACAATTAAGTTTAACAAACAATTTATTAGATGGTTGTGCTCATAAAATTTAACTAACAATTTATTACAAGGTTTTGCTCAAAATAGTGCATTAAGAACAAAAGATGCGTTGCGATTGTGATAGTGATTATTGTGATAAACGCTGTGGACTGTACGCGATGTGCTTGCGTCGGATAGATGTGCACACCCCACCAAAACGTGGCAAGGCGTCGGGTAGCATCGGGTAGTGTCGCATGGCGTAGCATCGGGTAAGTGTGTTCCTGGCTTAAACCGCTGCGGCCACCGACGCCCCCTATGTTTATTATTATGCACGACAAAATCAACTGGCGGATTTATAAGTATAAAAACCTAACTTTCACTTGTTCTTTTGTATTATGGATTTAGATTAATATAAGCTCAAATCTGCACGTGTATGTACATATACAAACACGTAGTTGAGTTCTCGCAGTCCGCAGACAATTTCAGTTTGTGGAATTTACAATAAATTACCGACAGTCCGTGAAAATCACCTACCCCGGGTTTTGGCCGTCTGGGGGCAGACCTTGGTCTTGTCCGTCCAGCCATCGAGGTGGGCTCCCATGGTATCAACAGCTAGGTCATTTCAGTACCCAATCTGCAGCAAGCAGCAGATCCCAGAACCATATCCATTCCCACTCTCACGCTTTCTTAAATAATTTTTTTTCTATATACTTACCATTCGCTCAATTAGGATGGTGGAGGATTCAGTATTCCTCTATCATCTTATACACCTATAACTAACCTACTTGAGGCTCGATGGGGATATTTCGCCATCGGTCCTCTTACAGTGGACATACACGCCAATAAACATATTCATGTTCTTGCACACATTTGGTCAAATATAGAGAGATTATAAAAGAGACCGAAAGTTAGGATGTTCGACTCGGATTTGCCACGCTAGCGGTCCTGGGTTCGAATCTCCGCATAGTCCATGGATTTTCAATTGAAAATATTATAAAAAGTGCATTATGTTAAGAAATGAATTACTTTAATTTTTATACGTCACGTTTTATTTAAGTTTTTTGTGTACTAATTTCTCCTGTTACGATTAGAGTAAGCCCAAATTTGCTTGTGCTATTTCAACACGATTTAGGAGTAAATTCTGTAACAAAATGCGTTCTGTATTGATTAAGCTGGGAAGTTTGAGGTCAGAGCGTTTCTAAGTTATTTACCAGTTGATCCTGAAAATTATGAGTGTTACTCCTGTGAGCATCTCCAGCATTATACACGTCAAGTTGACGAGATTTAAAAGGTTTTACAATTGAATGTTTCTTTAAAGGAAGAATTCCCCAATCAACAATTATTTATCTTTTCTTTGTTGGCCGTTTTCTAGTGTGAATATATGATTATATTTAAAAAAAGAAATTCACATGGGTGAGTCCTAGAATCTGTGAATAAATAATTCATCGTATTAAGAATGAAACTGAGACTATTCTGGAGGTATAAGCTAGTTTAATAGTGAAACAGTGAGTGTGAAATTGTGTATTTGTTATTCCTCTGTCGGTGTTTCCACAGGGAAGTGGCATTATTATATTATTCGAAAATCGTGAGATGCGGTCAGGTGTGACGTAGGTTTCAGAAAAACATTTTCTTTATCGTGGGCACTCTTAACACTACAAGAATGGCACAATTACGCAGAAAACAAACACTTTGAGCACTGAAGATGATCTCTAGAAAGATCGAAACGTTGGCACGATAAAGAAAATGTTTTTCTAAAACCTCGTCACACCAGACCGCATCTCACGATTTCCGAATAATCATGGACTAACGGTCACTAATCACTACACATTATATTATTATATGAGAGGAAAGAATTGAACTGAAAACATAGAAATCAGGATAAATATACATGCAGGCCGCAGGATAGCTTAAGAAAGAAAGTGTTGAAAAAACAATGAATTAAATTTAAAATGATTATGATGATGATTTTAAAATGATTTTTTTTTTAATGTAAAATTTTTAAAATGATTTTCGCCGTAGTTGTTTCTAGTTCTTAGCTGGTTTTTTTCTCCGTTTTTAACGCGGTTAACCGAAGGGAGAGCGTTATCCTTTTCCGCGAGTGGCAGGAGTGAAATTTATGTTGGTCGTAATGGATTTCTTTTCCCGTGTTAATCAGGTAAGAACCGGCATAACACGGCAGTTGTGCGTGACCGCCCATCCCCCGGTGTCTTCATACATCAGGATTTGTCCTTCTGGAAACCAGCCACTTTCACGTCATACTTACACAAATTAAATCGTAAAACACCTATAATAATGATAAATCCTCTAAAATAATTTAATTACGAAAAAACTAACGGTCTTTATTTTAAATGTCTCATTGTGTAACTTTCAGCGTAATCCGTTTAGCTTATTTGTAATATTTTTGGAAATAAGAAAAAATATTCTTAATAGAAAGTTAAAGATTTTTTTATTAATCAATAAAATCCGTTTCATTAGATTTTTCTATTTATATCTTACATTCTCGAATTTCAAAGTTTATAATATAGTTAAGTGGGGGGCGTCGGTGGCCTCAACGGTTTTGGCGTTGACACGGCACTCATCTCTGTAAGGTAAAGGTCTCGGGTTCGAATCCAGCGGCCCTGCATTCGAACCCGACATACTTACAAATGGGCTTTTTTTCAAAAACACCGGCACCCTGAGGATTTATATAACCTCTGCTGTCGCGAACCGTCGTAAAAAAAAAATGTATGTTCGGAAAGAACAAGACAACAAGACAAAAAAGAGCATGATTACAAGACTTTCATGAACAATTTAGCAGCAGGTTCGTATCAGGCATAATTCAGGTTAAATCATTATTAATATATATTAACATATTTATTATTACATTATTAATATACTTTTATTACCACATAAAAACACCTGCTTAAATAGGAGAATAAAAGTGTAAATGCTTCTATCCGAGTTAATAAGTATAAGTGGGGAGTCGGTGGCCGCAACGGTTTAGGCGTTGACACGGCGCTCATCACTGTAAGGTAAAGGTCCCGGGTTCGAATCTAGCGGCCCTGCATTCGAACCCGACATACTTACAAATGTTTTTTTTTTCGTTTCAAAAACACCGGCTCCTTGAGGGTTTATACGGCCTCTGCTGTTGCGAACCCTCGTTAAAAAAAATGTTTACATGAAAATCTAAGCTTGAGTATGTGTAAAGTGAAAGATATACTTAGTATAGTATGTACACCAACTAAGAGTAAATGTAATGTTTGAGTAAAGTCATGTAAGTGTAACAGTAGAAGCATGAGTGTAAGTGTAAAGGCAAAGTTGTGTTTGTTAAGTATATAAACTGAGTGTAAGTTTATAATTGTGAGTTAAGCGTATGTAAATATAAGTGAAGACATATCTATTTTTTAAGTGTTTGGCTATAAGCGTGATTCGAGTGCAAATGTGAGTGAAATGACTCAGTGTAAAAGTGTAGACTTGGGCGCATTATTTTAAAGTTTACGTCTAAACAAAAATCAAACGTGAAAGGGCTTGTGGGGAAAAGTGGACAAGCGAGTTTAAAAGTGTAGATGTAGATATAATTTCAGGGTATAGTATACTGCGCCCTTTGAGAACTATTGTATCCCCCGTGCTCTGCCTGAAGCACATCGGTGAGGCCTATTTCATCAAGAAACTTGGTAATAGGCCCGGTTACAGTGGTTGAAGCTCTTCTATGTTCACATTTTACATCCGAAAACATTTCCTCCTGCGGGCTAGCGTAGCTCCGCAGTTTGTTATAGATATGTTGGTGTCTCTTCTGCCTCTTTGCAGAATCTGCATGTGCCAGTTTGGATTATTCCCATCTTCTTTAAGTGTCCGTTTAACTTACAGTGTCCTGTTAGGAATCCTATTAGGATTCGCTGTTTATTCCTGCTTCCTTTGACACATTCTGTTATTTCTTTTATTCCGAAATTGGTTGTCTGTGTCCAATGAGGGAATTCCATAGTTCCCTCATTTTGTTTTTGTCCTTCGGTCTGAGATACTCGTTAATAGTGTGGGTGCCTATGCCACAGAAGAGTTCAGGTCCTGCTAGCGGTGTAGCAGCTCCTTGCCTTGCAAGGTTGTCCGCTTTCTCGTTGCCTTCTACTCCCATGTGTCCTGGGACCCAGCAGAGGCTGACTTTGTTCTGCCTACCTAATATGTTTAGTTTGGCTTTGCAGTTCAGCACGATCCTTGAACTAATGATATGTGAGCTTAGTGCTTTGATGGCTGCTTGGTTACCTGACATGATTATACCCTTTCCTCAGGTTGAGTTGGGTACATCTTTCGATTGCATGAATCTCAGCTTGGAAGATACTGGGGATACTCCCATGGGTTCTGAGTATTCCAGGTCCAAATACTTCTGTTTAAAAGTGTAAGTACGATGGCAAATGTGAAATTGCAAGTGTTTAAGGTGTAGTAATTGTTCGATCAATGTCACATAAAACTTGATGAATGGACTGATTACACCTTAATAATGTAATTGACTTATTTTATCCTACAAATTATGAAATATTTTGTTCTTATTTTTCAAATCCTCACTTTATATTACGTTTTTTTACGTTACAAAGATTAGAATAATTATTATATTATAGCTATTAATATTTAATATAATTATGTTATCAGATTAAGGATCATCTGCTTTATTGAATTTCGTCTATCGTTTATAATATTCTTCTGTGAAGACCTGTTTTACGTTTCAGGCTCTTGTAATATTGGGTTTTTAGAAGATACTAGATTTATTACAAGAAAAAATTGTCAATAGGGCTTCAATTTGCAAGCACGGCCTGACCTAAAAGCTCTTTCAAAAAAAGGGAAAAAAGTATCGGAAGCCCTTTGAAAAGAGACTATTGAAAAGTTGCAAGCCGCCGTTCTTGTGGATCCTCGTCTCTTTTTCCCCCCATTCTACTCAAAGGGCCTCGCATTGTTAGCAAGTAGATTAGACACCTCGCGGCTTTCACATTTATCACACTTCGCCCTTCGGAAAAATCGGGGAAAATCTTTTGGAATGAAACCCTTTTGGTTTGCAGTAAGCAATCATTATTGATGAAATTGTGATGGGTTTTTTTTGTTAAACATATTTTGTAGAAATAGAGCAAGTAGCTTAGCTGACCCTTTCTTATATTTCTAAAGAAAGGATTTAGGTTTAAAGTGCATTTTAAACTTTTATTGCAAACAATCGGTCAACGTAGATTAGTTAATGGTTAATACCATTTATTAGTTTATTATTATTGTGTTAAGTCCGTAAGCTGAATGAATGCAATCAATAATTCACTAGTTGTCGTGGTCCGCTTGACCAGTTAATTTCTCATTCAATTAATTATTAATTAGAAGAGAGTTTGCTTTTTAATTAATTTCTCGGCGTGAATCAGAAAAAATCCTGGTGCAACCGGGGGAATTGAACTACGACCCCGAATGTGACAAATTGCTAGGTTGATGTCCTGTTTATTTTAACTCGAATTATTATTTCAACATATTTTAATCTTTAATTTTTATAATCGCAGGAGGGTTTAATACTTAATTCATTATTGGTGTTTTGTTTTTAATTAATTTACCAGAAGTCGGGAATCGGAAAAACTAAGCACAACCTTGGAATCAAACCTATGACCTCGGCTGAGACAAATCGAGATGCTGGTGTCCTCATTAATTATTATTATTTTTCAATTAATTAAGGTTTTTAGTTGAAATAAAAAAGTCAGTGTCACGAGCGGGATTCGAACCCACGACCTTCGGCTAGATACGCCGCTGCTCTACCACTTGTGCTATCGTGACTTCGATCCACTCGGACACTAACTAAAAAGGAGGGAAAATTCAAAAGGTGGGGTTGAGATGGGAAGTTAGTGTCCGAGTGGATCGAGGTCACGATAGCTCAAATGGTAGAGCAGCGGCGTATCTAGCCGAAGGTCGTGGGTTCGAATCCCGCTCGTGACACTGACTTTTTTATCTCAACTAAAAACCTTACTTAATTGACAAGCAATAATTAATATTTTATTTTGTCGCAAAATGTTCGGACTTTTGGTCTTTGTACCTGAGAAATTTTGATGCTTCACGGTTATCTTCCGAAAAGAACTTTCGATGTTATTATTTTCATTACTGACTTTTTTTTATCTTTTTATAATAAAGTTTTTGATTGAAAATATTCGCTCGAAATTCAAATAAAGAATGCAAGGAATGTGTTTTTAAGAATTCTTGAATAATTTAAAGAAATAAATATTAAAAGTGTTGTAAGTGTAAATGTTAATGAAAAAGAAAAAGTGTAAAAATGTATAAAATTAATGTATTAAATATTAATTCAGTATGAAAACTGAAGATAAAAACTTTTAGTAAGTGTGTTAAGCGTACGTGTAATACTTTTAAGTGTGACTTACAAGAAAATGTGAATGAAAAGATGTAAGTGTTTGCTGAAGCGAAGTGTAAGTGTAAATATGAAAAGTGTAGAGATTAGCGACCGTTAATCGATAGTAATTCAGATATCGTGAGATGCGGTCGGGTGTGATGTAGGTTTCAGAAAAACATTTTCTTTATCGTGCCAACGTTTCGATCTTTTATTGAGATCATCTTCAGGGCTCAAAGTGTTTTTCTTCTGTGTAATTGTGCCATTCTTGCGTGTCGTTTTGAGAGTGGGCACTACGTTTCGATCTTTATTGAGATCATCTTCAGGGCCTGGCACTCTCAACACGACACGCAAGGATGGCACAATTACACAGAAGAAAAACTCTTTGAGCCCTGAAGATGATCTCAATAAAAGATCGAAACGTTGGCACGATAAAGAAAATGTTTTTCTGAAACCTACATCACACCCGACCGCATCTCACGATATCTGAATTACTAAATATGAAAAGGTTTGTTAGTTATACCAAGAAAGTGTAAAATCTTAAATATGAGTGAAAACGTGTACGTGTAAGTGTAAAATCTATATCTGTGAGTATGTGTAAAGAGTAAGTTTTAGATTTGTATACAAATTGTAAGTGTAAAATTTTATATTTGAGTGAAAACGAGTATGTCTTAATGTAAAAGTATCACCTCATATCTAAACGGTACGTTTTATTAAAGTGAACAAACCATAATTGTAAAATATTAAGTCTGAGTGTAAGTGTAAATGTAAAAGTCGAAACAGAGTCTATGTTAACTATGGTAAGTGCATGTGTAAAGTGTAAGTTTTAATTAATTATACAAATTGTAAGTATATAGTATAAATATCTTAAATTTGAATGAAAACTTGTACTTGTACGTGTAAAAGCAGAAGCACGAGTATGTGTAAGTGTATGAGTAAAAGTGATAGTTTTAGTTATTATATACCAACTAAGTTTGATTGTAAAAGTGTAAGTTGGAGTAAAGTGTTAATGTAAAGATGAAAAGATTTGTTAAGTACACAAATGGAAAGTGGAAAATTTAAAGTTTGAGTGAAACATATATGAGTGAGTAAGAAAGCAAATGTATAAAATGGCCAGTTTAAATTTTTCTTCTTTGCTTTTTCAATCCAGCCGACAAAAAGAAAACTTCGAAGTTATTTTTTTCACTGTTTATTATTTTAATTGCCCTTTTAGCTTCCATAAAAAAATAATCACTTGTTATACCAGAGAAGAATGTCATTATACGAATGGCTCAGATAATTCCAGCGAGGAGAAGGTTTTCCTTATTTAATTTTGTTTTATGAAACCGCCCTCGCGGAGTTTTAACGACATAATTAAATTTTTTATTAACATGACTGCAATACGACCAATTAAGAGAAGAGTTTATTTAAAAGAACGGCGAGTAATGTAAAAGATTACGCTTTCATAAAGTTCAAGAAAGATACAGTTTATTATAAGGCGTTAAAAAAACAATAACTTAATGATTTACCACGAAATGGGTCCCGATGGTCAGTCAGTGAATTAGGAACTATATTCAAGAATAGGTTGAGAAGGCCGAAATGCAACCAGGTTCGGTAAACCGCAGAAAATGTTCTCCAGCATCCATTTCACGTCAGACCGCCTCAAAAATTAATTAAACTGGAGTAGGGACTTCATCGAGTGTCGACCTCGCCCCTTCGGATTACCGCACGTTCCGGCCCATCGCTCACGTTTTTCCGGGACGTACAACCTAGGAATAAGTAAAATAAAATTGCCAACAATTTAAATAAATTTTCGATGAAATCGTAAATGATATTTTCAGATAAATTCTCCGATTTCACAACTGAATGCATAATTAAAACTTGTAGTTATTATACACTGCACAAAAGAACAAAACAAAAAACGATCAAGTGGTTTTGCACGAAAAAAATTGCCAACTTTGAAAATGCATACTTTCTCAGCCTTTTAAGTTACAGACCTACTCTAGGCCTCATTTTTTTTAAAGAAAATTTTAGCTGATCAAGATGGCTTTTTAAATGTTTTCCTAGCTTCAGTCATTTATCAGAAAATTCACAAATTCGGGAACATGTCAATTTTTGAACTTTTTACGAAAACTTCAAATTGAGCTGTGAAGCCGGTAAACCAAGCTGGGGCCCTCTAGCAATCAATAATTTTTTTTAATAAGCTTCAATTGGTCACTTTCCACATTGCCCGATTTCTCGAACGTTTTAGTTATTCGTGATTTTTGGGAAAAAAACCTGGAATTTAAGTGCTTATGCAGAAATTAAGCACTTTTTACTAAAATTTACAATTCAGCTGAGGAGCCTGGAAATCGTCCTTGGAGCAGGGTCCTTTGTTAATCTATAGGCTTTCAATTGGTCGACTTCCGCTTTGCCCGATTTCTCAAACGTTTTTGATTATTCGTGATTTTTGGGCAAAAATATCGTTTTTTTGTGAGTCTTTTATGCAGGTAAATTCCCAAATAGTGAACGACATAGGTTATTGGGAAACATAGTAAATTGGGATGAGATGGCGAAGGATGAAAGTCATTTTCTGAGATTTCGTTTCGTTGAGTCTGATTTCTTGAACCATTCTTTCTACCCTAAGAACCCTTGAGGTTTCTGAAGGCTATTATTTGGTTTTGCCCAAGATATGTACGGTATCGGAACACCCGCTTTGGCATAGTGAAAAGGGGAGAAAGATAGGACATATAGGATTTTAGGCTGAGGCTGGAAGTGGATGGAAGGATTCGTTTGATGATGATGATTTTGCAGATCAAGCCCGGGTGCCACACTCGATCAAGCCTCACGTCTAGAAAAGCACCTTTTTAAGCACATTGTCCCCAAGCAGAATTCTACTACTTGAATAGTTAAGTAGTTTCACCTCAACCCGAATCAATGGATGGGAAGACACCTATTCTTCCGAGGATGGGATGTATTTTATGAGGTGTATTTCAATGATTTTGCCAAGGTATTGGGCGATATGACCTAAAGCGATGTTGAGGTTATCATTGGTTGTACCGTTAGAGGTTATGTTGCTAGAATATTTTTAAATGGTGTGTAAACAGTCGCAAAAGAGTTTGTTTGAATAAAATGATGTATTGTTTTAAAGAACTGAGGGGGACCGCGTTGTCCGATTCGTATTAACCACGGTTATGGTCCTGTGTTCGAATCCCGGCATAGCCTTTGGTTTTTTAATTGATTATAGTATAAAAAATGTATTTATGTATTGTAAAGTACTCCTGCGCGACACCCAACCTTAATCCTGTACGAATGCGAGGAATACTTTATTTTTTACTTTATTGTAAAGAAATAATCGGTTGATAATTAAAGAAATTGCTAATTAACTTGTGGAAAACGTGTAACATTATAAATATTTAAATTAAATTTCACTTAGTATCGCACAAACATCACTTACTCATCATGACACATTTGCCCTCTTATTTATTACGTCATAAACAATATAAAATTAATTACAGGAACGCCCGAGGGAGAAAGAGCAGAAATATCAAAAGCAAAAAGACAAAAAAGTAAATATCTCAACGGGATGTTTGTCATAAAGGGAAAAACCATTTATATACATCAGAGGGGGTAATTAATTAATTACAAAAAAAGGGAAATGTAAAAGAGAGAAGTGTGAGCTTTGTTTTCTTCTTTTTTTTGTTTAAAATAACTCTTCGGTCCTGGGGAGAAAAAGAGAAAGACAATAATTTAAAAAATGTACCAACGTTTGTTTATATATTTTTAATTTTACCAAAATAAAATGGGAATAACAAAGAAATATGATTGGTTTGTAACAATATTGATTTGATCGAAGAATATCTTGTAGATTACAGTGATATTTCAAACAAATATTTCCAGTAAAATAATAGAAATAGACAGTATTTCAATTTGACATAATTTGAGTGGAAATTGCCTAACCTGAGCCTGAAGAACCGAGATAGCACTTAACAACTGTTTTCGCATCCGACCCTGGAAGTCTGAGGGAAACATCAAAACCTTGAGGGAAATGTTCCAAGTCCCTTTTATTTTATCCAGCGGCAATAAGAAGTGAAGGGATGAGTTAAAGGGGGGAGAAGGGAAGGTGTAATTCGGAAAGGTGTTTTGTAGGACATCTGAAAGGAGTCCATTAATAACCCAGTCGCCAAGGGAAGCGTGCTACATATATCCGTATATATACGCGTCACAAAACCGTTTAAACATATTTCTTCGATATGTATTTTTTCCTCTTCACCGGCATCGAGTTTCCTTTTCAAATTGGCCTGTTGAGAGGGTGCGCGTGATAATACACACAGGAAGCTTCTTATCAACTAAAAACTGTCTTTAGATTTTCATCGATGTCAGCCAACGAACCAAACGTAACATTTATATAATTTTTACATGATTGGCTAGGATTGTAAATTTTTCACATCGTGTTGTTTTTTCGGTAGCTGGCAACTTTTTTGTCTTTACCAGACCACATCTGAGAAAAAGTTCTGAAGAATATGTTAAGCAGTTTTCAATAAGTCCTAATACAGTCGGGTTTTTGTCAGATGGGAAATCGAGAACTGGTGGAGAATGTCAAGGAGAAAACTTTGCGCAACTTGCAGATAAAGCGAGAACAGGTGGAACCGATTATATCTTTAGTAATTTGTCAATCCAATACGGTTCGTTCGAAATATATTTTTCTTACGACGCATCAATGTTGATCGTCTAATCAAAAATAGTTTTAATTTTTTCCAATAATTTTGATGCAATTTGAAACACCTTTCGTGCTATGAAACTAGGTCGAGGCTGCATTTAAGGCATGATCCGGCCATGCAACACCCTCTCTGTATTCTTTTTTATTTTTATTTTTACGCATGTATTTTCATTTACAATGTTTATTTAGAAAAAGAAAAGCTGATAGATTAAGTATTAGTGAGGTTGTGTCTTGCGAGATACAACGAGAATAGGCGGACCGCACATTATTCCTATTATTGTAGGATTTGGATTTTCAATTCAGTACCGTTGTTTCATCACAACTTATTTTAATATTTGCCCACAATATTAGCTGTCTGATAAAAAATGTTTTTTTTTTTTTTTTAATTCAGTAGCACTGAACACCTGTCATCCTATAAAACCAGGTCGTGTTGGACCTTGACTCCAAATTTAAGGCACTATCCGCCATGCAAAACCCTCACTATTTTTTTAAATTTTTGCACCTGTATTTTCATTTTGGCTAAAAGCGGCTTATTGTCGAAAAAAGAAAAGAAGACGTATTAGATATTAATGATGTAGAGTAAATCTTTTTTGCGAGATACAACGAGAATAGGCGGACCGCACATTATTCCTATTATTGTAGGATTTGGGTTTTCAATTCAGTACCGTTGTTTCATCAAAACTTATTTTAATATTTGCCCACAATATTAGCTGTCTGATAAAATTTTTTTTTTTTTTTTTTTTTTTTTAATTCAGTAGCACTTTGAACGCCTGTCATCCTATAAAACTAGTTCGTGTTGGACCGAGACTCCAAATTTAAGGCACTTTCTGCCATGCAAAACCCTCACTATTTTTTTTAATTTTTGCTCCTGTATTTTCATTTGTGCTATGTTTATTTGGAAAAAAGAAAAGAAGACATATTAGATATTAGTGATGTAGAGTAAATCTTTCTTGCGAGATACATATAGAATAGGCGAATCAGATATTATTCTTACTATTGCAAGATTTGATGTTTTAATTCAGTACCATTGTTTCTTCACAAGATATTTGAATGATTATTCAGAAATCGTGAGATGAGTGTGATGTAGGTTTCAGAAAAACATTTTCTTTATCGTGCCAACGTTTCGACCTTTATTCAGATCATCTTCAGTGCCTGGGATTTAAAACATTGTTTAAATTTAACAAATTCATGTAGGATGTGGAGAAAAGTGAATTTATACAATGCAAAAAAATATAGATTGAAAATTGTGTTAATTTTTAGTTTAGTAGCACTTTGAAACATCTGACATCCTATAAAACTAGATGAAAGTTATACCTAGACTCTATAAATTTATTTCATGATCTGCCATGCTGAAACATCTTATATATTTTATTTTTCGTTTTTTTTTTAACCAAATTTGGCATGGTTTATCATCGGTGTGTTTCTACTGAGAGATTTTCAACACTTTAAAGATTTGTAAGCGTTGAAAAGCGCCCAGCGGGGAAAAATCCCCCACAGACCGGGCAGTACATCATCCCCCTTGCGCTATCATGAAAATAATAATTCAACAACAAATTTCCTAACCCGTGGCATTCTCCGGAAGCACTCGAAACGGAATTAGCTTTTAACGAGAAGCTTACTCCGGTGAGGGAAAAAAACTAAAACAAATTCGAGCCGGCTCTCGGTTCTTCCCCTTTGCTAATTATTTGTGTGTAATTAAGAAGAGGCGTTAAGTATCTCCTTCAAAGACATTAACTGAAATTAAGTTTACATTCATATTTCATGAAAGAGATATGGAAGGCCGGAGGCTGAATTTACTTCAGAGGAGCTTGTAATCACGCCCCACCGAGGAAAGCTGACTCACAAATTAGAAATAATTGCCCCAATTTTTTACCTCTCACAAACAAAAACGTTTAAGAAGAAATTATGCGTCTTACAGGGTGGGATTTGAAAACGATATTTATAACCTTGTGAAATAAATTGTACGTCTACTAGCGTTATAACATAAAATAAGGTGAAAACAAATTCTTCTTTCTGTTATACTCTTATTACATTGTTTTTATAAAACGATCAATATTAATATCTTTTAATATATACACTTTCCCATATTTCTGAAGTAATCTCATGATCCACCTGCCGATAGCTTTTAACCCTTCCCCTAGAAATATCTCTGCAATGCAGTTTTGTACTTCCATTTTTTTATTATATGTTTATAATTTCTTGGTTATTTTTATAATAATCTTCAACTTTCAATTTGAAAAAATAAGCTACACTTACTAAACAGGCTTATAATGTCCCAAAAAACATGTATAGGAGCGTCGGTGGCCGGCAACGTTTTAGGCGTTGACAAGGCGCTCATCACTGTAAGGTAAAGGTCCCGGGTTCGAATCCAGCCGTCCTGCATTCGAACCCGACATATAAATGGCCTTTTTTTTCAAAAACACCGGCACCCCGAGGGTTGATATGGCCCCTGCTGGTCCGAACCCTCGTAAAAAAATTGTCTAATTTTTTATTATACTATTAGTTCCCAAGAAGTAATGAATTTTCTTTTAATTTGTATTCTTTTTCATATTTTCTTTTCTTTTTCATTCACACTCCCGCATTTACTCATTGGATTTCTTTTGTCTCTTCTAATTTTTACCGTTTTTCTTTCTTTTATCTCTTACAATTTATAATACATCTATGATTATAAATTTTATTATGCAGTAAATTCAGTAGACCACTACTAGCCATGCTTGTTTACTTTGTAACATTCTAACAAATAATTATTTCATTATTATATTGATTTTTTACAAAGTATTTTTTTTTTATTATTCTTATAAATGGGCTTTTTTCAAAAACATCGGCATTCCGAGGGTTCACATAACCTCGTAGATAAAATACCCCCCCCCCCAAAAAAAAAAAAAAAAAAAAAAAAAAAAGAGCATGATTACAAGACTTTCATGGACAATTTAGTTGCAGGTTCTTATCTGGCATAGTTCAGGTTATATCATTATTAATCTTTGGGCCGGGTAAGCCGTTATAAATTGGTTAGAAATATTTATTATTAACCTTATCCCATCAAGTTATTAGCCCAGCAATCCCTTCTTAAGAAGTTTTGGTCGCGAGAGTTCAAAAATAAATTCAGCTCATTTTCCAGCATTTGGCGATTATCGAACTTGATAATCCATTGCTATGAATGGTGAAAGTGAGATGGGGTCAGGACTGGAGAGTAAGGAGGGTGTGTTAGGACTTCCCAACCAAATTTCATTACCATCAACTCTTTTGTCGTTGTCCTGGTTAAAAACTACTTTTTCGTTCACAACAGCAGGCTGTTTCTATACTAGTGCGGCCAGTACTCGTTGCAGCCGAGTGGATTTCTGCGGAGATGGTTTGGCCACGTGGTGTCCTTAGTGCATAATGCCTGCCGTACTCTACCAAACACAGAACATCACCTTTTATCGGTGATTTTTTTTTAAAAGACTCTAATCCTGATCCTCATTTCCCTATGCTGCCTAAATATGTGCCTTGCCGTACCGTATAATCCATTACAGTTCGTGGCCCGATTGACCAATTAACATTTTTCAATTAATTAATATTTATGAAAGGTATTGGTTAAGATACAAAAGTCAGTGTCACGAGCGGGATTCGAACTTACGACCTTCGGCTAAATTCGCCGCTACTCTACCACTTGAGCTATCGTGACTTCGATCCGCTCCGACACAAACTTCTGTATGATTTTTCGCCGCGTGTTACAATGCGGTCAAAAATGTTTAGATGCTGAAGATCGTAACCGTCGGTCAATTTGTGTGGAACTCATTTGCTCTGCTTCCACGTCTTCCTAAGTCAATGTTCCTAAGTCATCGCTTAAGTTGAAAACTGGAGAAAACATGACATGTTTGACCCAAATCAAGTTTGATAATTTTCCTAACTTCGTCGTCATTCAAGACAGGCCTTCCAGACCGTGGTTCATCTTTAATCCCTAAATTCCGAATAGCACACTTTTTGTATCACTTTTGAGTATCAATTTTACGAGCTTTCTCGACCGCCCTACTACAGTTCGCTTAAATTCATACAAAAGCACCCACGAATTATGGGTTTCGAAGCTACAAGAAAGTTAATATTTTAAAATTTACAGTGAACTGTTTAAGACATTTTTTTCTTTATGAACAGACGCATTATCCTTTTGATATTATGCGATATAAACCCATAATCCTCCTATGTAAATAGAAATTATTATTAACGGAATTAAAACAATAATAAATGAAAAACCTACTTTTCTGCTTACCTGGTATTATATTGAAGTCTTTTAGATGTTTTTCTATTGTTTCACATTCCTGCCAACAGAATGAGAAATTAAGATAAATTTATATAATTGCCGTCTTTCTGATTTGCAATCAGTTTACTTTTAACGTTTTTGTTGTTTATTTATAATATTTATTTGTCAAAAACAGCATATTCACAAAAGTTTTATTCTTTGATCTTGCAATCAGCTTTTACAGACAATCCATTTGGGAAATTATTAGCAGGAGAGTTGTAATTACAAAAAATAAAAAAAAGGATATTGAAACAGGTTACGGCTTGTCTCCAGAGGTCTGGAGTTTAATCGCCGATTGATCATGGAAAGTTCAAACCCCGGGATAATTCAAGCACTTTCAAAATCATGAGCACGGCTCCTGCCTGGAAATGAAAATCAATGACATTTCAATTACTTAAATGTCAACATGAAAAGTAATACGCTCGGGATTTTGATTAGCTCGCGAAATAGCTCTTTATATCTTATATTGGGACAGCAAAATGAGTTTTTTTTTCAATTTTAAATACCTCGTCCCAATAATTTTCCCAAAGCTCCCAATTCAAAAGAATTTATAGTACGTTTAAAACCATGATGGTACTTATTTTAATTAATGAAAGTTTCAAAGCAAGTCTATTTCGGGAAAACTTATGAACCTGCGGAATTGTCTGACTCAATACACTTATAATAAAAACGGATAGCATTTCAATTACGTTAACATTAACTGGGAAAGCAAGTTGGAAAATGTGATATTTGATGACAGCCGGGATTTGAAGGATTCAATTTGGCTCTCGGTAATGGAACGAAGTTTGCCTCGAGTCATTTCCATATCCCTGTGAAAAGACTGGCAATTTCTCTTTTCTGGGGATGGCGCCCGATCTGTTTAATAGCTCTGTTGACTTTTAATAACCCGGCTCAATCTTTAACTAAGGATTTATCGACACAGTGGAAAACGTTAGATTATTCGTCTATATTTTTTTTAATACAGTAGTAAAATTTTACCAGTGTGTCCTGTACATAATTCGTGTAGTACTTTTGCTCTGTCCGCAGCCGAGTGCACTCAAGGATAAACAATAAAACATGTTGATGTAAAACACTGCCCACTTTGCATTGCAAACAGCAATTGCTTCGAGAGGCAATGCTCCATAAGTACCAACAGCTTTGGTCAAAAATATCCGCTAACATATTTTACTTTTTAACAAAACATATATATCTCTATTTGTATAACAGATTTTTTTTTCTATTTATCAACATTGATCAACTATAAAAAGATTGACTTTTATAAAAAGATCTGTGAAAGAAAATACATATTAATTTATTCTTAAGTATGTTTGTTTATCCACTCATTAGCACCATTTATTATTATTATAAAGCATATTTAGAAAAGATAACAAAATATTACTTTTTTTTTACAAAATAACAAAATAATATTTTTAATGGCATGAACTAGTCTGTCAGTTGACCCTTACATATTTACACTTAAATAAAACTGAAATTAACGTACAAATTATAAACTTAACATAAAATTATCTCTGCAATTCAGTGCTTCTATAATATATCTATACAAACTAACCCAATCTTTCCCATTTAAAAGTTTATATACTCACGGAATGTCAAACGACATCTGTGGAACCAAATTAATTTAACGTTTGTTTTCCAAAGTTGCCCAAACTGCCAAGAAATGAAACATCTTCCACCGTTTTTAGTTTACAGATTTAAATATAATAATTGACCTCACGCTCGAAAAACAACTTTGATCAAATTCCAGTTGTCCTCCTTGTATAAGTAATTGTCTCCAAGATCGAAATCCAATTCCTTGTATATTAAATGGTAAGTAGAACATTGCACTTTTCTTAAACATTCTTCTTTTTTAAATTCACTAATTTCGTGGTCCGCTTAACCACTTAATATATTACAATTAATTAAGGTTTTTGGTTGAGATAAAAAAGTCGATGGCACGAGCGGGATTCGAACCCACGATCTTCGATGAGATACGCCGCTGCTCTACCACTTGAGCTATCGTGACCTCGATCCACTCGGACACTAACTTCCCATCTCAACCCCACCTTTTGAGTTTTCCCTCCTTTTTGCCATTTTTCAAATGTCGTGTAATCGGATTAGATTCTCGACGATAAATGTCGAGCAGCGGCATATCTAGCCGAAGATCGTGGGTTCGAATCCCGCTCGTGCCATTGACTTTTTTATCTCAACTAAAAACCTTAATTAATGGTAATATATTAAGTGGTTAAGCGGACCACGAAATTAGTGACTTTAATGAATTTAAATGAAGTATACTTTACTAAAGCTCTCCGTGGCTATTTCATTTGTCGTCGAGAATCCAATCCGATTACACGACATTTGAAAAATGGCAAAAAGGAGGGAAAACTCAAAAGGTNGTGGTAGAGCAGCGGCATATCTAGCCGAAGATCGTGGGTTCGAATCTCGCTCGTGCCATTGACTTTTTTATCTCAACTAAAAACCTTAATTAATTGTAATTCTTCTTTATGATGAGTTTCTACTGCCTGCAATAATTGTACTTCCCAAATTTTGAAATCCTTCGCGTCTGTATAATTTATACGAGAACTACAGTTCAATCCGGAAGACAATACTTCCAATTCTTTAAACCAAAAAAATGTTGTTTTTTTAAATTATCTCCTGCGCAAGGAGGTAGGGAAAACGATCTTGTTTCAGTCCCAAAACTCGCTGTATATAATTTAAATGACTCCTTAACGTATACACAAACAAAGGTCAAAAGCCCCTATCCTTCCACCCTTCCGATCTTCACTCGGCCATTCTCAAGATCCAAAAAGACCTAAACTCCATCAACGAATGGGCCCATAAAAATTCCCCGTCCAAATCCACCGCCATAATTATCGGGTCCAAGCAACTCCTCAATTCCCTCCCCAGCATCCCACCTCTCATGCTAAATAACCATCCCATTCCCTTCTGCTCTTCGGTTAAAAACCTAGGAGTAGTCTTTGACCAAAACCTTTCCTGGCAATCTCACATTTCCCAAATTTCCCGCCATTCCATTGCCTCCCTCAGCCTGTTTCGTCGGGCCTGGCTTCTCTTACATTTCTCCACCCGCAAACTCCTTGTATCTTCCCTTATACTTCCCTTCTTCAATTATAGCTGTTTGGCATACGGTGGTCTCGCGCTCTTGAATCTCTTCTTCGGGAGAACGCGCGNGTAACATTTGTTATTTTTGTTTAATATTCTCGTAATTTTTTCTTCTGTCCTGCCTTAATTGTTTTTTTTTTTTTTACTTTTAGCTTCATAGAAGGAACTTGCTTTATTTAGTTCATGTAAATTATTCTTAGGGGACACCAGTCCCAGAATAAAGTTATTTTTCTTCTTCTTAAAGCCTAATTCCAAATAAAGAAAATAACTCGGTGTATAATTGGGAGCGCTAAACAACTTCTTAATAAAAAAACAAATAAGTTTTTCTACCAATCATTAGCACCATTATTCGTTGGTTCATAGAAACATTAAAGAACATTTCTGTAGGTTCTTCCATTCTTAATTTCGTCCTTTTTCATTATAGCGTGCAGTCGTTAAACTACACATTCATTTCTTGATGAATTTACAAATGACTATCGATTGCTTGGCTGGATTCCTGAGCCTCTTTTCAATCATTATTGTTTTTACAACTTAATTGATTAATATTGTAAGCAACCACTCACACATTTATTCATCCGTTGATTTGCTGTATTTAACAAACTAAATCTGCTATATTTAATAAACAAAATCGATAACGGTCCTGTGTGAAAGTTTACCTGTATTTCCTGTGAAATTATCTAATTTTGCTCTGATAATGACTAAACCAATTCAGTTTAAAGCTTGTCGAACGATTGAAAATAAGTTAGCCGTCGATTTATTATTTTATATAATACATTCCTAATCTGCTGATCCAGTTTTTAAATCGCACAATTACTTTTTCTTTAGCTTGTTTTTTCTTTGATAGAGTTACTTTTTCATCCAGGTATTAAACTATATATTTATTAATTTTATAATATTCTTCGCATTCTTTTTGTTTGTTTCTATTTGCATTAGTACATTGTGTATTCGGTGGTTCATTGAGATATTACAGCTCAGTTCAGTGGTTCTTCCGTTTGTTATGTTCATTTATTAATACGTTCTCGCGTTCATTATACCATTACAATGATTTACTATTTTATTTAGTAGTTCATTTATATTAATAAATTCTTACATTCATTAATACGTACATGCAGCCGTTTATCCTGTCATTGGTCCGTAGTTCGTCCTTTACAACATTCTCGTGTTCGTTAGTTCATGCGGTTGTTAAACCCCACATTGATTTATTCTTTTTTTTTGTAGTTCTTTTATTAATACATTCATGCATTCATTACATAAATATATACATGTAGCCGTTTAACCACTCATTCGTATATTCTTTCGTTTGGTAGTTCATATTTTAAAACATTCTCGCATTCATTAGTTCATGCATTCGTTTAAACAACACTTCATTATTTATTTTTTTCGTTTGGTGATAATTCTGTGATACATTATCGCAGTTGTTAGTTCATTCATTAACACATTCTTGCATTGAATTGTAACGTTTATTGTACCGTTAATCTTAGCCGTTTAACCACACATTTCGTTTATTCTTTCGTTGGATATTTAATACTTTTTACTTTGAAACATTCTCGCATTTATTATTTCATGCAGTCGTTGAACAACATTCATTTATTTTTTATTCTGTTGTTTTCATAAAGAACTATTTAATACGAGAATATATTAATGAATTAAATAAAAAATACAACGAACCGTTGTCGTTAGATCATGTAGTCACTTAACCACATATTCAGTTATTCTTTTGTTTGTTTGTTCTTTCATTTGCCCGGGCAATTATTAGCCTACATTTTTTCTTTCGTTTATTGGTCGGTTTAATGATTATTACATTTTTTCAATTAATTAATGTTTATCTAAGGCATTGGTTGAGATAAAAAGTCAGTGTCACGAGCGGGATTCGAACCCACGACCTTCGGCTAAGTACGCCGCTGCTCTGCCACTTGAGCTATTGTGACTTCGATCCACTCGGACACCAATTTCCCATCTCAACCCACCTTTCGAATTTGAGGTGGGAAGTTAGTATCGAAGTCACGATAGTTTATTTCAAACTAAGTGCATGTACTTTTGTCGTTATATTAATTCCAACATGTTATTTTAATGTAAACCAAATTAAACGAGATAAAAATGCATAAGTTTTTATAAACATTGTTTAATTATGATGGTTAGGAGTAACTTATAAACAAACTTATAAAAAATTAAGTTTAACAAACAATTTATTAGATGGTTGTGCTCATAAAATTTAACCAACAATTTATTACAAGGTTTTGCTCAAAATAGTGCATTAAGAACAAAAGATGCGTAGCGATTGTGATAGTGATTATTGTGATAAACGCTGTGGACTGTACGCGACGTGTGCTTGCGTCGGATAGATGTGCACACCCCACCAAAACGTGGCAAGGCGTCGGGTAGCATCGGGTAGCGTCGCATGGCGTAGCATCCCCATCCGACATTCAAACGTAAAAATTTAAATACAAGATTCAGACTGCTAAAAAGACTACTTGACAAGCGATCCAAACCTACGGACTTGAACTGTGCGGAACCGCTGTGCGCTCCAAACTTACCAGACTACAAACCTTACTATCTAAAATTCTTCGAACGATAGTTAATGCTCCCTTTTATGTCTCTAACCATACAATTCATACCGACTTAAAAACCCTATTCGTATCTGACCTTGCCCAATTCCGTTACTATACTTTACATTCTAAATTACCCTATTACTTAAACTCATTATCCGCGAATTGTCATCCTCAACATTACCCGCCAATCCTCGTCGGAGTCTGAAGCGACATTGACCACGCGACAGCTTAGTTGCCTAACATCGGCAAAGGATAGTTGCCAAGTGATCTCCACCCTGTTGGTGAACTAACGGCTCCGATCACTGGATGGACGTCGTTCGTGCCTCACATGCCCTTTTATGTGTCCGTGCATACAACCTTGTTTGCATGTTCACACAATATAATAATATTTAAAGTGCAGTTGTAAATAAACGCATTAAAAAAAATAGTTTCTTCAATAAGAGACGTGAAGATATGAGTGTTGAAGATTTATTTTCTATTTTAATCATCATAATTCGTTGATTTCATATTTTTCACTCTACTTGTATTACTCATTAAGATAAATATCCTTCATATCCGTCAGCGGAATTTATTTACATCGTTTTGCCTCGCATAAATCAGGAAAATTGTAACAAGCCCCGACCACAGGATCGAAATAGCCCCCGACACCTTCCAGCCCGGATTTTCCTATCCAATATTAATTCCCGGTCCGCAGTTCAAACCGCTTTTCCGCATGAGAGCTTTCCATACTCCATTTTCTCGCCTCTGCAGTCCCAAATTGAACCGTATTGCCGAGCTTTGATAAAAACATCTCATCCTGCACCAGGCGATACGAAAACGCGAAATTAAACCCGGTTAGAATTTGTTTTACTGTAGATGGTGTGTCTTTAATGTAGAAAACTTGAAAAACAAAATCGATAACGGTCCCGTGAGTTTACCTCCATTTCCTCTGAAATGGTCCAATTTTGCACTGATAATGTGTTATATACAAATACAGTTGAAAGCTTGTTTAACTGCACAGATCAATAGCAACATGGAAAAATGTCAAAAGTAAAATATAAATTCACAGTCAGTAAAAAATCAATTATACTATAACTTTTAGGTTCGTATTATCAACATAACTAGCCGCTTTCACAAATTAAGTCGTACCTTCTTACAAAATGCTACAAAATCTTGTCTGTTAGTTATAAAGCCAGTAATTAAACGTGATAATTATTTTAAGTTTTGCTCCAAGGGCGTTGACATCGACAAAATGGAAGTTTGCGAGTTCGAGCGTCAAACTCGATCCAGGTTTTGCAGCTAGCTTTTAAAAATTCATCGATGCAAGAGTCCTGGGACTTGTTGCTTCCCTTCGAGTTAGAATGGTCCCACCGCGCTACAGCAGTGCCTAAATGACCGAATAGCGTACAAACTTATAAATTTAGAAGGGGAGCTTTTAAGGAAAGTTTAACGCGACTTATCTAAGAAAACAAGGTTTTTTAAACTAACCGAGTTCGTTGCAATTAAAGTTTGACAAAATGTACATTATAATTAAGCAAAAAAATTGAAATATATCTTTTTTGTCCAAAAACGTGTTAAAAAAGCACAAAAGTTCATACTTAACAATGGACCTTTTATTTTGCCGCTTAAACCATACAGAATTAAAACTATGGTTGACTATCTTACAGGCTTTTATGAAATTCGAAACTCAAACACGCCTTTTGTTATTTTGCTATCAAAGGTACTATAGCTGTCAACGGAGATTCCCTTTCCATAAACATGGACGGATAATTATATTTGTTTTGAGTCGGCCGGATATATGACCTCCCAGTGTAGAATGTCACATTATCTTTTATAAAACGCCTAGCTCACGTGTGTGGCGTGTACTCGCCTGTGACGGGAGAAATTGAAAGAGAGATAACCTGATAGAGATTGATTAGAGACACACCGTATTTATTGATTATAACATATTTTTTAATGGTTTCTTACAAAAGACATACGACTCGATTAACAAAATAACAGGCAGATAAGTCTAAACAGTGATTCAACCGGCAGATATGTTTAACGAGGTTAAGCAGCAATCGTTTCTTTTTAGTAATTCTTTCGGGTACGGCAGGGATTACTCCAATGATTTCCGCTGGCGACAGTACCTCAAGGCAGTGTGTTTAGATCAATCTTTTGTATCCTTTATACCGCAGATGTACCAATTACACATACCGAGCTATGCTTATGACACACCAATATTCTGATCCAACCAATATCTGATGTTGCTCGTTGCTTTGGAAGATCTGCAGAGACATAGCTGAAGCTTGAAAGCAAGAGTGCCTGTGACATTGGGCGTAACTATGAGCACCACTGAGCTATCAAGCCGAATACTGCCATATAAATATGTTCACATAAAATTAATAATAAACAGGTCAAGAGTGAAACAATAATAATTCTTTCAGACAGTCAGCAGAGCTCTAAAGGTTCTCCAAGCCTACGAGATCAACAAAGCTTGTCTTAAAAAACTAAGATCTACAATAGTGACGCTAAAGTGAGAAAGAAAAAGTAATAAGATTGACGTCAAAATTGACAAAATTGTCAAAACAACATGACTTGTAGTGTGATGATGATTCATATGGAATTCCTCGGTACTACATTCTTTTAAATAAGTTACAACTTCTACTAGCTCCAAGTCCCATTTATTGCTTGTTTAGCGATCAGCAAGCACATCGTTCTCAAAGCAATGCTATTAGACAACCAGAAAACTTGAAATTAAAGAAACAGCATTGAACAACAACGTTTGGCATACTCTACTTCAACATTGAATATCACTGGGTTTACACCTCGTTTAAAAATAATATCCTGAAATCGAGGAAGAGATTTTAGAAAGAAAATCCAAAACAATATACAGGGTGAGTCATTTTTTGACGCACCATTGGAAAATCAACATGGGTGCGTTTAAATCTGACTCGAGGCTCATTTCCTTTGATTAATACGTTAATAAAAGAAAGTGAGTCAATTTTCGGTGCACCATAGGAAAATCAATGTTGGTGCACCTAATTATGACTCGACACATTTTATTTTGTTAGTCTCGTACCAAAAAATAGGCGTCACTTTTCGACGCACCATTCGTTACAAATTAGTTTTAGTAGGTTGGAAGGAAAATAAAATCAATATTATTAAAACATTATTCAAACACAATGTAAAAATTTAAAAAAAATTCTTCACAAATTAATTTGATTAAGGTTTAAGAGTTACATTTATTTAATTGTTTTACTTTACCAGAATAAAAGGAGATTGTTACATTTATTTAATTTTTTTTTTACTTTACCAGAAAAAAAGGAGATAGTTACATTTATTTAATTGCTTTACTTTACCAGAAAAAAAGGAGATTGTTACATTTATTTATTTTTTTTACTTTATCAGAAAAAAAGGAGATTGTTACATTTATTTAATTGCTTTACTTTACCAGAAAAAAAAGGAGATTGTTACATTTATTTAATTTTTTTTACTTTACCAGAAAAAAAGGAGATTGTTACATTTATTTAATTGCTTTACTTTACCAGAACAAAAGGAGATTGTTACATTTATTTAATTTTTTTTTTTACTTTACCAGAAAAAAAGGAGATTGTTACATTTATTTAATTTTTTTTACTTTACCAGAAAAAAAGGAGATAGTTACGTTTATTTATTTTTTTTTTACTTTACCAGAAAAAAAGGAGATTGTTACATTTATTTAATTGCTTTACTTTACCAGAAAAAATACTCCTAATTAAACCTTAATCAAATTAATTTGTGAAGAATTTTTTTTAAATTTTTACATTGTGTTTGAATAATGTTTTAATAATATTGATTTTATTTTCCTTCCAACCTACTAACACTAATTTGGTAATTTGTAACGAATGGTGCGTCGAAAAGTGACTCGCCCATTTTTTGGTACGAGACTACAAAATAAAATGTGCCGAGTCATAATTAGACGCACCAACGTTGATTTTCGTATGGTGCACCGAAAATTGACTCACTTTCTTTTATTAACGTATTAATCAAAGGAAATAAGCCTCGAGTCAGATTTAAACGCACCCACGTCAAAAAATGACTCACCCTGTATAACAGCAGATCATTGTGACCATCGAAATCTCTTAAGTGTAACTTCTAATTCGGAAATGGAGCTCTTCTATTCTACAGATGGCTAAAATTTGAGAAACAATATGGGCATCATTGGCATAAAAAGGCGTAACGATGAGCATCCAACGTTCTGGGACTCCCCTAAGCTACGAGCGATTCAAAAATGTGCTTATAATATCACATCAGATCATAACCACAATAGCCTTGCTCAAGCCCTGTCCAACAGGTCCCATCCTTACTATCCTATGGGGCGTCTCTAGGGGAAAACATTGATTACTTCCCATAATGGGACCATGTATTCATTGCACCATGCAGGTGGATTGTAATGAAATATTTATAGAAAAAATACTCTTATCGATGGGTATAAAATTAGTTTATTGAAGACTGTCGTATAAACCGTTAACAGTAAACTGTCTCAAGTGAAGCGGAGTAATAATTTTTCTTTGGCCATTCTCATTTGCTCTTTCTGTTAGCCTTTCGGAGTAAAGGGCGGAGTATTTCACTCAAAGGGTTTGCGGTGGACTGACTCGTAAACATGCCCGACGGGGGTGCCTGATAGCGGACTATAAATAAAGAAGATACCACCCCCGGGCCAAGTCCTGACGCACTTGCTCGCATACGTTCAGCCTTGGGTGAAAATTTAATAAATCGGCGGCAAAAAGTTCTCTCTGTCCTTTTCTCTGGGCTTTTTCAAAGGGGCTAATTTTTTTTAAAAAACAAAACCTCCTCGTGGACGGTTTAGGGCCGTAGTAGGACGAAATGTTTTGAGGCGATTCGAGATTTTCAACTCTGCCCTGTTCTCAAGACATTATGAGTCATAAAACGTAATTAACTTTTATCAGTAAACCATCAAATCATTAATATTTAGCTTACTTTTTAACTTGATAATAAAACGGACAAAATTACGGTTCATTTCGTATCCTCATCATATAGTTGACCTTTGTCAATTTTTCGAATGACTAAATTAAAATTTAGAAATTAAGGATAAATATGGCTGATTGATAAATAATTACCGTTTTCACTATTTACAAAACATATAACAAATACAATAAATGGTATAATTGTATGACAAATGGTATGATCTCTGTACGACTGTTGGACTACAATAATTATCTCATGTTTTGCCTATTAGCTATAGCTGTTTGCTAGAATCACTGGTTTCTTTATTAGTAGATGTCTGATTGGAGATGTTCAAGTAGTCAGAATCGTTACTAATGATCATTAGTGCCCGACGTTCAAGTACAGTTCATCGACTCTCAGCCGACTATAACCATCGACTCTCCACTTTCCCTGAATAACTTTGTCAATGCGATTCACACTTTTTTAATGTGAAGTTTATTTTAAATTAGTTTCTGTGTTATTAATTGTGAAATTATTCATTATTATGTGGGTTTGCCGGAGATAAACCAGGTAGGGTCCGCCCGATGAGAGCGTGCGAAACGATTCATCAAAGGAACGTTCAATATTTACAGACTAGGATAAAAAATGAGGCAGATAAACGTTATGACTTTCGCATTCATACTCTTCGCCCCATTTTCGAAAGAAGACGGCGAAGCGCCAAAACAGAAGAAGGGGGCCTTGTGTAAATAACTTCGAGATAAGGGGGTGCATGATTTATATGCATAAGAAGGTGGAAACGTCTGGAGATTGGGTCGTCGTGTTTTTCCATGGCAAAACAGGATTGTTTTATAAGGTCTCTTACTGAAGTTTAGCAAGTTGATTATGTGCCCGAGGCGACGACTTTCCCACCTGACACCGTCTGCATTTCCACGTCTTAAAACAATTAACCTGCGAGGCGTGATCAAATCGTAGAAGCTTCAAGCTCAAATTTAAAAATTAGTTCAAGTTCAGAAAAAAGTTTTTATAAGCTTAATTGTTATGTTTGTTTTAATAAGTAACCTGACGTTTGAATTTTAAGCTGCCCATTGAAGTCCTTCGATCAAAATTTAACTTCACCAAAAAGAATAATTTATTATTATTTTCAAAACTTGTCCCTTTTCATTTATTTTTAATCATAAAAAGACGGTTTTATGTTTAATTACTTTCTGAAACGCAGGGAATTCTACCTAAGACCGCTTCTGTGACAAAGTGATAGGCTTCTATCGTGTTTATATTTAAATAAATAATAATTACTATTATTTTAACATATTGTAATTTTTTTGTTATTTATCGTAATTAGAAGAAGGTTTCATAGTTAGGTAATTACTCAAATATCGTGAATTGGAAAAAAAACCCTAGGGCAACGCTGGGATTCGAACTTAGGACCTCGGCTCAATAACAAATTAGCAAATCAATAGACGGATGTCCTGTCTATATTTTAATCAATCATTATTATTTTAAAATATTTTAGATTTTGTAAAAATTACAACAGGGGTCGCTTTTTAATTAATTTCTCGGCGTGAATCGGAAAAAATCCAAGTGCAACCGGGGGAATCGAACTACGACCGCGAATGTTACAAATTGCTTGGTTGATGTCCTGTTTATTTTAACGCGAAATATTATTTTAACATTAATCTTTAATTTTTATAATTACAGGAGGGTTTAATACTTAATTCGTTATTAGTGTTTTCTTTTTAATTAATTTATGAGAAGTCGGGAATCGGAAAAACTGAGGACAACGCTTTGAATCATATCTATGACCTCGCCTGAGACAAATCGAGATGCTGCTGTCCTCTTTAATTATTATTATTATTTTTCAGTTAATGAAGGTTTTCAGTTGAGATAAAAAAGACATGGTAACGAGCGGGATTCGAACCCACGATTTCCTGCTCGATAAGCCGCTGCTCTACCACTTAGCTAGCGTGACTTCGATCCACTCGGGCGCTAACTTCCCATCTCAACCCCACATTTTGAATTTTCCCTCCTTTTCGCCATTTTTCGAATATCGTGTGATCTATTTGATTCTCGGCGACAAATGAAATGGCCACGGAGAGCTTTAGTGAAGGTACACTCCATTTTAACTTATTTAATTCACTAGTTTTCGTGGTCCGCTTGACCAATTAATATATTTCAATTAATTAAGGTTTTTAGTTGAGATGGAAAAGACAGTGTCACGAGCGGGATTCGAACCCACGATCTTCGGCTAAGAACGCAGCTGCTCTACCACTTGAGCTATCGTGACCTCGATCCACTCGGACACTAACTTCCCATCTCAACCCCACCTTTTGAATTTTCACTCCTTTTTGCCATTTTTCAAAAAGAAGAAGATTCCAAAGGTGGGATTGAGATGGGAAATTAGTGTCCGAGTGGATCGATGTCACGATAGCTCAAGTGGTAGAGCAGCGGCGTATTTAGCCGAAGGTCGTGGGTTCGAATCCCGCTCGTGACACTGTCTTTTCTATCCCAACTAAAAACCTTATTAATTGAAATATATTAATTGGTCAAACGGACCACGAAAACTAATGAATTATTATTATTATTATTTATCTTAACTCACTATTCTACAGAACACACTTCCATAAGAAGTAGTCTTTATTAAGAAATATCGATTTCAGGGTGTTGCTTGTTCTTCAGCTGTTATGACATAAAAATGCCCAGTTTCATGGAACGCTGGAATTAATTTTTATGTTTCGTTACAATTTTTGACTAGATTTTTCATGTTTTTAAAACAATCCCACAACCTTTAGGTTTTTTGGTTAATTTTGAATCTTTAAATATAGGTGACGATAATATATTGTTTCGTATTGGGCAAAGACAAACATTCCATAGTGTAAAACTGAAAATAACCATGGCTTACCAAAAATAAGAACGGAGAAGTAATTTTCATCATGGACGGTTACTGTAATTTTTAAAATTTATCACGTTCTCCGTTGACAGAAGACGGTAGTTAAGTTCCACGCTAATCTTCCGTATTTTCTTCGAAGTTGTAAACCTCAAGGATTCGACGCGATGTGGAAAACGGGGTTGAAAATAGAAAGCAACCCCATTTCTGGATTTCTTCGGCAGCTATGAAAAATTCAAAGGTGTGCATCTGATTAGAGGGGCGGGTGGTCTGTCCCGTCGAACCGGCTGAATAAAACATTCACTCTTTGTAAAAACTTTAAACAAGACCGTGTCCCCTTGTAAAGTCAAATGAACTCGACGCCCTTTATTGAAATTGTTTCCCCCCCCGGTCGATTTTAATTGATTCCCTCCTTAAATATCGATAGCTTTGATCTCCTTGACAGGTACGAAATTAATAAATAAAAAAGTGTTAAAAACTCTGCACATTGCTTTTATAAGTAAAATTATGATAATTGATTGATCACATTCTGATTATCTCGTTAACTTTTTTACTTAGATTTGTTAGATTTCATCACGAGTCATGTAAAATTAGAGAACAACGTGGATTTCAATAGATTACAAAGGCGAAGAATAGCAAGAAAAAGTCATTCAATTATATGATATAAATATGGCTCCAAAATCACTGAAGGAACAGGTTCAGGTATGTTCTGTGCAAGCCTGCTCCAATATGAGCCCTCAGGCTCATTAGGGAAGTACACCTCATCTTTCAAGCTGAAATGGTGGCTTCAATTTGGATAAATCTAATAAATCTTAACACTGTTAAATGTGTTTACATGTTTGTAAATCCCAGGCCCTGAAGATGATCTCAATAAAGATCGAAACGTTGGCACGATAAAGAAAACGTTTTTCTGAAACCTACATCACACCAGACCGCATCTCACGATTTTTGAATAATTATCGATTAACGGTCACTAATAACCACTCAAATTCCAAAATTGAACATACATTAAAATTTTAATAAAACATGCAATTGACATAATTTCATTTGAAAGAATATAATTTTGTGTAGATATTAATTAATGTCAGTTAATTAATATCGTACGTCGAACTGTCACTGTTCTTGACAATATATAATTATGTTCATTTATTTTACAAGCACATTTCCAAATAATCTATCGATTAACGGTCACTAATCACCACACAAATATCAAAAGTTTTCAAAGAAAGGGAGATTTCATCGGTTGTAATCTCTATTTTACTATTTGATGTTTCCTTTGAGCGACATGAAAAGAACCTAGCCTATTGAGCTTTATTGTTATTAGTTTATAAAGCCGCTGATTTTAACAATAATAATAATAATAAAATAGTTGGTATTGTTTATACTGGGTGTCCCAGTTCCTTCTGACGAAACTCAGGGAATCGATTCTACTCTTCGTTTGGAGCAAAAAATGCCCAGGAGAAAATTTTGGGAAAATTCTTTATTTTGAAGATATTCGTCAATTTAGGTTTTTTCAACTTTTCACTACCTTACCACATAAAAACGCTTACAACTTCCAAAATGTTGAGACTATAACAAATCCAATTACACCATTTGAAAGAATGCTAAATTTGCTGTAAGATACTTCTATTTGCAATAATCTAAACGACATAAAATGTTAGCCAATATCAGTTGGAACATTTCAAAATTACAAAATTTAAAATTTTGGTCACGTTCTACTGAGGTTACAAAAAAATACCTACAAATTGACAAATTTCACAAAAACTTCTTCATCTAATATGCTTTACGTTGATATATCTAGGTTTTTAAATAACGTTTTAGTAGAGTTGAAAAATAACAATTGAATGTTCGAAAACGTGAGCTAAGGTAAATTTCAAGAGGGGGGGGGGTAGAAATAAATCAATTAGAACTCGCTTTGTAAAATAAAAATGACACTTGTTTGACAGGTTGAATGAAAAATGCTGGATGGGATCGAAGTTTAAACAATAATCATCACAGAATGTATCAG
Organism: Cimex lectularius; assembly: GCF_000648675.2. Lineage (NCBI taxonomy): Eukaryota > Metazoa > Arthropoda > Insecta > Hemiptera > Cimicidae > Cimex > Cimex lectularius. The sequence continues at coordinate 2,479,483 of NW_019392656.1, forward strand.
GTAGGGTGTGTTACTGAAACGTGATTTTGTTTGCACAAGTGTTTCTTAAAAATTATGAACCTCGGCATTTTTTTGTAACCTCAGTAGAACGTGCAATCATGACCAAAATTTAAAATGTTGTAATTTTGACATGTTCCAACTGATATTGGCTAACATTTTATGTCATTCAGATTATTGCAAATAGAAGTATGTTACAGCAAATTTAGCCTCCTTTCAAACGGTGTAATTGGATTTGTTGTAGTCTCAACATTTTGGAAGTTGTAAGCGTTTTTATGTGGTAAGGTAGTGAAAAGTTGAAAAAACCTAAATTGACGAATATCTTCAAAAGAGAGAACCTTCCGAAAATTTTCTCCTGGGCATTTTTTGCTCCAAACGAAGAGTAGAATCGATTCCCTGAGTTTCGTCAGAAGGAACTGGGACACCCTGTGTACTTGATCAACATTGTACGGTACGTCCTCTTCTTCCCTCCGCTAATTTATCTCCTTTCTTAACTTGCATCGCAATTTATCTTCTTCCTCAGGCCACAATTTAATTATTTCCTACCTCAACCCCGTATTTTTTTATCTACCCCATCTGTCATTAAACCGCGATTTCTTTTCTTTATCATTGCTGGGGTATTGTGTAGTTTAGATATCCGGCCAACGCTTTGGCAAAATTAAAATTAAATGCTGTACTAAGAAGGAGTTTTGTTTTACACAATGTTCGCGCTAGAAGTTAACGCGTATTAAACTTTCTTGTGAATAAATAAATTTTTGGGCCTTCTCTCTCGCATGTAACTAAATACTAGGTTTTCTGCTTCTTGTACAAGATTTAACAAAATACAATAAGTTGGTGTTTCTGTCTCAAACACGATAAAAAATATAAAGATTGGCTAGGAATTGTTTCTATTTGTATTCTAAGTTTCATTTTTTAATATGGCATATTATTCGATTATATAAAAAATGACGTTTTACAGCTATGACATGGCAGGACTTTTGAAATGATGATTTTCTTTTCTGGAAAATTGGGCTGTCAAAAACAAACTATTGTGATTTTATGCCTTCTACATTTTTGAAATGAACCGTCTAAAAAAACTGCGTTGAAATTAAAGTAAAAACATATTGTGCCATAGAACTGACCAGTGTGGCAACAAGGAGATTATGCTGCGGCAAAACTGGGTCGCTTATACGCGCCGTTTTTATAATGTTTCTCTGCATTATCCTCCGTTTAAGTCGCAGAGGAAATCATTTCTTTCTTTTCGGCTGGCAACCCTCCAACGGCGAGGATAAGCGGACCCAACACGATATTACCGTTCATACATCTTTAAAATAATTTATATAATTTTTTATATTGGCGTTGTAATAGCTAAATTACGATCAAGCTGTTACACTAGCGGTTGAAGTATACGTACTATTTTTTTTATTTTTTTTTTACTGGGACATCTAGGTCATTTCAGCTCTCAACTAAGCCTATATTCTATTTACTGTTTCAAACACTACATTCATACAAATAAATACATTCATACACATAAATACATCCATGCAGTACACTCATTCCGTTTGGTAGGTGGAGTACATGATATTCCTCCACTGACCTATACTCAAACTAATCTAGATTGGGGTCGATGGAGTACTTTTATAAATATTCCGCCATCGACCTCGAGCACACACTCATACGCTCTCAACATTCGAGGGGCGATGATGACGTTATATTTCACCCTCACCCCTCGCCATTCACGCTAATAAATACATGCACTCAGACAAAACATATAGACACAACACATAAGACATATTTTATACAATAAAATACCCAATTTCCCCTAAAAAGGGAAAAGGGGACTCTGAAACTCGCCGCAGTGCTCGAGTACCATTTTCAGATTGGATGGCATGCCTACACGCTCCCTGTAGGGAGCCGAGGCATGTCATGTTTCCAGTATGTGGGAAACATCGAGCAACCTTTCTCTGCTTAAGGGGCACCTGCGTGGGCTTTGGCCCAAGGTCCCCCCTCGCCCCTCGCCATTCACGCCATTCCTACTATTGTAATTTAACTTGTAGTTTTCAACAATGAATCGCGATTGTACCTCCATTGACATACTTATTGTATTGTAAAAATTGTACCATTTTCGATAATTTCGATCTGTTTTGGTTTCGTCAGTGGTGGGTCTGATTGATGCACCACAGGCACCGATGGTTATGAAAAGCTGAAACACTTCGAGATCGAAATGATGAGGATAAGCTAAATGATACAAAACGATTAAACTGCATGATGGTTTTTGGTGCCTGGCTGATTTGATCTTTCAGCGATTCGGTTCTTCGCTATCTTGACTCACCATACTTTCATCCCTGAATGATGATAAGGGATGCACCACTAAGAACACACATTTTCTGTAGTCCGGAGACAGCTCAATAATGATTTTTATAGAAGTTAAAAAGCTTCTACTTGTTCATCCCCAAGTAGATTCTTCTTCGCAATTTCACAACATTGCATTTAACCTGATGCCTTTTGTAAATGAAGAGCAAGCATGGACTGGCCAAGGACTGTTTTTGTAATTATTGTCATGAGATCATGGTTTTGAAGTTGGGACGGTTTCTCTTAGGACCAGTGTCCACCCCTGGGGAAAAGCCGGCCAATGGAACAAAGCGCTTTTAGGGCAGAATGGGCCCCACGGTACACGATTTACGAAGGCTTGCTGTAATATCTAGTGCTAAATAATGCCAGCGCGCTATAATATCAAAAGGTGGGTTTCAGCGGAGCAGCGCGCCGGGGCAAATTCAGTAATCCCCCTTCCTAATACCGAGCCAGCTTATGTAGTAAGATCATTACGCTTTTCCCCCGAGTGTCCCGCTCCCGGCGAAAATACGCTTTTTATTGCTCGTTCCCATCCTAAGCTCTAGTCGACCTAGGCACTTTTAGAGTTTTTTCAACGTGGCGCAATCGCAAAATAAGTTGAAAACCGATAAAAGCTCTTGTACCCGCTTAACTTGTAGCGAAGCCTTCAAGCCTAATTTTTAAGTGTATATTTATTGAAATGTTGCAATTCAGAAGGCTATCCAGCGAAGATAAGCAGACGAATATGATAAAAATAAGTTTTCATCACCCTGCATCCCCAAGAGGAAAGCTTGCCTAGAATTAGCACATCTTTATGACAAAACTTTCATTATGGCGCCTTCCTTATCTCCTGCTATCCTTATTTTTACTTATTACAATGAAAAGTCGTCTAGTGTCCCTTAACTCGACTAAACCAGTGCGCCCTCTAAACACAGATGGTGATGAGCAGCGTAGTGAAAGCGTGTGGATCTTCTTCATAATGAAACGCTTTTCTCGAGTCAAGCTAAATTATCCCCATTGAGTTTCTGTAATTACAATTTGAGTTTAACCGTTCTGAAAAGACGTTGTAGAATCCGCTATCCGCGGATCTGATTTATTTACCCACGCATTTACGACGGTGTAGAGTTAGTAGAATCAGTTAGTTTAACTGGCAAAACAGAGAAATATTTGCTATGTGGATGTTCGACGAACAATGAAGAATAAGGCGATTATATCACGATCTAACGTTATTGCACAATATGACATGGTTCGTTTTACATTCTATGTAGATATTTCGTTTAAATTATTAATTTGATCGAGTTTTGTACGGCAATTATTTTTATGAGAATTTTAACAGTACTGGATACGTCTATTCGTGTAGGTTTTATTTCATTTTCAGTGAGGAACCAATCGCAGACGGACAAACACCACCAGTATTTGGACTTTTTCAATTTTCTTCTACCTAATGTCAATATTGTGGTATCGAAAATCTGTTTACTTATAGTCTAATCGATTTATAACATTGCAACTGATTATTACTGATAGTCACACATGACCAATATATGCAAGGGGTGCTAAACAACAACGATGACTAACAGATAGATGTAATGTTGTACAATAGGTGTACACCTAGGCAAGATCTATCCATAGAGCATAGATAGATAACTTTCCCAATGTTGTTGAACGATAGTCATACTACCGGAGTCATGCTGTGTGATACTAGGATCTGAATCTGTTCACAAAAAATATATGTAATCGCCCAGTGGATCAAATTATGCCACTAAGTAGGTCAATATTATGCCTCAAACTAGTTGGTGATTTATAACCCATCTGATGACCACACCAGTAGTACTATTTCAATGCATTGGTAGGTTCTTTAATGAGACCAACAAGTGAACGTTGTACATTTTAGCACCGTGTCAAATTATTGTGGCAATAGTCATACTCTTCAGCAAAATTTCAGTGATACTTCGCGAAAGTAATTTTCTTCAACAACATTTCAAGTAATGCCACGTGAATCTCAAGTCATGCTGTCTGATAGTCATATTGCTCAAAGAACATTGACGTGATGCTGTGTGATAGTCATACGGCTCAACAACATTTCAAGTGATGCTGCTTAATAGACATAATCAACTTTCACGTGATGCTATGTGATAGTCATACTGCTCAAAGAACTTTTACGTGATGCTATGTGATAGTCATACTGCTCAAAAAACTTTTACGTGATGCACTGTGAAGTCATACTGCTCAACAACATTTCAAGTGAAGCTGCTTGATAGACTGTTCCACAACATTTCAATTGATGCTGCTTAATAGACATAATGCTCAAAGAACTTTCACGTGATGCTATGTTATGGTCATACTGCTCAAAGAACTTTTACGTGATGCACTGTGAAGTCATACTGCTCAACAACATTCCAAGTGAAGCTTGTGATAGTCATACTGTGCAAGAACATTTCAAGTGATGCTGCTTGATAGACTGCTCCACAACATTTCAATTGATGCTGCTTAATAGACATAATGCTCAAAGAACTTTTACGTGATGCACTGTGAAGTCATACTGCTCAACAACATTTCAAGTGAAGCTTGTACAGTCATACTGTGAAGAACATTTCAAGTGATGACGCGTGATTGTCATACAGCTCAGCTTAAGTCTTTCGTTAGTGATGACTCTTTCTATTTTAGATGTGGGTGGAACATATTCTAGATCGTACGGTCATCAAAAATGAAAAAAAAATTGCAAGCCATTCGTATGCAATTTTAACGAATTTGCCATAAAATGATTTTCTTGTATGCGCACAGCCATTTATTTAATGGCTGTTATTTACTCGGTGAACAGGGTTTCTCAGACGCTGCTTAAATTCGTTTCTCGGGTTTCGCGGTAACAAGGATTAATTAATGGGGATAATTGGATCAACTGGTCATTTAGTCGTCTGAATATAATTCTGATGTTGCAAGAATGAACTATTCCTGGCCTCGGCCTTAATGCAAATGCCACGCATAAAGTTCATGACGTTTAGCCATCGAGACACGATTGTCGTGTAAACAAAATTTAATCAATGCAATTTATATTCAACTTATTTATATTTGCGTACTTTTTTCAAGCCTGGTTCTCAGGAGTGTTTAAATTTTTCGGCAAGAGACTATAAAGATAAAAAGTGTTTTCTGGCGAGCCAGTTTTCACCAAGGGGCGAAAATTTTCCCAGCCGTTGGAGCAATATGTTAAATTGTCAAGGTTTTGAAACCGGGGTGATAAATTATGAAGTTGAATTAAATTTGGGAAAGCTCTACTTTTCTCTGTTAGTTGAAAACAAACCGTTCTTAACCGAGGAAAGAGTTTTGTTTCGTTTCCTTGCCCGGGGAATGTTTATTATTTCAAGGGTGAAACACGGCGTGAGCACGGGCGCCTTCACGTCCGGAATTTTTACTAGCCCGCTTTTTCTTATTTGTTCCACGTTAATATTAATGCCCGGTTTATATTAATGATAGGTAATTTAGTGCAGTTGCATTTTATGGCCTATTTTGTGGCCTCTCCGAGCCTGGAGCGCGGTTTCTTACAATTAAAACTCCTTTTCTTCCCCATTTTTTCCAATTAACCATGATGCCTTACCAACTTTTTTCTAAATTTTATATTTTCCTATTCTTCTACGATCCTGTACATTTAAGTGGCTAAGATCTACGGAAGACCTAATTTTCTTCTGGACCCCGTTCAAAATTAAACCCTTTCCATCCAGTTTTTTCATTTCAAAGAAGCGCAATTATTCAAACACGAACAGGGAGATCTTCTTACAATAAAGATAAAATTTGGATTCTAATTTTTTTCAATTAAGATCGATAAGAGTCTATGCATGTTTAGAAGTGAAGTCAGCAGTGTATGGCCTAAAAGTAAGGTAACAAAAATTTATATGTTGCATCAACTTCATCAGTGAAAATGATGAAATCGTCGTTTTTTTATGAATACGTGAATGATAAGTTCTTTTACTCGTGAACCATTGATCATCGGCTACTTGGTGCTGTTCTCTTTTGTGCTGGATTCAGCAAAAAATATCACCAAAAAGTAAAACAAACACGAACACATTACAGAATGAAAAAAATCAAAACAAATAAAAAATAAAACCGTATAAAAACAAAACACCTCAAAAACAGACGTTAAACCACAATCACGCATACTTGAAATGACGTATAATTTAACCAATCTATTAAACAACTTAGACATAGCACAAAAGACCGCAAACACTATTGGAAAACTACTGGGATAAAACCACCAAGAACCATCAACATACAAACAAGCTGTAAATTAATAAAAGGCGTACAGGGGCGTCGGTGGCCGCAACGGTTTAGGCGTTGACTCGGCTCTCATCACTGTAAGGTAAAGGTCCCGGGTTCGAATCCAGCGGCCCTGCATTCGAACCCGACATACTTACAAATGGGCTTTTTAAAAAAAAAAACCGGCACCCCGAGGATTTATATAACCTCTGCTGTTCTGTTGCTAATCCTCGTAAAAAAATCAAAAGTAAAATAAATAAAAAAATAAAAGGCGTACAAAAAGTACGAAATATGGACATTATGACTACACAAATTAACAACATCAACAACCACTCACACAACGTTTACACTGTTTAAAATAATTTATTAATTAAATACGAAAATAAATATCAACGACCTATTTGAAGTAAGCAAAACGATCATAAACACCAAAAAAAGACATGAATGAACAAACGTACGCAAGGCCGAAAAATAAAGGTAAAAAATAAATGTAAATCGACCAAAATAGTGAAGATATGCGGGCCAAAAACTTTCGATATTACTAAAGTTCTTAAATAAATTAGTTTACACCTATGATCACCATGGTGGACCCCAGTCGGTTTACATTTTTATATTAGCTGAGGAGGAAAATCTGACAACTTTAATAATTTGTTGAATCCGTGAGGAGTGAGGAGCGGTCAAGAACAGTTTAGAAAAACACCTTTTTCATTCTTTTTTTGCCGACGTTTCGACCTTTATTGTCATATATCACAACACTTTTACACAACACCAATATGACACCACAAGAATAGCACCACACTTTGTGCCCTGACGATGACCCGAATAAAGGTCGAAACGTTGGCAAAAAATGAAAAAGGTTTTTTTTAAACTACCTCATTCTTGATCACGACTTCAACAAATTATGAAACAATAGTTCACTAACAAACACACAAATTAAGATTTTATTAATCTTCAAAACGGCGCTGAAGCGCAATGGAAACGTCTTGAAAAAGGAGTAAATATTCTCCGGCCCATTTGGCTCAAACATAATTTAAAAAGTCGCCATTATCGAGACGATGAACGACCTCGCCGTATAAAAATTTCAAACACTTGAAGAGAGAGGGGTTGTAGAATGAGAGAGAAAAAGAAAGGTTGATCCGCTAGCTAAATGTCTGAATTTTTTATATTATGAGCTTTACGAGGATACCCCTAACCTTCTGACCTTTAGGATCGCGAAAACACGCGAACCTTAAAACTTTAAGATTCTGGTTTCAGAAGCTGTAGAGCGTAATTTACTTGTCTAAGAAATTGTATCCCAGGATATTACATGTTATATTTGATTCGGTTTTTTCAACATAAATACGTAATGGATCGTATATGCGAATACGGGAACGTCTTCGTTGAAAGGATTTAATCTTCTAGATATAGAGAAATGTATAAAAGTATGCACATTCTACCCCGAATCTGTTCCTTCTCGAGGACTGCTCTACCAGAGGGCTTAGGCCAGTTTATCGAGGGCAATAAAGAATCCCTTTAGTAGAAGGAATTCATATCCCGGAGCACGGGATGCCTCCAAGAATCCGAAACCTAAACGAGTCTCGTCGGGAGATTTAAGAGCCTTTACAAGTCGACCGTGAGGATCACGGTGATGTGTGGCTTTATGACTCCCTCAACCGGATAAACCTCTGCCGATAAACCAATACCTTTCTCCAGTGTGCTCTAAATAACTCATTTTTCCTTTATCTCCTTTCGGCTAATTCTACCAGAAGGGATCGAGTGTGGATTTACAAAGAGTCGGCCGTTTTGTGATGTGTTTTTTTCTACCGGGAAGAGTCCGCCCTTTACGGGCTCTTAAAAGGCCATTATTCCAGCTCGGGATGAGCTGCCATATGTAGCTCGGGGGAAGGAAACCTTTCTTTACGGCGGCCGCATTTCCAGGAGGAAATTACTTTTACGGGAAACGGAGGAAATCAAATCCGATCGCGATCCATCGAAGCTCCCGGGCTATCTTCTTTAGATGAATATTTCGATCCACCGGGACAACCTTGTAACATAGAAATCTATTTTTCCCCGAATGTGCTTTTGTCCTCCTTATGTTAGACGGGCTCGGCTTTTCCTTTTGGAAAATAGGTTTCCGTCGGAATCGATTTGTATTTCATCATACGAACCTAACCGCCCAAAGTCGTTGCAATAGCTATCAATCTAAACCAATCAATCGAAACACTTATAAGAAATATTGAGCGTATTCAAGCAACAGTTGTGACTTGTTAAATTGTACTGTACTCTAAATGTAGGAATATTCGTGAACTTAAGGGAGGTTATTCACACATTTTCCGAATAAGTTTGGCGAGTTTTTAACGACTTTCAAGATTGCCATGTGCTACTTGGGCTTAGGTGATCTGGAAAGTTATTCGTCCAATTTCAAATAGGTTACGCGAGTTTTTCTATTATTCTTGAACGACCTTTCAAGATTTTCACGTGCTACTTGGGCTTAGGTAATCTGGAAAGTTATTCGTCCAATTTCAAATAGATTATGCGAGGTTTTCTATTATTCTTGAACGACCTTTTATGATTTTCATGTGCTACTTGGGCTTAGGTGATGTGGAAAGTTATTCGTCCAATTTCAAATAGGTTATGCGAGGTTTTCTATTATTCTTGAACGACCTTTCAAGATTTTCATTTGCTACTTGGGCTTAGGTGATCTGGAAAGTTGTTAGTCCAGTTTCAACTCGGTTATGCGAGTTTTTCTAGTATTCTTGAACGACCTTTTACGACTAAAAGTACTTATGTGATGTGAAAGCTTATTCATAAATTTTCAAATATATTATGCGAGTTTTTGTGACTATACTTGAACGACCTTTCAAAATTTCAATGTGCTAAAAGTGCTTACGTGATCTGGATGGTTTTCGTAGATTTTCAAATATATTATGCGAGTTTTAGTGAGTATTCTTCAAAAACCTTTCAAGATTTTTAGACACCAAAATTACTTACATGATCTGGAAGGTTATTCATAGATGTTCACAAATAAAATAAGGGTTATGTTGGTGCCATATCGATTTTAAAATTCAAATAAGTTTATAATAGAAATTTTTGCATAGCATGTTTAGGAAAATCTGGGCCGCTTTATACGCCGGACTTTTCTCCTTCAGACTACCACGACAAACTGGAAAACGGTGCTAAAACTTATAAAACAGAGTTGAAAGCGTTTTTTAAATGAATGATACCAATTATAAATATAAGCTCGGTAATTGTATTTGACTATTATTCTCCTTTTTTTTTAAAGTACTGCAGTAAATTTTTCACGTCGGCTATGACGAAGACAAACCCGGACCTCGTTCCTTCAGTCTACTTTTAACTACGAAACCTTTTTAAAACATACAAAGTGACAGTTGGACAGTTACGTAATCACAGTTGAAAGTTAGTACGGCACCTGTGGAACTTTCGGAACACGGAAATTTGGCAAATAGTATGCGCATTGCGTGTTTTACTATAAAACTCTATACATATTTAAAAAGAATGAAGAATTTTCCATTTATAAAAATAAGTATGAGAAAGCTCCGTGAACCTAGTTACTAACCAATTCCGAAGATCTTCCTCATATACCTTCTACCATCAATTAAAATATAGTTAAACATTTTGATGTTCCTTGACTATTGGTATGGTATGGTGATAAGGATCCTAGGAAGCAGGATTTGTACTCCCCAGGCAGTGTAGCCTTCTAGCTTATTGTACGTTCCTAGTTCCTTAGTTCAGTGCAATTGACCCTATCCTTCTCCTTAGAAGTATCAGGTCATTGACTGTCGCTGGTACAGTTTCATTTCCTAAGTTTTTTTGTATGTTAGGTTGAATCTCCATTGAGCTGTTGCTTCGCATTCGAAGGTGACATGGGCGGCTGTTTCCTCCTCCTTATTACATAATCTGCAGATGGAATCATCGTTGTATATGCCCACTTGTGTAGATGTTTTCTCAGATGCCAGAGACCGGTTAGTAGTCCTATCACTCCTTTGAGTTTAGCCCTCTCCAGTTGCAGCAGTGATTTTGCCAGTCTTGTTGAGGGTTGTTTCACCATAAATTTACTATGTCTAGCACCGCTAGAGTTTATCCACTTCTCCTTTTGTTTTGTTTGGATGGAGGATTCTATATTTGTTTTTGTTATCCCAAGTATAGGTTCGGGGCCTTGTATGGTCTTGCGGATTCTCCTCTGGCCAGTCTTGCTCGTTAACCAAAATTTCTCTGTGCCCTGCAACCAAGATATCATCAGGTTGTTGTGTTTCCCCAGGTTTTGGAGATTTTGGATGCATTCACTGACTATTTTTGATGTGATTCTTTTACATGCTTATGCTTTAATCAGCTCGGCTATCAGTCTTATGAGGATTTTTTTGTCAGTGTCTCTTTTAAGATTTTCCAGGGCACAAGCATTGATGGCATGTGTTTCTACTTGAAAGACCCAGGTGTACTTCCCTTATGTTTTTTATTGCCCATGTTTTGGGCTTGTACAGTAAATGCCCGATCCAGTTCTGTCGTTTGTTTTGGAGCCATCTGTATACCATATCATCGTGTCTGATGCTCTCCTGTGTTCTTCCCCTGCTTTACAGTCCGTTGAGATTTTGTATGATGTTGTGAAGAATGTTTCCGGGATCATCCTTGACTATTAAAACTAATAAATAAATCATCTGATTCGTTCAAGCCCATCCCGTAAAGACCTTATGTTCAGTTGAACGATTGATCGGTTTGTTCAAGGTTGGTCCAATACGTAATTTTAAGACAAAAAATCCACCGATTGTTCCATAATGCTGAGTAATCCGGGACAATGGAAGGCTAAGTAATGCTTATAACCTGGATGCTCGTGATTATCCATTGTCTCAGCAAAACGAAATCCTCGGTCCAAAGCCCTAGGTAAATTAATATTGATCGGGGGTGATTAAGTTCATAAGGAATTAAACGAACTTTTCCACTCAGCGGTGCTTTTGATCTCGCTTAATCCGCCGAAACTCTCCAATTGAATTTTTCTATATCCTACGTTCAGTATTAAATCCGGAATTCATCTCCCGATTTGGCGTTATATAAATCATTGATAGGATGTGTGCTCAAGACTTTTTCTAAATAATTGATTTTCAATTTAAAATTCGCGCTGTCAGGTTCACTCTGACATGAACTTTGAACAAAAGGTGTTTAAATTTGCAAGGAGGCCGACAATATAAACTGGATTCTCCAGCAGGACGGCAAAATATCATAGTTGTCAATACTGGGTAAAGAAATGCGCTGAATAAATTGTCTTTCTGTTTCTACGTCGACCTTTTAACAATGTACAATACCAATATAAATTATTTTATCTTTGGCGGAAATATATTAAAGAAATATTTTAAATATGTTGCATATACTTGATGTATCAAGTATTATCATAATTTATTACCAGTTTTTGTTCTAGTTCTCAATTTTTTGAGGTCTTTTAGACCAACTAAATAAATGAAAGAGGATTGTAACACAGTGGATCATACACACTCCAGGATAAATTAGGGTGGTAATACAGATTATCAAGATTGTATATTTTTGGTAGAAAGGGTTAAACGAAGTATCAAGAAACGACTCAAAACATAAATATCAAGTAAACCCTCTAAAGTCCGTATACAATGTTATTGCGATAATAAAAAATCCTGGCTGTAAAACTTATTGTCCGGACGTAAATACATTTGAAAATAACGCCAGACTGAGCGAGGATGGAAATGTTGCACGATAAATTCAGGAGCAAAGCGTTATAAGGTAATCAATGGACTGTTATTTTTTTGGCTGATTTTTTAGCATTCTCGGATGAGTGAAAGGGGCATTTCGTTGAGAAAGGGTGTATTGTCCTGGCCAAAAAGGTAGTAAATTTATAGGCGTACACGTTTTAATATTTGCTCCTCGGCGTGTAACTTAAAATTCGAATTATTTATGATCGGGGTATTGAGAGGGTTGGAAATTCAATCGTGTCAATTTTTTCATCGGAATCTTGTTTTACCTTGATAATTAACCCTTTGGAATGAGTATTCTAGGAATTTCATCATGAAATTGTGATCTGAGATTTAACAGAAATGTGATCGAACGTGACCACATCTATTACGCTTAGCCTTGTTTTTTTTTTCAAACCTTGTTTCCTGTAATAGTCTTCTTTATGACAGAGCTGATAAATTATTACAAAAACCTGATCCCAGTATTTGTCGTTTTTTAATTTCCAAGCTTCCAGTTCATTTAATGTGACTGTAGTTTATGCCACAATACGGATTTGGGTCTATTTATTGTTTCTTCACTAGAACCTAGAACCTCATTGCCTGTAATTCCTTCATGTCTACCTTGGCGTCGAGCTAGTTGTACATCTTGGCTTTTTAAAGTATTTAAGCAGTTTCAGACTAGTTTTGTGTTAAGCTTGGAGAGCCTTTAGAGCTACCTGCTTATTGACGGTATTTTAATTGTTAACTTGAGATGATTGTTAATGAGCTTATGTGCACAATTTTCTATGATTAGCAATTTGCCGTGAACGATGGTTGTCGTAGAACCCTTGGCTAGGGATGCTCATATCAGGAAATTTTATGCCAATTCCCATTTTCTTTTCCAACATTTAGCCAACGGTTCATCAAAAAAGAGCTCCATTTTAATGAATTAGAAATAAAAAATATTTCGATAGAATTATTTGGAGTTGCAATTTTCAACAATTGTGGTTCAAAGATGTTTTTATAGTTATTATATTTCTTGTTTTCCTTTGCTGTAGCGTTATTTTGAGAATACTTGTGGTTGATGATCTCCAAAACAAGCAAATTAAATAAGTTTGGCTATTACAACTTGTAGCTTACTTGTACAAAATAGTGCTACAGACAATTTATACAATGCAAAAAATATTTTTTATATTCAATCAATCTTCAATTATTTCTACTCACTCAAAGTGTTTGTTTTCTGTGTAATTGTGCCATTCTTGGGTGTCGTGTTGAGAGTGCCAGTGAGATTTTGCTGTTTTATGTTTATATACGTTGGATTTTGAAGGGGTGGGGAAGGAAGTCGGTATAGCAAGACATTTTTTTATAAGGAGTCGGCTTCTTTGAGGTGAAACTGCCGACGAAGGGAAAAAACGTTGGTAATAGTTCGGATTGAATATAAAAAAATATTTTTGCATTGTATAAATTCACTTTTTTCCATATCCTACATGTATTTGTTAAATTTAAACAATGTTTGTAAATCCCAGGCCCTGAAGATGATCTCAATAAAGATTGAAACGTTGGCACGATAGAAATATCTGGAGTTACAGTTCTCAACAATTGTGGTTTAAAGCTGTTTTTATAATTATTATATTTCTTGTTTTCCTTTGCTGTTATTTTGAGAACACTTGTGGTTGATGATCTCCAAACAAGCAAATTAAATAAGTTTGGCTATTAGAAGTAACTTACTTATAGAAAATAGTGCGACAGAGGCAGCAACATCCACAGGCGCAAGTGATCACGTAGTGTTTTTGACCTTGAACATATTGTAATATTAATGTGTTAAGTGTTCCCTTCATTAAACATACAAATCTTGCTTTAGATTTTTCAAATGTGCACTGAACGACTAGTCAGACGTGATTTTTAGCCATACTGGACTTTTCTCCATACGACTACTTGCTCGAGAAATCTTTTATATGCTTGTTATGCGATCAACCATCCTTTAATACGATGTTGATTGGGATTCCGGTTGTGGTCTATTTGATTTTCTCTGATATAACTGTATTTTAAACGTTTTAAAAATCTACCTACACAACCTACTAAAAGTAGTTTTGAGATCTAACATTGACTGTATGCAGTCTGAAGGAAAAAGGTTCGGTGGAGAGACTATACACAGGATCGGTTTAACTAAGCTTTTCCTAATATTGCCAACATCAATCCATGTGATAAAACTTCATTTGATCATTTTTACCATATAAAAAGGTTTTGATTGGGATTCGGGTTGTGGTCTTCAAACAAAAAATGTTTTTATATCAACGCCCAAGCTTTCGACAAGTTGTATTGCCTTCTTCAGGGGATCTACAGAGACATATAATCATTTAAATAGTTATAAATTACTGTAAATTACTGTAATTCTAGAAAAAGACAAGGTCTCTCCCCAAAGATCGTAACAATACTTGCATACATATTTATTTATTTATTATAACAGGCTGTGATAACATAGAATTACCAATGTACTAGAAATTAAGATCTTGTTTTTAAAAATTGTGGACAATGATTGTTATCAGTAGGTGATAGTGTGGGGAACCTTCCACCTGATAACGTGATAAACACAATTTTCTCGTCAAACGCCTGTGATATTTATGTACCTAAAGAATACTAATTGTTAAGTAATTGTTACTATGTTTTCTTATATTTTGACCTCAACAGTTAATCTTATGATTCTTCCTTCTTGAAGGTGGGATAATAGGTCATCTCAAAAAACCACAACCAGTTTTTATCCACAACGTTTCGGATTTATTTGAATCCTTCCTCAGGTGAGTTAACGCAATGGTTAATTATCTCCCATGATTAGAGTATCGATGTTTTCTTATATTTTGACCTCAACAGTTAATCTTATGATTCTTCCTTCTTGAAGGTGGGATAATAAGTCATCTCAAAAAACCACAACCAGTTTTTATCCACAACGTTTCGGATTCCCTAACCATCCCTAACCGTCCCTAACCACCCCTAATTGTTACTGTTTTTAAAAAAATGCATATATATGTAAAATGCTATTAAGAAGAGGTTTTTATTTATTTATTATATATGTATATAGTTTGTATATATACATATCGTGAAATGTGTAATGTGTTTAAGTTATGACTTTGTATCTGTAAGTACAATTATTGTAATTTACAGTAATTTATAACTCTTTAAATGATTATGTCCCTATGTCTCTGTAGATCCCCTGAAGAAGGCAATAAAACTTGTCGAAAGCTTGGGCGTTGATATAAAAACATTTTTTGTTTGAAGACCACAACCCGAATCCCAATCAAAACCTTTTTATATGGTAAAAATGATCAAATGAAGTTTTATCACATGGATTGATGTTGGCAATATTAGGAAAAGCTTAGTTAAACCGATCCTGTGTATAGCCTCTCCACCGGACCTTTTTCCTTCAGACTGCATACAGTCAATGTTAGATCTCAAAACTATTTTTAGTAGGTTGTGTAGGTAGATTTTTATAACGTTTAAAATACAGTTATATCAGAGATCATCAAATAGCATGCTTAGGAAATTCTGGGCGGTCCAGTTTCTGACTAGTACACTGGAAATTCCTTCTTCCGAGAACAATAAAATGAGAAACCGTTTAAAAACAGTTGAAAGGGTTTATTATTAATCATAAAAATTATAAATACAGATGTAGCAGTGGATTTTTCACGTGTGCACTTAACAACTAGTAAACCTCTTAACCATAAGCTCCTTCAAACAAAACCATGAAGATCAAATACGGTTTATTTAACAAAACAGAATTGAAAGGGTTAATTTTATTAATTATAAAAGTGTCTTTTAACCATACTGGAGCATGCTTCTTCAGTCTAATATTACTAAAAGACTTTCTCAAACGTATGACTCATAGTTTAATAGTCTAATAGTCATAGTATATCTTTTTTATTATTTATTTTTATTACAATCTGTAATTATTATTTACAATATGTAATTTGCGGATACATGAACTTATGTACAACTATTTACATTGAGGGGAGAAAATAATCAATGTTATCCTCCCTCTTCATTTTGTTTATGTTTTTTTTACAGTTTACTCGGAAAGGAGGTCGCGGGGCCATTTCCTCTTAAGACGCCTTATGGGGTTGTAGGGATGGGTTCTATCGGACAGGGCTTGGGCAAGACTATTTGGATGGTGGGAGAGGTTTTTGTGAAACTTGGTAAATTTTTGGGGAAAATTTTTTTTGATATAAGGAATTTGAAGGTCGTTGTGGAAGGTAGCATTTGAGACATAATAAGGAGCATTTACAATGGATCTGAGGACTTTAGATTGAAAGGATAGAAGACATTGGATATTGGAAGGTTTAGCGGTTCCCCACAGTTCTATTCCGTACGTCCAAATCGGTTGTAGTAGTGTTTTGTAAATTGTAAGTTTGTTTTTTGCCGCTAGTTTAACTGTCGTCTGTGCAGTAGACCATACCGTCTGTTTAGGTTTTGTCGTGTCAGTCGTTTATGATGATTCCACGTTAGTCGTGAGTCGAGGTGGAACCCAAGGTGGCGAACGCAGTCGGATTTGGGGATAGGAACGTTGTTGTAGTATATCGTGAGAGGAGGTTTGCTTCTGAGTGTAAATGTGACATGGACGCACTTGCTTTCGTTCATCTTCATTTTCCATTGTCTTCGCCAATCTGCTATACATGAGATATGTTCCTGCAGATCTTCCGAAGCAACCGAAGGATCGGAATTGGAGGAATAGTATATCTATGTTTCATTAAAACCTTACTTACCATAAAAACTATATTATCATAACTTGATAATTTTTGATTAAATTATTAAATTTATTTATTAAAATTATTTTGTACAAAATAAATAATTTATTTTTTAAGTTATTTTTTTGATGAAAAAGTCAGTGTCAAGAGCTGGATTCGAACCCACGACCTTCGGCTCAATACGCCGCTACTCTAACCACTTGAGTTATCGTGACTTCTAGTGACTAGAGCAGCGATATATTGAGCCGAAGTTGTTGGGTTCGAATCCCGCTCGTGACACTGATTTTTCATTTCAACATAGACTTTACATAAAAACAATAATTAACTAAAACAATCAATATCGTCAATTATGGCGGCTAAACATATATGGATTGATAATATTGTTATTCTTTTTTTTTCAACAGGTTGTTAATTACCTTAACTATCTGAAAATTATGGTCGATTCTATGGTACTGTTACTATGTCATTTGGAGTTCTTGCTTTTTGAACAACAATCGGAACTCGAAAAACGGTCTTTTATTATTTTTTTATATTTATTTTTAAATTATGGCTGATTTATGTTATTGATGACAATGTCAAAGCTGAAAGTATGTCATATCTGGTCAGTTTATCTTTGCAAGCATCACCGTCTTTTCTGGATTATGTTGGATGAGTCGTATGTGGCTAAAACGTAAAAGCATTACATTTTACTAGGTAAAACACGATAACTTTAGATCACCAAGATGAATAGGAAAAAACGTTATTTCCTGAAGGTAAGTACAGTGGCGTGTGACGATTAAACTGCTTCGTTATCACTATTTTTCTATCGATCGAAACGATAATAAAATCTTTGAAAAAATAAAATATATTTTGTCAAAAAATCACGATTCTTTCCAACCCTCGCATTCTGGAACGTGGCCGTGAAACTGTTCCCCAGTCTGTAAAGTAAAGGTTAATTAAGCAAAAGGCTCCCGGTCCATACCTAAATGAACCTTCGACTTCTAACGTAATTGAATCCCGCCGATCTGATTTACCTCGAAACCCGTAAAGGGGAAGTGAAAAACGTTTTTGCCCGACCGCATTGTCCTACGAAAGAACTGATGAAAGAAACACGTGCATGCAGATCAAAAGCCCAGTCATCGAATCGAATTGATAAAAAACCAACTTGATTGACGAACTTTCCACGGAACGTTGAATATTCATTTAATCAGCATAAAAACCATATGATGTCAGGATAGTGGGAAAAAGCCATTGAAGCAACATGATTAGTGGTCGGTAATTATGATTACCAAGTTAAATTGGTAATTAACCATTTCTTATTTAAGCGATACTTGTAGGTACGTGTGAGGTGATTAGTGACCGTTAATCGATATTTATTTAGAAATCGTGAGATGCGGTTTGGTGTGATGTAGGTTTCAGGGCACAATCAACACTACACGCAAGAATGACACAATTACACAGAAGACAAACACTTTGAGCCCTGAAGATGATCTCAATAAAGATCGAAACGACCAAAACCCTTACAGATAAATGTGTGGTGATTAGCGATCGTTAGTCGACGATTATTCGGAGATCGTGAGGTGAGGTCTAGTGTGATGTAGGTTTCAGAAAAACATTTTCTTTATCGTGCCAACGTTTCGATCTTTATTGAGATTATCTTCAGCGCCTGGGATTTAAAAATGGAAATACTTTGATTGGATATATAAAATATATTTTGCATTGCATAAATTCACTTTTCCACATCCAAAATGTAATTGTAATATGTAAACAATGTTTGTAAATCCCAGGCCCTGAAGATGATCTCAATAAAGATCGAAACGCTGGCACGACAAAGAAAATGTTTTTCTGAAATCTACATCACACTAGACCGCATCTCACGATTTCTAAATAAATACTTGTAGGTACGTTAAATTCTAATAAAAAGCAATGCATTGGGCTGGTGCAAAAACTATGCAGGCTTTGAAAAGGTAGTCAAAACGATTTTTAATTTTTATAATATCACTGAAGAAAATTTATCGAAATATTTCCCATTACTGTTTATATGTCTTTGCGTGTAATAAGAGCTTTTATTCTGATGACATAAAAATCTTTATTTAACGTGAGATGTAAGTAATAAATATATATTACGCTCTTTCAGAGCTGTTTTATTCCCCTTTGTGTAGGTATAGCACACTGGTGACTCCTAGTTCATCAAGGCTCGTTTTCAGTGATTGAATTTTATAACATATATAGTATATATATTGGAGAGTTTTAGAAAAGGGCGCCAGCTTGAAAGAGGGCGCCACAAAAAGATAGAGAGTTTTCGCGGGGAAAAAAAAAACCTCTCGGATAAAAAAAGGATTTTTTCGCTCTCTTCTCTCCTGGGTCGACCACGTGAATACGGGCATTTGATTTTTAGTCTCTCTTAACTTTAAAAATTAATATTTCGTATCTCAGCTGAGTGTGGATTGTGAGTAGACTCTTGTATCATAATTTTTATTGTTTGTTAATTAATGTATATATGTTTTCTATTATTTATTTTAAATTAGAAGGATTAACTTTTATTTAAATTTTGTTTTTTTCTTTTCTTGTTTAAACTTTTTTTTTCTGAGGGGATCCACATAGTTACCATAATTTCTTCAAAGTACATCCCCAACCAATTCCTCTTGGGAAGAAATGTTGCGCCACAGTTTGTTAGCCGGTATGTTGTTGTTTCCTCTGTTTTGTTTTTGTTTTTTTAGAATCTGAACGTGCCGAGTTGGGTTATACCAATCTTCTTGATTGTCCATTCAATCTGCAGTACCCTGTCAAGAATCCTATTAGGATTGGAAGTTTTTTCCTGCTTCGTTAAATGCATTCTATTGCTTCTGTCCTTCCAAAACTTGATGATTCTTGACTTGTTTATGTCTAATGAGCGAATTCCATTGTTTCCACATTTTTTTGGGTCTTTTTGGCTAAGATACTCATTGATAGTCAAGTATCAGCGGTTGTATATATAAAACACATGCCCTTGGACTATGAAGGGGGTGACGTTGGGGCATACCTTGTTTGTTTAGTTTTGCAATTCAACACCATCTTTGAAATTAGATGTTTGAACTTTGAACTTCGATGGTTGTTGTTTTATCTGACATAAAAGCTTTATTGTTGTTTTTGAATCCTTTGTTCAAATTGAACTGGTTACTCAATTTCATGGACTTAACCCTGGAAGATGCTGTTGTATTTTCCCATGGGTTCTAAGCATTTTGGTTCCAGGACCGAACACTCTTCTTGCGTTCTAGGTCCGTCAATGTTCTCTCTTTTCTATTCGTTTTTTTTACTTAAATTTTTTTTGAAATTTTATTTGTACGCGAACATTTTGTTCTTGTCGTTCCTTGGGGCCAAGAGTATCGGATGTTCTTTTATTAGGCTGTTAATATCTCTCGATTTAAGTTTTATCCCTGTTTGAAGTTTCTCTTTAATAATGTTTTAACATTTTTCTATGCTGTTCTCATTAACATATGATGGAAGGGGGATTAATCCCAGTATTTTCTCCAAACCAGCTGTCGGGCATGTTCTCATCTCTCCAGTTATGCAGATGACTGCGAGTATCTGTATTTCCTTGAATTCTTTCTGTATCTGTTTTACTCGGCCTGAGCAACCGCGCCGTATGTGAGGATAGGTCTCACCATATGGGGGACATTCGGAGTGGAGTTTCTGGTCTGCAAGTTTTTTCCTGCTATTCAAAGACGGATTCACAATAGCAGAGATCATATCAACACCCAAGGTGCTAAAAAAATATAAAAACCCATTAACATGCGATTCTCATGCAGGGCTGCTGTATTCGAACCCAGAACGAAAGTGTTGCGCGCCGTGTCAACGCCTAAACCGTTGAGGCCACCGACACTCCCCTATAAGATTATTTCTATTATCTGTGTGGTGATTAGTGACCATTAGTCGATGATTATTCAGAAATCGTGAGATGCGGTCTGGTGTGATGTAGGTTTCAGAAAAACACTTTCTTTATCATGCCAACGTTTCGATCTTTTATTGAGATCATCTTCAGGGCTCAAAGTGTTTGTTTTCTGCGTAATTGTGCCATTCTTGCGTGTCGTGCTGTTGCCATTGTTGCGTGGAGGGCACTCTTAACACGACTTTGAGCTCTGAAGATGATCTCAATAAAGGTCGAAACGTTGGCACGATAAAGAAAGTGTTTTTCTGAAACCTACATCACACCAGAGTGCATCTCACGATTTCTGAATAATCATTACTATTATCACTAATTATTTAATTTTTTAAGGTAGGGTTTATTCGATAGCGGCAAAATCCGATACGCAAACTGTCTTCAAATAGCGTCACGTTTTTCCAAGACGTTAAATATAACGGTGGCCTTGAAATAGCGTTATCGTTACACAAAATCTGTCTAATATATTGTGATTTTGAAGCTTTTCCATAAATGGAGAGTGTAGTACCGAATAAAACGCTTTTTTTATGTCCAAAAATTCACCAATGACATATCTTTTACTACTGCAATTTTCAAAAATAGAGCGTGTGGTTTAGCTAAAGTATGTTCACTATTTTTATCAGCGCCAAAACCGATTTGATTTGGAGATATATTATTATTTTAATTTAAGTATGTGCCCAGTCTTTTTTAAACATTTTTCAAAATTTTCTAAAAACTAAGGGTAAGTGAAATTGATCGATAATTGTTAATATCCTTTCTGCTACCAAATTTGTAAAGAGGGATCATCGGTGATATCTTAAATTTTTTATTTTGTTGAATAAAAATGTTCAAAACGGAAAGGAATATAGTTAGATTTTCCAAAGCATGTTTTTCCATATCAGATATTTATTTTAATTGATCGTTTGTCAACGACGTTTTAAGTCCCGGTTTGTCTGAAGCCCCCCGGCTAAAACTTTTCCCCCGGAACGGGGTCAGCAATTTTTTCCCGTTCTTTATTGGCCGAGGAATGCTGAAAGTCGACGACGCTTACATCGGGAAGGGATGTTTTCCCGGAGATAAGGGGTTGTCTTGGTAATGCCCAGGGGTGCATTTCTGCCATCTCATTGCTGCTCCATTCTCCCCGACAAATGCCCTAGAACGGCTTCCTCTTTTATTAACGCCGTTTACTAACAAAACCCTTAACGTTTCTGCTAATTATCCATTTCGCTTATTGTCTCTCTGAAATGGATTCTCAACACTCGGGGTCTTTGCTATTTTCGAAATCTTAGAGATGGAAATGGCTGTTTTAAATAACATGAGGCCCGTTTGTTATTCCTAAGGGCACAAATTTCGGTTAAAATGTAGGTTCCTTAAGCAAATTCTCATCCTCTCTCCTAGTGAAAATTATTCGCCGAGTCAGTTCACACAAAGCTTGTCTAGCTGCAGTCAAATGGCTCTCTAGCTAAGTCCCTTTGATCTAGGCCTAGGGCCAATAGTGCTTTTGGTACAGATCAAGGTCAATAATTGAGCGACTTAAGATCTAACGCCGTTCTCCTGTGTGACAGGATTTTAAAACCGTCTCTAAGTTTCCATTAACCAAATTCAGTAAGTAGAACGAATTGAATTTATTTTACGTTAATTGCATTTCCTAGCTTCTCACCCGTTCGGGTATTTATTCTTTATCCGATTAAAGTGAATTCCGTGAGGCCCACGGTCGGTTGAACTTGCAGAACTTAATTTGTAATCTTCTCGTTTCCCCTTCTCCTCCCGACTTGAATATAAATCCTACAATTAGCCAGGCCTTTGAGCAAATACCCTTTTACCCTTCAGACACCTATCTGTCGAACAATACGGGAAAATTCCTCTGGCTCCCTTTGAGAAGATGCAATTAAGCGACTGTCATCAATAACGAACCACTGACAGGGAGTAAAGATTGTATGTATATTAACCTTTTGAGACAACATTTTCTCAATTGTTAGTCGTTAACCAATATTATTATTGTCAAATGCTTTGATTAACAAAATAAAAAATATGTTAAATTAACAATCCATAAAAGCGTTTTTGTCATCATAGGTCTAGTATAATCATGCATTCATTTTTGGGTGTAGAGGCAAGGGGTGCTTAATACAAAGCAGAAAGTACTTTTTGACTTCGGCAACGTTTCGGTACTGTTTGTATCTTCCTTAAGCCGAGGTACACCTACAATAATTTTATTTCTTATATTATCTTATTTGACATATGTTCACTTTCTAAATTACATCGTATTTAACTTTCGTTGATGTGCAACGTGTTTTTTTTCTTTATCTAAAATTAAATTTTTAAAGAACACGGTTTCGCTTCTTGGGTCGTTCATAACCTTTATTGGTACTCCCTAAATTGACTATTTTTTGCGGTCCGCTTGACCAATTAATAGCATTCAATTAATTAAGGTTTTTAGTTGAGATAAAAAAGTCAATGGCACTAGCGGGATTCGAACCCACGATCTTCGGCTCGTTACGCCGCTGCTCTACCACTTGAGCTATTTTTTGAATTTTCCCTCCTTTTTGCCATTTTTCCAAAGGTGAGGTTGAGATGGGAAGTTAGTGCTCGAGGGGATCGAGGTCACGATACTCAAATGGTAGAGTAGCGGCGTATCAAGCCGAAGGTCGTGGGTTCGAATCCCGCTCGTGGCACTGACTTTTTATCTCAACTTAAAACCTTAATTAATTGAACTTTATTGGTACCTTTTTTATTAAGGCCCATTTGACTTTTTATTTATCTTCCACTTATTGGAATGTTTTTCCATTTTTTGAACATTTTAAGAAATTGATGATAATTATCATTAATTAATTCTGCTTTTTTTTATAATTTACTGATATATTGTCCTTCTCGACATAGGCTACCTGCAGAAAGTTTCCTTTCCTTTTATTTTTCGCTGTTTTGACTTAATCAAAACTTTCGAATTAATTATTAAGAATTTCAACACTAAAAAAATTCCAAATCGAAAATAGTGAGATTGGCATGTCTCACCGTCAGGGTCTCTTAACTGTCCACACACGAAGTTTTGTCGCGTCGCGTCGTGCCTTCTGTAAACTCCCGGGTAAACATGTTACTTTTTTTGTGCCCATCAACACTGACAAACGTGGCTTCATCATCAATATTAACCATAACCGGAGCAATCGCTTGACGGGCCATCATACCCGTTTCGATGCTGCCTTAAGCCTTGTTCCGACGGCGCATGACTTGGCGAGCCTGTTCTGAAGTTTGTCATACCTCAAGCCGTGGAAACGTAAAGTTTCGCTTTTGATCGAGGTGGGTCGGCCTTTCCAGCGTATTGTCGATAAATATTCAAACGTGGATGAAAACGTGTTAGAAGCAATTCACACTATTTAATTAGCAGTAGACAGCAAAGGTTTAAATATTTTTTTAATGGAAAGAAAAATTGATTACTATTTTCAAAAATACATACAGTCGACTCTTGTAAATTCTTCTTGATAATACGAACTCTTCAACAGGTTACTTTGGTAAATCGAAAAAATTCTGTTGATTGATACACAAAAAATTGATACACTCCGTAATAGGGAAACCTAAGAGAAAAAATCGTCTTTCGAATAATCTACGGTACTGCGTGGTATTTTTAAGGAACTCTTGAAGGAAAAATAAGGAATTGTTGAGGGGAAATGTCAAAGTCAGAAAACAGGTTTTGAAAACCTTGAAGAAACCCTTCCGTCGAATTATTGCACCTCGGCACCCCATAGTGAGCGAGTAGGCGTTATATCCGCCGTCCTTGGTCGTCCATTGAACACTCTATAAACAGAGGAATTTATCTCCGACTCAAGTTGGATTTGCGCCGATAAGAAGATCAAGATGATATTCTTCCCACGGTTCTCACACAATGGTGATATTGGGCATTTTAACAACAGCAGAGGTGGAAAAAATATCGAATATATCAACACAGCACAGTCCTAAACGTTCAGGCAGTTCAATATTCCAAGATTTATGCTTTAAGTAAGGCAATTTTTTGTTGGTCCATTGCGGTGTAATTTTAACTAAGGCAGGTTGGGTCGAGAAACCATGTCTGAAGTGCTTAAGAAAATGGAAATTTTCTAGATAATTGTTCGTTTATTATTTTATTTTATTGAAATTTATTATTATCAATAATAGAAAAAGGTTTAGTATTAGATCATATCTTTTATATAAAAACCTTGTAATTCAGACATCAACGTTTACGATTGTACCAGGCGCTGGAACGCCAAAATTGGAAGAACCCGCAAAAGTTTATACGTGGATTTATGGGTAAAATAATTTTAATGAGAGCGAGCGGTGAGCCATTAAAAACAGCTGATTCATTTCACTGAGTGAGCGGTTTTGATCGATCCGATCCTTAAAAAGAGCGGTTTTCCCATCTCTAGTCTAAGCACATCTTGTTAAATGGACTTAAACACATTAGAAACTTTATTTTATTAATAATGCTTAGATTTAAAAAAATTATTCAGATTTAGTAAAAAAATAAAAATTCAGAGGAGGTTATTGTGCTTCCCGGACATGATCCTTAAGCATATCTTTAAAAAATGGTCTATTAAAGACGAGAAAACGCACGCTGAATCCTGACTAGGATGGAGAAAACGTATAATTTTAATTAAATTTCTGTGATAAACAGGTTTGAAACAGTTCTAAATTATACAGAGCAATATTTAGGTGCGAAGAATTCCAAGGTATATATTCAATTCCTTTTAATTACAGTCCTAAACGATAATGTAGAGCATGCAAATTAAAGACGTTTGAATTTAATTAAAGAAGTCGTGTTAACGAGAAGAAAGAGGAAAAAATTGTCAGTGTAAAGTTCTGTGATAATGACAATCCTCCCTTACTTGTTCTAAGTTTGGAACAAATGAGTCGAACATATAGCAAAGTTGTCTGTACATCATTATCAGGAAGATAGAGTTGGTTTAAGAAGTTTAGGGGAGGAATTTCTCAGTCGCGAAGTTTCTCATTTGCATCTTAGCCCCTTTTAAAAAGCGAGCCCCAAGTTGGCCCTGGCCGTTCCTCAGCGACAGTTCGCCAGTTTCTCAATTAGCAACTTTTCCCCCGAGAAACACGGTGTTTCCCGTGAGCCGTAGGCGACTCATTAAACGCCTTTTGAAATGGTTCAACAAACCTCCCAGGGCCGAATTAAAGGGCGAGGATATCGGAAGAATCAAAGCGGGTTTTTTCTCACGCCTGTCCCCACAGGGTTTAATCGAGTCGGCTCAATCCTTTCGGGATGGATTTTTCCCCGAATCGAAAGCCGGAAGAGCCCTTAAGCCTGAGGATTATCCTGTTGTTCCTTTCCCTTCGATTTATCTTGCAGTTTTCGGCCTGAGCACTAACTAGGAAATATATTGTCTACTTTACTCAGACCCTTGGATAAGTGAGTTTCCCTTTAAACATCCCTTATTTCAGGCCGGATAAATCCGAACTATTACCTTTTACCCGAGTCCGCCTTTTCGATTACCAATTCACATTATGACAATGACCTGGAAGAAGATGGACTGCATCGTTTAAAAATAAAATCCAACAACTCATATTAACACTAGGAAAACAACAATTCAACCATAGATACTTATGTACAATCAATTTAAACATTTTTACTTACAACTTATAAGTTACTTAGTAGAACTTAGTATGTTTTTAAAAAAAATCAGACATGTCTATATAAAATATCGAGGTTTTTTTCTAGACGTTGATAGAGTTTTGGAAATGCTTTTGAAAACTTAATACGTAGAACTTAATCCTGACTTTTAGAACGAGGGTGGCTTTGAGAGGGGTAGTTGATACGGGCTCAGGCAACACCACACCACACCGCATCCCTCATGTACGAGGAATAGTTAATGCTTGCCCGGCCATTATCCGAAGGTTCGGCGCGTATCAAGTTTAAATTAGAGGACTGAAGTTTGTCCCCATTATCCGCCCTATGCCTTGCGGTGTGCGGCTCTTTGAGCTGGGACGTGAGCGGATTTTGCCCTGCGACATGAGAATCAACGGTTTCGTTAGTTGGAATTTCCAGAATCGTGTTTTTTTTTTCGTTTTATCTTGATAATAATATCAACCAACGTAATCCGTGGTTTCTTTCCTACCTAAAATCCAGCTGATCAACCTCGTGGTTTTCTAACGTATGAAACGTTTTAAAGAAACAGGCCATTATTTAAAGTTTAAACCTAGCCTAATTTCTTCAATTTTTAGAATGTTGTTCAGTTGAAGCAAAGGCTGGTGTTTTTGTTGCTATACGTACGGCCTAAGAATTACAACGGCAAAACTAGCTATTTCTATCAATCGTCGTACTCAAAGGTTTATTTATTAGCCACATGGAGCAAGGGTAGGTAATCTAGCTCAATACCCCCGGTGTTCTCCAAGGATCTCACTTTGGACCACTTATATTTTCAATCACATTAACGTCGCCGCCTCCTGTTATTTATGTGTTAATTATGCGAAATTTTCTCTGTTGATGTTGTAAACTTTTTGCTGCTTTCAATAATGCTGAAGGAAATGTGTGCTTGCAGGAAGATTTTAACAGATTTGTATCTTGGTGTCTGGATAATAAACTTTCGCTTTATGTAGAGAAATTTAAATTTACAGATAAATCCCATATATTGAATACTCAAGGGGACGAAGGATAAGTACCACATATCGACATGTTCACTGTATCAACTATATCAAGATTGGTATATCAATGGTAAAAATGAAATATTCGTTTTATCGAAAGTTTTAATTGTTTTAGTATATTGTTTATATATATTGGAAGTTTTATTTTGTTTAGCAAACCGGTGAGTCCTAATTCATCAAGGGATTTGATTAGTAGGCCCGTTTTCAGTGGTGGAATTTCTTCTATCTACGTCCCAAAGCACTTTTAATATGTGAAAATATTTTTATAAACATTATACAGTCTGCTCTAGGTAATTTAGGACTAAGGCACGACAAAAAAAATTCGAATTATCAAGTGGAAAAAATGTAAGAGTTGATAAGTATTTTTCCAAGTTCTTAATAAAATAATGAAAAAGCGGAAATAGAATTGGAAAGGTATTGGTTGACATAAAAAGTCAGTGTCACAAGGGGTATTCGAACCCACAACGCTCGGCTAAATACGCCGCTGCTCTACCACTCGATCTATCGAGGCTTCGATTTCTACGAATTATAGTAGGGCAAAAAGGAGGGAAAATTCGAGAGGTGGGGTTGAGATGGGGAGTTAGTGTCTGAGTGGATCGAAGTCACGATAGCTCAAGTGGTAGCACACTAAGCAGCGGCGTATTTAGCCGAGGGTCTTGGGTTCGAATCCCTTCATGACACTGACTTTTTTATCTGAACCAATACCTTACATAAAGATTAATTAATTGAAAAAATTAAAAAAAAACACGTACTCTAATGGGTTGTTATGAATTATTAAAAATATCGTGAAGCGGTTTTTGTTTCAATTTTACCTGGCGTCCTTCGTTTAAATGATTTGTCAGAGTGACCAGTGCTGAGAACAATTGTCAAAACACTAACGTAAAAACTAGAGAAAATTCAAAGAATCTTTAGGCTATAAGGAAGTAAATAATATGTGGAAATTTGGAGGAATGTTACAAAGAAAAGTTAAATAATTATTATTCAGAAATCGTGAGATGCGGTCTGGTGTGATGTAGGTTTCAGAAAAACGTTTTCTTTATCGTGCCAACGTTTCGATCTTTATTGAGATCATCTTCAGGGCTCAAAGTGTTTGTCTTCTGTGTAATTGTGCCATTCTTGCGTGTCGTGTTGAGAATGCCACATTGCCACACTCTCAACACGACACGCAAGAACGCAGAAGACAAACACTTTGAGCCCAGAAAATGATCTCATTAATGATCGAAACGTTGGCACGATAAAGAAAATGTTTTCTGAAACCTACATCACACCAGACCGATCTCACGATTTCTGAATACTTATCGATTAACGGTCACTAATCACCACACATTAAATAATTATTATAATTAGAATTATAAAGAGGGAAGTGGCTGCATTTCGAGTGGTAGGCATTTTTCTACCCCTCTTACGAAAAATATTTCAACATTATTCGGTCCGCCCGATTAAACCTACTAAACTATATAAATTGCACTGTAATGATTTATTACATAAAATATTTTTGCAAAAAAAAAATGTTCCTGGCTTCGGGGGGAAAAGTATTTAAATCCTTAGTTCTTCGGGTCTCTGCTATTGTTAATAGCTAGATAGTACGCATCGGTTATTTCGTTGGATTTGTTACCGCCGGTATTTTCTTCCGGTGTTATAAAAAAATCTTGTATTTATTCTGCCCCGCTTTTATAAACTGGCGTGTGCTGTTTGTTTTGCACGACTGCTCAAGGAATAACTGTTTATTAGGGTGTTTTTCAGGATTTTCCAGAGTAGAAAAGCAAATATGTGATGTACGATGTATCTCCCACTGCCATGCTACAATATTATACTCTCGCTTTATTTCTATTACTCTTTCTCATTCCATCTTCCTCAATCTCCCCTTCCTCCCTCACATTATTAATAATAACTTTATTTGTTAAAAACCCAAAGCGAAAAATTGATCACATCTTTGCAAAATGGCTACCTTACAAATCAAGTGTAATTTTTTTAATTGTTCAAAGATGAACCAATTAACCCAGTTTGGGCTGTAATGAATTTCAATGAGATCCTCGAGCGCTAGTAAAGAAAATAAGAAATAAAATAAGCCTTAATTCTTGAAACATTTATTCAACTTCTTTAAAATTTATTTAAACTAAAAAAAATATTTATTTTAATCCATATTTGTTTAGTGGCCATAATTGACCATAATTATTCTTTTTATCTAAGGTTTTCGGTTGAGATGAAAAATTAGTGTCACGAGCGGGATTGGAACCCACGACCTTCGGCTATTTATTTTAATATACTACAAATAAAATTGTTGATTAGTACAAATTCTAAAATAAAATGAAACCGAATTTGTTCATTAAAAAAATAATAGAGTGCAATAAAACAAAATATAATAAAAAAGGGGGGAAGAATCACACAGTGGTACTTCTAGTAGTGCGTACCTAACAGGTCGCTAGCGACTGCCGCTTTACCCTCCTGCCAGGATTCTAAGGAATAGTACGGGATGTTAAGTTAGGGCTGAGGGATTGGGGTGTGCTAAGGTGGCCATTCACGATCACTCCAAATGGAACCGCGCCAAGCCGTACAGCTCCATTTAGAGTGCCTGAAATTTGAGGCGGCATTCACGACCGCTCCACAGCCAGTCGCTCCGAACGTCAACCAGTGAATTACCTTCTCAAAATGGATGACGGTCTCTTGTCCTACTCTTCTGTTTATTTATGTATTAAAAGCAAAAAATGGAAGAGGAAATGATGTAAGAAGTGGCTCCTGAACAGAAGCCGTAATGCCCACATCAATTTCATGAAAGATCTTTACCTTGAATCCGCTGATTGAGGAACAATTTAAGGATGGATACAACGCCTTATTCATTCATTATATTTAGTGTTCTATTAACCAAATTACTTCTTTCAATTATTTAACCTTTTTTTTAAGGTTTTGGTTGAAATTAAAAAGCTAGGGCCACGAGCGGGATCTGAATCCATGGCCTTCGGCTAAATACGCCCCTGCTCTACCACTTAAGCTATCGTGACTTCGATCCTCTCGGACACCAAAAAATGGCAAAAAGAGAGAAAATTAGAAAGGTTGTAGGTTGAGATGGGGAGTTGGTGCCCGAGTGGATCGAAGTCAGTATAGCTCAAGTGGTTAGCGCAGCGGCGTATGTAGCCGAATGTCGTGGATTCGAATCCCCTCGTGACACTATTTGTTCATTTCAACCAAAACCTTACAAAAAAAAAAAAGATTAACGTCTTATTTATATTTACTCCAGCTTGTTACCCCCTTGATTAGAAAACAAAAGACAGTGATGAGAGAAATCATCACTACATGAAAGGTTGGCAACCACATTACGATTTCTCGCTACAGGGATGAATTACAAAGAACTTAAGTTCTCTACTACGATTTCTGATCATTGTTAGGGGTTATCAATACCGCATCTCTCATTGCATTTGTATCCTTTGCTTTGAAAACGTCGACCAACTGGTTGAGGATTGAATTTCTTTTATTTCTATCATTGTCCACTACTTTCATAAACATGGTAAACTTTCATACAATTCAATCACCTCAACAATAAAATCTCGATTGGATGTCATTACCAATAAAGAATAAACGTTTTTGACTTTCCGAGAATGTACGACGGAGAAGTTTGCTCAGTGACTCAAAGACGGAGACTGCGCCAAAAAAAACGAGGGTTTTCCCATTCACGACCAGGCCACCGCGCCAAAATCCCCATACTCCACGCCAGAGTTTCCCATTCACGAACACGCCATGCTGGCGTCGCGCCGCAGATATTTAGAGTAGCGCGATGGAGTTGATGGACCCGTCGAATATTCGGCACAGTCGGGCACGCCAGTTCAGTTTTGCCATTGCCGTGGTTTTTTGAACGGCGTCGCTCCGTTTGGACTGCTAGGAGCGATCGTGAATGGCCACCTTTAGGCCTGTTTCGCAGGAGGTGGATGTTCACGAGTTAAACGGGCGGGTGTCAAGGAGTGTTGCTTACAAATGCTTAGAAACCACCCGGACTTCTTCAAACGCAGTCAACTGACCCACCTATGCGTGTGGCCTACAGCAGTTAAGTTCTTATCGACGATAATGGACTCATTTCAAAATACACTATTCAGCATCCGTCTTTCGTACCAGTCGCCTAGTTGATTCAACTGAATTCACTATGCTAGGCGTTCCTACTTCTAATTTCAATGTGGAACAGTTTATTGAAGATATTCGGATTAATCCTGCGACATTGGGTGGTGAGTGTGATTCAGATAATTCAGTGGGGTCAACTAAAACCGCTTCTTGTGAAAATAACCTTATGGTCAATGTGGATTGTATGATTGGATACGTAGAAGCGTTTTCTAAATTCTAATATCTTAAATAATATTGAATTGGAAAATCTGAATGCGATGATAGTTGGCTTGTTTGGTTCGACCCCACAGTTCGATGATTTATGTACTTTATCATCTTATATATCAATCGTTTGTTGTGAAGATTCAGTTTTGCTTGTCTAGGAATCGTGAGAGTGGTTTTATCGTTGGTCTTTGTAGTTGTACGTGGATTTTAGTTTTTTGCTGTACAGCCCAATATAGCAGACGTGGCTCTATGGATTATTCAGCCAGTTCTGGTTTTATAAGCTGATCTTTGAAGTATTTGATGATGTGGAATGTAGTCAGGTAGTTTTTTTTCTGTCTCTCACAAATCGTGGAAAGATAAATAAAAATGGTGGCGATGGTGTATACTGTATAGAATAGCTGTATCATATATAAATTATTGTAATATGTCGGAACCGTTAGGTCAGCCGAGTACGTTAATACTCGATGGGACGAAGTATACTACCCCGAGAGACTTCAGTCTTGGCAGGAACGTTCTGAGAGACGGATGACCTGAATTAAGCAGCCATGAAGGTTTTGTCGGAGGACGGAGGATGAGGAAGTATGTGGGAAGGATACTCTTGAGCTTCCTCAGCAAACCCGAA
Organism: Cimex lectularius; assembly: GCF_000648675.2. NCBI lineage: Eukaryota > Metazoa > Arthropoda > Insecta > Hemiptera > Cimicidae > Cimex > Cimex lectularius. The sequence continues at coordinate 2,511,868 of NW_019392656.1, forward strand.
TGACATGCTGGGGGCACATCAGTTCAGCAGAGAAGAAGAGACTGGGTCTTTGACACGGTGGATTGTACCTGGCGAGGTGGGATAATTGGTTTTTTATTCTAGGATAGGAAGGGTTTTTTCAGAAAGTTCTTCTCGAGGATTTTTTCTGTGATAGGTAAGAGACGTACCGGGCGGTAGGATTGAGGTTGGTGGTTAGGGTTGTGGGGCAAAGTGAGTAGTAATGGAAAGTGAGCAGTCCTTAGGGACAGCATTATAAAACTATGGTAGGAAGAGGATTGTATATTAGGGAAAAAAATTTAAACTGTAAAGGCAAAAAAGGAAAATCATGTTATTTAGTATTCTTTTAATTATATTTTGTTATCATTTAATTCTAATTTTATTAATTAAGGTTTTTAAGTTGAGATAAAAAGTCAGTGTCACGAGCGGGATTCGAACACACGACCTTCGGCTATCGCTCTAGCTAGGTAGAGTAGCGGCGTATCAAGCCGAAGGTCATGTGTTCGAATCCCGCTCGTGACACTGACTTTTTTATCTCAACTTAAAAACCTTAATTAATTGAATGTTATTAATTGATCAAGCGGACCACGAGAAATAGTGGATCTAATTTTATTGTTAATTATTCTGAAAAAATTAAAGTCAGTTGTAATTAGCAAACTTTCCTCCATTCATATATACAGACAAATTAATTTTAGGTTAAAAAATTAATTTATCTGTATATTAATTAAAATTTACTTTAATTTTTTTCTCTTTCTAATTACAAAAAAAATTGACGCTTGTTTGGAAAATTTGAATAATATTTCTCCTTATCTAGAAGTAACCAAAAATATGCCCCGTATCTCCCTAATTTGGACCCTTTGGCTTTATAATTTAAACCATTATATTATTATTATTTACTGAAATTACAGGGTAATTACGAGAGTCCTGGTTAAGGATTTCAATGATAATATTTTATAAATATTAAAAATTAGAGATTTTTTTGTGATTGTCCCGATACGACAAGTAGTACATTTGGATTTGACTCAGTCCGCAATTTCCCCACGACGACCGAATGTATAAAATATGCAACCACCGGCCGCGAGGAGGGACACTTGTTGCTCAATCTAAATGCAAATCCGTCGTCTAGTAGATGAAATTTAAAAGAAAATTTGCAATTCTTTTGTACGCCGGGACTCGTAGCTGCTCGTTACGGGGACGTTAGTTTTTTTTTTGTGTGCACCATCCCTAAAAGTTAATTCGCCCGTCTGGTATTCATAAGCGGGACACCTTCATTATTCCAGACCCCAGCGGACAGGGCAAGTTGGAAAATGCGATTCCGATAAAACTCCGTTTTTCCCATAGAAAGAAATTACTAAAAATTTTGTTTTTTAAAAAGGAGTGCGACATTTCTGTCACATTTCTTAAGAATGCGAAATATATGGCAAACATCGAGAGTAGACGGACAGAATACTTACTGATTACATACAAAATTTTACATACAAATCTCTTGTATTGAATGTAGTTTACGAAATGTGAAAACTGCAGAAAACGAGAATATGCTACCAGATATTAATCGATTTTCAGATGATTAATTGTGAATCTTTTCCGGATTATCCTCAGGTTATTTATATTTATTCTTCCTCGTAAATATCTGATGAGATTTTCAAGTCCATTACAGTGCGTGGTCCGATTGGCCAATTAACATTTTTGAATTAATTAATATTTATGAATGGTATTGGTCGAGTTAAAAACTTCACTGTCATGAGCGGGATTCGAACCCACGATCTTTGGCTCAACACGCCGCTGCTCTATCACTTGTGCTATCGGGCCTTCGATCTGCTCGAGCACCAACTTCCCATCTCAACCCACTTTCGAATTTTCCCTCCTTTTTGCCATTTTTCAAGCAGTATCATTTTTGTAACAACAACCAATAAATCCTACTAAATATCGATTATAATTATTCAGAAATCGTGAGATGCGGTCTGGTGTGATGCAGGTTTCAGAAAAACATTTTCTTTATCGTGCCAACGTTTCGATCTTTATTGAGATCATCTTCAGGGCTCAAAGTGTTTGTCTTCTGTGTAATTGTATCATTCTTGCCTGTAGTGTTGGGAGTGCCCTGAAACCTACATCACACCAGACCGCATCTCACGATTTCTGAATAATTATCGATTAACGGTCACTAATCACCACAAATTTCTAAATCGAGTATATATATCACTAGATACTCATATCTGTTTAACAGTCCTCTATAAATCTTCTTAGTATGGAATTCGTAATGTAGAAGGCATATTTGACCAGAATGAACAAAACCTACTAAATATTGAGGTAATATACCACCAGATCGAACATGTCCAGTGTATTTCCTCGATTTTCTGGCTGGAGCCTCTTTACAGTCTTTATTTCAATTAATTATTCTTTTTATCTAAGGTCTTGGTTGAGATAAAAAGTCAGTCACGAGTGGGATTCGAACCCACGACTTTCGGCTAAATACGCCGCTGCTCCACCACTTGAGCTATCGTGACTTCGATCCGCTCGAGCACCAACTCCCCATCTCTACCCCACCTTTTGAATTTTCTCTTCTTTTTGTCACTTTTCAAATATCGAGTGATCTATTTGATTCTCGGCGACAAATGAAATTGCCACGGAGAGCTTTCGTGAAGATATATTTCAGTTTAATTAATAAATCCGTTATAGTTCGTGGTCCGATTGACCAATTAACATTTTTCAATTAATTAATTTTTATGAAAGGTATTGGTCGCAAAAAGGAGGGAAAATTCGAGAAGTGAGCTAGAGATGGGAAGTTAGTGCCCGAGCGGATCGAAGTCACGGTAGCTCAAGTGGTAGAGCAGCGGCGTATTTAGCCGAAGATCGTGGGTTCGAATCCCGCTCGTGACACTGACATTTTTATCTCGACCAATACCTTTCATAAATATTAATTAATTTAAAAATATTATTTAAAGTATTATTGACATTAACAAATTCGTGTTTTTTATCCCAAAAAAGCGAAAACAGCGGGACCCGGGATGAACGTCCTTTAAGACGTTCTTAGTAAAGTTTATGTGAATGGCTTCTGTATGGATTTAGCCCGAGGCGTTGTAAATCCTAAGGGAGCTTTATTTCCTCGAAGGACTTTGTCCTTGTGTCATTGTTAATAAATAGATTGGACATGCTCTTTCATCAGATTTATCTCGGCTGATGTTTCTCCTTCCTCACCGAGAGCTTGTATCAACCCTTTGGGATGTTTTTTCTTCAGAACCTGCCGGATTGTTTCTTTGAGGATAGTTGTCCCTCAAGTTAATTTTTACAATGATTTATATGTACAAAAGTTAAAATCGAAGTACTTTAGACTTTAGACTGTAAACTGGTTGGCTCATAAGTACAATGATCATATCAATTGTAAAGATTTGTAAAAACTGTCGAAAAATTTTAAAGGTTAGTACCTTCAGTAGTATGTGATGTTGTAGTACAACATGACCTCGGATAAGCGTGAAAAAGACCCAGTTTAATGATTTCAAAGTAAATCTTTTTGTCATTTTATTGGGTCGGATTTGCGCTTATTTAGAAAAAAAATCTCTCTTGTGATATTGTATTTTTTTATTCAAACACTCAAGAAAGGGAGAGGAACGTTTGAAATTCAGCCTGGATTGGCTGAAATGTAAAATCCGCCCGGTCTATTCCAGGTTTTTTGTTATTCAACGAAGCCCCGTCGAGGGGGGAATAAAGAGCCCGTCGTCTTCATATATTCGGGATTACAGTATTATGACAAAGTATTCCCGGTTCTGATTGGATTTGTCACAAAAAGGAAATAAGGAGGCGAAGGCCTTGTGGCGAGGCTTCGTCGAAACGTGATCCACATGCAATTTTTACGCGCAGAGAGGGTTTTTGATGATCTTCATCGAAAGACCCCCCTTTCCACGGGAAAATTCCCTGGCGCATCATTATTCCAATTGACCCGGAGAATAGGTCAATAAATTTATAACCAACAGAATAAAACATTTTTCAAATTGGATTAATATGAATAAATAAACGAGGGCTTTTCTTTGACAAAATATGGCAATTCCTTTGGAATTATAGGAAAAGTGTTTAGGTTTCATTTATGTTTAACCCCTTAGGGAAGCTCGTAGTTTAATCAAATTGGATCAGTCTGGTCCGCTTATTTCACTCAATCAAACTGCGGTCAGTTGTTTAAGCCGACCAACAAAACCCCACTGTTTTGAACATTTTGTAAATCATTGTCAATCATCAAAACTTGAAATTTGACTAAATATACGTCATTGTAAATCAGTACTGACAAAAATTAAAGCACTAGTAAGAAAAAATTACATTTTACAATGTAAAAATTATAGTCGAGTGTGGGTACTGCTTGTCAGGTTATATGAACTCCGACGTATATTTCAATACAGCTGAAGAGTTCGAATATGTCCAGCATTCGGTTAGAATATTGGTAAAGTAAATAGCTGAGAGAATTTTTTGGTTTCAGTTGATGACATGTGTTTTGATTTTTGTTCTTTCGTCTTTGTACTCCCCCGCTAGAGTCAAGGTTCAAGAGCTGATTTTGTAAGTTGAGTGGACGTCTATGAGAAGACAGGGTTTCTGTACCGGCAGTGAAGGTTATTTGTTTCTGGGCGGCCAGCCGTGTAAATTATGTATAGTACAGGAGCCAGTATGCTTCCCTGTGGGACCCTGGGAAACAGGAAACTGTTTACGATAAAATTAGGAAGAAGATGGTCCTTGGAGATACAATTTAAAAATAAACATTAGGTATAATAAATTACAGCAGCCCTGGGTGCCATACCCGGTCAAAATCTCGAGCTATATTCAGAAATACATATGGCAAACAATCTGACTGAACATAGGCTATCACTTCAAATCAGTACTGACAAAGATAACGGCATTACTGAGAAAAAATTACTATTGACAAAACAAACAAAATTAAATTAAGCATATTTAAGACTGTTATCCTACGTTTCAACTACTGTTTCTTTTTATAGACATTTTATGCATGGTTATTAAATAAATAATAAAGAATTAACATGGAGTTAAAAGTATGTTTATCTTTGTTCAAACTGGTCCGCTTATTCTCGTTTTAACAAGCCAATCAACAAAACTGCAATTCATAACTTCTCCATTATTTAGCATAAAACTTCAACATTGTCCTTTCAGGTTACCATTTATTTCTGCTAAGTGGAGTACTTTTGATGGGACCGTATTCAAGATCAAGTTTTTCTTTTAGAGCTGCTTGGGTCTTATTTTTTTGTCTTTAATTGATTTATATATGCTCAACTCTGCACATGAAAGCTGGAACCGGAAATGTACACAGTTTTAAGTCATTTCAGCCCCAAACCTATAGTTTTTAAATCTGGACACATTCAAGCACTTACTCGTTCTTAAATAGCTTTTTTTTCTGAGTACACCTTTCACCCAAACAGAGAGGTTTACTGGAGATTCCTCCATCACCTTTTAACTAACTAATTTAATATGGGGGTTGTCGATATTCCGCCATTACACATCTCACACTTCACTCTAATAAATGCGTTCACTTTCAATATAGACAAACTGAGATATCTTTCAATAAAACACTCCACGTTTTTTTAAATAAATGGAGAAAGGCTGATTATTTCAATAAACCTGACATAATTAAAATCTTTGTACTTTACACGCACACACGCATTAAAAGAGCAAATATTATCAAATGTAGACATACATTGAGTTAGTTCAAAAATTTTCGTATGATTTCTGAGGTAGCCATTTTGTTAAGAATATGATAAAACAAAGAGACGATTTCTTCTGGGAAAAGTTGTATACTTAAAAATTTAGCAACTTTCTTTTGTATTTGATCAACAAATAAATAAGAGTTTAGTAGTAATTAATTTATATTATCAATAGAGCCGAATAAGTGGCAATTCCCATTTCTTTCTTGAAAAATTAAAAAGTTTTCATTAACACGAGTGCTCCATTGCAGGATATCTGAAAATGAATGATTAATGTGTTTTATGGGTTTGTTTGTGTATATGTGTGAGCTAGTGGTAAGAGAAAAAGAGTGAGAAGAGAATTGATTAATAAATTAAATGATTAATATTACATCCCACCTGACATCGAGATGATTGATAACCGGGGGGCTTTAAGTGTACAAATGGACTTTTAAGGGAAGTTTTTTGTTCCAAGGTATGCCCTATTTATTTCTGGAAAACAACAATTCACCGTTTTCTGCGTTTGTGTATGATATTTGTCATTTATTTTTGCCTTTATCAACAAAAAATTGCTAGATCTCACAGTTCAATCTAATAACATGTTAATCCCCGGCAATATGCGTCATGTTCAGAACTGATATTTTTCAAACATATTTTCTAATGTTCGAACAAAGGGTTTTCTTTAAATAGTCAGTAAACGCCTGCCGGGATGTTGAGGATTTTACGGCCCGAAAAGTGAAGAGAAAAATATATTTGTTCGCCTTGTCGGTTTCATGCGAAATGTTCAAAATCGGACAACCCTTTCCCAGGATTTGTAAATTTCCGCAAGGATTGACCTGAATGCGGAAAACTCCCCGGTTCCTGAAATCCTCACCGTCCGACAGGATTTCTTTGCAAAACGAAAATGTGAAAGGTTCGGCTTTTTACGGTTCGATAGGCACAAACTGACAAAAAGTGTTTTTATTGAACAGTAATTTTGCATTTTAATTAAAATGTGTGGTGATTAGTGACCGTTAGTCGATAATTATTCACATATCTTGAGATACGGTCTGGTGTGATGGTTTCAGAAAAACATTTTCTTTATCGTGCCTAACGTTTCGATCTTTATTGAGATCATCATCAGGGCCTAGGATTTACAAACATTGTTTAAATTTAACAAATACATGTAAGATGTGGAAAAAAAGTGAATGTATACAATGCAAAAAAATATATTTTGCATTGTATAAATTAAATAATAAACTCTCAACACGACACAAAAGAATGACACCTCTACACTGAAAACAAACACTTTGAGCCCTGAAGAAGATCTCGATAAAGATCGAAACGTTGGCACGATAAAGAAAATGTTTTTCTGAAACCTACATCACACCAGACCGCATCTCACGATATCTGAATAATTTTAATTAAATAATAAACTCTCAAAACCTCACAGACGAATGGCACATCTACACGGAAAACAAACACTTTGAGCCCTGAAGAAGATCTCGATAAATATCGAAACGTTGGCACTATAAAGAAAATGTTTTTCTGAAACCTTCATCACACCGGACGGCATCTCACGATTTTCCAATAATAAAACAGATCGTAGTAATTTCAAATAAATTACGGGCATGACTGGAGATGTTCCTTTGTCCAGATTCACTCACACTTTCACTCATTCTTAAATATATTCTTTCCTATTTATATACCATTCATTCTGTTAGGGTGGAGGGGTATTCGATTATTCCTCCATCACCCGTTACACCTATTATATAACTAACTTAATTGAGGTCGATGGGCTACTTAATATTCCTCCATCGATCCTCTCACACTGCACATTCACCCCAATAAAATCATTCACTCTCAACACACGCAAGGGACCCAAAACTATCAGTGCTATATAAAATAAAACAGTCCAAAAATTGGAACAGAGGACGCGGTGGTCAAGCAGAAATCTCATATCCGGTGGCATTTCCACACGCTATCTCAAACGAGCAACCCCTCTCTACAGGCCGAACACATAGCCAAGCTTTGGCCCAAAATTAAGTGCCCTGCGCTCAGATATTTAAGCGTCTAAATATATCCATAGATTGATTATTAATAGAAATCGCTAAAAGGGAGAGCATGAACAGCGGACTTGCGTTGCCTTTTGTCATCGATTAGGGGGACCGTTTCCACTCCTGTTTTTTGCCGGCACTGTTTTACGTAAAAAGTCCATCAGGATCAGGCACCGAAATCTATCTGTATTTGAGTTTTTTCTACTATCCAATGGCAGGCGAGATAAATGGTTAGATGATTCAGACGGAAAGAAACAAAAACACTGGGAGTGAACCATACTGCTAAAAGATAGTTCAATTTTTTTTGGTGCCATTATATTACCTTCAACTAAGATAGATTGAGGTGAAAAAGAGAATAATCTGCTGATCAAATGAAAAAATATACCTTCAATGATGTTTAGTGATATCTTTTATTATAATTATTATATTATTGTAAATTAAGTCTTGTTAATAATTACTAAAAAAAGTATTAAGTTCAACAAACTTAAGTTTTAACAATTTAACAACAATGCAATTTAGTTTCTTTTCATATTGAGCGTTTTTTTCTCAATTTTACAAATCTGCCCTTGTAATTAGAAAAAGCCCCGCCTTTCAGGGTGATGGGTACGATTTAGCGATAAATTTGTCTCAGATCGGATTAATTGTAACTAATGATTCATTCCGATCTTCGCTAAGAGGCTTATCCAATGATATAAAGCTCCCGTGGGAGCCGGAAAAGTTGCCGGCGCGAAGAAATTAGGAGTGAAATCCGCCGGTCACTGCACGCTATCTAAACTTTTACCGACAAGAAAATTTCATTAGCCATTTTCTTCGGTTTAATTTGAAAGCCGATTAAAACTAGGACTTTTTCCCAATATATATTATTCTTATTTGAATATTCAGACTTAAAAATAGTCAAAAAGGGGATTTTTTACATTATAATCAATCAATCAATAGAAACAATATGAATTAAAACAAAAAAAAATCTACATAGTTGAACAGAATTTTAAATAAATCAGGTTACTACTTACACAAAAAAGTTTTTATTTTTATTTTTTTTAAATTTTATTTGGGGAGGCCCCATCACCCATGACCCTAGTATTGGTGGAATGGTGCTACAAGCAGCGCAAAACCGGAACCCGGGAAATGAGGACGAGCGCACCACCCCGGCACCACGAACGGCCGTGACGGGAGGGGGGAGATGTTTTTTTTCCTGTTTCCTCCTGGAGGGCGTGGATGAGACTTACCATGTACATAAAAAAAAACCTAATATGGAAAAGTCCACGTCCTCGAAGGACAGGGGCTAACGCGCCCTGCATCCCTCCCGCCCATCACGCCGGCCGCCGGCCCCGCACCAAAATCTACCAACGAATCGGATCTCTATTCCACACTCTGTGATATAGTCGTATAGTGACCAATATTCATCGTCTCTTTCTTCGGAAATCAGGGATTCTAGATTAAAGGGTCTACCAAAGTCCTTCAAGGAGTAAATCCTTTCCAAAAACAATTTTCTTTCTTTTTCATATTCCGGACATTCCATTATTATATGATTGAGATCCTCCACAGTATCGCACGTCGCGCAGTTTGGACTTTCCCTCAAACCAATCTTAAATTTATAGAAATGATAAATGATGGAGTGAGTGTGGTGTTCAATACTTTTTAAAAGGATAGTTCCTACTCACAGTAAGTTGTTTTGCAACGATCCGGATTTCGAGCCTTTTAGCTCATCATCAGGTTGAAGGACTTCTANCTATCTTTTTAAAAAGTATCTTAAATTTATGTGCGCCCTACAATCCATGGTTAATCCGGATTACCAAGAAGAAATGTCGAGAAGCCACCACTGAAACCAGGGTCACAAAAAAGTTACAGTACTGACTATAAATTAAAAGATCTAATAGGGCAAAAATAAGTTTAGCGAGTTACTCAGAATAATTGTTTTGTCATTATTCCGGCTTCTTAGCGAAGAATGTTGCTTACGGCTTTTCCCCTCTTAGTTGGAAGAATCTACACCTACACAGACCCCTACAAAAATAGAATGTAGTCTGCGAGGTGAGAAGGACCTGAAGGGCATTTGAGACAGTGAGGATTTTTGTTAGGAAGCCTGGACATTTTACCAAGTGAGCCAAACATTTTGACTGTTGGTGGAACATTGATGGAAAAACAGCATCACCTAGACAGTACCAACGATAAGTTAAGCTATAATATCTGCATTTGGTGAGTTGGATCTTCAGGAGGTCAAAGGACGAAGGTTTGATCTCGTGAAGATCCAACTCACAACATCGTATGCTGCAGGTCGATAACCTCAATTTCATCCTGTATCTCCATTATACAATGGTTTTTATAAGTTAATAATAGGTCGTCTGAATATTTTGGTCTCCTTAATCTCACTATTCTGATCTGCCAGACGTATTTCGGCTTCTCCCCATCTGAAGTGTTCAGGAATATAAACAAAGTCAGGCGCCGACACAAATTCAACACTGTAGGTGATGAAACACAAAAACTCGTCTGACGCACCAAAACAGCATGGAAAATTTTGAGAAATTTGTTCAAGTTTCAGGTTGCGAACTTAAACCTGGGAAACCATCATAAGGGGATAAAAGATGTAGCCACAAGACCTTCTTCCCTCGACCTTAGTAGAGCTTTTGTGCTCTTCTAGTTGTATAAACCAATCGAATGGCCAGCTTCAGGTTGTTAATCTCCATTGGCTTGCCAGCGACTCCTTAGTGTAGCATTCGGCTTTTACTCTCCTAGTTGGAAGAATCTACACCAACATAGACCTTTACAAAAAAAATGGCTTTGCGGTCTTCTTTTCTTCCTGCCAGAAGTGTTTCTTCTGCAGTACTCCTATCTGGGGCTTCCTTTTTAGGTCGCGGTACCGTCTCAAGTGTCCGACCAGATTCCTTGTTCCGTTGCGGTTACCTTCCAGTAATTACTTTGTACGTCTTGCGAAGTTATTGGGTATGGCCATTTTATGAATCTCGTCGCGAGCCTCACGTCTGTGGCGTTACTGTACCAGGTTTTGAACTCATTAAAGATCCATTTTTGGGATGTATCCTTTGTTGTGGTAAAGTGCTAGGCCACAGTAAGTTCGGGGCCTTGAGCTTCTTTTTTTGGCCAAGATGGATCCACTTTCCCATCGGTTCTATGTCATATGACCTATGCCACGGTCAGGTTATTGGCGTCAATGACTTCAACCAGGGATTTTTTAGCCATTACATCGCATTATGCTTAGGCCTTAAGTGATACCTGACTGTCTAGAGAAAATGGCTATCTTCCTGGAATGTGTTCCTAGTTTCTTTATTTCTGTGGCACAGTGCTCAATTGCTATGGTTTCAAGCCGAAAAAATGCTGCTTATTTACCTAAGCTACACTAGTATATTTAAAAACAGTTTTTAATTTTGATTAAATCTACGTTCATTAGACTAATTAAATCCGTGTTTAATAGGACAATTTTCATGGGGCTATTTCAACACGAGTCCTGTGTATTTCGGCTAGTTCAAAGAGATTTATCGTTAATTGTTCCAGTCTTCTGATTTCTGCCCTCCCTTGCTGCAATTTGTCACCTATAGGTGGGCGATTTGTCATTTATTGATGGTGCTTTGTACCGGTGAGCTAAAGAGAGGCCACGTCCCTTTAACACTATTCCATCTTCTATTTTATAGCATCTCTCTCTTTCTCTCTCCGTTTTTAATAGCTTAATATTTTACTTAAAACATAAACATGTCTGAGGGAGTAAGAAGTAAGAAATAGCTTCTATATTTCTTCTATCCTCAAGTAAATTCATTTTTTTGAAATGAGCTGAAAACTATCCTTTGGCTAAAGGCATTACGTTTTATTGGTGGTCAATCCAGAAATAAACCTAATATTGTAGTATTATCAGCTGCTCTTCATTCCTGATGGTTATCATTTTATAGGTCACCCGGCTTATATATTCACACTGCCGGGCTTATAACCGTAGGGTCATTTTAGGGCTTAAAACCCGCTTCTTCGCCCGTAACTTTGATCCGAAAGACGATAGATTATTTATGCGGAACGACGGTTGTCAGATAGCGAGCGAGAGAGAGAGAGAGAAAACCGCAACCGGGCTTGGCTTTCGAACGGCCGCCCAGTCGAACAGAATTGCCATTTTCGTCCCTTTGATCTACCCTCGTTACCTATTAAATTGGTTATAACCGGGTACCTCTGCTAATTGACGAATTGCGAAGAACGGCCGTTCATTTGATATCTGAAATTAACTCTCGCGGGAATTGTTACCGATTTGTCCAATTGCATTGATTTTCGTTTTTCTTAAAAAAAAAAAAAATCATATGCATTGCTATATTGATTTCATCATTTACCTATGTCACGTTTCGATTCGAATGTACCGCCATGCCCCTCCACACACATCTGAAAGTGAAAGGAGTAGGGGCTAGGAAAGGGCTATTTTTTCAGTCAAAAAAACAACCCCCTTTCTGTCCTTCGTGGGTTGTGCGATTCTGAGGGTCGAATCGCTGAGGAAGAGTCTCTCAAGCCCAGGTGTGAGCGACATTCGGCCTTCGGGGAGTAGCAGGGAGCCTGATCGGAAACTGTGAAAGCCTGAGGAATCGGTCGCCCACCGCGAGCGCACTGATTGTGAAGAGTGAGTGTTTGTGATTGAGGATCCCAATCCGACCCGCGGGATTTATTTTCCGCGGACTCGGATTCAACCCCCCGAGGCGACNAAGATCCTCTTGTCTTGTTGACGATGAGTAATCGGGAACCGAACTGTCCTCCGTGGGTTAAGAGCTGTTTTTATAAAAAAACTAAAAGAGATAGCATTTGATTTTAAAAGTTATGTTAAAATATTAATGGTATTTTCTAATTGGTGGTCAAAAATTAATAATAATAACAATAATAATTTCCTTTACTTTATAAAACGAGAATTAACGTCGATTTTAAAATTAATGTGTGTAGATTCTGAAATAGGTTTTATTATAGAATAAAAGATTCTTTAAATTAAAAATAATAATTAATAAAAGAAATTGTAATCTTTTTGAAAATAAATTGTAATAAAAGATTTAAATTTAATTAATTTTTGGTCTCGTATTTATTTTGGTTTGAATTGAATATTGGAATTTTGTATATCAGAAAAAGGTGCCTGATCATTAAATTAAATTAATGTAGTCAGGTCCGATCATAAGAAAACCTCTGGGACCTTGTTTTCGGTTCTCCGAATTCACGGTGAGCCCAAAACAGAAGAGACGCGCTCACACCTATAACACAGAGCTAACTATATTTTTGTGTGAAATATTCGGTCGTAAATAAAAAACAAAACAAAAAACATCGTGGTTAAGAGAACAGGATATGTAGAAAGGTGTTAACTTCAAAACGAAACGTGAGATCATTTTGTCTACCTTTCTGCAGATTAGCCATCTTGAAGGTCAGATTGGTGTGTCTCTTGGTTCATCAATGCTTCCATGCAGTATTATACTACCGTACATTATTTACATTTTATAGCAATATCAAGGTTTGATGATCAATTTGGGTTTTATCTACACACCTTCATTTTTGGCGTAACAGTTAAGGATAATGCGCGAGGCTTCTACATTTTCCCCACTGAAACTGCTAATAAATTCATTCTATAGATCCCTAATGTGTTCATATTATCAGAAAGTATTAAGCCAATAATCATTATTTTTAATGCAGGTCGATCTCGTGTAATGTTTTAATTAAAATATGATATTAGCGGAATTAACCTAGTGAGTTGGTTGGCACAATAACCATTCATTGATTTCTAGGTTCCCTGTGAGTGCTAATCTTTGTTGCTTTCTTTCTCAATGATTCTCAATGGGTTTAAACGTTCCTTTTGCTGACCTAATCTAAGATTATTTTTATGAAGTTAGTTTAAATGAAATTTTATCACTTCCACTTTAGAGTACACATATGTGTTTGATATGGTCATCTGTACTTTTTGAACTCTTTGTACTCAGTTTATTTCGAGATGGATATACCTAGGTGATCTATATAGGTGGATATCTAATACGAGGTTCTGTACCATCTTGACGTTCTTGCATTAGTTTTTTTATAGTTATTAGTTGGTCTTTTTTTTTTTTATTTTTTTTATAGTTATTAGTTGGTTTTTTTTTTTTTTTTTTATAGTTATTAGTTGGTNTTTTTTTAACGAGGGTTTGCAACAGCAGAAGTCATATAAACCCTCAGGGTGCCGGTGTTTTTGAAAAAACAAAAACAAAAACCCATTTGTAAGTATGTCGGGTTCGAATGCAGGGCCGCTGGATTCGAACCCGGGACCTTCACCTTACAGTGACGCCCCGAGGTTCTGTACCATCTTGACGTTCTTGCATTGGCATGTTTGCTAGCGTTTTTCGACTTTACCGATTCATTTATGAAGGAAGGTTAGCAAGACTTGATAAAACAGTCTTAAAAACACTTAGAAAAGTAGATAAGTGGAAAATGAGACGTAGTAAAATGGAAAAAAGTCAAATGAACAATGATAGGTCTTACGTCTTAAGTTAAGCTTTTAGAAATATTGAGGTGCTGTTTCACTATCAATGGATTTAAGATTATGTGCTTACAATTAGTAAAACGTTTATAAATTTCATCTTGAGGTTTCCCTATCATCTGTAAATCAGGATATACTGATAGAGGTTCCGTAGGGTAGTTACATAGTCACAAACCCATCAATGAAGATGGCTGGAAGAGGAAATACTTCAGACAGATTATAACAACGATGAAAGGCAGGCCACAATTATTTTTAAGTCAAGATTATCAGGGCTGTTTTGTTTGCACTTGGAAAGTGATCCTTCTTGTTTTTTCGTTTTATTTTGTCCTAGCTCTTGGTCCTTGGGGCTTGATACGTCTAACATCAGTTTTAAAAATCCAACAAGGCCTTTCTCATGTTTAAGTTATAAGCTATCTGAACTATTTTTCTTTTTTTATCATTTTGTTTTGTCCTGAGTTTTGGTATTTTCGGCTTACCTTGAGTAACATCACTTCGTTAAATCCACAGATGTGTCTTTCATAGAAAAATCAAGATTACATTCTTTTTTGGGTTGATTTAAATTTGAAAGGTTTTTCTTGTTTTTCTCTATGTTTTTGTACTAGGAACGAATATTCATCTTAACTGCAGATCATACAGCATAATGGTATTGTATGGTGAAAAAGAATCCTAGGAAGCAGGGTTTGTACTCTCCAGGCACTGTAGCCTTCTAGCTTATTGTACCTTCCTAGTTTCTTAGTTTAGTGCAATAGACTCAATCCTTCTCCTTAGATGTATCTGGCCATTGACTGTCGCTGCTGCAATTTGATTCCCTAAGTTTTTCCGTACGTTAGGTTAAATCTCCATTGAGCTGTAGCTTCGTATTCGAAGATGATATGAGTGGCTGTTTCCTCCTCCTCATTACATAATCTGCAAATGGGATCATCGCTGTATATACCCATGTTGTGTAGATGTTTTCTCAGATGCCAGTGACCGGTTGGTTAGTCGTCCTATCACTCTTCTGAGTTTGGTCTTCTCCAATTGCAGCAGTGCTTTTGCCAGTCTTGGTGAGGGTTGTTTCTGCAAGTTTACTATGTCTAGCACCGCTAGAGTTTATCCACTTTTTCTTTTGTTTTGGTTGGATCCATTTGCAAGGATTCTATATTTGTTTTTGTTATCCCAATAATAGGTTTGGGGCCTATGTATGGTCTTGGCTGACTCCTCTGGCTAGACTGTCTGCTTTCTCGTTACCCAAAATTCTACAGAATAATAGTTTCTATCATATTCCCTCGACGTTAAGGTAGGAGTTTATTTCTTTGACTAGTACCTACTTCCTAATACTAAAATCGTACCTTTCTGACCGTTACTTCAGAGTTAGACAGGGCACAGCGATATCCTCTNTCCCACAAGGGAGCATTCGTTTCTACACGATATATACTGCTGACAATCCTATACTTCTAGAAACAATTCTCTCCACTTTTGCTGACCTTTTCCCGCGGAAAGATCCAGTCACCCCATAGTGAACATTCAAAACCATTTTCCTCGCCGTTTGGTCCAAAAAGTGTTAACAAAATAAATACGGTTAAGTGCTACTATATTAACTTCACACTCGCATTACACTACTGCCTGTTTACATTATCGGGATTCCACTATCCTATGTCGAACATGAGACCACCTGGACTTACTTGAATTCCGCACATAATTATGAAACCAAATTCACTAAACAGACGTTAAACGCTGTTGTAACCACTACTCGACAGACGACCGGAACTTAATTACAAAATGTTGATGTACTTTAAACCTATGAGGACTTACGTTATCGAACTCTGGGGGTCAACCAACTCCTAATGCATCCTATGATTCCAATCAAAAGTTCTAAGAAAAATTGCTAACCCTTCTTTTTATGTTTCAAACCTTAATCTACACCGAGACCTTGATATACCCTTTGGTCCAGAAGTAGTGAAAGCCTATTACAAAAATTCTATAAATTCCTTTCCACACATAAAAATGCATTGCTGCGGCAGCTAATTCCACGACCATTCCAGATAATCCTCCCCGTCGACTGAAACTCGGATTGTCTCATGATGCTCTGCGATGAAAATTAGGAGTCTCACCTTTAGGTGAGTTCTAATCACATATTTTCACGTCAAATGTTTTGTTCTTACACCATTATTACTGTTTTAATTGCTTTACAGATGTGAAAATGAATAAAAATAAAAATAAATAAAATAAATAATAAATGTATTTGACTAATATGAATATAGAATGTTAGAGGTTATACTGTTTAGCTTGACTTGAAATAAATCAATTATTGCATGTTGATTATAATCAATTTGAGTTATTGTTTTGAAATGTTCTTGTTTATGTTTTGAATTATTCTGCTTTATGTTTATGATTGTAAACGCAGGGATGTTTTTCAACCAACAAGATATTTTGGTTTTTATTGGATTGAAATTGACCTGCTTTTATGTTGTTACTTCTTGACTGAATTTGGTATCAAAATTACGCTAGTTGAATACTATGTTCCGGATTTGTCTTGTGATCAACGTGTCGTTTAAATTTTACAAAAAGTGGATAGTAGAAGATTTTTTGATTTTTTTCAGGTACTTGTTTGACTATTTAATTTAAAAAAAAAGCTTTAGGAGAATGAGGTCAGATGCCTGTTTTAACCTTAAAAAATTTAATGGACGAATGTTGCTCCAATTTGCGGATGAAATCATGGATGAGGGATGTCACATTGGAATGCGGGCCACGTAGCCGGGCCCTGACATTAACGCCCTCCTAATTGACATATTTCAATGTCATCGCCGGTGTTAGGTAACCGCGCACAAGGGCTCCAGGCTACTTCCTATTCCATCAATTTGTCAATGGTACACTTGCAATTGGACTCCCCCGTCCTCGCGGTTATTGGAAAAAAAATATTCTAAGGTGGTCACGCTCATGACCTAAATGAACTTCCATTAGCGGATATACGGCCCTGAGACGAGATTCCGGCTTATTGTACGTAATAGTAAAAGATCGCATGACTTTACGTTTCTTCTGATGATGCTATTTTTTCCACCATATTATGCCTTGTTGAAAAGTAACGACGCGTAAGGCACATTAACAGGCGTGACTCTCAGGAAGTCCAAGGTGACGTCTAATGCACTTATGACACGATAGGTCAAGGCATTGCACATTCCTACTATGCCCTATTCAATTATTTATCGCTAAAAATTTTCTATCCCAATGTCATTTTGTTGAAAATAACAAGGTTGAAGTTATGACGCAATAAATTGGGAAATTTCTTGATGAGGTCTTCGGGGAGATGAACCTGTACCACTTAACTAAATCTCATTTTATTTTTATATTACAAAACAGCTTAACACACCATTTGAAAGAACGCTAAATTTTCTGTAAGATTCTTCTATTTGCAATAATCTGAATGACATAAAATATTAGCCAATATCAGTTGGAACATGTCAAAATTACAAAACTAATTGTAAACTCAGTACAACGTAGCAATCATGACCAAAATTTTAAATTTTGTAATTTTGACATGTCCAACTGATATTGGCAAATTTAAACCAGAAACACACTTACCCGATGCTACGCCATGCGACGCTACCCGATGCTCTCCGACTCCTTGCCACGTTTTGGTGGGGTGTGCACATCTATCCGACGCAAGCACATGTCACTATCACAATCGCAACGCATCTTTTGTTCTTAATGCACTATTTTGAGCAAACCCTTGTACAGCCATGTAATAAATTGTTAGTTAAATTTTATGGGCACAACCATCTAATAAATTGTTTGTTAAACTTAGTTGTTTTAAATAAAGTTACTCCTAACCATCGTAATTAAACAATGTTTATAAAAACTTATGCATTTTTGATCTCGTTTAATTTGGTTTACATTAAAATAACATGTTGGAATTAATATAACGACAAAATTACATGTACTTAGTTTGAAATAAACTACAAAAAATATAAGTGTCCTGTTCTGATGCTATCCGACATTCTAAAATGGTGTAATTTTACGAGCAAAACTATGAACTAAATTGTTAATTAAATTTTATGAGCAAAACCGTGTAATAAATTGTTCCAATTTTAGTATATGTACCGCCGAAGCGAGTACAATAAATTGTTAGTGAAATGCATTATATCAAAAAATCGTATTCCGGTGTTTTGAGTAATTTTCTACCAAACCATTAAAATTAATTTTTTAAATAAAACTAATTAATTTTTAATCACAGTTAATTTGGTTTATATTAAAATAAGTATGTTGTAATTAATATAACGACAATAATACATGTTGTTTGAATAAAAATATGAGTGTCCGGTTCTTTTGTCTACGACTGTACTCGATGCGAACCTACGAATATCTGGACAGTGGGGATCGCAGAGCGGGATAGGTTAGCGTGGCATAGCATCGGGTAGTTGTGCACGGGGGTAATGCAACCTTATGGAAAATCGGAGTTTGGATTTGCGTCGGGTAGCGTCGCATGGTGTAGCATCGGGTAAGTGTATTTCTGGCTTTAGCGTTCTTTCAAATGGTGTAATTGGATTTGTTGTAGTCTCTACATTTTGGAAGTTGTAAGCGTTTTTATGTGGTAAGGTAGTGAAAAGTTGAAAAAACCTAAATTGATGAATATCTTCAAAGGAGAGAACTTTCCGAAAATTTTCTGCTGGGCATTGTTTGCTCCAAACGAAGAATAGAATCGATTCCCTGAGTTTCGTCAGAAGGAATTGGGACACCCTGTATAGACACAGGGTGAAATCGAACAGACAATTTTCAACTTCAACAACTTGACAAAAAGTTTTAAAATTTATTATTTATTTGCTTTTTATCTTGAGTTGAAACTCTATAAAATAAAATTTATCAATAAACTAACTAGCATTGACTTGTTTTATTTTTAGCCTAACGGTTCCGAAATTATGCCAATTTTCTCATCAAAAAAGGTTGTTCCCCAAAACCAATAAAAGCCTTGCAATTTTGGCAAAATGGTGAAAAATGTATGTCGCTAATCAAAAATCGTGAGATTTTCCTTTAGTTTTCCTAGCCAAACGATGATTGATTAAAGATACGGATGTAGATTTAGATGTAATATTCTGGGCAGTATATACTGCTATTGATTGCTATTTTATTTTCTGTACTTATTGCACGCCAGTGAGTCCTTGTTCATTAATCAATCTGATTTGTAAGTTCGGTTTCAGTGGTGGAATTTCTCCTCCATTCTTTGAAGAATCTGTTCTTCTGAGACACCACCATACCTACTAACAGATTGTGGCACCACATTTGCCCGCAGGAGAAAGCGTTGTGAGATGTACAACATGGCCGTAGAACGTGCAGGAACGTACCGTGTTGTGTTATACCAATCTTCTTCAGATGCCCTTTCAGCCTGCAGTGTCCTGTCAAAAATCCTGTTAGGATTCGAAGTTTTTTACTTCCATTCT
Organism: Cimex lectularius; assembly: GCF_000648675.2. Classification (NCBI taxonomy): domain Eukaryota; kingdom Metazoa; phylum Arthropoda; class Insecta; order Hemiptera; family Cimicidae; genus Cimex; species Cimex lectularius. The sequence goes on from NW_019392656.1 coordinate 2,531,441, forward strand.
GTTGTTGCTTCCTTACCAAAACTGGCTAGAAGGTTCTTGGATTGTTTATGTCCAATGAGAATTCCATTGTTTCCTCATTTCCAATTTGTCATTGATAGTGAGATTCCGTATGCTACGGAAGGGCTCAAGACCAATCAGGTTGTCTGAAAGGCGTTGCCCTTATTTACATATCCTTATACCCAGCAGAGAGAGACTTTGTTTTGCATACCTCATCCTTTAGTTTAGTTTTGCAATACAGTATAGTATATCTTTGAGCAAATGATGTATGAACTTAGTGCTTTGATGGCTGCAGGGTTATCTGACATGAGAGCTATATTCTTGATTTTTTTACTCTTTGTATAAGTTCAACCAGGTACAGCTCTCAATTGCATGGAATGCAGCCTGAAAATACTGGTGTATTTGCTCATGGGTTTTGAGTATTTGGTTCCAGGGCTCACTCCTGCGCACATCCTTCAATGTATCAGCAGATGGTGCCGTTCTCAATGGGGTGGTTTCTCTCCTTCCCATTCTATTTTGGTTACTTAAATTAGTTTGGAAATTTTGCTTTCCAAAAACCACACACATCCTATTAATATCGGCTATTCCTTCATTAGGCCGGTATTATCACCAAATATAGTTTTAGCTGATTGATTAAAACCAAACATCAATTTAATTGTAAATTAACACTCCAGACTTAGTAACAAAATACTTACATTGAATAAGTGGGTTCGTCTAATTATAGGTCCATTTGAAATCGATAGTGTGCTAATTAATTTTCTAAAAGATTGTTTTATTTAATATAACATAACATATAAAAAATGACAGATTGATTTTGTTGGAAATGTGCTTGTAAAATAAATGAACATAATTATATATTGTCAAGAACAGTGACAGTTCGACGTACGATATTAATTAACTGACATTAATTAATATCTACACAAAATTATATTCTTTCAAATGAAATGATGTCAATTGCATGTTTTATTAAAATTTTAATGTATGTTCAATTTTGGAATTTGAGTGGTTATTAGTGACCGTTAATCGATAATTATTCAGAAATGGCGAGATGCGGTCTGGTGTGATGTAGGTTTCAGAAAAACATTTTCTTTATCGTGCCAACGTTTCGATCTTTATTGAGATCATCTTCAGGGCTCAAAGTGTTTGTCTTCTGTGTAATTGTGCCATTTTTGCGTGTCGTGTTGGGAGTCAATCAAGAATGACACATTACCCAGAAAACAAACATTTTGAGCTCTGAAGATGATCTGAATAAAGATCGAAACTTGGCACGATGAAGAAAATGTTTTTCTAAAACCTACGTCACACCAAACCACATTTCACAATTTCCAAATAATCATTGTGTACATCATTGTATAATTTAAACAATTTATAAAACCCAGGTCCTGAAGGGCTCAATAATGAGAGAAAAATTGGTACGATAAAGAAAATGTTTTTCTAAACCTACATCGCACCAGACCGCATGTCACGATCTCTAAATAATCTATAAATGTATTGCAAAAATGTGTCTTTTGAAAAAGGGTAAGATTTTAATAATCTTAATAATTGTTTAAATAAAACAATTTCTTGAGACTGTTTATTTTTATAAATTTATCAAAATTGGGATTTTAAAGGTATGATATTGGTAGACAAAGTGTCGTTTTTGTTATAGTTTCTTGATGTTTGATGTCTCTTTGGTCTGTTTATGTTTGGATGTTCCCTCGGGGTTGTATCGCATATCGATGCTTATGAAGAAATACAATGTTCGATTCTGGTTGAACACGTCCTCAGCAGGTGACGTTAAAGTGAAGGGTGACGAGGAACGGGTTTGCGCCTAGCCGGTAATTTGTCTTGTTATATTTCGCCTGGTAGATGGGTGAATTTTTCATCTTCAAATTGGTTATTCCTCGGTACTTCTTCCTCTGATGACTGATGAATGGTTGACCGTTAATGTGAGGTCTCCCTTCGTTGGCTAGGGTTATAAGTATGGAGAGGTACCGTCACAATCACATCTATGAAGAGCGAAAAGCTGAAATGCATCGGACTGATCATAGCCATAAAGCTACAGGTTTATAAAGTAGGTGTTAAATGCAATTGTACTGTTTTAAGCTTGACATGGCTTAACATTAACAGACCGAAAGGTCAAGATGATCAAGTTATAAGCTTGGAGTTGAGAGGTCCTTTGTGAGGTCCTTCTTGTTTTCATCCATTTGCTTTTCCTTTAATTCGCCAACATTTTTCGATATGAGTGATTCTTGATATGAAGTTATCACCGAAAGAACATGCGTGTAATAGTTCAAATATATTTATATGCAATTTATATAAATCTGGCCAAAATAATCATAAACGAACAACCAGCGGTCGTACTGCTGTCCTTAAGTGTCTTTAGATAGACAGATATGCGCCATCGATAGTCTAGGGTATCATGACATGTTAAAATTTGGAGTTGAGAGGTCCTCCATATTTTTTAAATTTTTGTCTTCTCCTGTGTTCTGTTTCCTTGACATGACGTTAGTTCTTCCACTCTTTCGCTTCCGTTATGGGTAAGACAAGATAATGTGGACTTTTTGTGTGCGAACTTATAGTTACAGGTCCTTCTTGTTTTCTGCTTTTTGTTTCGACCTTGGGGCTTTATCACTTTTTTAAATGCAATGATGCAGTTATGAGGTTGTATTTTTTCATTTTGTTGTTGTTGTTGGTGTTGCAGGTTTCGTTCTCAGCGAGTTCATCCGCCACTATGAGCCGGCCGTTTTCGACACGGCTGAGGTTGTCGAGAACCACCGCCGGCTCAGGAGATCGACCTCACCGCATCCCCTCCGTATCCACTTCGCTACCAACCACAGGTAAGAAAATTCCTCATCGAAGCTTTTCATGCATGTTGTACTAGTTTAAAATTAATTGTTTTGTCAAAACATTTCTGAAATCCTTTATCTCATAAAATTTTTATGAAAACAATGAATTATTAAGGGCGTCGGTAGCCGCAACGGTTTAGTCATTGTGACGGCACCCATCTCTGTAAGGTGAAGTTTCCGGGTTCGAACGCGAGTTTTAAACTTTTATTCTGTAGGTCGTCGGTGGACGCAATGGTTTAGGCGTTGACAAGGCGTTCATCACTGTAAGGTGTCCCGGGTTCTAATCCAGCCAGCGGCCCAGCATTCGAACCCGACATACTTACAAATGGGCTTTTTTTAGCGGAGGTAAGACCTCTGCCGTTGCGAACCCTCGTAAAAATAAATAAATAAAATAACGAATTATCGAATGGACGGGATATATTGCAGATATCTTAAATGTATCATTTTTCTCAAATAAAAAAATTGCAAATTGTCATGTATCTAACGTAGATTTTAAATCGAGTGGTATATTTTTTATTGTATAGTTCAAAAGTGCTTTTTCATAGCGGAACAAAGCGCCAAGATAAATTTGAATCGGTTCCGTTGAAGCAATGTATTGGCGTCTTTAATTTTATGTAAATTTCAAATCATATTTCATTTACTTTCTAATGAAACTGCTCGAACTGACACACAAAGCGCAGGATTCGTGGAGTCATATTTTTTTAAACTTTATGAGATTAATCAAGTGATGGAAAAAAGGTTTATTGGCATTAATATTAATATTATTCCATTACAGTTCGTGGTCCGATTGATCAATTAACATTTTTCAATTAATTAATATTTATGAAAGGTATTGGTCGAGATAAAAAAGTCAGCGTCTCGGTGATATACGCCGCTGCTCTAACACTTGAGCTATCGTGACCTAGATCCAGTGTCCGTGTGGATCGAGGTCACGATAGCTCAAGTGGTAGAGCAGCGGCGTATTTAGCCGAAGATCGTTGGTTCAAATCCCGCTCGTGACACTGACTTTTTTATCTCGACCAATACCTTTCATAAATATTAATTAATTGAAAAATTAATATTATTGTACACGATAACGATTGTATTATTGTAAAGGCTAGAAACAAAGTACTTGTACAGTATTTTATTGGCCAGTGGGAACACGATAGTTATAATAGAAATAATCTACCTTAGCTTTATTGTAAAGGTTAGTAATATTGTGCATTTACATTATTGTAAATACCAGCAATCTTTTGCAAATATTTTGTTACTGTGTTTAAACTTTAAAATGTTGTGTTATTATATCTTTACATTGATAGTACTAACGTGAAGACTAATAACGAAGTACCTTCCATTATTGTAAAGTCTAATACCTTTACATTATTGTAATGACTATTAATGGAGCACCATTACACTATTTTAGACGAAATACCTTTACATTACTGAAAAGACTAATAATGAAGTTCCATTACATTACTGGAGAGACTAATGAGTTAGTACGTTTACTAATATAAAGACTAATCCATTTATGTTTTAGTCAACTGACCAAGTTACTTCTTTCATTTAATTATTGTTTGTATGTAAGGTCTTCGTTGAAGTAAAAAAGTCAATGTCACGAGCGGGCTTCGAACCCACGACGTTCGGCTCAATACGCCGCTGCTCTCCCACTTGAGCTATCGTGACCTCGATCCACTCAGACACTAACTTCCAATCTCAACCCCACCTTTTGAATTTTCCCTCCTTTTTGCCATTTTTCAACTAAAAACCTTAATTAGTTGATAGATATTAATTGGTCAAGCGGACGACGAAAAATTGTGAATTTTAAGGATTAAAACGAAGTAGACTTCACTAAAACTCTTCGTGGCCATTTCACTTGTCGCCGAGAATCCAATAAGATTACACGACATTTGAAAAATGGCAAAAAGGAGGGAAAATTCAAAAGGTGCGGTTGAGATGGGAAGTTAGTGCCCGAGGTGATCGAATTCACGATAGCTCAAGTGGTGGAGCAGCGGCATATCTAGCCGAAGGTCGTGGGTTCGAATCCCGCTCATGACGCTGACGTTTTTATCTCAACCAAGAGCTTACATAACAAGAATAATTAATTGAAATAAAAACTAATATGGAAGTAACTTTGAATTATTGCATAGATAATGATTCACGACCAATAGCATCTAGAAAGTTTCAAAAAGTTCCTTTACATGGTTGAGGAACTGGTAACAAAAGTATTATTGTAATAACGTTAAGGCTAGCAACGAAGCATCTTGTCATTATTGTAATTGGCAGTGATAAAGTACCATACTATTGAAAAGCCCAGTGACAAGTATCTTTACATTATTTAAGAGATAGTAAAAAAAAGAACGTTTATGTTATTTTATGGCCCAGGATTAAGAGATCAATATTTTATTTGAACCTTCTAAAAGAAATATCGTACTTCTGGACATTTCATGAGTAATGGCAATTATTGCAGGTGTATTTGTCTCATTGCACACATTCAGTTTCACTGATAATTGCCAAAATTTCAGTTCGAATGAAATTATTTCCTGAAAGTTAAAGTATTTTTTTATACGTCTGATTGCCCGTCAGGAAAAAATGTTAATTTGTGTTATTTCTGACATATGGCATGCAATCAAGTCTGATAAATCATCAGATCGGTCTATCAAAACGATCTTCTTCTAACCAGCCATTCAATTCGCGAAGTTTGCCATTCTGACTTGCGATTATAGGTGTGCTCAAGAATTTTGCTCCAAGCCCATGTCGCAAATGTTTAAATTTAATACTTGGCTGAAAGTGGTAAGGAAAGAAATAAGGAAAACGGGTTCCGAATATTTTTATTGAATAATGGTCATACGCAAGCGTCCACCACCTACTCTTAAACCGCACACGGACGAGTCCCGGAACCAAACTGTCAAAAATTCCAGATGATTCACTTTAATGATTGTATTTTAAAGCGAATTAGATTTGGTAAGGAACAAACGGGTCTAGGAAGGCATCCTAAGCCCACCGAAGCTTCAGAATATTGTATCCCATCCCAATTGTTGCCCTAAGCGTCTTCACTTCCTGGAACAAATTAGTTTCACGACCCCACACTCCTCTGCCATGCCCTGCTCCGTAACGACTGATAGCGTGGTCTAAATAATTTTAATGATGTTCGGAAACTTGCAACGATGTATTTACCTCAAAATCATTTTCGTCAGGAATCGATCGTCGAAGTTTGGCAATATTTGAGTTCAAAATTGAAAAAAAAAAAAAAAACGACTTGTTTTATTAAACTTCTCTTGTTTTAATAAACATGAAGTTTATTATCATGTTTTAAACGAAATCCTTTTAGTTTCCTTAATATTTTATGCATTACACTTTTTCAGTCTGAAGAGTCTTGGGGAAAAGAAAGGCGAGTTCCTTTTTATAAGTAAGGAAAACTGGAGTGGTATGTGACGGTATTAACATAAATTTCAATTTCTGGGGTGATGAGAGCGGTCCGGAACATCTGCTGTTGGATGTAAATCATAACATATGGGATCTTTCTAATGTAAAACCCTACCCCCATCCTTCACTGAAACATCCCTCGGGATTTTAATAAAGATAGGATTAATAATGCCTGTGCATAATTAATAATTGTCAAAACATCACGAATCGTTAAAAATTCGCAATAAAAAAGTATATTGTTTACATACTACTTTTTTTAAAAGTATAGTTTTATTCCAATTAATTATTCTTTTTATCTAAAGTTTTTAGTTGAGATGAAAAATTAGTGTGACGAGCGGGATTCGAACCCACGACCTTCGGCTCAATACGCCGCTGCTCCTCTAACCATTTGAGCTATCGTGACTTCGATTTCTACGAATTATGATATTAAAACAATTTAACGGTTGTTTTAAACTATTGTATAATTTTGGAAAGATCAAGATGGTCATTTTTGTACATTATTACATTATTGTAATGACCAGTGACAATATCATTACATTATAGCAAAGGCTCCTGACATTATACCTTCACCTTAATGTAATGATGATTGACAAATACTATTATATTATTGTAAAGGCTAGAAGCAATGTACCTTGTACCTACAACACAATGACTACTATGAAAGCTAGTAACGTACTTCTTTTAATTTATTATAATGTCTAGTTAAAATGTAACTTTACATTATTTACGAGCTAGTAACAAAACAAAGACTGTAATGTGTGTAAGCTAGTAACGCCCTACCTTTAAATTATTATAATGACTAGTAACAATGTAGCTTTACGAGCTAGTAACAAAACAATGACTGCAATATGTGAAGGCTGGTAGCATAGTTCCGTTAAATTATTGTAATGGCAAGTAACAATGTAACGTCACATTTTTAAGATCTAATAATAAAAGAAATTTCCGAACTGATTTGAGGTGTGGTGAGTATGGTGGCAATTTATTTTTGGAAAAGATAGTTCTACTCACAGACTGTTTTAAACAGCTATCCGGATTACGTGTATTAAATACTTAAAACAGTCTATAAGCAGAACTGTCTTTCAAAAAAGTACAAGTATTTCTTACATTATTCTACGAAGTACCTTGCGTTATTGTAAAGACTAATCACCAAGTGACTTTATATTACTGGCAAGAATAATAACGAACTAACTTTACATTATTGTAAAGACTATTATAGAAGCAGCTTTAAATTTTTCTAAATACCGATATCATTGTACCTATACATTATTGGAAAGATTATTTGGAGGTCGTGAGATGCGGTCTGGTGATCTTACGACCTCCAAATAATCACCAAGTAACGGTCACTAAACACCACACATTATTGGAAAGATTAATAACGAAGTATCTTTTCATTATTGAAAAGACTACTAAGAAAGTACCGTTACTAATATAAAGACTAATAATGAAGTAGCTTTACATTATTGTAAAGAGCAGTTAACAAAGTACCTTTACAGGATTGTACAAACTAATAACGAAGTACCGTTACAAGATTGTACAAACTAATAACGAAATACCTTTACAGGATTGTACAAACTAATAACTAAGTACCTTTACAGGATTGTACAAACTAATAACTAAGTACCTTTACAGTATTGTACAAACTAATAACGAAGTAACTTTACAGGATTGTACAAACCAATAACGAAATACCATTACATTACTGAAAAGACTAATAACGAACTAACTTTACATTATTGTAAACATTATTAAAGAAGTAGCCTTACATTTTTGAAAATACCTATATCGTGTTCCTTTACTTTATTGGAATGAATAATAACGAAGTAACTTTACATTATTGTAAAGACTCTTAAAGAAGTATCTGTACCTTTTTGTAAATACAGATATCTTTGTACCTTTACATTATTGGAAAGAATAATAACTAAGTATCTTTTCATTACTGAAAAGACTAATAATGAAGTTACTAGTTAAAGTAATTACCTTATTGTAAAGAGTAATAACGAAATACCTTTACATTCTTGAAAAGACTAATTAGGAAGTAACTAGTTAAAATAATTACATTATTGTAAAAGGATTCCCAACCAATAGTATGGAGAAATCAGAATTACCAACAAGGCTCGAGAGTGCAGAAACCCAGTCTGGGCAATTGCCAACGTTGTTGCACAAAACAACATACAACCACCATCGCAGTAGTTCGCTTTGTTTATACCGTGTTAGCCGAAGCCCCGTGGGTTTTACCCGCTGTGAAAATTCGACCTGAGAATCGCTCAATTATTCATAAATAATTAGATCTCTGCGAACAAAGGGGAGGAACTTTCCTACCTTTATCTCTAAGTAGTTAATTAATTTTTGACATGTGCGATGAGGTCTTCTTACGTTCCGGAATTACATTTATATCTATCTAAATCACATAATTGGGTACTGTGTATAATTTGTTTGTGTTACTATCCAAATTTGTATTTAATAAATCAAGTCGTTTTCATCAAACACTATTTTTCTAACAGATACTTATAAAAAATGAAAACAGCCCAAGCTTACAATTACCCGGCACGTCATATTGATTTACCTGCTGAACGAGAGATTTAAAGTTTGGTCTAACTTGCTCTTTACTTAGGACTTAAGTAGGCAACTTAATACGTTCTGAACCAGTGAAGCAGGGAGAAAATGGGCCGTTACATTTTCAGACATAAGGGTCTTAAGATTGGCCCTAGATACATTTCCGATATATGGGACAAACTCATTCGTTTAGAAAGATGCAGATTTTGTGGTAAATTAAGAAACTTTTCATTTTTATTTTATTTGGGTAAATTATAAGACATGAACTTCTCAATAAAGTTTAATCATATTATGAGAAGACTTAGTGAAGTATCTAAAAGTACTAGAGATGCGCATACATTAAAAGGCGATTTCACGGTTTCTTGTACTTTTGCGATTGATTGACGTCGGTTTTGAGGGAAACCATTTGAACCGGAAACCGTCTGGAACCGGACTGAAAGCCGACACGCGATGATGACGTGAATTAATGGTTCAATGAATCTTTTATCGCCCGGCATTTACTTTCTTTATCTAACATCTGATAAATCAATTCTTCTCTTTCCTATTGTCCCCCCCCTCCGCCAGGCAACCAAGAGGCTTTTATCCCTGTCACAAGGTGGGGTGGCTTTGCCCAATTGCTTCTAAAACTCGGTTTAGTCAATGCCCCTTTACAGGTTTTATCCCCCTTCCTAGAAAAGTAAAAAAGAACTGAACGGGGGATTTATCAAAATGTACTTTCGCCCTGAGCCTGGACGAGGATCAAAGGACATCTCGGTTGTCTGTAACAACAGAATCGGAAATTTTCCAGATGTATGAAATTTCTGTTATTCTTAAAACATCCTTAAACAGATGGAATATTAAATTCGACAAGCTTTTTCCTTTCCAAAGGGGATTTGATGAAGAATGGATAAATTAACGGCAAGTTATATCATTTTGATGAAAAAATTGAAATGATAACAAAGTACTAAAGAAGAAAAAAGGAATTGGAAAAAGTTAAATTAAACATTAAAAGTTCTGTAGGCAGTTTAATAATTTCTAATCCCCACCAATTTTATTTTTGATATACCAGTCAACACACATAAATATATTCAAAATTTTACAAAAAAAACATACTTGAAGACTGGAAAATATAAAAGTCGAACAACGACCCAGTGTCTGCAATAGGTGACCTCACCTCTGCCTGTAATATGGAGTCAACCTTGTTTTAAAATTCGTAAACGATCTTCACTCTTTTACCTAGATATTTTCTTTTTTAAATTTTAACATCATCCTTGCCAGTCAAATTTGTACAGATTAAGTCCTATCTTCTCTTTCTACGGGAGCAATGTTTTATGATCCCTAAACCAAATTGCAAATTTGAACAGCAACCAAGGCTATTTCTGCCATAAATTATATCTTAAAATCTAGTAATTGCCTTTTGAAATTGTGAGATTTAGTTTTGTATTTTGGGTCTTCCAGACAGGTTCAACATGAACATGTAGTTATGGTTTTTAGTTGAGATAAAAAAGTCAATGTCACGAGCGGGATACGCCGCTGCTCTACCACTTGAGCTATCCTGACTTCGATCCACTCGGACACTAACTTCCCATTTCAACCCCACCAAAAATGGCAAAAAGGAGGGAAAATTGAAAAGGTGGGGTTGAGATGGGAAGTTAGTGTCCGAGTGGATCGAAGACACGGTAGCTCAGCTGGTAGAGTAGCGGCGTATCTAGCCCGAAGGTCGTGGGTTCGAAGCCCGCTCGTGACACTGACTTTTTTTATCTCGACTAAAAAACCTTGATTAATTGAGAGATATTTATTGGTCAAGCAGGAGCGTCAGTGGCCGCAAGGTTTAGTCTTTGACACGGCGCTCAACACTGTAAGGTAAAGGTCCCGGGTTCGAATCCAGCGGCCCTGCATTCGAACCCGACGTATTTACAAATGGGCTTTTTTTCAAAAACACCGGCACCCTGAGGGTGTATATGACCTCTGCTGTTGCGAACCCTCGTTAAAAAAACAACAAAAAAACACGAAATCTAGTGAAATGAACATGTAGTTTGGCCATTTTCGATATTTTCAGTCTACCCATGTTGTTTTCGTTTCTCAGGCGCGTTTTGGTTTCTCGCCATCTTCAGTGCCGGGGCTGTTATTGTAAAAAAAACAATAATTCATATAAAAATAACTGATGGCCTTAATAAAAGTACGAAAGGCAATCAATGTAACGAAAAAAGAATAATTGCCGAAATTCGGCTGACCTCCAAAACTGTTAGGACAGGCTAAAATGATCAGAAATGACCAAATGATTTTGTTATTTATACGATTATGCAAAGCTATTGAACTATAGTTTCTTCTTTTTTAAAGTGATACTTCAATCCTCATTGCACCGTGAATTGATGATTAATGAAGATTTTTTAAAACAGTTTACATTTTCTGGTCTCGGTATATTCTCGTCTATGCTCGTCTTTTCCATTAAGCAGTTACGTTCCTGAGTTTGGGCATTTCGTGCAACGGAAGAGATCGTTGTCGATAATGTTATAAAGGTTCCCCAGGAGGAGGAATGTTTCATATACATTTCTGACCTTCCAGTCTGGGCCTTTTCCAGTCAAGCCGGCCGACCGGAAGTCCATTGGAAAACGGAAGGTGGCACCTACACCGAGATATCTCACGGCAAACAATGTTCTAACGAGATATCGGTCCCCTTGGCAACACCCTAGGACAACTGGGGCCCGTCGCTACCCTAAATCACGGTTTTTAGAATTCATTATTTCACCGGGGCGTCTTCAAAAGACAATTTTTTTCCTGTGTATTTCCATTTTGTTGTCGGGATTAGTGGCGAAATTTGAATTGGTCCCTAGCGCGGAAAGGCCGGAAAAATGAAACGAGTTGAAACATGGTCGGCAAATCTAATAACTCCCGGAATGGGAGTTACTCAACACTTGATGCAATTTCCCATTCGTGGTGTTCGAATGTAAATGACGATTTCTCTCCGCATGCTGTGGCAGGAAATAGTTGATTCGGAATAAGTGGAAATTGTTGAAACCCGTTATGTACGCCGGAGACCGAAACAAAACAAAAAGCGAGGATTGGCGGTCCAGAGAGGGCCAGTTTCTATAAACTAAGCATTGGACTATTTGTTTGACCCAGTAAATACCATAACAGTAAATCAGGCGTTGTTGAGCGGACCAGTTTTTTTAATCGTCAAAAAACGTACGGTTTCAAAAATTATTTGTCAATAAGAAAACAGCATGGATAGGGAAATTAGAGAAGGCTAATATTTATGAAGTATGTCTTACAATCTCATGGACTTACATATAATATTTCAGTCAGTATCAGAAAGAGCTTGAATAGGCGGACCACAGATGGCCAATTTATACTAACTAAGCCAGGTAATATCTTTTAACCGGTCAATAATACAAATGAATTAAAACTGCTAGAAAAAAATATAATCTCCTTGGTTGACCAAGTACTGTCACTGAAAAAATTGATGCTTTGAAAAACGCTTTACAATATATGAAAAAACATGGATAGGCGGCCGACAGATGGTCATCTTCTATGAAATAAGGAGAGATTATTTGTTTAAACCCTATCAATACGACAACAGTAAATTAGGCGTAATTGTACCGACCAGATTTTCATGAAAACGTGTGTGGTGATTAGTGACCGTTAATCGATAATTATTCAGAAATCATGAGATGCCGTCTGGTGTGATGTAGGTTTCAGAAAAACATTTTCTTTATCGTGCCAACGTTTCGATCTTTATCGAGATCTTCTTCAGAGCTCAAAGTGTTTGTTTTCAGTGTAGAGGTGTCATTCTTTTGTGTCGTGTTGAGAGTTTATTATTTAATTTATACAATGCAAAATATATTTTTTTGCATTGTATACATTCACTTTTTTTCCACATCTTACACGTATTTGTTAAATTTAAACAATGTTTGTAAATCCTAGGCCCTGATGATGATCTCAATAAAGATCGAAACGTTGGCACGATAAAGAAAATGTTTTTCTGAAACCTACATCACACCAGACCGCATCTCACG